>NC_136474.1:43455814-44075814 GCF_902686455.1 Sciurus vulgaris
CTGTAAGTCATCTTTATCATATGGTTCATCCTTTTTATTTTATACTGAGGAGTCATGAAGAACAGCTGTTTATCATTCTCTACAGGATGCTCATGATTAATGCCATTAGGAAATCATCCCTCTGCATAAAGCATGCTGCCATCTGGCAGATGCATTGTTATCATTGCTGGTCTAGAAAATCTGTGGGGTTGTGTTGGCTAATTGTGCTCTTGGTTTACCAGGCAACATGGCTGCTTTGTGCAGCTTGGCTCCATCCCACTCTCATGTTTCAGTACTCAAGTTGAGGGAGGAAGTGTCTACCTTCAAATGTATTATCAAAAATATATTATTAGAGCTCTATCTGAAGGGCCTGTGGAAAAGATTTACTCCCACTCTGTAGGCTCTCTTTTCATAAGAACACAAACAATAATAGATGTTGGTGTGGATGTGGGGAAAAAGGCACACTTGTGCATTGCTAGTGGAGTTGCAAATAGGTGCAGCCACTCTGGAAAGCAGTGTGGAGATTCCTCGGAAAACTTGGAATGGACCCACCTTTTGACCCAGTTATCCCACTCCTCAGTTTATACCCCAAGAACTTAAAATCAGCATCCTACAGTAATACAGCTACATCAGTGTTTATAGCAACTCAATTCACAATAGCTAGATTGTAGAACCAACGTAGATGCCCTTCAACAGATGAATGGATAAAGAAACTGTGGTATATATATACAATGGAATATTATTTAGCCATAAAGAAGAATAAAATTATGGCATTTGCAGATAAATGCATGGAATTGGAGAATATCATGCTAAGTGAAATAAGCCAATCCCAAAAAACCAATGAATGTTTTCCCTGATAAGTGAATGATGATATATAATGGGGGTGGGGGTAGGGGTGAGAGAAGAATGGAGGAACTTTACGTAGAGGGAAATGAGAGGGAGGAGGGGCGGGGGTATGAAGTATGGTAGAATGAGACAGACATCATTGTCCTATGTACATGTATGATTACACAAATAGTATGAATTTACATTGTGCCCAACCATAGAAATGAAATGATGTACCCCATTTGTGTACAATGAATCAAAATACAGTCTGCAAAAATAAAAATAAAATAATAAAATATATACATATTATTATAAGCAGATTAAGCTCCATTGTTGTCTCTTGAACTTTAGTCTTGCAGCTTCTGGTTAATTCCTGTACTTCTTTAGGATTAATGCTGTGAGTCCCGGCCTTGAGGTCAGGAGCCTGGCCCCACAGTCCTAGCTCTGCTCATACGCACGGAGCCCTCCTGGGCTCAGTTTCTCTACATGTAAATGAAGGAGTTGACCTAGATCAGGTGTACTCTTTGCACATCAGGATTGCATGAAGAACTATTAATAGATTCTTAGACTCCAACTGGAGGTGATGCATTAGTTTCTGGTACTGGAATCAGGAATGTACTGTAGCTGCTCTTTGTCTGGAGCCACTGAGGTCGAAGCATTCTTGTCTGCTGCAGCTCTGTAGTTTCATGTTGGTTCCGACAGGCTGGCATCTCTTTTCAGCTGGGAAGTTTTCTCTTCTCCTGGCTTGTTTTTCTGAGTGGTATCATGTGTATGTAAAATTTGAAGGCAGTAACAATTTTTTAAAAGTCTCAGATTCTTTTTTCCTTTTCTAAGCCCAGCACATGAAATTAGTATTAATTAATACTAATGGTATTAATGATGACTTGTGAATCAATTTTTCCAATCAATAATACCCCACCTCCAGAAAAAGATACCCAGGGCAGTTATGAACTTTCTCCATTTCCACATTCATCTCCTATCACTCTTTACTTTGAACTTGATAATTTTGATTATTTGTATGTAGCCATTTATTTATTTATTTTCAGTACCAAGGTTTGAACCCAAGGGCTCTTAATCACTGAGCCACATCCCCACTCTTTTGTATATTTTGTTCAGAGACAGGGTCTTGCTGAGTTGCTTAGGACCTTGCTAAGTTGCTGAGACTGGCTTTGAACTTGGGATCCCCCTGCCTCAACCTCCCAAGCCACCAGTATTATAAGCATGCACCACTGCACCCAACGTCACTCATTCGTTCATCTATTCATGCATCGGATACTTACTGAACAGCTTTTAATTACCACACACTTTGTAGGGAAGTGAGTGAGGGTGAACCTAACTGAAATGGGGCCAACCTTCAGGGAGCTAATTGGCCAGTGAAAGACACAGACAGTGAATTATTTAAAAAAAAAAAAAAAACTGTGATGCATGATGCAGAACATTGAGCAGACCTTGGGACCCCATGAAAGGAGCAATTAACCCTTTATATATAATTAGGAAAAGTTTTCCAAGGAAGTGAATTTTAAGCCCAAACAAGACTGCTGAAGAAATTAAGCTGAATAGCACCTTTCAAATCCCATAGAAATCATTGAAGGCTCAGGGAACTAAGTATTAATGGAGCAGCACTAAAGTCACATGGCAATGAGTTATGGAATAGGTGGGAAGCCAAGAAATGGAGAGATGGAAGAGTTTGTATCCTTTTTTTCCTAAAACTCTTCCCTGACTCCCATCCTGGGGCCACTGAAAAGTCCTCTTACATCCCCTGGGCATCAGGCTCAGTAAGGCACTGACCACATTTGTTCCAGTGCTCTGCTCATCCATCAGTCCACCCCCACTACCAAACACTGAGCTCTTTGAAGGCAAGTGTTGCTTTATTGTTCAACCTCTAAAACAGAACGGCATGTAAAGTAAACACTCCATCTGCCTTTGAACTGAGCTGAAATAGCGTCTGCCCCAGTCCACATCTCTGTATCCTCCTTGACCATCGCCCTGTACAAAATACCATCTCACCTTTGTTATCACAACATTTTCTTGATTGGTTACATTGCCCTTGAACCTTCCCTCCTACACTCTGTTCTTCATCTGTGCCCAAAATACAGGTTATCTAAAAAAAAAAAAAAAAAAAAAAAAAGAATAAGTTTTTCCTTATTTAAACTCTTCAGAAGGTGGAGGACAGACATTCTCCATGTGGAGGTGGCTTTTCTTCTTTCAGGATTTCCATTCTGTGTCTACCTTGTAAAAACTGTTTATAATCAATAAGTTGTATTTTCTGCAACAAGGGAAAGAATACCTTTCCTCAAACTGTCTTAAACAGTGACCGTGAAATTTTATGTCTTACAGAAAAGGGTGCAGAGGTAGAAAAGTCTCTGTTCGCTGTGTATTGGGCTCCAGCTTTGTGACCTATTTGTGAAATCCTGAGCTCAGCCCTTCTAGGTGTGATGCTTCGCCCTTAAGCTGGTAGCAAAACAGCTACAGCAATAGCACCAAGTGTCAAATTTCAAGTTGGTGATTTCCAGAAGAAAAAGTGGGGTTTCCATTCCTCTTGTTGCTTTCTTAATAGCAAAGTGATTTTTCCCAGAAATTCCCAGATGATGTATGTGCATGCCTACCATCCAAAATAAGACAAGGCAAGGAGTTACCATAATGGATGTGGCTTAATTAGGATGTACCTGCTGGTCTCAGGCGAGAGTCATCTTCTCCTGGACTAGGAGGGTGAGAGACAGACACCTTAATAGGATTAGGGCTCTCTTGGCAACCAGAGGGGATGGTGGTTGCTGGGCAGGCAGCCTCTGATGAGAATTGCCCTTGACACCTTCTGGATCCAGCCCATACCGCTCCCTCCCCTAGCATTAACTGCTCTCCTGACCTTAATATCCCATGGGGCTAACTGGAAGTTTTCTCCCTACTTCCTCTCCTCTTGTACTTGGCTAACTCCAGGCTTATCATGTGTTAGTTCTCATGTAGAAGTCACCTCTTAAAGAAACCTTTCCTGGCCCTCAATTTATCCTGTCATAGCACATCTGAAAATGCATAACATTTCCCTGTTTTTCTGTCCTTTCCTCTGTGCTTCATCTTCCAAGTGGGCATGAACCATGTCTTTCTTAGACATCATTATATTCACCCCACCGAACATAGATCCTGGCACCGATATGTATGCAACAATGAATTAAACTTTATAAATGATAGTTAAATATCAAACACATTATTAAGTAATGCAGTACCCTTCACGATCTTGCCTTTGCTAGAGGGCGTGGCATTCCCCTCTCACCTGAGGAGAGTTACTGTTCTCTGCTTCTCTCCCCACTTCTTGGCAATCTCATCACCACTGACAATTGCTGTCAAGTGGGGATCACTCTCTCCCCTTTCCTGCCGAGTGGGCGCTCTTCTCTCCTGCAGGTAATGAGTTCTTGGCCTGTTTGATCTGCCATTTTGGCTTCTTCCTGGGCCATGTCTGCACAGCTGGTTAGCTCCATAGTGCTTATTAGCTCTCTCTCCTCTCTTTCTTTCTCCCTTTCTCCCTCACTCCCTTTCTTGGCCTTGATTTCTTGGCCTTGGATTCTTTTGGGTCTAAAGGTGGCAGAAATCAAAATTTATTCCTTGGCTCGAGTCATCTTTTCCTGTTGGGAGTACCTTCAGATTGTGGACTGAATCTCCCACTCATCCTTCTTTTCATCCTAAATTCCAGTAACATATTATTGGCATAATGGAAATAAACCAAAATGAGTGCCAACTCCACCTATGGCTCAGATTCCAGCATTAAATTGGTCAAGTCACTGGGCTTTGCATAAGTTCCAAAAGTGTTTTAATGCAAGAGGAAAACAGATTGTGATTCCATATGCTATTTCCTATTACTTCATGCAAATTTGTGGTATTTCAAGTATACTGTGTATCAAATTTGCTTTTATGAGCAGGCCTGCAAGCCTAATTACAATTTGTAATGTTTTTTCTATGGAAATTATGTTCTGTATTCCAAATATGCAATTTACAAGTGAACTTTCAAAATACAGCCTGCTCCTAAGGTGGGGACAACATGTAGAGGAAATTACAATGGCAGAGATTTTATCTTTTATTTCCTCTTTAATCATTTTAATGAGAATAAATAGAACAATGTTTATTTTTAAATGTACTTGTGTAAAAGTTGTCTTTAGGTGACTGAACTTTCATTGAAAGTGAAACATACCTTAAAGATAAGGATCCACATGGTTAGGGAAGATTCTAAGTATTCAAAGTGACATGGGCACCTGATATTGTTATTTAGAAAAAGTAGCATGTTCATTGCTTCAAAAAATGTATGTGATTTCTGTTAGGTAACTCACAGTCTGAGGCACATCAATGTTTAAAAAAAAAAAAAATTAGGAAAATAAAGAAACTTAAAAGAGAGCCAGGATTCAATTCAAGATAAATATATCCCTGAACAGAAACACAAAACGGAGAGGGCCAGAACATCAGGCATTGCTGGTTTGCAGTTTGTCTTCCTTAGAGAGTCAAGGATTAAACCTGTTCCATGTGAAAGAGGGATGGCTCCATGTTCGCCCTCTCCCAAAGCTGAAGAAAGTGCTCCCAAGCCCTCCCAGCAATTGCAATTTGTATGGAAGTAAGGGAAAAGGGAAGATAGCCAGGCCCTACTGCAGGAGAACTTGGTGACTGTCCCAGATGGGTGATTCCTTTGGGGTCCTTAGAATTCAGGTAAGATGGTTCTCTTCTGTGGTCCACATTTTTGCCTCCTTTTCTTCTAGAATGATTGTGGAGTGATCATTCCATCACCCCAGTGCCAATTCACCATCTGTACTTCATTCCATCTGTGCCAACTTCCAGTAACACCTCATCAGGCTTTCTTTCCTGTTATCTTCAACTTCTTGTTCTTTACTTTCTTTGACTTGAGTATTTAGACATCTCTGACTCCCATCCTAAGGAAATCCCATCTCTTTCCCTATTATTAATCCCTTGTTTGCTCTTCTGTGACTTTCTTTTTGTAAACCAGGGAATGAGTAGGGAATGATTTCCTGGGAAGCAAGCAGGAAATTGATGGAGACCAGTGAAGGGAGCAGTCAGTTTGGAGGTGGAGTATGCCTATATTCTTTGTGAAGTAGGAGACTTAATAGTGAGGAATGAGAATGGGAAAGGGCAGCAGGGGTGAGGAGTCATGAAGAAGGAAGAAGCAGGCTACTAATGCCTTGAACTGTGATGCAAAAAATGCACCATTTCCTTAGTGCATTGTGGGCAAATCCTGGCATGCTGATGTGGAACCACTCCAGGAACGTATGTGTTAAAGACCAGAAGCCACAGCTGAGCAGTCATTCTGGGTGGGCATCACTCATCCTCACAAAGTAGAATTTGGGTGACAGAAGGGAGCAGCAGCCAATTCCTAGGGCTCTCTGCTGCCTTTTTCACAGGTAGTAAAATGAAGTGGAAAAAACTTAAATCCAGACTTAGTCATCACATTTGCCAACTTGAGCATCAACTCTCCTTTTATTCTTTAATTTAATTTGAAAACTTAAAATGCTTATTTGGGGCAGTTGAGCAAGGAAAAATTTTCAAAGGAAAAAATACCACTAGAACTTACTTTTTTAGTAGTTTTTTTTCTTTTTTTTTTTTTTACATAATACATAGGATTCATTTGGACATCATTATAAAAGCATGGGATATAATTTTCTCTAATTCAGTCACCAGTACTTTCCCTTTCCCTCCCCTCCTCCCTCCTCTTGTTCCTTCCCCTCTATTCTACTGATCTTTCTGCTATAGATTTAAAATATTTTTAAATTAGTGCCTTATGGATATACATAAAGGTGAGATTCACTGTGGTATGTTCGTATACGTACATAAGAAAGTTAGGTCAGATTCATTCCACAGCCCTGCCCTTAACCTGTCCCTCCCACCTCCCTCTCAGTCCCCTTCCTCTACTCCACTGATCTTTATATTTTGATGGAATGCCCCCCTACTCCATTTTCTTTAGAAATTGCTTTTGAGACCTATTGACCCAAGCATCTTCTTTCAGCCAAGGCACTTGGCTGAAAACAGGTTAAAAATAAACTAATCTCTTCTCCAGCCCAACTATAACTTCCTCTACTGTGCTCCCGCAAGGGCATTGCCCTTCTTGATTCCATCTCTTGAAATCTTCTAGGCAACTTTCTCCATACTCCCACCGCACAGTTTTGATTCATCCATTAAACAGTTACCTTCTTACTGGCCACCTGCCTCCATTCCCACCTACCTCCAAGCCAGCCCTTCACATTATATGAGTTATGATTTTTAATCCAACACAGTTTTCTATTCAGCCTTTTGCTTTATAATTAGCGGTTGAATTTGGCTGCTCCTTATTTAAGTCAGAGCTGTTTTTTAGTATTTTCAGTGACATCCAATATGGTAGCCATGAGTCACCTGTGACTATTAAGTACTTGAAATGTGACCAGTGCAACTGAATGACTAAATTTTTGTTTGCATTTATTTTTAATTGAAATTTAAATGGCCACCTGTGGAAAGCGACTGTTGTATTGGATGGTATGTGTCTAAAGGGTACAATCCAAAACATTTGGCATGGTATGTAAGATCCTCCATAGGCTAACCCAGCATTCCCATCTTCCTTCTCCCATCACATTGATTAGGATCACTGGCTGCAGACTCACACAACTACTTAGCATCTCTCTAGACCTCCAAGAGGACCTCTTCTTCCGACTTCCTCTGTATGTATGTTGGTTTATGTGGGGTTTTGTATAATGCATATTTCTTCTTTTTCAGGGGGAAGACCCAATTTAATTATTTTTTAAATTTGTGCTAACTAGTTGTATATGACAGTAGAATGCATTTATACATTTTGATAAATCATACATAAATGGAATGTAATTTCTCATTTTTCTGATTGTACATATTGTAGGATCACATCAATCATACAGTCATATATGTACATAAGATGATGTCTGTTTCACTCTACTCTCCTTCTTACCCCCACCCTTCACTCCCCTTTACCTATTCTAAAGTAACTCTATTCTTCTCTAGCGCCTGCCCAATTGTGAATTAGCATTCTCATATATTTACTAGCAAATATCATAATTTCATTCTTCTTTAAAGTGAGTTATAGTCCATCATATATATATATATGTGATATATATATATATATATATATATATATATATATCACATTTTCTTTATCCATTCATCTGTTGAAGGGTACCTAGGTTGGTACCATAGTTTAGCTATTATAAATTGAGCTGCTGTAAACAGAGACGTGGCTGCATCACTGTAGTATGTTGATTTTAAGTCCTTTGGGTATAAACCAAGCAGTGGAATAGCTGGACTTCCTATGTACATCTATAAATCATGTAAGGCTGCCAGGCTACAATGTGACTTCCAGAAAGCCTTCTTTTACTTCTTTATCATCTGTCAACATCCCTTGGGGGATTCCTATAACACCTTGAAAATTCTCTAATTATCATACATACTTCTTGGCAATTTTTTATTTCCTTGTATTTTGTCCTCAATCTCATTTTTCCTCATTTAAGCAGTCAGAAAATACATTTCAAAATTTTTTCATATGAAGGCTGGGTAGGGGTATAGCTCAGTGGTAGAGCACTTGCCTAGCATGCATCGAGGCCCTGGGTTCAATCCCAGCACCACACATACACAAAAAATTATTACATATGATAGATAAGAAATATGTGTGTGTGCCAGGGGGATGAGTTAAGTTAAATTTCAAATGAATTATGAAAGAGAAGAAGTAAAAATTAAGAATGAAGAGGCTCACCACTGATATCACCACTGCATACTCCAGTGCATATAAGTCTTTTGAGGGAACTTAAGAGAAAGAGTTGACTTTGACCTTCATACAACATCTAGCATTTCCCTTTACAATTCTGAACTGAATTCTTGTAGCTCTTACTTCATCTATATTTCAAATGTGTTCCTGTTTGATGTCAAATCTCTTAAAACTAATTAAGTAATAGATTTTCCATTGAGCACACCGTATATCTTTCAAGGTTAAGGAAAAATAAAACACATTGTCTGGATTTTCCATTGCGAAATTGATGGTGGGGAAGAAGGATGTTTTTAAAGTAATACACTGCAGTAGGGAAAAACAATCCTGTCAATTGAAACTGCTAGATATAGCCAGCCTTATAAATGTTTTACAGTCATTGTAAAAAATCAAAGTGAATTAATGATATTTTTTAATTCCTGGAAAAATTACTTCCTGCTCATTGAGTTGTCTTGGAAAGAATCCCATCTGATGAGCTTACTGGAGAGTGATGAGAATAGCAACCTTCTTTCCTGATTTTATGGGGTTCAAAGCAATCTGCCTTGTTTTTGAGAATGTTATTATTGCCATTTAAAAAAAAAGAGATGATTTAAAAGAATCTCCTTCTTAGTACCTATTCAAACTATTCTAGTTTCATTGGCACTATTATGTAGAGACAATTGAAAAAATTATGGCTGTTAAGCCAAGTTGAGTATTATAGAAAATGAATGCATAATGACTGGGTTTCTGTTATCCTATTTTTATTATGCAGAGTTTTATAGTCAACCAGATTTTAAATTGTGGACCATGTGATATTTGACAGTCAAATCTAGAAATAATAGTAATTCCCAAACCACTTGTTTTTGTGCAAATGATATCAGGAGGAAATTTTGAGAAAGAGTCAAAGTGTTAACCAAGCTGCCTCCTCTTAATGCTCTCCGATCTCCTGGGGCACAGTGGGAATCTTTTCCTATGGGCTTCAAGCACTCTGTGTCCCCCATGCATTTATCATGAAATGTACCAGGTTATATTGTAATTAGGTGTCCACAATTGTGCATCCACTGGCCTGGGTTCCTCTTGAAGACAGGGACCATGCACTGTTAGTCATGGTTGCGTCCCCCAGAGTCTTTAGCATGTGAGCATGAACTAAATAGACACTAAATGATTTAGGTGGGGAGAAGGGGAGGAAAGGGTGGTTATTTTCTGGGCCTTCTGCATTGGTGAGCATATTCTCATACAATTTTATGAGACTTAAAAGCTCCTGAATGTGAAGAGATCTAGTCTTTAGAGTATGTCAAAGTAGAAGCCCAAATGAAAACTCATGGAAAAAGAATCATATATTTTAATGATTGATAATCATTTCTGTATTAAAGATCTGCAAAACGGAAGTATATCCTACCCATTGCTAAAATATTTCCTTATGATAAATTTGGGTTGTTGGGGGAAAAAATGGGGGAAGGAGTGCCCTGGGGGTGGAACCCAGGGCCTCATGCACGCTGAGCACACACTTGCTCCACCACTGAGCATCACTCTCAGACCAGAAAATATTTGATGGGTATTTCAAGGATGCATTCTTGCCACTTGAAAGTATCTTATATGGTATTAATGTTTTAAAATAACAACTTTTTTCAAGAGCTTAATATTTTAGTAGAGTGATTTATAGACCAATTAAGGGAGAAAAATGTCTGTGTTCTTGTGTACCTCCTAAAATGTAGCATTATTTAAATCTCCATCTCCCTATCAAATATTCATTTAGTAGAAAATGTTTATGTTGAAATAATAAATGCTATGTGAAGTGTGCAAACATTGTGGGTCCTTCCCATTGGTGTTGCTGAGGCTTTGATATGCTTTATTTAGATATCAGTGCCACATTTCAGGACCCTTAGGCTAGAGGGTCATACTATAAATCAATTATATTAATCTGTTCCAGAAAGCTACTCTAGCATGACACGCCTGTCCATATTACCTTACTCCACTTCTGACCTTAGAGAATTATAGTCTGATTTAGTGAATTTACATGGGCATTTGGGAATGCATACCCACAAGTTGCCATTAGTTTTTTAATTGTTAATTTTACAGATTACAAGACTATTTTTGAAAATGTTTTGCCTAATCTTGTATCTTGGTAACCCTGTCACCAACTTCCTTAAGAAAACTAACCTTTCAGTTGTCCGGTGAATTCAGGGACTATTCAGGGAACTCAGGCAGTGTCCTGAGACCCCGGACTTTCCTCAATCCACTGTTTTACTCCTATTTACCAGTGTTTCCCCAAGACTACCCACTGTACTGTTCAAACAAATATTGTTTTTAAAAACTACATTTCACAACCCGATCATCTTAAAATCAAGTGTCAATTGGTAAATTCTATTCTGAGACATTCTAGCCTGTTTGGTTCCCTAAGTAAAAAAAATGGGATAAAACTTTAATTGCAGGTGGCAAATCTTTTTGCAAAACCACTTCTGTCTCTGTTCTGCCGAACGGAAGTCTAATCTAACATAGCATGAGTTGTCTTAAGCATTCGTAAGGCCACATAGATAGAAAACATTACAAGATTGAATGTTTCCTAACGTTAATGTGATGTTGCATTTTTAAACTTTCAATATCAAGGACAAACTCTGTACTTACTTTCTTCTTTTAAATGTTCAGAAAAGTATTCCTAAGATATTCCTAACTTGCCAAAATATGTTGGTTTTGTCTCTTTACTAGATTTTTACCTCTTTCCTGGAAGTGGGAGAAAAATGAAATCTTTCTAGTCAAATTTTATTCAAAGTCTAATAGAGAAATCAAGCAGAAGAGGTTCTTATTACAAAGTTGTGAAGATCATTATGAAAGGACCCTAATCATTTGTCTAAGACCTTCATATTTTTCAAATATCTACCTCTGCAGTATTCTGAAGTAAGTCTGATAAACAGTAACTCCCCTGGAAAAATTATGACCAAACATTTGCCTTATACATGGAAATTCAGAGTCAGATTTAAGAGCCCTAATTTCAACATATACTAAAGTTAATCAATTAGAATTAGAATCAACTACTGGAAGGTACTTGTCTTTTATAATAAATAAAAGAGTGGTCTTAATATCACCTGAATTATTTACTTTTCTTTTAAACTTCTGGCCAGTGAAATAAGAAAATGATAGATGTAAAAATGTAAATATTAGAACAGTTAGATATGCCATCCTTTTAAAGTGATGTTCTTATCTATTTTAAAGATCAAAAAGAATCAGTTGGAAAAAAACTGTAATTAATAAAATATTGGTAACTTGGCAAGATAAAATATAGACAACAGTTAGTTGTAATTTTGTATGCATGCTTTTAGAAAATAAAACAGGAAATGTTTCATATATACTGGCAAAATTATATAAAGTACCTGGTAATTATTTTAATAAGAATTACATCTGAATAAACTGAAAAATCATGAAACAGAGTTGCCTGTATTCTAGGTTTTTCAATTCTCTATGATTTGACAGATTTATTACAATTCTGATAAATACTTCAAAAACATCTTTTTAATAACATAACCAAGTACTGTATGGTTTACCAGAAACATTGAGGAGGAAATGTAAACATATAAAAATAAGAAAGAAGGTCACAAGCAAGAGTGAGCATTATAAGATTTGCATAATGATAATCATAAAAATTATAAGCAAGGACAGATTTATTAACCTCAAAACTGACTCTGATGTATCTAGAAATTAAAACATATTACTGAAAGTATCACAAATCTCTGAGGCAGAGAAAAATTATTCAGTATATGGTATCAGAATAATTTCTAGCAAAAATACCTAGAATGATATCAACTTCAACCCTCAACTCATAGACTGTAGTAAAATAAATCCTTAAGAATTAAAAAAATATATTTTTAAGCATATGAAGAAATTAACAACTCTCTTAATGGTAGAGGGAAAAAATGCAAGCTTTTTAAAGATATAAGGAAAAGTAGATATATTTAATATAAAAACTTGTCAACTTCTGGGTGTTAAAAAACTTAATATATAAAAGGCATTTTCCAGAATTCTGCAAAATATATTTATTATACAAAATAAAACAATTGAGTGGGAAAACTAAAGTAACTGAATATATAAATGAGTGTAGACATGGGAATTCTGGTCATCAAACAAACATATGGAAGTTTTTCAACCATGTAATTAAAAGAAATACAATTAAGGTATAATTTCTCATCTATTAGAAAAGGCCAAAAATAATAGTGAAGCTAACTACCAACCCTAGGGTTTAGTACAAATGGATTCTATACTATTATAAATGGTATCTTAATAACTACTGTACATCTTCTACAAAAGCCATGAAAAATGTGTAATCATTTATAAGTCAGAGTTCTTAAAATCAACCTAATTATATTTCAAAGTACATAATCTTATGGCTTTATAATTGACATATTTCAGAAATATAAGAAAAAAGTCACATGTAAAATATAATTTGTACATAAGAGATTATTATTAAAGGCATTAAAGAAGTCAGCAAAGAGTGGATGCTACTCATAAAATACTTGTAATTCAGATGTAACTAAATAGACACAAGATATAAAGCTATACACATATATGCTAACAGTGTAAAATATGTTTATGAATAAAGACTAGAAAGTAATATCCATAATATTAATAGTGTATTTGTCTGGTTATACAACTCTGACAAGGAAAATTTTATTGAGGTGTAGGACCCTTTGAAAATGAGTTATTTTGGGGGTGTGGTGGTACCCACCTGTAATCCCAGCTACTCAGGAGGCTGAGGCAGGATGATTGCAGGTTCAAGTCAGCCTCAGCAACTTAGCAAGGCCCTGTCTCCAAATCAAAAAATATAAAGGCTGAGGGTAAATATCCTCTGGCTTCAATCTTAAGTACCAAAAAGGAAAAAATATATATATATATCATCTAGGTAATTAGATCACTGTAGTCTTCACTGGCTCAAATCACCTGTAAATCTCTTGGAGAAGTTTTCAATCACAACTCTTACCTCCTCTTATAATGCTGAGGATGCTAATGTTTTTAAAAGAAACTACTTCTGAGAATTAGCAAAACAACCTTGCATCCTCCCTCTCTCCCTCGTGGTCCTAAACCTAATCCATTAAAACAGTTTTCCCATCAGACGGTTTTCCAAAAATGATTTACTTTTTATAGGTAAATTAGAAGCCAGAGATTCTCCAGGCAAATATGGTGATTATTTTAAGGCAATAGTTTAACAGGAGAACAGTCCCCCTAGTAGTTCACAGGCCCATGACACTATCGCAGATTATGTGCTCCTATAGGCATGACCTGGATTTTTCAGTTATCTTAACTTACCAAATCTGACTCTAGTTATAAAATCCATTTTGTGTACCACTGAGTCAAAACACAGAGATATGTGTAATTAAAGATATGCTATATTTATCATAAGAAGCATCCTTCCTTCACACGTGTTAAATAAGCCAATCCCAAAAAAACAAAGGGCCGAATATTTTCCCTGATAAGTGGATGACGATATATAATGGGGGTCGGGGGGTGGGGGTGAGAGAAGAATGGAGGAACTTTGGATTACATAGAGGGAAATGGGGGGGGGGGTAAAAAATGGTGGAATGAGACAGACATCATTACCCTATGTACATATATGATTACACGAATGATATGAATCTACATCATGCACAAAGGCATATTGAAATTAATGAAAACATTGATATTAACATGTTTGCAATGAGTTCTCCTTTACACTACTCAGAAGACATCTAAATGCAAACAGGAGGAGCCAAAGATGCTTACCAAAGGATGAGCAGGAGGTCTGTCCTCCCCAGGGGAAGAAGGTCTGGGCAGGAGTATAGTGCTTCCACCAAGCCGATGATTCTCCACTGTTCTCCAATTTCACATTCACAAATGCTTCTACCATCATCCATTACCAATGAAAAGTAGGGTAAGCAAAGAAGAGGGCCCCTCACCTGGTATACCACAGGAGCTGCCTCAGGCTGCACCTCCCCTTGGGATATGAACTCTTTTTTTTTTTTTTATTGTAAACAAATGGGATACATGTTGTTTCTCTGTTTGTACATGGAGTAAAGGTGTACCATTTGTGTAATCATAAATTTACATAGGGTAATGATGTTTGATTCATTCTGTTATTTTTTCCCTTCCCCCCAACCCTCCCACCCCTCTTTTCCCTCTATACAGTCCCTCCTTCCTCCATTCTTGCCCCCCCAACCCTAACTCTAACTCTTAACACTAACCCCTCCCACCCCCCATTATGTGTCATCATCCACTTATCAGCGAGATCATTCATCCTTTGGTTTTTTGAGATTGGCTTATCTCACTTAGCATGATATTCTCTAATTAGGATGATGAACTCTTGAGGGAGCCTCTTGCTGACCCTCCATCGCTGCTTCTCTCTTGAATCTCAAGAGGTCATAGTTTTCTCCCACCAATCCAGCGCAAGTAACTGAGAATGGCATTGTTCTAAGGATGATATTGACTCCATCTTAATTACTTCCAAATGTATCCTTGAAAAACTGGCACCTAATGCATCATTTGTTGAACACCTGTAAGGAGTTTGGGAAGAGAGGTGAACTTGAGGCAAATAACATAAATCTGTCCTTACTCTTCTTAAAGTTCTGGCAAATTAGATCATCTGAAATATGTCATTTAAAAAACTGCAAAACTTGGAATTTTTTGCTGTAATAGGAGAATATCAGAGTCAAGCAATTGGTTGAATTTCCTGGCCAATTCTTTCATCTGTTAAATTTGGTAGAGTTAATTTTTCAAGTTACAGAGCTTTTTATTGTATCATCAATGACTATACCAATCTGTTTGTTTGTTTGTTTGTAATGCTGGGGAAGGAACCCAGGGCCTTGGGCATGCCAGACAAGCACTCTATCAACTGAGCTATATCCCCAGCCCCCAATCTATTTCTAAAGGATTAGAAAGAGCGACACCTGCCTGATATATTATTCAAAGATCCTTATTCAAATATATTCTCTGACAACATCACTAATTTTAGTGGATACACTATGGCCCTTCAATAAAGGAGAATAAATGCACATGGAGTGTCATTTAAGAGAACAGAGCTCAATGCTTTCATTGATAAGATCATCATTTGAGATCCTTTTGGGTTCTGGCTTCTTCCCCAGATGGGAGATATTCCTTAAATTGGCCATGAACCTTTCTCAGGAACCTAAGAATGAGTTTTAATCTTCTCTCCAAAGTTTTCCAGCTTTCCATGTATTGCATCGTTACGGTTTGATGTGGTGTCCCCCGAAATCTTACGTGTGAGACAATGCAAGACTGTTTGGAGGAGAGATGACTGGGTTATAGCCTTAAACTAATCAGTGGATTAATCTCTGATGGGATTAACTGAGTGGTAACTGGAAGCAGGTGGGGTGTGGCTGGAGGAAGTGGTTCACTGGGGATGTGGTGATGGGGTATATATTTTGTATTTGGTGAGTGGAGTCTCTCTCTCTCTGCTTCCTGATAAACATGTGAGCCACTTCCCTCTGCCACCATGGTGTCCTGCCTCACTTCAAGCCCTGAGGAGTGGAGCTGGCTCTCAATGGACGGAGACCTCTGAAACTGTGCGCCTCCAAATAAATGTTTCCTTTTCTGCAGTTGTTCTGGTTGGGTTCTTAATCAACAGCAATGGAAAAGCTGACTAAAACATGCATCAACCAAAAGAGCACTCCAAAGCCAGTGCTGGCTCCCAGTCTTCTATTGGATAATTTCTCCCTACATGATCCCTACTGTCCAAGGGTTTCAGCTCACTCCTGAATGTAAATGATTCCCAGTTCTCATATCCTGACCTCTCTTGGAAATTCCAGTCCTGGGTATTCTGTTGGCAGCTTGAACTCTGCATTTCTGAAGTGGAACCTGTTCTTCCCCTCCTTATCTCTTTCTACCCTATCATGTATCTCATTTAAAACATTACATCTTCTCAGCAATCCAGACTAGAAACATTTGGAACTTTTAAAAGCTGTCCTCTCCCTGTTAGCCCACATTTAGTTAACTGTCAGATCCTATCAGACTGACCATACTCTGCCACTTCCCACTGCCACCAGCATTATCTTCCTCATTTGGAGATTTGAACACTCCTCCCTGGACAACCACAGACTCACACCTACACTTCTTGTCTGCCATTCTCAACTGCCTGTATTTTGAAATCAACCTATTTCTGCAAAACTTCTGCCCTCTACATCCTCTGGAGGCCCCTGTGGCCCAACTTAACAATACTGCCTTTGCCAACACAGTCTTACTATGTACTGTCTCTGCCTTTTTCCATATTTGGATAGTTCATCCCATGTAGAAAAGCTGTCCATCAGGGTTGCTGCTTCTTTTCTTCTTTTTCCTAATTTTCTCTTAATATCCATTTTTTTTCCTTTCTTCTCCTTGAGAAAGGTTTTAACCTATCTCACAAAATGCATGGGTATGTTATACTGTATAATTACATAATATAGAAGCGATGCAGAACATGAGATAAACATACATACAACACAAAACCAGAAATAAGCTTTATTAGTTTTTTTTTAGTGGCAATTAATTTGAAGAGCTTGATAAGACAGCTTTGCCATTGGGATTAACCCCACCTTTCTCCTAAGATCCCCCTAACATTTATTTGCTCCTTTATCAGATCTGAGCAACACATTCTCCTGTGTACACAGTTTGGCACCTTTCTGTTCAAATAGCAAATGTGCCCGAAGTGGAGAGAGTGTCACTTTCATATTTGTATTGTCTATTCGCTGGGGCGGGGTGGGGGTGCTGCTGCTGGGGTAGTAAACATTTAGTGTTTTCATACATGAATAATGCATGAATATGATGTGCAACTGCAAGTAAAGTCCACATGGCAATCAGTATTCTTGTTTTCATTTTTTACTTTGGGAGCTGAGAACTCTCATTTTATTCCCTAAACGTGGAATTCATGGAAGCATTGGCAATAACCAGGTGCAGTCGATTTCCATCCTTACATTCTCTTACCTATCATCTTTCCTTGGCCCTTTTTTAGTTTGAAGTCATTTTTACATTAGTGTGACTCTTTACTGTCTTGTTTACTATAATGTCCATGAGAGCTGCCTAGCCCTTTTTGCAGTGATAACCTGGTGTCTGACTAGATGGTATTCAGTACATGGTTGTCAAATATTAAATGGAGCACTGGACAAATGGGCAGTGGTCCCATGTGGATTTTGTTCACTTACTCTTCTTTGCTATGCTGATTCTAGCACCAGGATGAGCAGGAGGTCTGTCAGGAATATAGTGTTTCCATACTGCCTCCCAGAGTGGCTGGCACACAGGGTCCACAGGCATGAGAACCAACTCACCCACCAGCGATCATCATGTCAGCTGTGAGCAGTGTGGATTTTCAGTGTTCTGATTTTCTTAATCCTAAGATTTATCTTCATGTCTGAAAACTCCCTCGTCTTTGAATGCATCAACTGGTATAGAAAATAGGGTCTTCTTTACAAGAGCAGTCTTCAGTGAGAAACGGGGCTGGGGGAGTGGTTTTAAGGCAGAGCATTGCCTAGCAGGCCTAAGACCCTAGGTTCCATCCCCAACGCTGCAAAAATGAAAAACAAACATCATTGATATTCTGATGACAGTTTTAAAAAGTCATAATAGGCACACCCAAATTTCCCTTTCTTCATCATTTTTAGAATAGATATGGGAACTGACTAGAATTAGGTAGCAAAGGATACAGTCCATCTGAAGCTTACTGTACTCCTGCCTATGTGTAAGTTGAAGAGCTTTTAAAGATGCATAATGTTTCCTCAAAGAGCTTATTTTTTAAAAATAACTTTTTTTTGGTCTTAGGGAATGAATCCAGGGGTGCTTAATTACTGAGCCACATCCCCAGCCCTTTTTAATTGTTTTTTTTTGAGAGAGAGACTTGCCGAGTTGCTCAATGCCTTGCTAAGCTGCTGAGGCTGGCTTTAAACTCCTCCTGCTTTAGTCTCCTGAGCTGCTGGAATCACAGGTGTGTGCCACTGTACCGAGCTAGCTTGTTCTATTACAGGGTTGTTTTTCATAATGTAAAAGAAATTTTCACAGTCTTTCATATATGATGTATCTCATGAATCATGGAGAGAAATTGCTTAATTCCAGTGTCTTCAAGTACAGATAGAATTTTCTAGATTTACAGAGGATGATAAAGTTCTCTAGTGTTATTAACTATACGCCTGACTCTTTAGAACAGCAATCATTAATGATGGCAATTGCAAATACTTTCGTATTTCTTTTTATGCAAAAGATCTTTGTATGTTAAAAACTTTCTGATAGACAGGAGGAATAGGTTTTGGGTTGTACTGCACAGTGTGTGACTGTAGTTAATGATAATGTGTTGTATCTTTCAAAATAAGAGTAAATTAAAAATGTCTCTCCACAAAAAAATGACAGTGAGATGATAGATATGTAAACTAGCTTGATGTAATCATTTTAGTTTGTGTATCAAAATATCACATTGTACCCCATGGGTGTATACAATTATGATTTTTCAACAAAAATAACACTAATAAAAAAGTAGACTATCCCTATAAACTCTATTAAATGAAAGAAGATATCATAAATTTAAAAAATTGACATATAACTTTAAATTTTGTTAAATACAAGGAATGACATGATTTAAAATAACTATAGGTAGAGTTTTCATTGCTAAATTTGGCTCAAAGTGATTTATATATAGAGAAAATATTAAGTATAACACTAGACTGTTTTAAAAACAGACAATTATATAGCTATATAGAGATACACACAGGAATCATTAATAAGAAATCTTTAATGGTGTTAGTTCTGAACAATTTTATGGTTGGTTTGTCTTTGAATTTGCTAATCCAATTTGATAAGATTTTTTTATTCTGAAGCAAAGCTAGTGATTTAATAGTTAGAAAATATATGTTTTAATCCCTTTATCTCAGAATTTTATATCTTTATCTCAGCATTTTCAGCCACTTGAGAGATGTTTCAAATTTTCAGCTTCAATTTCAATTTTTGAAAAAGAAGAACTAAGGAAAATGTTTGGGGGGAATAAAAGAACTGCTGAAGATTAATTCCTTCTACAGTTATATTTTTCTGTTAAATTTCCAGATTTTCACAGATGCTTTTAGATCTAAGTATCTAAGTCATTTATTTATTGTTTTGATTGATAGAGGTGCTAATGAGTTCACTGGGCTTTGAAAATAGTCTCAACAAAAAAGACAGAGACAGAGAACCAATGTGGAAGAGAACATGTAAGGCTCTGGCTTTTAGCTTTGTTTCTCTTGACCTTCTATCTTGAGTTCTTTCATTACTTTATAGAGTTAAGCAATATTCAATAAAAGACTAACAATCTTTCATCCTAATATACCATTTATAAAATCCTGCAATATACAGTTGTATCTATAATCAAAACTTTTTTTTTTTTTTTTTTGTGGTGCTCGGGATTGAACCCAGGGCCTTGTGCATGCAAGGCAGGCACTCTACCAACTGAGCTATATCCCCAGCCCTATAATTAAAACTTTTAAATTAAAAACATAATAAAGCTGTTTCCTTTTCATAGCTGTTTCGTAGATTCTAGGGTGGAAATTGGTGTCAGTGCAATATTTGACTGTTTTTCCCTCAAAGCTGTTGTTTCTGGGTAGTTTTAGAGTGTAATATTGGCTCAACTTTAATGCTGCTACAAATCTTCTCTTAAGGCTTTAGGTTTGCATGGGACCAGTTGCAAAGGTGCCATGAATCATTAACTTTACTTGGCTAATGATTTTAGTGTTTACTACTTTCAATAATTTACACATTATAATTTGGAAAACATATTAAAAAGGAGTTCCAATATGAATTCTAGCCAGGTCTAGCCATGTCTCAGTCCTGAAATCCAGGCCAGTTCTACATTCAGCTCAGGTATTTCTCTGAAACATATTCAAAGAGGCCATGTTGTCGTAGTAAAAGTGCAGAGTCAGTTGAGTCCTTAACAAGTCTCACTGGGGCACAAAAATATACTTGATAGCACTCACTTCTAGTTGTCTTCAGTAGTTGAAAATCCATCAAGGGAGATATGAAAATATTCTATTCCTCCTTCAAGGGGTTAAAAGGATTCAGATATCTTTTCTTGCCATTTGGATTACCAGTGCTTTTCTTCGATGAGAATTTGATTCCTATGTTTCCCTGTATTCTCACATCAATAACTTCTGACATTTTATACAAAACATGCATTGAATTCCTCCCAAGCTATGAAGCCCACAATTTGGCATCTTTCTGCAGCTTTAACCTCATTTGGGGTCTGCAGCCTCCACATGGCTTTATTTGGTTTCATGATTCCACTTTAGGGGGTACTCACTCTTTGCTTTATCTGGAATTTTCCTCTTCCACATCTTCACATCATTGCTTCCTCTTTTCTTTGATGCCACTTCAGCTCAAGAGCAACACAATGTTGTTACATAATCATATAAATAGGAAATATCCAAAGATATTAGCTTTAACAAATCTGTTAGCTGTTCTGTCTGTCTAGCAGCATGGGGTTACACCATAAGTATACTCCAGGGACAGCTTCTGCTTTTAAGAATTGAAAAGTTTGTCTCAGTATCACTGTAGGAACTGGGTGTATGGGGGTTAAAACAAGTTGCAATTGTTATAAAGTGATATGCTTAAGGTATTTCCATTCTCTCTTTGAAAAGTGTACTTGAACAAACCATAATTGTTGTTTCTTAAGGACCACTGTTTAAGTCAGATTTTCATTACTGTGACCAAAATACCTGACAAGAATTACTTAAGAGAAGGAAAAGTTCATCTGGGGCTCATGCTTTTAGAGGTTGTGTCTATGTTTGGCTGACTTTGTTGCTCTGGGCTCCAGCTGACCTCCTGGCATGGTAGAAGGGCATGGTAGAGGAAAGCTGCTCAACCCATGAAAGCCAGAAAGCAGGGAGAAAGCAAGGAGCCAACCACAAGATGTAGTCCAAAACCATGCCCCATTGACCTTCTTCCTCTGGTCACACTCCACTTGTGTATAGTTACCACCCATAGCCCATCAAATTATTAAGTCAACCAAAAATGTTGTATATATACACAATGGAATTTTATTCATCCATAAAGGAGAATGAAATTATGTCATTTTCAGAAAACTGGATGGATCTTGAGAACATTATGTCAAATGAAATGAGCCAAATCTCCAAAAGTCAAGTGTCATATATTGTCTCTCCCATGTAGAAGTTAGAAGGAAAAAGGAAAAGGAAAAGAAAAATGAGAGGGATCCCATGAAAATTGAAGGAAGATTAATAGAATAGAGGGATAAGACCAGGAGGGAGGGAAAGAGGAAATACCAGGTAATAATATTGACCAAATTATACTGTTAGGTTATGTGCATGTATCAATATGTAACAACAAATCCCACCATTATGTGCCAACATAATGTACCAACAATAAATATGAAAAAAGTCAGTGATTTACATTTTACTTCTAAAAAGTAGGAATGCAACCACAGCATCAGAAAAACTAGCTGATTAAAGGCTGTAGTTGAACCCTCTAACAAATTATTAATCCATCAGGTGGATTAATCTACCAGTGAAGATACAGCTCTCATAATCTAATCATTTTACCTCTGAAATTACTAAGCAACTACTCTTTTTTCTTTTACTCAATCAATCGGCTCATTTGGCACTTTGGAACAGAGTAAAAATCTAAGTCAGGTTTGGGGATTTTTTTCATTGTTTTTCTGAGGGTAATGGGAGAGCGCTTGTAAGAAATAGATCTTCCTTTCTTACCCTTAGGAAATGTTATAAATAAGAACTTTTTGAAACTCGGGGGGCGGGGGGGGGGAAATGATGTCTCAAACCAAATGTATTACTGAGGTGTCTTTCCTCATGTATTCAATTATTTTCAGAGTTGATTACTTTCCCCTCACTTTCTGTCATCTGTTTACCTTGACCTTGCTTCTGGCTTGTCTTGGTGGTGATTTAATCATTCAAGGAACCCATGCCAGGTTTGATAGACAGATACCACTTCTGTATGCCCATGAAGCTCACTTTCCCTTAACAGGGCAAACAGCTCTTGAGTAATTACACTGATCACTCTGTCATTGCAGTTGGACAAATATTCTGAAGGAAACAACATCCTGAGACTGGGGTGTCCTCATCTGCTTGGTAGAATGTGTGTCACTAAGAAGCAACATGGAAGCTGAGTTCTGAAGGACATGATTAGCCACAGAAGAGGGGAGGAAAGAGTGAACTGTGTGTTCAGAACCTTTGAGGATCTTAAGCCTAAATGTGACTTGATCAGACTGTGCTTAAGCAAGATCACTCTGGTGACTCTGTAAAGAATGGATTAGAAAGGAGGAAAAATGAAAACAGAGAACAGCGAGGAGACTATTAAAGTTGCCCATGAAAGAGACAAGGTAGCTTAGGCAAAGTAAGTGTGTTGGAGATGGGTGAGCAGATGTATTTCTGAGATATAATTAAATCTTATGAAAGTACTACAGGGGAACTTCAGAATTCTAATTAATAGTATATCCGTGGTTTTCATCATCTTGTATTCAGGCTTTAGAAAATGTACATGATGAGGTCTTCATTCGTGATGAAGTATTAAGTTCAAAGAACATTTAGAAATGTACTCGAATTATCACATCTTATGGAATAATCACAAAATTCATGAGGCAATCATGAAAACTGTAGAAATAAAATAAATGGAACACTGAAGGAAAATGTGATCTTATCTGTTATTACAGCAAACAAATTTTGATGTGTTAAACGAAGCAAAAATTGTTTAAAGGGAAACATCAATTTCAGATCCATATCCATGAAGAAAAAAATGAATATGTAACTTTGGGTAAGGAGGTTTATATGAAGTAGATTCTTTCTCGATACTTCCTTATTCTAAGTCAAGGGGTTAATAAAAAGTCTTTTAAGTAATTGGCTTCTTATTTAATATGTTTCACATAAGATTAATATACTTCGAAATGTTTCAGATGACAATAACATTTTCAAATAAACTTTCTTCACTCAGAGACTATTGATTGTGGAAAAAATGAAAACTTTTTTAAAAGAGTAAAAAACTACCTTCCTTGGGACTTAATATGTAAAGCAAATTGACCTGGGTTTATTGATTATTCCAAATTTGCACACAAATTTCATGAAAATGTATACTGATTAAGTATGCAACAGGGGTTACTTTTTAAAGAACTTTGTTTTTAGAGTGCTTTTACATTTATGGGAAAGCTATACAGAAAGTGGAGTCCCATATGGCCTCACTCCTTCATACTTTATCTAATTAATATCATGCATTAATGTGGTATATTTGTTACAGTTGATGAACTAATGTGGATTCACTAATATTAAATATCATAGTTTATGTTAGAATTCATTCCATGTTGTATAGTACAGGTTTTGACAAATGGGTAATATTGTACATCCATTTTTACAGTATCTTACAGAAAAATGTCACTGGTCTAAATTTACCCTATGCTTCAACTATTCATCCCTTTCGATTACACACTGGATTCTGCCACCCATTGAGAACGTACTCTCTCTGGAGTTGTCCCTTTTCTAGAATGTGATATAGTTGGAATCATATAGTATGTCTCTTTTTTACTGCCTTCTTTTATTTAGCAATATTTATTTAAAGTTCCTCTATTTCATTTTTATATGTTTCCTTTTGTAGCTTGATAGCTTATTTCTTTATGATCCATTATCTAGGTGTATCACAGTTTATTTATCCAGTCACCTGTTCAAGGATTCTGGCTACTTTGCATGTGGCAATTATGAATAAAGCTGCTAAAAATCGCATTCATGTTCAGCCTTTTGTGTGTACATAAGCTGCCAACTCATTAGGTAAATAGCTAGGAATATGATTCTGGATCATGCCGTAAGCTTTTGTGAACCTTTCTAAGTACGTGCTAAGGTATCTTCTGAAGTTACTACCATTTTGCATTCCAACCAGCAGTACACAAGAGTTCCTGCTTCTTTAAAGTCTATGATGATGATGATGATGATTATGACGCTGACAATATCTGATGTTCTTCCCTCCTCCTTTTCCTCCTCCTCCTCCTAGACTGGTTGTTCTAGAACCATGTTTTGAAAATTCTCTCCTTTCTTCAATGAATTACCTTTACTCATTTATCAGGGATGAATTGACTGCATTTGTGTGGGTCTGCTTTCTGGGCTCTCTGTTTCTTTCTATCTATCTGTTATCTATTCCTTCACAAATACTGCAGTGCCTTTGATCGTTGCAGTTTTACTGTGAGCCTTGAAGTCAGGTAATGTCAGTGCTCTCACTTGGTCTTCTTTAGTGTTGTGTTGACCATTCAAGGTCTTTTTGCCTTTCCACATAAACTTTGGAATCAGTTTGTTGAAATCCATAGAATAATTGTTTTCCGAGAGTTGGGAGTTGCATGGAAAATATAGATGAAGCTGAGAAAAATTGACATCTTAATAACATAAAGTCTCTCATGTTCCCTGCATTATTTAGATCTTTGACTTTTTTTTATTTTTTGTACTGGGGATTGAATTCAGGGGCACTCAATCATGGAGCCACATCACTAGTGCTATTATGTATTTTATTTAGAGGCAGGGTCTCACTGAGTTGCTTAGTGCTTTGCTTTTTGCTGAGGCTGGCTTTGAACTCTCGATTCTCCTGCCTCAGCCTCCCAAGCAGCTGGGATTACAGGCATGTACAGAAGAGTCCGGCTCTTCTTTGATTTCTAACATCAGAGTTCCGTAGGTTCACTGCCCACTTTCTAGATGACCTGTTTTGCAAGTTAATATTTCTCAATATAAATATAGTATACTCCTTACAACATCCACTCTTAAACTACCAATGTTTTTAAATAATATTCTGTAGTAATCAAAACAAAAACAAAAAAGATGTGTCTGGAGAGGACATAATGAAATGAAAATAAAAATTACATGAGTAGTAGGTGAGAATTACTAAGAAACAATTTCTTCAATATTTTTAAGGCACAAAATACAGTCATTGATGCCCACTGATACAGTCACATGTTGCAAAGTGTTCATCAAATGGAAATGACTTCCATAAATATTGCAATTTTTATCTGTTGAGATAGTTAGAGTGTTTATAATCTTCTGCAAAGTAGAAAAAAATCTAAAAACTAATCCATAATTACTGTCTTTGTGATAAAAATTACTAATTGTGGAATAATAAAACATTAACAATATAATTTTTAAATGATGTCTAATAATGAAACCCACTGATTTAAAGGTCTACCATGTGAAATTATCTGATTTAATTTGACCTGTAAATGACTTTAAGTGTTTGACATCAATGCAATGTGAATCTGAGACAGTTCATGTGAGTTAGTTCTGCTGGGAAATATTGCAAAACATATAGTTGGTTTTCAATTAATTTTATAAATTGAATGAGTGGATAAAATAAACAACAAGTAACTCGGGATACATGGAAAGTAATGACAAAGTTTTTAGATGAAACCAATTAGAACACAGAAAAAAAGCACAAAAAAATTGGCACAAATTTTTGAAAAAGCAACTTCTTATCAGTCAAAAAAGGAAGGAAAGATAATCAGATACCAGTGTCCTTTACACATAAATTGTAATTAAAAAATTTATTCTTCAAAGAACACAAATTGCTGATGCAGAAAGAAAAAGTAATGTAAGATAATATTACAGACAAGATTAGTCCCTTTTGGTCAAATATGTGTATGACTAAGAATATATCAAATACCACAGTGACACTACAGAAAGTGAATGATAATAATCAAAATTTAGTTTTTATCTAGTTGAATTTTTTTTTTATTTTATTGTAAACAAATGGGATACATGTTGCCTCTCTGTTTGTACATGGCGCAAAGGCATACCATTTGTGTAATCATAAATCCACATACAGTAATGTTGTTTGATTCATTCTGTTATTTTTTCCCCTTCCCCCAACCCCTCCCACCCCTCTTTACCCTCTATACAGTACTTTCTTCCTCCATACTTGCCCCCCTCCCTAACCCTAACTCTAACCCTAACACTAACCCTTCCCTCCCCCCCATTATGTGTCATCCTCCACTTATTAGCGATATCATTCGTCCCTTGTCTTTTTGAGATTGGCTTATCTCACTTAGCATGATATTCTCCAATTTCATCCATTTGCCTGCAAATGCCATAATTTTGTCATTCTTTATGGCTGAGTAATATTCCATTGTGTATATATACCACAGTTTCTTTATCCACTCGTCAATTGAAGGGCATCTAGGTTGGTTCCATAGTCTGGCTATTGTGAATTGAGCAGCTATGAACATTCATGTGGCTGTATCTCTGTAGTATGCTGATTTTAGATCCTTTGGGTATAGGCCAAGGAGTGGGATAGCTGGGTCAAATGGCGGGTCCATTCCAAGTTTTCTAAGGAATCTCCACACTGCTTTCCAGAGTGGCTGCACTAATTTGCAGCCCCACCAGCAATGTATGAGTGTACCTTTCTCCCCACATCCTCGCCAACACCTGTTGCTTGTATTTTTGATAATCGCCATTCTAATTGGGGTGAGATGGAATCTTAGGGTGGTTTTGATTTGCATTTCTCTTATTACTAGAGATGTTGAACATTTTTTCATATGTTTATTGATTGCTTGTACATCTTCTTCTGTGAAGTGTCTGTTCATTTCCTTAGCCCATTTGTCGATTGGATTATTTGAATTCTTGGTGTAGAGTTTTTTGAGTTCTTTATAGATTCTGGAGATTAGTGCTCTATCTGAAGTATGATTGGCAAAGATATTCTCCCACTCTGTAGGCTCTTTCTTCACATTACTGATAGTTTCCTTTGCTGAGAGAAAGCTTTTTAGTTTGAATCTATCCCAGTTATTGATTCTTGCTTTTATTTCTTGTGCTATGGGAGTCTTAGAGGAACCAGGAAATTCCACCAGAAAACTGTTAGAACTCATAAGTGAATTCAGTAAAGTGGCAGGTTACAAGATCAATGCTCATAAATCCAATGCATTTTTATACGTAAGTGAGGAATCCTCAGAAAGAGAAATTATGAAAACTACCCCATTCACATAGCATCGAAAAAAATAAAATACTTGGGAATCAATCTCACAAAAGAGGTAAAAGACCTCTACAATGAGAACTACAGAACACTAAAGAAAGAAATCGAAGAAAACCTTAGAAGATGGAAAGATCTCCCATGTTCTTGGATAGGCCGAATTAATATTGTCAAAATGGCCATACTACCAAAAGTGCTATACAGATTCAATGCAATCCCAATTAAAATCCCAATGACGTACCTTACAGAAATAGAGCAAGCAATCATGAAATTCATCTGGAAGAATAAGAAACCCAGAATAGCTAAAGCAATCCTTCGCAGGAAAAATGAAGCAGGGGGTATCACAATACCCGAACTTCAACTTTATTACAAAGCAATAGTAACAAAGACGGCATGGTACTGGTACCAAAATAGACAGGTAGATCAATGGTACAGAATAGAGGACACGGACACAAACCCAAATAAATACAACTTTCTAATACTAGACAAAGGCACCAAAAATATGCAATGGAGAAAAGATAGCCTCTTCAACAAATGGTGCTGGGAGAATTGGAAATCCATATGCAACAGAATGAAACTAAACCCATATCTCTCACCCTGCACAAAACTCAACTCAAAATGGATTAAGGACCTTGGAATCAGACCAGAGACTCTGCAGATTATAGAAGAAAAAGTAGGTCCCGATCTTCAACATGTCGGCCTAGGACCAGACTTCCTCAACAGGACTCCCATAGCATGAATTTTTTTTTGATACAAGGGATTGAACTCAAGGATTCTTAACCACTGAGCCATATCCCCAGCCCTTTTTATTTGTTTGTTTATTTAGTTAGTTATTTTTGAGACAGGGTCTCACTGAGTTGCTTAAGGCCTCGCCATTGCTGAGGCTGGCTTTGAACTGGCAATCCTCACCTGCGTCAGCCTCCTGAGTTGCTGGTATTACAGGCATGTGCCACCACACCTGACTAGTTGAATTCTCATACTTATTCATATGCATACAATATTAGTACATTAGGAATTAAAAAGGGGAGTTTCTCTAAGAAAGGTTTTAGTTCTTACTATGTCATTGTCTAAAATTTATGTTGAAGGCCAAATAAGATACTTTCAGAAAAAAATTAAACTTTAAATACAAAGAATTATTTGGGACATGTTAATAGAAACATTTGCTTTATGCCTTGGAAAATGCCCTAAATATTGAGGTAAATAGTATTTAACAGGTGCTGTCCAGGGTCCTGAGAAGGAAAAGATGAATAAAACAGACTGATGAAGGAATTACACAATCTTGTGGAAGGCAGGGATGTGAGCTGATCATTTGAATCAGCTCTAGTAGGTGGTCTACTATGCTTGGATGTCCATAGCATGTCAAAGGAGCCCAGAGTAGCTGTGAGAAAGGGAGAATGCCTGAGTGACAGTGCTGAACACTGTTCACAAATCATTCAGCACTCAAAATATTAGTGGTGATTTTAGGGTGCTTGAAATGGAGGAATACATTGATTCATTATAGCCATACATGTGGTAGCTTGTACAAGTATTGTGAGATCCCAAATTTACAGTTCTTTCTTGCAAAATTGGCCATTTCCACTCCTAACAAAAATAAGAACACACTGATTTCCTTTTCTAATTAAAACA
Source organism: Sciurus vulgaris (assembly GCF_902686455.1). Classification (NCBI taxonomy): domain Eukaryota; kingdom Metazoa; phylum Chordata; class Mammalia; order Rodentia; family Sciuridae; genus Sciurus; species Sciurus vulgaris. Next base: position 43,484,877 of record NC_136474.1, read on the forward strand.
GAGAAGGCAGAGAGCTTGGGGCCTTTAATCCAAATAGTGGGACCCCTGGTGGTACATTTTACTCTCTTCATAGGTTTATTGATGCTTAGAAATACTGTCATTGAACGAGTAGCATGGCCATTTGTGAGGTTTATATGCAGCCCCAATTTACTGAATAGATTTAGAATAATAACCCTAATGTGTATAGTGAGAGATTTGTCTTCTCTGGGTAAACTAAAATTATGGTCTACCAAAGCCCAACAGGACAATTCTTGGCTTTTGAAACAGTTTATTTTTAATGCAACATTAGCTGGTAAAGACCTAGTTATCTGGTCTAACAATAGAATATCTTTGTCTCCATGTTAACAAATGTAAATAATTACCCTACCGTTTGGTAATGCTAGAATGACTGTGGACTTCCTTCCCTAAGGGTTTCAGTTGGAGTGCCGAATGCTGCTCTATGAACTGTGCAGAAGCAAATTTAGGTCATGATCAATAAGAGCAATTAAAAAGCCTTTACAAAGTGGCTAAGGCTTTGAATTCATTTAATTATTTTACACCCAATGTGAGAAAAGGTTACTTTTGCTCTTAGACTTTATCCAGAATTATTTCTAACATTTAAAGATCCTTTCTTCCTTTTTTCCATACAGATTTGCTTTGTGCAAACCAGTTCTATTAGTCTAAATATAGACTCCTCGTAGAATATTATGAACTTTCCTGCGTGGGCATTTATGCACATTCTGTGCTGTCACTCTCTACAGGGAGATGAGAAAACACCCTCAGGTCTCTTTTCTTCTGTGAAAGCTCTATGGAAAAATTAAAGGAAAGGTTTGCTTGGACCCTCTTTGATGTAAAGAAGAGAACAGTGTTTTCAGATCTTAGTGGTTGAGTCAAAGGCAGAATTAATTTATAGATGTGATTAAGGGTTAAAGAAGTGACTCTCCATAAAACCTATGTAAATATTATCTGTTGTCTTCCAAGGAAACCTACATGGCACATAGCTCTTCTTGGCTTCTAGAAGGAAGGTTGGAATCCAAGAATCTTTCCTTGTTGAAGGAAAGAAGAGGCACATGACCTTAAAGTAACCACATGATCCAAACAGCATAAAAATTTATGAAAGTAAAGAAAGAAGGTCAAAATCTCAGGAAAGCACACAAAGGGCACTTGGAGAATTTTGTCAATAAATATATTATTTTGACAACAAATATATATCCAAAAATAGGCATATATATGAGATATACAAGGAAATTTTGATCTACTTACTATGATTCCATCTATGAAATTTTGATAGAGCCCTCTTCTGAGTACTTATTTCCTCAGCCTCTCACAGTAAATCAATTAATAGTCATTCTGTTTTGTACTATAACTAAACTTGTGCATTAAACTCAATTAGTGAAAAGCATTTGCTTTGAGTCATGCATAAAAGGGTTTGGTGGTTTTCAGCTTGACTTGTGCATTCAGCTTTCTTATATTCAAGATGCCAATAATTTGATTTAAGTTAACTTTTTATTTTTGAAGAGTCTTTTTGTGTGTTTGGGTTTGTTTTCTTATAACCTGTTTTGGCAGCTCATATATCTATATCCATCAGCTCTTGACCAGCCTATAAATAATAGAAATTTATATATAATTGCTACTTTTAAGGAGATTAACTATGTTCATCTTCAACTTCCTTTCTTATCTACAATCTTCTCCAAATATTGTTCTCTTCCTTCTTGTCTTTATGAAGTGAATTCAATGTCATCAACCACTGATGAACTTCAACTGGGCAGCCATTTTTTATTTCGCTTGGTTCTACCTTCCCATTATCCAGTGTTTTCTAACCAGATTCCTAGCCAAAAGATCTTCTAGAGGCAGTGGTGTGACTGGTAATATTTAATAGCCAGCATAGGGAAAGAAAATACTTCAACTCTTACCAGTTCTGAACAGGAATGAAACCCCATAATGAGAGACAGCTTCAGGCACATGCCTGTAATCCCAGCTGCTCAGGAGGCTGAGGCAAGAGGATGGCTAGTTCAAGGCCAGCCTCAGCAACTTAGTGAGAACCTAAATAACAAGATTCTGTCTCAAAATATAAAATGAAAAGGACTGGGGATATAGCTCAGTGGTTAAGTGCCCCTGGGTTTAATACCCATTTCCAAAAAATAGGACAAATAAATAAAATAAGACTTTTTCATAAGATAAAATTAAACAAAAGTAATGTATATAACTCACACCACTTATACATACATACACACTACCCAGAGAATGAATATACTTCTCAAGAAAGTGACTTTGAATTCCAGTTTATATGGCAACTTCAACAAAGAATAGTGCATTTCCAGAGCAGTAACAAGAGAAAGGACTTTGAGTTTCTAGAAGTGGCAATGTGTGGGATGGCAAAAAAAGGGAAGACAGGGGCTAGTAAAGCTTGTTAGCTGTTGCTTTCCCTGGTAGGTGGTGGGAAGGGGAATATGGTTTGCTTTATAAACTATACGCTGCTTTTAGGCAAATAGAAGAATGACAGAGAGCTCTCCTGCATCTGCTTCTTCTATTTACCTTCAGCTCAAAAATCTTCATGCTCCAGAGGCATAATTTGAGGTACCTGCTAGCTTCTAGAAGATTTGTACCAATTTCTTTGAGGTGCACACTTTCTCCATGACCACCTTCAAGCTACCAGCAACTCTCCCCAGACCCCTGCTTGAAAGACATGTGCACAGCTTCCCAGTGGGTAGTCACAGGCCCCGCACACCACTGCACAGTAGACCTGGGCATGAGGTTCTACAAATCCCTACATGGTCTTCTTCATGGGATGCATTTAGCACGACAGATTGGAATATGCATGTTACTAGCAACCCTTATATCCATTAGTAGGGCTGCTACTACTTTCTCAATAAAAATGTCCTTCATTTGTTTCCTCAGAACAAACAGAACATCATCTACACAAAGGGTAGACAACAGATGTTTGCTTATTAGAATGACACATAAATACATTCCATGTGAGAAGTGAGAGTTCAAAATACCAAACATTTCAAAAGAAGAAATCCAAAGAGATTTTAACGAGAGAAATGACCTAAATTAAAGGTTGGTTTTTGTTCGGATATAGTAATAAAGATGTTGCAAATTGGATCCTTGAAAGGCAATCAGGAGATTTGATAGAGAAGCTTTAGGTTTTGTCATTAATAAAAATGTTTGTGACCAAGATAAAAATGCTTCTCCTCATTTACTGACATATGACAGGTAATCATTGCTACATTTTCTTCTTTATGCCACTATAGTATATTTTTCAACCAACTGTGAAATTAAAAAATTCTCCCTGTAGCAGTTGGATCCAGTTTGTTAGTTTGTATCTTATCAAAAACTGTTTAAATGCATCTCTGGTGACATTTCAATGATAATTAAAAGCAGGATCACAAAGTTTCAGGAGTGAAGCATATTTTTTCAGTTACTACTTTACTCATCTAGTATAATCAGCCAAAAAATGAGTCTATCATATGAAATAGGGCTCTAATTTTTTATATAGTCCTTAATTTTATTATTCCATTTATGAATAACTAGGATGAGAAAATGGATATGGTAAATGGGTCTTTGTTTTTTTTAAAATAAATATTAAAAATCCCAGGCATAAGTTATCTTAGGTCAGATAATCAAGGACACTAAGAGAACATTCTTTCATTTTTACTCCATGTCTTCTGTCCATTAGTTGAAATTCTTGGTGTTGGAACTGCTGAGAAGCCTCCTAACTGGTTCCTTTCTCTAGATTGTTCTTTTCTAGACCTTACCACACACCCTACAAACTGTCATCTTCCCAAAGTAGTAATCTAAACATATGACTTCCCAATAATTCTTTGCTGAAGGCCATTTTCTGGTACCTCTTCTGGTTTAGTAGTGATTTCTTCCCACCTCTGAACATATCTACACACTGTGTTAAAAATATAAAAACCTTCACCATCTAGAAAACATCTTATGTGTGAGAGAGAGAACACACACAATAAAACATAGCAGTAAAATGTTAGTCATAGGTGGATCTTCGTAAAGCGTCTATGTATTTGGTGGCACGTGCCTGTAATTGCAGTGACTGGGGAGGCTGAGGCAGAAGGATCACAAGTTCAAGGCTATCCTTAGCAACTTTTCAAGGCTCTAAGCCACTTAGCAAGACTCATAAAAAAATTAAAGGGCTAGGGATGTAGCTCCATGGTTAAGCACCTCTGGGTTCAATCCCCAACCCACACACACACACACACACACACACACACACACACACACAGATTCTCTGTATAATCTTTGTACTATTCTTGCAACTTTTTTGTATTTGATATTTATTTCTAAATAAGTAGTTAAAAAACCCCTAAACATATGATCTTAATCAATAAAAAAGTAATAATCCTCCTTTAGATGTCGTCTGTTCCGTCTGTTCCAGTTTTATCAGGTGATTATGTTATTGACCTTGAATGAAGCCTTGCAAGGTGTGTATTTCCTGTCTAGAGAAACTTTGGAGGAAAAGTCAAACATGCAGAATATTAAGAAAAGGTAATGTGTTTTGGGTGGGATGACCAACTTTCCTAGTTTTCCTGAAACTGGTGGGTTTCTCAAACATAGGATATTAATTTCTAAAAATGGCACTGTACCAGGCAAACCAGAATGAGTTGATCACTGGGCTTTGACGTAACTCTGAACAGTTTGTTGCTGAAGCTAAAAACTTTTGTCAAGAATGCTGGAAAATAGCTTCAGACATCCTGTGGGTAGTGGAGAACAAGACAAATGCTTTCAACTGCAGTGGGAAAGAGTTGTGTTACAAAAAGTATAAGTAGCATTGGCAGAAAACTAATCATTGATATACATGTGATTGTCCTGTGGAAGATCTAGGTTGCTCCGTTGTTTAAACCTCCCCATTGCCTACTTAGTGAAGTGCAATTTCCATAGGTCAGAATAGAAGACATAAGAATTACCATATACACAGAGCTATATAACTGACTCTCCCTCACCCCCAAAGTTGTGTTGCTGTGCTCAGTTAGCAAATATGGACACAGAAGATCAGAAAGGTGAAGTGTCTCCCCCCAGACACTGAGCTTCATGTGAGAGCATTAGAAATCACACCCATGGCTGCCTCCAGGATTCTCACTTTTCTGTTCCCTGTTTATTTGTCACAACCTACTCTCCACTGAAGGCCATGTGCTACCCACACAACTCTGCTCACATTTCTAGATGAGCTGTATGCTATTCCTTTGTAGGCAGGTCATTTGTAGGCTTCACCCACCTAAAGCCTTTCCATCCTTTAATGATACTCACTCCCTGTAAATTCCTTGATAGTGATCCAGCTACAGATGGTTTCTCCTATCTCTGAACACCTGGCATATTTTGTTTATATCATTCATATAGCACTTCCTACTTGGACATTTACTTAAAAGACATTTATAATAAAATATATGATATGTTTTCAGACAAGATTCAGATCTTGAATTGTAGGTAGTATGTCATCTTTGTCTGTGGTCCTATGCTAATTGAACCTCAGCTTTCTGATCTATAACATCAATGCAATATTACATTATTTGCAAGACCCATATAAAAATTTTATACCACAAGGCAAGTGGTGTAAAAGATAGCATGGTATCAGAACCTTCATCTACACTGAAATTTTAGAACTCTTAAAGTCAAAAAAGTATCTTCTTTTTTTTTTGTACAAAACACTATATTTTGAACATACAAGGCATTTGATAAATGTATAATGGATAAACCAAGGGCTTTATATAGGGTGGGGTGGTGACATTGGAATGGAAATGAAATAGGATTGTTGTAAGGAAGAATAATAAGTGAGATTTAATAAATGGCTAGATATGTGTTGAATGAAACTGAGAAAGAATTCAAAATGCCTGAAGTTTTGATTCTAGGATTCATGAATGGAAAGGAATAAAGTTCATTTCCTTTTCTGTTTTTTAAAGATTAAATTTTCAGGCCATTGAAGCCCCATAAGCTTGTTGTGAGTCTTCTTGGTGTTAAAACTCGGTCCCATATGTCAGATTCTAGTCAAATGTACTGGTCATCCCAGAAGTGTTATTTTGAATAAATTATTCTGTGCCTCAGTTTCCTCATCTCTCATAGAATGATTATAGTACTTCCTATTATTAATGTAAAACATTTACCAGAATACCTTATAGTGAGTGAGCACTAAATCAACAAGAACAATAACAGAAGTAGTGACAATTATTTTAATGATAAAAGGAAATGATCTTAAGAATTTTAGTTTATACAGAAATTAGTGCTACATATCTTATCGAAGAATGAGCATTTCTGCCTGGGAGCATCATTAAGGCCATTATTTTGACAGCCCTTACAGTTCCTGGTGTCGTTTAGAAGAATTCATTGCACTTTCAGACAATTCCAATGAACAATGATGACTTTTCACTTATTGCATGATGATATTTTTATGTTCCAAAATCCCCATAAACTTGAAGATTAAAAAATTGCAGATTTATCCAATAAATAAAATCTTGTTTCTTTATCTTAAATTTAAAGGACAGAGTTGCCTTTTAGTCTATATTTTGCTGTCCTGCTCCTTGACCGATAGTAAAAGCAAAGGAGCTGTTTTTACATTAATGTCTTAACACATAAATATTTTACAATTTTAGAATAGGAATCAGGTTTCTAACATATTGTGATTTTCATAATAGATTCATAGTTTCCTTGTAATGGATGGATCTATTATAAAAGAAAAGGTACTGGAGACTGAATTAGAACAAGATATATTCCATGCCTTTATAATTATGTCAAAATGGATTCGACTGTCATTTACAACTAAAAAGAACCAATAAAAAATGTTCTGAATAAAGTTGTATTTCTAAATACTCTGACATCATGTAAGTAATCATTTTCATTATGATTTAGACTTTTGTATACTGAATATTCTTTATAACTATACAAATATTCTAAAAAGCAATATGAAAATACATTTCCTTTGATATATATTTCCTATTTAAGTTACATGAGATGGATCAAGCTGTGGACATTTTAAGACTCTTTTACAATCAAATCTTTTGGGATTTTTAGTATAAAATTCAAAAAGTCTTTCCTTTCTAGATACCAGTAAAAAAAAAATTGTGAACTTTCATGAATGTTGTTAATTAATTTGTCAAGGAAATGAGTATGAAAAAATATTTATTTGTCCACATACTGAACAGACTTTTAATTTAAGTATCTACTTCTGTTTCTCAGCTACCATTCTAGGTACTATAGGTTGGTTAAAGATAAATATGATTTACTTTATGACCTTAAGAAGATTATTCCTACTCAAAAGTAAATCCACTGTGCCAAAAAAAAGTATATCATAAAACAAACTGTGATGTCTTCTAAAACATGTTTTAGAATCAAGGTAGACAGAGCCAAAAATACATATTTATGTAAATAATAAAAGACTTTCATTTGAAACATTCAAAAGAGTGTTGGTCAGCACTGCACATTTCAGTGCATTAATCTAACTAAATATTTTCCCTAATCTCAGAGATTTTACTTGAAACATGAATTTTGAGATGCTCAAAGAATCATACATGTAACAAATATAAAGACAATTAAAAAAAAAAAAACTTTATGGTGACTAGTTTTTCCAGGACTCTGTGATTTCTAGAGGTAGACCTGTCTTCATGGTAGTATTGTCTGAATTTCAAAAGTACAAAGTAGCTGAATGGAATTCAATAAAGATTTGAATGGAAGTGGCGAAGATTGGAACACAATCAGAATGGAATAATATTTGAATAGGAAGACTGGGATTTTAATGGAATATGATTGGAACAGGATTTGAATGATAGAGGTGAGGAAAATGTGTCTGGAAAGGTAAGGATAAAAGAACTAGAATTTAATGAGCTGGAACCAAATTTCCTTCCAAGGCAAGGAAGTTGTATGTGTGCATCTGTGTGTGTCTTACTTCAAAAGCAAGGCTCATGCATTTAAGTGTTAATCATGAAAATATTCTCTATAAACATTGTGGGGTTGTGGGGAAGTAGTATTTAATATGGGAATTAGATCCTGCACAATTGAGGGGGAATGGAGGAGAGGGAAAACCCCCCAGAGGTATCCTGGAGGAGCAGAGAAGTAGTCGTTCCCTAGACCATCTTGGGGTGAAGCCTTCATGGAAATCCAGTGAACCAATCATATTCTTCCAATGTCATGAGACCACAAAGGTGGAGCTTGTGCAGGGGCGAGTGAGCGACAGCTCTGGGGACACTGTGGCTCCTGAGTAGTTCCCGTCTCTAAGGGTTTGCAGACATCCGAGAGCCAGCTATGAGCCTGGGGCTGGTGTTGATCAGCAGAACATACCAGTACAGGAAATCAAGGACAGCTAAAGCTTGCCGGGCCCCTGTGAATCTTCCTTTCCTTTGGGGCACAAACACACAATGCACACACACACATCTTCAGTTGCATGGAGACTTTTTGTATAACAGTGATTTAATAGAAAGCCAAATGGAAACAAGATCATAAAGTAATTATTCTCTAGCACATCTACTGAAACCTACTTTGAAGCAATATTTTTTAACTTTTTATTTTTGTTTTTATTTATTGGCACATAATAATCCATCAGTATGATAATGCAATACATGTGTGCAGTGTGTGCCTCTACCTCTTTTTATCACTATGACACCCCATGGCAACGTCTCAGGAATAGGGGTACCTGAGCCATATCATCTTCCATATCTCACACAGGTTCCTCTTGGTCAACCTAAATTAGAAAAGTGGGAGAAGAGTAATCCTTAGGCTCAGAGTTGGCACAATATGACCCAGAACATGAGCTGTGATACCTATTGGTAGTATTCGTATTATTAATGTGTGGGCCAAAAATGGAGTGAGGGTGAGGAGGAGGGTAGAAGGGACCACCACAGCAGTGTAGGAGATTAGAATAAGGATCAAAATTAGGTAACAGTGAAGATGTGAACTTCCAGAAAGGGGCGGGGAGAGGAAGACTGTAAAGTCAAAAGACAAAATTACAACACCTTTAGCTTAAAAATCTTAATTGACTTTTATTTGCAGTTCTGGAATTGGGCAACAATTCCTTTCATAAAACACAATGAACATTCCAATAAGCTGAACAGAGAAGCTTGGTTGTATAGACAGAAAAGGCTGAAAGCAGAAACAAAATCCAAAAAGCAGATTGTTATTTCAAAGTTACTTTTCTTTTTAAAGGTGAAGGCAGAAGAGATACTTCTTAGCATGCAGGTTAAAACTGGCTTGTTTGGACTATTATCTCTCAGTCTATCAATTTCTCTGAAGGTCAAATAAACCATTAGGTTTGGGCTTGGTGACATGCAACTTTAGCATGAGTGACTCCATTTTTGTTTGGCCAGTTGGGCCCAGAGGAGGAGCTCAGCCCAAACCAATGGCTGCCTATAAGCTTTATTTAACACTAGGAGGTAGAATTAGCTTCAGGACTTTCTACTTGTGTAACATGAAACGTTCATTAAAATTTTAAACCTCATGAAAGAACCCTGATTTGTAATAGAAATAAACTTAGTTTTCAAGGTGTGGAGGTGCAACATAATTAGTGGGAAAGAGAGCACAGTAAACATTCAAGGGTCATTCCTTTAGAAATGGCAATCAGGGTCAGTGCAACTTACAACGTGTAGGGAAAAGGAAATTCAGGTAGACCAAGCTTCTCACGTAAGAAAGGAACTGGAGAAATTAAACCATGTGTCCAGGCCAGCTCAGGGCACGTTTCAGCCCCTGACACTAGGACTGAAATTCCTAGGCAACAAGTCCCTTCTCGGAGGAAAGGCTAGACTCTGGACTGGGATAGAGTGTGTCTAAGATTGAGATAACTGGGAGTGCTGTGCTTGGGGTCTGGTCCCAGGCTTCTAAGACCAGTGCCCTGGGAGTATTGGATTAAATGTCTGGTTGACTCAAAGGAGCCTAGAGGTGACTGGGAAAGTTGCATGAATCCTAGGTCTAAGAGTAATTTCTTTGTAACTTTAGCTTGGTGAGTGAAAAGGAAGACAGGCAGAATTAGGGGTGCATAGAGTAAAGTGAAATTTATGTCCATTTGAGACAGGTTGTTCCTCTGTGAATGCAGAAACTGAAGAGCTCCTGGAAGCCAGGCAGAAATGATGAGTGGATCCAATTGGGTGTAATAACTGGGGAAAAGAAAGGAAAGAGACCACGTGCCTGAAATCGACCCTTTTTGTCAGGGAGTGAGCCCTCTGCAGCCATCACATAACTCCTGCTTCCACCAGGTCTGTTCATTCATCTCTTGCCTTTCACCAGATCACAGGTTTTTCTAGATCCAATTTAACTCATACACATGCTTTTTGTTTTCTTCCTTTTGACTGAGACTTAGTAGTTTCAAGCCAACACTTGAGGTACTCTGGCTTTGAAACTTAGTGGGTAGAGCTCAGATTTATTAGTTTTCAAATAGAAAACATAGAAAATGAATTGGTTAAAATAGCAGATATCACAAATATTTGAATCCCATCTAACTTCTAGTGCTTAATAAGGCCACATGCCAGGTAAACCCTGGGAAGAGAGGCATTCCATGATCACATCACCTCTACTTTGACTCATTGTAAACATGTGGGTTTATAGAGAAATCAGTATGCAATACCTACAGAAAATCCATATATCTAGCAAAATCCTGAGATTGGGGCTCTATGGAAACCTTTACTTCCATGCATGTTCAATCTCATGTGATGGTACCTCCAGTTATTAGGTGTGTTCTACTTTTCACTCTTCCCACCACTGATTTTACCCTACCCTCACGGTCCAACCAGCTCTAAAACCCAGAAAGTAGCTAGTGTTTGCAGAAGCTGTTCCTTCCAAGAATTAGACCATATGCAGATATCAGCATTGACCTCTGATACACAATAGAAAAGAATCCGACCCCCTCCTCATTCTGGAAATGTCCAGTGATCAAATTCTTTCATGAAATATGCACCAAATATGTGCAATTTTTCAGCTCAAAGGAGGGCAAAATCTACAGATTTTTATTTAGTGAAATTATAAAATATTTATATTAATCATGTAGTTCATTTTGGATCTTAACACTCTTCAAGTGCTAATGAAGTAGATTCGTAACTTCAGCAAATTTTCTCCTTAAACGATCCTTTCAAAAAAACCTGGGAGACCTTTTATCTGATCAGAATAAATACAGAGTAGATATTTCTCTAACATTGCAAGGAACCTATCAGTCTGTATGAGAACAATTTAGGAAGTTTTATCTTCAAAGTACTTGGCCTTGAATGTTCTAATCAGAATGACTTTCAGCCTGCCCTAGAATATTTACAGCTACTGAGGAATAGTATCATTTAACACATTCACTCTCACAGTTTCTTTTGTTAAAGAAAAATGTCATATATGACTTTAACATGGATTATGCTTTTTTCCCAAGAATATTTCTTCTAATTTTTTGGTGGTGAAGCAGCTGCGGTTGCTATGCCATCAGCTCCGTTGCTATGGGGGATGCCTTGGGTGTTTGCCAGACTATGATTGGTTATTTCAGCACCCTTATGTTCAGCAGTTGACATTTTCCTATGTTGAATCATGCTATTTTATTTTAATTCGATGGGTAGGCTCAATAATGTTGATCAGCTTTGAAAGAATTGAAATTACATATAAAAGCATCCCATTATTTCTCTCTTTAGAAAACATTAATAATTCTAGTGGTATGTGTAGAAAGCATGCATGTCTAAAAGAACATGTAAGACTATATGGTGATATATATAGAATCTTGCCTGTGTGCAAGACATGTGATTCTTAAGTCATGGGATTCAGAGAAATCAAAAGAGACGTATGTTAGCATTTAGGCGGTTATCTGAAACAGAGAAATTATTTCAAATTGGAGGTGGCCACATCCTGTTAACTTCAATGACAACTGTCAAAATCAATACAAGAACTGCTATTTGCATTTCATTCTCCACAAATGCAGTTCTCTGCTTTCCTGTAGTTTAAAAGCAGTATCAGGACGTGTGTGTCGGGAATAAAAGTTCTCTACCATTGGATCCACTTTCTAATCTGCTCTCTTTGCCTCTGTAATATGATAATGTTAACTGAGTATTTCAGATGGTTGGCAATCCAAAATTTGAAATTCTTTGAAAAGAAAAAGATGAACTTTATCATAATGATTTTCTGTGATCTTGATCTTCTGTACCTCAAGTGCCAGCAGAAGTGACCTTTGGAAAGCAAGATCCAGGAGCTCCTGTATCCTGGATGCTTAGTCACTAATCTGTTAAGACCGGGTAAGGCACAAGTTTGTAATTTTTGCAAATAAACATTCATAAGAGGGCTTGCGAAAGGAATAAAAGTAAGTTGGTTTAATACTGGAGAATCAAGATTTTGCTACTTAGAAGCACAAAATGACTGTATTTTATGATTTTTTCCTATGGCATTTGTACTCTTCAATATTAGAGAACATTGGAATCTGGGTTTATGAGCAAATGTGACATTTCTATAATACAATTTATTTGAGAAAGTAACTGAATCATTTCCTGAAAGCATTTCTTCTCAACTGCTGAGTCAGTTTTTCATCTCAATAATTCGCATCCTAAAAATATCTTATTGTTAACAATTACAGAGGTTACATGTATTTGGGTTGCAGAAAACAAGATTTAACATTAATTTCAAGGGATTATTTATATAGAACTTTTCTAACTAGTGATGTATATAGGCACATCTAGATAGAGATATTCTTGAATAAAAGGTAAGTTTTTTTCATTCTAGATAGACAATGATAACTGAAGAAGACTTCAAAAAAAAAAGGACTTCAAAACAGGAATTTTTCAATTCATGATGATACAGATACAGATATTCATATATGTGGATATGCATACTTATATCAGCACATAGTTAAGTCTTAAAATTGTGCTGTTAAGAAGCAGAGCCATACAGTGGAGGTACAAGAACAGAAACCTACATATGTGGTTCTCAATCCATGCCCTCTTGCCCTTCCATCTTCACGCCGCCATCAAAGGCAAGTAAATATACACATGTAAAACCTGAATGAATGCTACTATTCCTTTTCAATTGCTTGCAAAATAATTTGAACATTCTTTTTCATGGAAAACATTTGGGAGCGCAGTAGGTAACCTTGTTCTTATTTACATCAGTAAAGTTGCTCTTGCTTACATCTGTAGAGTAGATTAAGCGATACAGTTTCACTCACCCTTCCCTCTCAGACTTGCTGCTTCTCCCATACCCCATTCAACTGATGCTGATGACCCAAGCCAGAGCTGGTGGGCCCTTCAAGAGTCCTCCCTGTCTCCCTCCAGTGGTCATCAGGTTCCATTAAACACTCTCAGGTCCCTGTCTTCATTCAGTCCATAGAATTATTTCAGGTCTTACCTTATTTTTACTTGAGCTGGACCATGGTTTCTTCTCATCTGGTCCCTCTCTCCAGTCTCTGTCCTCTACAGGCATTTTTTTCAAAATAATAATAGTTAAAAAGTCTGCTCACCTTCCATCCTCTTGCATATGTCCGGCAGACCTTCATAATTTGAAGGTGTTCAAACCTAACATTTGAACTTTCCTAACACCTGAAACTTTCTTAACCTCACTCTTTGACAGCAAAATAAATCCCACTACGAATCATACTTCTAAAGCTGAGAACCTCCTGGCACCGCTTTGAGCATACGTGTCGAATCTTACCATCCCTTACACAAGTGTGTTTCCACTAATGCGAGGTATCAAGAACGAGCAAATTCGAAGGAGTGGATCACTCTCTCTCTCCCCTACACCTCTCCCACTGATTCCTCATGGCATTATCCTGAGCATCATTCCTTTTCCAACAGTCTTTCATGATATTCTGAATTAAATTGTGCCCTGAGAATTGGAGTCAGACACATCTGGAATGGACCGTTTTTCCCATAGTGTTCTTGAAAAGTATTTTGACCATAGCAATGCAAATATTCACTAAAATAGAAATAGGCATGCTTAACAAGGATCAATAACACTGACTGGTTCCTGTAGTCCAGAAGATTTTGAAGCTTTATGGAGTTTGTGTGAAGAAAATAGAAAAATTTAGAAACAAGAATGGCACCAGAGAGCTTCTTCAAGATGGCGGCCTAGAGGGTGGCTGCATTTCATGTTGCTCCAGGACTCAGGATTCAAAAGAGGAGATATTGAGACACTTGGGACCAACTCAAAGCAGCCGGGTGAGTCTCTCCCATTGGGGAGGCGTCCCGGATGGGACAGTGGTCCCGGAACGCAGGAAACTTTGTGAAGTAGAGCTGCCAGTGAGACGCCCCTCCCCCCGCTGGAGCAGTGAACTCGGACAACTAGGAGCGCCGAAAAGGAGGCCGCTCGGCACAGCGCTGGGACTCGGAGCAACCACTGGGGATCCGGCGGCTGCCCAGGGGAGGAGTGGCGAGGAGAGCTGTGTGGACTCAGGACACCGGGGCCTGCCCTGAGGAGGAGGAGGAGGAGCGTGGCCACTTGGATTCGGAGTGACTGCACCAGAGCTACAGGCGGTTGCCAGGAGAGAAACTCCGCGGCGAGCTGTTTGGACTCAGAACGACGCTTCTGAACCCCGGGGCCTGCCCTGAGGACGAGGAGGAGGAAGAGGAACGTGGCCGCTTGGATTCGGGGTGACTACACCAGAGCTTCAGGCGGTTGCCAGAGGAGAGGCTGCGTGGCGAGCTGTTTGGACTCAGACCACTTCTGAACCCCGGGGCCTGCTCGGAGGAGGAGGAGAAGCGCGGCGGGTCCTTTGGACTCACAGTGACTGCATTAGCGCTCCAGGCGGCTGCTCAGAGGAGAAGGCGAGTGGTGAGTTGTTTGGACTTAAAGGGACTGCTCCTGAACACAGGGGGGCTGCCTGGAGAGGAAGCGTGGTGGGTCGCTTGGTCTTGAGTGGCCGCACCAAGAGCTCCGGGCGGTTGCCCATAGGACCCGTGCAGCGGGTCACGTGGATTCAGAGCCACCCAGAGCGACCACTCCTGAACACTCGGGGGGTTATCTGGAGGAGGAGGAGGAACGGGGAGGGTCACTTCGACTTGGAGTGATTGATTGCCCAGGGCTATGGGTGGTTGGTGGGAGGTGGAGGCACGCAGTGAGTTTCTTGGACTCCTAGTGACCCCACCGGAATACTGGGCAGCTGTCTGGAGGAAGAGGTGTGTGGTGGGTCTCTGGGACTCAGAGAGATTGTACGGGGCCCCAGGTGGCTGCTCAGAGGAGGGGCCGCATAGCCAGGCAATTAGGGGCAGAGCAGGGTCCCAGGATCTAGGAGGCTTCTGGGTGGAAGAGCCACACAGAGACAGGCTTAGGGCGGAGCGAAGGTTCCAGGCCTGAGGGCATGTTCTCTGAGGAGGGGCAGCCTAAGGAGATTCATCTGCGAAGGGTGAGGCTCCGAGGCCCAGGAGGTAGGGCCGGGCCCATGAGAACTTTGCAGGGGAAGGCAGCCCAGCCCAGGCGGTAGCTGTAATTGAGGGGAACCTCTAGGAGGGTACTGACCAGCGAGACCTCCCCACCGGGTGAGTCTTCCCTGCCGGGTGAGGTTTCCCCACAAGGACAGGAAAACTAGAGACTCAGGCCCAAACAGGCCTTGCCTCAGCCCGCAGCCTAGGTCCCCTTTGGATGACCATTGGTCAACAAGTGGAGGCACCTCTGCCCACTAGCAGGGATTATACCCCTCCTGAAGGCCACCACTCCTAGAGAGGCAGCTTCCTTGTGGAGCTCCGCATTATCAACTTCCTCCAAGACTTCAGCCTACTGAAGGCTAAGGGGGGATATATATAGAAATCTTCAGGGACATTGTAAGTCAATAGAGGAAATCTGCAATATCTCAGTGGTCAACTGATACCTGAACAATATGAGAAAACAAGGAAAGAAAATGCTGCAAACAAATCTAGATGTTACATCAATAAAACCCAATGACAGCATGGCAGAAGAAATGACAGAAAAGGAGTTCAGAATGTATATAATTAAAATGATCAGAGAAGCAAACAATGAGATGAAAGAGCAAATGCAAGCATTGAATGATCACACCAATCAACAGTTAAAAGAGCAAATACAGGAAGCAAAAGATCATTTCAATAAAGAGTTAGAGATATTGAAAAAAAACCAAACAGAAATCCTTGACATGAAAGAAACAATAAACCAAATTAAGAACTCCATAGAAAACATATCCAATAGGATAGAACACCTGGAAGACAGAACCTCAGACATTGAAGACAAAATATTTAACCTTGAAAACAAAGTTGAACAAACAGAGAAGATGGTAAGAAATCATGAACAGAATCTACAAGAACTATGGGATATCATGAAAAGGCCAAATTTAAGAATTATTGGGATTGAGGAAGGCCTAGAGAAACAAGCCAAAGGAATGAACAATTTATTCAATGAAATAATATCAGAAAATTTCCCAAATCTGAAGAATGAAATGGAAAATCAAGTTCAAGAGGCTTATAGGACTCCAAATACACAAAATTACAACAGACCCACACCAAGGCACATTATAATGAAAATACCTAACATACAAAATAAAGACAGAATTTTAAAAGCTGTGAGAGAAAAGAACCAAATTACATTCAGGGGGAAACCAATACGGATATCAGCAGACTTTTCAATCCAGACCCTAAAAGCTAGAAGGGCCTGGAACAACATTTTTCAAGCCCTGAAAGAAAATGGATGCCAACCAAGAATCTTATACCCAGCAAAACTTACCTTCAAATTTGACGATGAAATAAAATCCTTCCATGATAAACAAAAGCTAAAAGAATTTACAAAAAGAAAGCCAGCATTACAAAACATTCTCAGCAAAATATTCCATGAGGAAGAGATGAAAAACAAAGCAGCAAATCAGCAAAGGGAGGAATTATCCTAAAGGAATTGTCAAATAAAGGAGGAAACAAGTTGTGTCAAAGAAATAAATAAATAGAATTTAAAAAATGAACCAACTGACCGGGAAACCAAATCATATCTCTATAATAACCCTGAATGTTAATGGCCTTAATTCATCAATCAAAAGACATAGACTGGCAGATTGGATTAAAAAGAAAGATCCAACAATATGTTGCCTGCAAGAGACTCACCTCATAGAAAAAGATACCCATAGACTAAAGGTGAAAGGATGGGGAAAAACATACCATGCACATGGACTCAGCAAAAAAGCTGGAGTATCCATCCTCATTTCCGATAGTGTGGACTTCAAGCCAAAGTTAGTCAGAAGGGATAAAGAAGGTCATTTCATACTGCTTAAGGGAAGCATAAATCAGCAAGATATAACAATCATAAATATCTATGCCCCAAACAGTGGCTCATCTATGTATGTCAAACAAATCCTTCTCAATTTCAGAAACCAAATAGACCATAACACAATAATACTAGGTTATTTTAACACGCCGCTCTCACCACTGGACAGATCTTCCAGACAAAAATTGAACAAAGAAACCATAGATCTCAATAACACAATCAATAATTTAGACTTAACGGACATTTATAGAATATACCATCCAACCAAGAGCGAATACACTTTCTTCTCAGCAGCACATGGATCCTTCTCTAAAATAGACCATATATTATGCCACAAAGCTAATGTTAGCAAATACAAGAAGATAGAGACACTAGCATGTATTCTATCAGATCATAATGGATTGAAGTTAGAAATAAGTGAAAGAGTAAAACACAGAAACTATTCCAACATCTGGAGATTAAACAATATGCTATTATATGATGAATGGATAACAGAAGATATTAGGAAGGAAATTAAAAAATTCTTAGAGGTAAATGAGAACAAAGAAACATCATATCAAAATCTCTGGGACACTATGAAAGCAGTACTTAGAGGGAAATTTATTTCATGGAGCGCATTTAATAAAAGAAGTAAAACTCAACAAATAAACGACCTAACGCTACAGCTCAAAGCCCTATAAAAAGAAGAACAGACCAACACCAAAAGTAGTAGAAGACAGGAAATAGTTAAACTCAGAGCCGAAATCAATGAAATTGAAACAAAAGAAACAATACAAAAAATTGACAAAATAAATAGTTGGTTCTTCGAAAAAATAAACAAAATTGATAAACCTTTAGCCACACTAACAAAGAGAAGACGAGAGAAAACCCAAATCACTAAAATTCGGAATGAACAAGGAAATATCACAACAGACAGGATTGAAATACAAAACATAATTAGAAGCTATTTTGAAAATCTATACTCCAACAAAATAGAAAATTTCGAAGACATCAACAGGTTTCTAGAGACATATGAATTGCCTAAACTGAACGAGGAGGACATAAACAATTTAAATAGACCAATTTCAAGTACTGAAATAGAAGAAGTCATCAAAAGCCTACCAACAAAGAAAAGTCCGGGACCAGATGGGTTCTCAGCCGAGTTCTACAAAACCTTTAAAGAAGAGCTCATTCCAATACTTCTCAAAGTATTCCATAAAATAGAAGAGGAGGGAACCCTCCCAAACTCATTCTATGAAGCCAATATCACACTGATACCTAAACCAGACAGAGACTCATCAAGGAAAGAAAATTTCAGACCAATATCCTTAATGAACATCGACGCAAAAATTCTCAACAAAATTTTAGCAAATCGCATACAAAAACATATTAAAAAGATAGTGCACCATGATCAAGTGGGCTTCATCCCAGGTATGCAAGGTTGGTTCAACATCAGGAAATCAATAAACGTAATTCACCATATTAATAGACTTAAAGTCAAGAATCACATGATTATTTCAATAGATGCAGAAAAAGCATTTGATAAAATACAGCACCCCTTCATGCTCAAAACACTAGAAAAAATAGGGATAGTGGGAACATTCCTTAACATTGTAAAGGCCATCTATGCTAAGCCCATGGCTAATATCATTCTAAATGGTGAAAAACTGAAAGCATTCCCCCTAAAAACTGGAACAAGGCAGGGATGCCCTCTTTCACCACTTCTATTCAACATCGTTCTTGAGACTCTGGCCAGAGCAATTAGACAAACCAAAGAAATTAAAGGGATACGAATTGGAAAAGAAGAACTCAAACTATCCCTGTTCGCTGATGACATGATTATATATTTAGAGGAACCTGGAAATTCCACCAGAAAACTCTTAGAACTCATAAGTGAATTCAGTAAAGTAGCAGGTTACAAGATCAATGCCCATAAATCCAACGCATTTTTATACATAAGTGATGAATCTTCGGAAAGAGAAATTAGGAAAACTACCCCATTCACTATAGCCTCGAAAAAAATAAAATACTTGGGAATCAATCTCACAAAAGAGGTGAAAGACCTCTACAATGAGAACTATACAACACTAAAGAAAGAAATTAAAGAACACCTTAGAAGATGGAAAGATCTTCCATGTTCTTGGATAGGAAGAATTAATATTGTCAAAATGGCCATACTACCTAAAGTGCTATACAAATTCAATGCAATTCCAATTAAAATCCCAATGACGTACCTTACAGAAATAGAGCAAGCAATCATGAAATTCATCTGGAAGAATAAGAAACCCAGAATAGCTAAAGCAATCCTTAGCAGGAAGAGTGAAACAGGGGGTATTGCAATACCAGATCTTCAACTCTATTACAAAGCAATAGTAACAAAAACGGCATGGTTTTGGTACCAAAATAGAAAGGTAGATCAATGGTACAGAATAGAGGACACGGACACAAACCCAAATAAATACAATTTTCTCATACTAGACAAAGGGGCCAAAAATATGCAATGGAGAAAAGATAGCCTCTTCAACAAATGGTGCTGGGAGAATTGGAAATCCATATGCAACAGAATGAAACTAAACCCATATCTCTCACCATGCACGAAACTAAACTCAAAATGGATTAAGGACCTCGGAATCAGACCAGAGACCCTGCAGATTATAGAAGAAAAAGTAGGTCCAAATCTTCACCTTGTTGGTCTAGGATCAGACTTCCTTAACAGGACTCCCATAGTACAAGAAATAAAAGCTAGAATCAACCACTGGGATAGATTCAAACTAAAAAGCTTTCTCTCAGCAAAGGAAACTATCAGCAATGCGAAGAAAGAGCCTACAGAGTGGGAGAATATCTTTGCCAATCATACTTCAGATAGAGCACTAATCTCCAGAATCTATAAAGAACTCAAAAAACTCTACACGAAGAATACAAATAACCCAATCAACAAATGGGCTAAGGAAATGAATAGACACTTCACAGAAGAAGATCTACAGGCAATCAACAAACATATGGAAAAATGTTCAACATCTCTAGTAATAAGAGAAATGCAAATCAAAACTACCCTAAGATTCCATCTCACCCCAATTAGAATGGCGATTATCAAGAATACAAGCAACAACAGGTGTTGGCGAGGATGTGGGGAGAAAGGTACACTCTTACATTGCTGGTGGGGCTGCAAATTAGTGCAGCCACTCTGGAAAGCAGTGTGGAGATTCCTTAGAAAACTCGGAATGGACCCTCCATTTGACCCAGCTATCCCACTCCTTGGCCTATACCCAAAGGACTTAAAATCAGCATACTACAGAGATACAGCCACATCAATGTTCATAGCTGCTCAATTCACAATAGCCAGACTGTGGAACCAACCTAGATGCCCTTCAATTGATGAGTGGATAATGAAACTGTGGTATATATATACAATGGAATATTACTCAGCCATAAAGAATGATAAAATTATGGCATTTGCAGGCAAATGGATGAAATTGGAGAATATCATGCTAAGTGAGATAAGCCAATCTCAAAATGCCAAGGGACGAATGATATCGCTAATAAGTGGAGGATGACACATAATGGGGGGGAGGGAAGGGTTAGTGTTAGGGTTAGAGTTAGGGTTAGGGAGGGGGGGCAAGTATGGAGGAAGGAAGGACTGTATAGAGGGTAAAGAGGGGTGGGAGGGGTGGGGGGAAGGGAAAAAATAACAGAATGAATCAAACAACATTACTCTATGTAAATTTATGATTACACAAATGGTATGCCTTTGTGCCATGTACAAACAGAGAAACAACATGTATCCCATTTGTTTACAATAAAAAAAAAAAAAAAAAAAAAAGAACGAGCAAATTCAAAAATAAAAAGTAGAATAATGATTGCTGGGGATCTGGTTGAAGCAGGGAATGTGGAGCCACAGTTTGAAGGGTAGCAGTTTTAATTTGGGATGGTGAAATTTCTAGAAATGGATGGCTGTTATGAGTGTACCACACTGGGACTATACTTGGTGCCAGTGTTGTACACTTTATGATTAAATGATAAATTTTACATTATTTATTTTTGATCACAGTAAAAAAATTTATTATCTAAGAAGAAACCAAAATTCAAATCACAGAGAGTGACTTTATGGTGAGATGAGTACACATTGTATTAGGTATTCTATTGTTTTGTGGGATTTTTTAGTATACAATTTTCCCTGAAACTTAAATTTTAAAAAACAACATTGTTGGTAACTGAAAATATTATTAATTATAGTTCACATACAGTTATGAAAATATTGCAGAGAAGACAGGCATGGTGGCATATGCATGTGACCCCACATGGAATAAAAGTACACACAAACACACACACACACATAAAACTATGGAAATCTGAACAAGGTTGGTGGATTTTATCAGTGTCCATATTCTGGTTGTGATATGACTATAGTTTTTTAAACATACAACCATTGGAGGAAACTGATTAAAATGTACATGGTACCTCTCTCTTATTTTCTTTCTCTCTTCTTTCTTTTTTTTTTTAATACTGGGGATCAAACCCAAAGGGTGCTTAACCACTAAGCCACATCCCCAGACCTTTTGTTAATATTTTATTTAGAGACTCACTGAGTTACTTAGGGCCTGGCTAAGTTGCTGAGTCTGCCTTTGAACATGTGATCCTCCTGCCTCACCCTTGGGGTTTGATCCCCTGTACAAAAGCAAAGAAAAAAAAAAGAAAGAAAATAAGAGAGATACCATGTACATTTTAATCAGTTTCTTCCAATGGTTATATATTTAAAAAACTATAGAATCATATCACAACCAGAATATGGACACTGATACAATCCACCAACATTGTTCAGATTTCCATAGTTTTACGTGTGTGTGTGTGTGTGTGTGTGTGCACTTTTATTCCACGTGGGGTCACATATTCACCAATACAGTCAGAATTCAGAACAACTCCATCACCACCTGGATCTTCATAAAGCACACCTACTTCCCTTCATTGCTGTCCCTCCCTTTATCCTACCCCTTAGCCCTAGCAAGCACTGATCTGTTTTATCTCAATAATGTTGTCATATCATAAAGACATGTAAATGGAATATACATAGTGTGTAACATTTTTAGGATTGACTTTTTTTCACTCAGCATAATTCCCTCGGGAGTCATCCAAATTGCTGAATCAATATTTCGTTCCTTTTTTTTTTTTTTTTTTTGCAGAGTAGTATTCTATTGCATATTTATTTAACTCTTCACCTCTTGTAGAACATCCGAGCTTTTTTGCAGGATATGGCTATTACCAATAAAACTGCTATAAGCATAAAATAAGATTTTTCCATGTGAATATAAATTTTCAATTTTCTGGAATTAGTACCCAAGGATGCTTTTTTTTTTTTTTTTTTTCATTTGTGGGATAAATGTTCAAGACTGCTGAGTCATACAGTTGTTGTATGTTTAGTCTCATGAGAATCTGTCCAACTGTTTTCTAGAGTTACTAGAAGATTGCAAGGTATTGTAATTACAGAATAAGCCTGGTAGAGTACTTGAAACTGCACTGCTTTTTGTTTTCCATCATCAAATAGCTTTAGGGTGTCTGTTTATATTCAGACTTACAGCAAATGTAACCAGCCTTTGTGACCAAGCACCCAATTGTATCACTTCATTTCTATAATTACTGGCAAAAGTAAGAGGTTGTCTATCGACTTGGCGGCAAATTTACATTTTATTACTCAGTCTCTGCCACTGGTCATGTTGATAAAAATAAGATATAAAAAGGCTTTAGATAGATCAATTCCAGAAAATTTTAACTGTAATTTGGGGATTTCAGATTATTTACTTAATTATAGTTAAAATAGTGTCAGCTTAGCAGCTCTAGAAAATGATTTTAAATAGTCAGAGAGAAAAAGATAATGTGGAGATGTTATTTAATTTGTCTAAAGAAAACTAGTATCAGGGGAAAATACTCTTCTCTTTTCCACATGACTTATATTTCATCCTTCAGCTGGGACCTTATCTTTTCCATCTCTCCACTGGTATGGCATAACCTGCACCAATCCTGCTTATGAATCCTCCATACGTTTTCCCAGTGTAATAACTGGGATTTGATAAGTGCAAAACTGTAGATCTTAGTCAGGGTCCTCCAGATAGCAAAAACCCATAGGATAGAGAAGATGGATGGATGGATGGATAGATGGATAGATGAATGGATGGATGGATAGATAGATAGATAGATAGATAGATAGATAGATAGATAGATAGATAGATAGATAGATAGATAAGAATTTATTGAATTGGCTCACATGATTATGAGAAGACCATACAAGCCATCTTGCAAGCTGGAGACCTTTGGTTGCTGGGAGCATGTCTCAGGCCAAGTTCAAAGGCCCCAGAACCAGAGAAACTGAAGGTGTAACTCAATTTGAGGCAGAAGGCCTGAAAGCCCAGGTGGCTTCTGGTGTGAATCCTGGGATTTAGAGGTCAGAGACCCTGGAGTTCTGTTGTCCAAGGACAAAAGAAGAGAGTGTCCCAGCTCCAGGAGAGAGAGAAAAAATTGCTGTTTTGACTACCAGGTGCTCAGCTGATTGGATGTGCCCACCCACATTGAATTCCCCACCTAGTCCACTGACTTACATGCCAGTTTCCTCCAGAAACACCCTCACAGACACATCCAGAAATTCTCCTTTACTAGTTCTCTAAATAATCCTTAATTCAGTCTATTTGATGCCTAAAATTAGCCATCTGACATAATAAGCTCCTCTGTCTGAGACATTATAGTTTTGTATCATCCTTATTTCAAGCCAGTGCTCCTGATTCCTTTTTTCTAACAGTAATTAAATTCAGTGTAACTTAAGTTCATGACATTTGACAATTCATGACAGTTTCACATTGTAATACCAGGACAGAGGGCTTCAGGAGGGCAGGAAGGATGTCTCAATGATTGTCCCAGCTCTGCTGGGACGAATTTTCTGTGTGGGATTTTGCTACATGAACACCACTTAGGTTCTCTGTGCCTTTCTTAACTTTAAAATGAAGAAATTAGACTGATGAATGATAAGTCCAGTTCGTGTTTAAAAATGCTTGATTCACTAACCATTAGCAGCATACACTTGGGAAATGACTGGCTGGGAAGGGTGATACAGTTTGTGGTCAAATAACCAGTGTTGCCAACTGGCATATACAGCTTTGGAACTAAGACTTTGTTCTCTTTGGCAACTAAAAGTTTGGCTGTAACAATTGCACTAGTCACCAACTCAATTAAAAAAATAATAACACTCTTGTATATTTTGGCATGGAAAATTGACTTTTAAGAATAAGGACATCTAAATCTGACACAGAACAAAGAGGTGGTAACATAATGATAAAAAGAAGGAGATTAAATCCTGACTCTGAGATTTTCACTAAGACTTTGGCCAAGTAACTTAATATCTTTGTGTCTCAATTTTGGCATCTGTGAAATGGGTGTTGATACTAATATGTAGATGAAGCAATTCATTTGAAGATCTTGGAACACCGTAACCTTTGAAAAATTTCTATCTAGACTGATAATTTGTCTTGGGGAAACACCAAGAGTTGAATGGAGACCAGCCTGCCTCTGTCTGTATCTTGCAACCTCCACTCACCAGCTATAATAATTAGGTCAGTTTCTTAAAATCTCTGCATCATAGTCTCCTCTTCTATAAAATGGCAATACTAGTAGCTCCTACTTCATAGGGTGATTGCAGAACATACGTGTAATAATCCATGTAATATTCTCACAGCAGTACCTGGCACATAGTAAACTCTCCATAAATGTAGTTTTCCTGTTGTGTGCATTAAGCTCATCCAGTGTGGGGGAAATTGATAGAGTGATGGAAGGTGGTCGGCCCAGTGAATGCAGAGACAGCAATGGAATTCATCGGTTAGGCTGCACAGCCTCGGAGAATCTATGGGTCTCTTAAAATTTTTATTTTAGAAAACTTTATGAAATCATACTGGAAACTTTGAGATTTTAAGAAAGAAATGGCTTTCAAACTGTAAGACATTGAATAATTCCCTACTTGAGGCACTGAAAATTAATGTCAGTCTTCAGATGGAGATACAAGAATGGGATGGAAGTACACAGGTTAAAACATAAAAAAAAAAAAAAAAAAAAATGAAGACTCAGTTTCAAACTAGCACTACACACTTTAAAGTGCATTTCAGTTTTGGAGAGCTTTAAAGAGACAGGAAACCAACATATTTCCTGACTGAGAGGCCCTTTTCAATTAGGGGAAAGTATTTGATTTCATTGAACACGCAGAATTTCATTTAATAGAAAATTATAGTTGCTCAAAAATAGGTGACCACCTGTTCTACTGAGTGAATTGGGGCAGAAGGGACCTTCTTAGCAGAGAGTAATAGAAAATACTTTTCCCTGAAAAACATTGTTTCTTATACATTAAAGCTACTTAGGCTTAGCAAATGTTTTTAGAAGAAGACTATTAAGATTTGATTGATTTGTAAAAAGCTGCAAATATTTAATGTATCCAATTTGATGAATTTGGACCCAGACTTTTTTTAAAATTAATCTTTATGTATTTTTTTATTTTTGCAAACTGCATTTTGATTCATTGTATACAAATGAGGCACAACTTTTCGTTTCTACAGTTGTGCACGATGTAGATTCACACCATTCATGTAATCATACATGTACATAGGGTAATGATGTCTGTCTCATTTCACCATCTTTCTCACCCCCACTCCCTCCCGCCTCTCATTTCCCTCTACATAATCTAAAGTTCCTCCATTCTTCTCTTACCCCCCACACCCCCACGCCCATTATGTATCATCATCCACTTATCAGAGAAAACATTTGGTCTTTAGTTTTTTGGAATTGGCCTATTTCACTTAGCATGATATTCTCCAATTCCATCCATGTACCTGCACATGCCATGACTTTATTCTTCGCTATGGCTGAATAATATTCTATTGTGTATATATACCACAGTCTCTTTATCCATTCATCTGTTGAAGGGCGTCTAGGTTAGTTCTACAATCTAGCTATTGTGAATTGAGATGCTATAAATATTGATGTGGCTGCGTTACTATAATACATTGATTTTAAGTTCTTTGGGTATAAACCGAGGAATGGGATAACTGGGTCAAAAGGAGACACATGCTTTTTTAATTTAATTATTTTATTTTATTTGTTCTAATTAGTTGTACATGACAGTAGAATGCATTTATACATTTTGATATATCATACATAAATAGAGAATAATCTCTCATTTTTCTGATTATACTTACTGCAGGATCCCATCGGTCATGCAGTCATGCATGTACATGAGGTAGTAATGCCTGTTTCACTCTACTATCACACATGCTTTTTTAAAATGTGAATATCCCTTGAAGTTTAGGTAGCTCTATTTTAGTCTCTATGCTTGAGACTAAATTGCTTTTATCATGACTTTTCTCTTCTCCAGCGGACTATTTGACCTTGAGGGCAGTGGAGTTTCAAAAGTAATATTAAAATTGAATTAAATTAGAAAATAAATTGAATTAAAAGCTATGGGATTTTTGAGCAGGTTTGGCTGGAATTAGCAACTTTCGTCAGATGTCCAAGGAATCATTTGGGAAACAGAAAAAAGACACTGAGGAAAACAGAGACTAAATTAATCTATTTTTCAGTTGTATTAGGGTTTTCAGAAGATGGTGATCCTTTTCCAAAATCCTATAATACTTAGTACTATGTAATACTTAGGCTATAAGTTAATAATGCTTGAAGAGTTTGCTAGAATCTGTATCTGTTCATTACAACAGGATGACTGTAAATGGCTACAGAATTTGCAGGGCCCAGGGAAAAATGGAAATGCATTGTTCAGAAAGCAGGAATAAAGGGTCATTCAAAATACTGAAAAAAAAAAAAAAATTATGTGCAGAGACAAGCTTAAGTAGCCCTAGGATGGCGGCTGGCGTTGAGCCAAGAGGTGGCGCATAATTAGTGTTAACACGGCGTGATCTACTTTTGCCTGATTAGTTAATGTCTCCTCTGCACTAGTGGTCAACAGATGTTCCTCATTCTTTCTTAATTGGTACCATGGCGCATGCTCCAACCGTGCTACTTAATCCTAAGCTGATTGGCTGCCTTAGGTATATAAGACACACACCTATAGGAAGCACCTCTGATAAGCAGCACCTCTGATAGATCGCAGAATGGGGATCGCAGGTCTCAGATCACAGTTCGCAGAACAGAGAACTAAAGCCACACCTCTGGGTCGCAGGTTGTAGGACATAGGCCGCTTGCCGCATGCCGCACCTCCAAGAAGCAACCCACCTTTAAGAAGCAGTAAACCTTTGATAAGCATAGCCTCTCTGAAAGAGTAGCATTCTCTAAAATTAAGCGAAGTCTCTTTTCCTCTAAGCAAAGTCTCTCTTCCTCTAAGCAAAGTCTTTCTTCCTCTCAAAGTCTCTCTTCCTCTAAAACTAAAAGTAAGCAAAGCCTCTCTTCTATAAACTAATAAACAAGCAAACAAGCAAGGAAGTAGCCAAGATAAATAGAAGTAGTTCAGTTCCAGTCCACCTCCGATAAATTACCGCGGGATTGTTGCTGCAGGCGGCAACAACTATGTCTTTTCTTCCACCATCTCTCTCTTGACGATTCATAGTGATTTTTATTTGCTATTTAATGCTGTTGCAAGTACCAAAAAAGAGAACCCAAAGCACAAATTATTAGCATGAATTTTACCATCCACCTGTATATTGTGCAGTGGAAATATAAGCATAAATAATCTGTGTAAGGAGATAATCAATAACACGAAGAGAGAGCCTATAGGATGGGAGAAAATCTTTATCTAACCCAACCATTCTGGAAAGCAATATGGAAATTTCTCAGAAAACTTGAAATGGAATCACCATTTGATCCAGATATCTCACTCCTCCATTTATACCCAAAGGACTTAATATCAGCATATTACAGTGACACAGCCACATCAATGTTTATAGCAGCTCAATTCACAATAGCTAGGTTGTAGAACCAACCTAGATGCCCTTCAATAGATGAATGGATAAAGAAACTGTAGTATATATACACAATGGAATATTACTCAGTCTTAAAGAAGAATGAAATTTTGGCATTTGCTTGTAAATGGGTGGAGTTGGAGAATATCATGTTAAGTGTAATAAGCCAAACCCAAAAAACCAAAGGCCTAATATTTTCTCTGATAAGCAGATGCTGATCCATAATGGGGCTGGGGGAGGACAGTAGTGAAGAATGAACGAACTTTGGATTGGGCTGAGGGGATTGAGGGGAGGAAAGGGAGTGTGGGGATGGGAAGGACGATGGAATGAGATGGACATTATTACCCTATATACATGTATGATTTTACTACCCTTGTGACTCTGCACCATGCACAGCAGAGGAATGAGAAGTTTTGCTCCATTTGTGGACAGTGTGTCAATATGCATTCTACTGTCATGTGTAACTAATTAGAATAAAATTTTTAAAGATAACAAAAAATTAAAAAATAACATGTACAAAAGTCACCAAGAATTTCACAATTCATATTTTGTTGATGGCACTTATGTAAATCATTATGATTAGAGCAGTGAAAATGCCACACAAAACTCTCAACTCCCAGCACCGTCTCCTCTACCTCACTGATGAGTAGGGAAGGACTGCATGAAAAAGAAGCATGCTCTGCTCTTCCTGTTCTTTTCCCTGTATCGTCTCTTTCAACCTAAGTGGTTGGCTGAACAGGGGAATGAAGCAAGGACAAAAGTTTACATGTTCGTTAGAGTCCCACCGCCTTCTTGCCAGGTTTGAAGGAAGTCCTGGTTTCAATGAGGGGGTGCCACTTGGCACCTCAGCTTCCCCAATTAGCCATAGTCAGAGTGCACGTAACTCTTGTTCTCACGCTGACTCTCACTGAATGTTCCTGAATGGTGTGTCCATCAAAATGCACCATCACACACACCAGGTGCAGATGAGGCCATAGGAGTAGCTGCAGACCTGCGTGGTGTGCAGCCACCCCTGCTACCTGCAGGCTCACTGTCCCACTGGATACATCCACAAAACAATGGTGTGCATTAAACAAAGAACAGGCCTCCCTGAGCAGGGGCCCTTCATATCTGCGCAGGTTACACACCCATGACCCCAGCCTTGCCTTGAAGTTTCTTACACTCAAAGGAAGTGGTAACTTACGAGTCCTCTTGTTTTATTACGTGATTTAACACTGTCTCAGACAGATGGGCAGCCACAGGATAAATGCAGACCTTGTTCTGACGTCTATTTTTGTTATGGTTTATATGCAAGGTGTCCCCCAAAAGCTCATGTGTGAGACAATGCAAGAGGCTTCAGCAGGGAAATGATTGGGTTGTGAGAGCCTTAAACTAATCAGTGAATTAATCCCTGATGGGCTTAACTGAGTGGTACCTGGAGGCAGGTGGGGTGTGGCTGGAGGAGGTGGGGCATTGGGGGTGTGACTCTGGGGTATATATTTGTGTCTAGAGGGTGGAGATTTCTCTCTCTCTCTCTCTCTGCTCTCTAATCATCATGTGAGTTGCTTCCCTCTGCCACACTCTCCCACCATGATGTTCAGCCTTACCTCGAGCCCCTGGGAATGAAGCCAGCTTTTCTGTGGACTAAGACCTCTGAAACCGTGAGCCCCTAAATAAACTTTTCCTCCTCTATAGTTGTTCTGTTGGGTCCTGTAGTCACAGGGGTGAAATAGCTGATTAAAATGATTTTACTCCAAGAACAGCTGGCCAGAGGGAGCTGGCATGTATTTTAACATGGTCTTCAATCAAACATAACGATTTGTGGATTTTATTGTCAAAAGGAAGTAAAACTTAAGATAAAACAAGAGATTTCAAAGAAACAATGCTGCTTGTTAAATAAGAGTTAAAATAAAAGAGTTACTTGGAGGGGAAACTTTAAAACGTTTGAACAGAAGGACAAGTGGGCTGAGGGTTAGGCCTCCGGGTCTGTCCTGGCTTTCTGTTGGCTGGGGTCTCAGAAAAGCCCTTCTGGTCCCCACAGAACTCCTCTGTAAAATAGGGTTTGATGATAGATGGTTTCCACTTTGAGACTGATTCCATCAAAGAGGCATTAATAAATCTAGGAATCTGTCTTAAAGATATAATAGTAGACTTAAAGAATCATCCTTGCTAGAACTTCCAGGGGGCCTCTGCTCACTTCAGGTAAATGTACTTCCTCAGCTCTACACTTGGACTTGAGGTTTAAATGATCTTCTTTCCCACATCTCTGCATCTTCTTCATCCCAGAGGATTATCGGTCATTCCTGAAGGGCACAAAATTTAGGACTAGAAGGTAAAGTTAAAAAAAAAAAAAAAAAAGATAAATATCCCCACCCTCCCCAAATCTGGGAATATTCGAGAGAAAGTCCAGCAACTTTTTAGATTCCTAGATTTATTTCTGTTCTCATTTTTTCTTTAGATCATTCAGCTCTTGTCCAGACTAAAATTTGCCTAGCTATCTGAAAATTCTATTTTACGATTTACTGAGTACTGTTAATATTTTATCAGATTATTTTCCCAACATTTTAAAAGAACTGCCCAAATGTAAAGTACGATTTTTTATTATGTCTTGTCAAAAATTGATGTTTTTCACAGAAAGATCGGTTCAATCTTATTATGCAGTCAATAGAAAAATAAGTATTTTAAAATAAATGCAGAAAACAGAGGAGAATTAAAATATGTTGAGTTCATGCTATGCACCAGGTACTGTGCTTTACATACATTACTTTGTTTAACCCCTACAAAATCATCTGTGGCAGGTAAAAATTAGAAAACCAGTTTCCTCTGCTCTGCAGAATGGTTTCAATGCAAACCCAGCTGGGCCCTCTCACCTTCATTCTGGTGTTGTTGCATTTCTGTGTTAGTAGTCTTTTCATCACTATGACCAAAATACCTGACAAGAACAACTTACAGAAGGAAAAGGTTATTTTAGCTTATGGCTTCAGAGATTCAGTCCATGGTTGGTCAACTACATTGCTCTGGGCCCAAGATGAGTCAGAACATCATAGTGAAGAGTGTGGCAGAAGAGAGCTGCTTACCTCATTGAAGTGGCCAGAAAACAGAGGTGGGGGGAGGGAAAGAGAGAACCAGGGGCACAAGAGATAGTTCCCAAAAGCCTACCCCCAGCTACCCACCTCCCGTAACAGCCGTGCTCCACCTGCCCACAGTTACCACCTGGCACAACAGTCTTTTCAAATTATTAATCCATATGGATTAATCCACTTATTAGTTACAACTCTCGTAATCCAATCATTTCATCCCTAAGCATTAATGCTCCTTTAGAAGACACCTCATACCGGAACATAGCAATGTTCAGCCACCGACAGGACAAGCCCACTTGACTCTGACATCTCAAAGAAAACATGGCCAGACCGATTTCATCCTCTTTCCAATAAGCTGAGCTACCACATCTTTTCTCATCTCAAATGATGGCAAGGTTGCTATTTCCGTTGCTTAGGCTACAAGTCTTGGGGTCATCCTAGTCTCCCCTTTTTTCACCTTTGACACACATTCCATCAGGAGATCCTGTCAACTGCTTCACAATGAGTCCAGCATGGGGTCTCTTACTCCCAATAGAGCTGACACTCCCCCTTCCAGATAGTTGATGAGGCTTCCAACTGTTCCCATTTTGACCTCCCTTTGTTCTGTGCTCAATCAACAGTCAAGATGAACCATTTGAAACAAAATTCATGTCAATTGTGAGCTCAGATTACTCCCATTTCACTCTCAGAGTAAAAGCAAAAGGCCTGAGCCACCCCTTCTTCCACTTCTCCATCACACCCCCCACCACAGACCATTCTCCATCTAATTATTCTCCCTCCCTTCACTCCATCCTCAATGACTTCCTTGAATTCCAAGACCAACCAGGTACACTCCCCCTGTAAATCTTAATCCCAGCAGTTCCCTCTTCCTGGAACATCCCACACTTAACAGATGACCAACTCTCACATCCTTCAAGCTTTTGGTCAAATTTCACTTCTTAATGAAGTCCTATATGAATCCACTTTCTGTTGCTCTAGCAAAATATCTAAGGATAGGTAAAGGAATAAAGAAAAGAAAATTATAAATAAAGCTCACAGTGTTGGATATTCCAAGGGCATTACACTGGCATTAGCTTGGTTCTGGTGAGGACCTAATGGAAAATCATATGACAATGGCAGACATATGTGCAAGATCAAGAGATCACATGGTGGGACAGGAAGCCAGACAGGGGAGGGCCATTCATGCTCTTTATAACAACCATTTCATGAGAATTAGCTTGGGTCCCAAGGGAACCAAGGTTAGTGCCGCCAATGACCTAATGACCTTCCAAGGAGGCTCCACCTCTTAACATTACCACACTGGGGACCAAGTTTTCAACACATGATTTCTTTGGGGAAAACATTCAAACCATATCCAGAACATAGCAGCCCCCCAGTTTCTCACGTATTCCCAGTTCATGCACTTCTGATACCCCTAACCTTGATCTATTTTTCTAACATCTATAGCATAATTTACCTTCTCTTATATGCTCTATAATTTACTGCTTCACCATATTTATTATTTTCTATTTACTCATCTCCACCAGAATGAAATATTGGTTGAAATATTCCCTGCTCCTATATAGTGCTTGGCATATTATAGGTGCTGTACAGACCTTTTTGGAATGACGAAATGAGTGAATGATGAGTATTCCTCATACTCACCCAACTAGGGTTAGTCAAGAGGTTTTTTTGAAATTTTTAATCCTTTCTTTACAGGTTACCTAGACCACTTTTAATTAAGAGAACTGTAGAAAGTTAGTCTGCCACAAGCAAACACCAGGCGGTGGCACGTGTCAATCTTCCACAGAGTCCTGCTTTGTGGGGTGTCTGCTCACACTTGCTGGAATCACTTGTGGCAGATTTTAGTCCACAGGTCGCTTTTCCCCATAATTCTTTGTAAACTCTTCAGCATCCTTACAGAATTTTTTACGGTCCTTAGAGTATTCTTCAGCTAGGTCGCCCGGAGCGGGGTGCTCGGGCTGGGGGTCATTCACCAGTGCTATGAGGGACTGGATTATTTGGTCGGTCTTGGTTGCTGGCTTCCAATTCTCAGCACTAATTACTGGCAGGCAGACCTGCCCTTTTTCATCGATGTTTGGGTGGTAGATCTTTGTTTTAAATGTGATCTTCGGTGGTTTGAATGGGTATTCTTTTGGAAAGTTGATTTCGCTTCTGAAGGCCCCTTATCATATAGAGGGTTGTCCTAAGCAGCAAGGCAGGCCCTGCATCAGTAGTTCTAGTTATTTGAGGGTGTAGAGGAGGGATGGCAGGAGGATCACTTAAATCCAGGAGTTCACGATCAGCACAGGAAACATAGCAAGACTACAGGAACAGTAAGCCCTTGCCAAGTCAATAAATTAGCTTCATCAACCTGGATGTTATGGAAGTTTTTCATTCCACATTTGTGGATCTCTTCAAGCTCCTCCATCAGTCCCCTGCTGGCCACCATCTTGGATCTCTCAAGAGATATCTTACAAATAAGGTCATTGAAATTCAAAGAAGCTAGGTAACATTGCATGTCAGAAATCCTCTAAGAGCTAAGATGAAAAGAGATTCTTCTGACCTGGACCTTTTCTACTTTATCACACATCAACACATGTACTTTGTGAAAATATAAGTATTCCATCAAATGCAGTGTATTTAAAATGTTCCCCTTTCTCTATGCTTTTAGCCAATGGTCTTCCAATATACCTCTTAGAATACTGTAACTAAAATGACTGTTATGGAGTAACTCACTTAAAATAAATGATACGAGACATATTTGTTTGGACTCTGAGAGCAGAGTTATAGAAACAAACAAATTTGAGCTAGCTCAAGCCAAAAATTAATTTAAAAATAAATAATTAAAGGGTTATTGATCTCCTGGAAGCCACACCAAAAAAAGGAAAGATAAATGAGTGGGAAGAAGAGGCAAATTATTTTAGAGGGTTTCCACTCTCTTTTCATGTGTCTTTTTCATCCTTTTTCTACAGTTTACCAATATTTGTTCCCTCTATCTATAGGAGACAAGAAGAACAAGCTCCATCCATCACTCTAAACCCGAGCAAGGCGGCAGTTTCTTTGTCATACGTTATGAGCCCTGTTTAGGTAAAATCTTTCTCCTGGTTCAATCAACAATGGCCAGGGATAAGGATTCAGTGTGTAAATAGCTGACCCTGCTGATAGGGGTGTGGGGATGCTGGGTATACCCCAAAGAAATTGGCTCAGCATGCAACCCCAAAGTAGCTGACTGTAGAAAAAGACAACAGAATAGTGAAAGCACATGATTCTGTCAAACAAGCTAAGTCCAAATTCCTGTTTCTTTCCTTTTATCTGTGTAAATTCAAGGTACTTACTGAAGCGGAGGCCTATGTGACTCTTCTGATACTCAAATAATTATAGGTTAGTTATTCTTCTGCTCTCATTTTTTCTCCAGTATGGGGGCTAAGTACTATTACTTGATGATAGGAAGAAACAGTGATTAAAAAAAAAAAAAACAGAAGAGGGACTGTTGGGGTCAGGAAGAGGGGGATAACATCAGAGAATCAGGAGTTCCATGTTATAATCTCACTTTTGTCACCAAGAAGCAAATACCTTTGCAAGTCCTTTCTCTGATCTCATTTGCTTGATTGTCCAATGAAGAAGGACAATCAGTAGCTTTCCCAACCTGCTTGATCAGGAAAATGAACTGGAAGCATTTTCAAAATGCAAATTCCTCTGACTTACCCATGAATATTCTGATTTGTAAGAGTTTGCATAACCTAGTGCTATGATTTGGATGTGAGGTGTCCCCCAAAAGCTCCTGTGTGAATTCAGAAATATTCAGAGGTAAAATTCAGGAATACTAGAGGTGAATTGTTAGATTCCAAGAGCTATAACCTTATCAGCCCATTCTAGTTTGAATGGACTGATTGGTAACTGTAAGCAGGTAGGATGTGGCTAGAGGAGGTGTGTCACTGGGGGTGTGCCCTGGAAGGGCTCTCTCTCTCTCTCTCTCTCTCCCCCCACCCTCCCTGTCCTTCCATAAGCAAAGCAGCGCCCCTCACTATACCCTTTTACCATGATGTTCTGCCTCACCTCAGGCCCAGAACACTGAAGTCATCTGACCATGGACTGAACCCCCGAGCCAAAATTAAACTTTCCTCCTCTAAGTTGTCTTGTTAGGAATTTTGGTCATAGTGATGAAAACCTAACCAACTCCAGCATGTGTCAGCATATATCTGTGGTCCCGGCCACTCAGGAGGCTGAGGCAGGAGGATTATTTGGGGCCAGCCTAGGCAACACAGAAAGACACTGTCTCAAAAAGTATATATATATATATATAGATAGAAAGATATAGATATAGCTATAGATATGTAGATAGATATAGACAGAGATATATAGATTTCAAGAAGCTCTATAGTTTGTACTTTCATGCAGCTTTCTGGATTATCAGGATGACCGGCTACATGTGGAAACCATTAGACTAGATGGTATTTATGACCACATTTAGTGTTTAAAATATTTGTTTGCTTAATAATCATCCAACTTAGAAGATACTCTGATTATAGTTATATTTATTTCTTATTTATGTTCAATTGTCATTTTCAGGAATTACCTAATATTTCCATTTTGTTTTCACTGAAAATTAAGAATGGTTTAGTACAAAATAGATTCTCAATAAGCATTTATGAATGGATAAGTAGTGAGTTGTATATTTTTTCCTAATGAATTATTATTCATTATCTCTTGAGTATCTTAGTCCTCACAAATATAGGAAAGAAATTCCTTTTGGACTTTGTCCAGTTTACAAGAATATTCAGAACACCTAATGGGATCGTAGTATATAAATCAAAGCTCATAATCTCTAAATTACTACTGAAAGTTAATGATGGCAGAATATCATTTTTATCTTCTGTTGCATAGATAAATGAGATATATGTTAAAGTGTGATAGTGTCGGTGTGCTTTGTGAAGTGCCATGCAGATTCCTGATGCTGTCGTGTTACTATTTCTGCATTTCCCAATCCACAGCATCCTAATACCTGTCAGCTTTATCAGTGTCAAAACAGGCTTTAAAATGTTCTGCAGAAGATTGCACTGACCGTGAACTTTTTGAATGTCAAATATGCTTTTAGGAAACTAAAGGCCTTGGTTTCTAAAGGACTGGATTTCCAGGCAGAGTACCTGTGCCTACCAACTATATAACATTGATCAAGCCGCATCACATCCCCTTTTGAGTCCTCCAATTTCTGTATTATGAGTCCTACATTTATTCAGGCCTTTGATTTTTTTCTTTTTTACAGTAATGAGGGTTGAACCCAGGAGCACTATCTCACTAACCTACATCCCTAGCCCTTTTGAAAAATTTTTTATTTGGAAACAGTCTTGCTGAGTTGCCAGGGACAGCCTTCAACATGCAATCCTCCTGCCCAAGCCTCCCAAGTCACTGAGAATACAGATGTGCTCACTGCTCCCAGCCCTGCATTGTAATTCTCACAAATAAGAGGTTAAAAAAAAATTGAAATTTACATTCTTGTTTCTGAATCTGACTACATCTCTGCTGATCACTTAGATGCACTGTTTTTTTCATTCCTTCTGAAAATATTTTCATATGCTTCCTCGGTCCACAAAATTATATTGCTTAAAAAATATAGAAGCAGATCTCCATAGACACCTACACTGTCCAACACCAGATCATTTGTACATGTGACACCAGTTCTTTTCTGTGACCTTTCAGAAAGGAAAATCATAGCTCAGCATATCACATGTGGTGTGATCTGAAATGCTATCGTCTCCCACTAGTGTAGGCCTGGGTCTGGGTTCCATTCTGTCACTTTCCTAAGAAAACCTCATTAATAATTAAGGGTAATGATTTGGCTTAGGTGTCAGCAAGCCCACAGTAGCACACTTTGGATTACTGGACCATGACTGGGTCCTCCTGTGATGCTGAAAGAACCACCCTCCACCCTAGAAAGAGCGATACTTTTTTGTCCTTTTTCAGTCATAGGTGCTTAGTTGCAATGGTGAAAAATAATGCACAGATTATGAATACAATTTTGTATTTATGCTGAATATTATAAAATCATAGCACCGATGCTTGTATTTTGTTGCTCTTTAAGGGGACTATAAATGGAGGTAGTAGAAAAGTATTTTGTAGAATATCAAACCTATTTATTATAGTGACTTTATTTTTATTTTGGGTGACTGGTTTTATTTTCTGAGAGACATAAAAATAAAAAGTGTAACATCAAGAACACGGCCATGTAAATTTTCTATGAAACTCCTTTCTCATCATTGAATTTAATGTCTGCTCATGTAGTTCTTATGAGACCGTTCTTAACTTTTCTTCAGGTTAGTCATTACATCTAATTATGGCATTGTTATCTTTCAGATTATTTGATGATCACATACCAATAGTGACATCAGGTTTAAAAACAAAAAATCCTGCACTTTGGATCTTTTCCTGCTTTGGAATCCAGAAAAATGGAAAATTGATAAACAAAGGTAAAACATTCTCTTTTTCTCTTACATAACACATTTTACTGCTTCCTCTTCAGTCATTTCTTTATCTGAAAAAATAAATAAGGTGGTATATTTGAACAAAAATATTTCTGAGTTGGGATTCTAGACATATTACAGGTTGCTGAGTTTAAAGTCTGTTTTTTTGTTTGTTTGTTTGTTTGTTTTAACTCCTTGGTTATGTGGATGCAATCTGAACCTGATGTAGTTTGTGCTTAATCCCTGTTATTGCTGCTAACCAAGAATAGCATGTCAGGCAGATTCCATTTTCATGAATCTGTGAACCAATGTATTGGATGTTATCTTAGACATGGAATTATTAAAGTAGATGGTATAGTATCTGCTGTATTTACTTAGTTATTTATTTATCAGTGTGTTGTATGAATTTGCAAACAGACATGTTTAACATGATCTACATATGCTATGACAGGCAATGGAAACACTGGGGTTCATGCTTCAGTCTCCACTCATGGAAGGGGAAGAAGAGTATTAACCAAGTAGAAAGGAGATACAGAATGAAAATGATGTCAGACCAGAAGGGAATTAATGTTGCTGAGTACATTGATAAGCTATTGTCTTCAGGTTACTTGTCCAACAAAGTCAATGACTTGAGTATAACAGTGTAGAGGGAAACTGATCCTAAACATAAAGAGGGTGAAGCAGGAAGAGAGAGTCAATAAAGAAGCACTGGTCAAAATATGGGTAGATGAAGAAATCCATCATTGTGGACACTGGGAATTTGGTTCCTAGAAGGCCTTCCAAGATGGGTATGGATACTTTCTGGAATTTCTGTCTATAGGAGGTGCTACAAGCATTTTATAAACTGGCTCTTTCTCCTTGGTGGTGGATTGCCATCAGAGGCATGAATTCCCCAATTCTAGACTGCCCTGGTGCCACATGGTCCAGGAAGCAGATACCCAGTTGTCCCCTGAGTGGAACATTATGAAGGCAAGGAGAGTCCAAGCAAGCACAGGAATATCTGTCCCTGCTGCTATGGCTACAATCACAAGCAGGCCCAGGGGCCATGAGGCAGACAACAACTGGCAAATGTTATGGTTCCTTTTACTTTATTTTAAAACATAGCATTTTCTTCCTAAATGAAATATCTCCAAAAAGAACATTTTTGTTGTTTTAAAGTTATACCCAAGTGTCATGGAACCAGCATAAACTATTTCAAAAGTATCTCTTTCATCAATAAATTTTCTTTGTTCAGAGTGAGACATGCATCTTGGTTCACAAGTTATTTTTTAAATTATATAATAGGATTCAAAGTATGATGAACATTTTGGAATAGTTAGAAATAATATAACATTTCACGATACCAGCATTTATTAGTCACTGTATATTGTTTCATATACAAGAAAGTGTCTGCGGATACATCCTAAAACAGTATTATTGCCTTTCCTATTTGGAAACTGTAAGAAAGGAACTGAATGAAGGAAATAGAGAGGAGAGGCAGCTCAACAGGAACACAGGTTTAAGAGGGACACACCTGTGGAGAGGAGGCCCACTGGAGACTGAGACCTGTCTCCCACTTAGGCCCGGGGAAGGAAGGGACATGAGGAAGTGGGGGAATTTTTGCAGTTAGGCCATTGCTAGGGCATTGTCAGGGAAGTGTCCTTGTGGTTGTTATCTCTATTCTTTGAGGTGGTCACTGTTCCGTGTCCAACCAGGTGCTTTTCAGGATTTCAGTCCCAGATGAAATTTTCCTTTCTCTGTATGAGGATGGAGTATTCTCTGGGGTTTAACAGAGTCAGACTGACCATGAGGTGACTGTTATCTAAGATGGTGGCTATGTTTCAAAATGTTTGTCACCTGTGTCAAGCTCTCCATGTCAGAAACAACCCTGTAAGCAGTGGCGGTTATTGTTTGTGTGAAAAGCATGACTGAAATTGAGACTGGTTGGCATAATGTTAGATGGATGGATGGTCAGCTATCAAAACAGTACCTTAAAGTGAACAGTACCTTGCAGTACGTTTTTTGGTTTTAGGTTTTTGTATGAGAACATTGAGAGATTAAAGTTGGGAATAGGTTACTGTTGTGTTTTAACCTAAAACATCGCATATCCAGAAGAATATTATTTGTGAACTCTAAGCAGCAGCTACTAAAAATAAAAGACATCAACAAATATCTGAACTAATACATGTTAGCATGTGATTTTCTAAGGAAAGCATTGAAACTGGAGGGAGAAAGGAGGAAGGGCAGCAGAAAATGGTATGGCAGGGAAACCAGCGGGTTATGGCAGATGGCAAGACAGAAATACCAAACAGTGGACAGTGGAGAGGTGTTTCTCAGAACAAACCACATCCTGAGCACAGAATGCACACTGAGTGAATGCCCATCAATTTGAGACATGAATTCCAGAATCACCCCAAAGGGGTGAATTTACTGTGTTTTCTCACTTAAACAGTACAGTCACCTCTCACTGGCTTCTCTCTTTGGCTCCACTATCTTCTTAGACAAGAGCTAGGATCATGTCTACTCTTTGCAAACATGTGAATTTACCAAACTCCTAAACCAGACACTCAAAGCCTGCCACTCTTAAGTTTTCTGACAATTCTTTTTTTTTTACTTTATTTATGTGTGGCCTGTCCCCATTATCTAAAAATGTAATCTCTGTGGTTTATCAAGCTTTCAATAGATTTTGTGGATTTGTGATTTCAAACACAAATTGATCTAAGATGAGGTCCAAGAACTTGCATTTCTGACAAGTTCCCAGGGGATGCTGATCCTACTGGTCCAGAGACTTGATTTGGAGAATCACACTGTACAAAGAAATGATCCAGACTGGCACTATAATGTTATAGTTGGAGTCAAAGAGAGAACACAATAAAAGACTTCCTTACCAACATCACTATTGTGGGGAGATGTGTTAGTTTACAAATGGGATCTGTGTCTTATCATCAGAAAACATCTTAATATCATAAAATTACCAATGATAAGCTTTTTGACATATTTTTATATCCCCCACTACATTATAGAGTTTGGAAGCCTATAAATATTTGTTGGGTGAATGGATAGGATGGATAGGTGGATGTAGGGCAGGCAGAAGAACATAATGGACAGGTTTAGCAACCAGGAACTCGTTTCAGCAAGAAACTTAACTCCTTTCAAAGAAACTTGTCTGGCATGTGGCAATAGAGAAAGACCAACTTCCTTCACGTGGAAACCTCCCAGTAAGACCATACTCGATATATAAGACATTTTATAAGGTGGACTAAGTCTATTCAAAACCTGAGTAGCTGATATCAATAGCATTGTGCTCTTTAATAAGCAGAGCTTTTCACAAAAGACTTTTTGCTATTCGATTGAGTACAATGGAGGAAATGTCATTTTTATCAAGACAAATTGTACATTTTATTTTATAAAAGAGCCACGGGATATGTGAAACCAGGAAATCACATCAATTTAATAAATTCCTTTGCAAATGTCTCTTCCTTGAGTTTAAATTTTGCAGCTGCAGCATAATTTGAATGTTTATTCACATTTAGGACAATTGTGCTTTCTGGTTTTTTGCTTTCCTGCATTCAAATGTGTTCATGTATCAATGTTGCACATTTTCTTTCTGCATCTTTTATCTCCATACATCATCCCATGATTGGCTTGGTAAATTTATCCTACTTTTCTTGCTAAAATAACTGTTCCTGCTGTCTGTTTTCTGCCTACTCTTTGATTTATTCCAGAAATTGGGCTCAATGCCTACTTTTAGAGCTCAGTGTGAAATTTATTCTGTATGTTTTTAAACTAAGTTCCCACATTTTTTCCCCTGTTATGTATTCTGTTGTAGAGTCGATGTCAAATTGCACCCATGAAGAAGCTTATAATTATATATTGGTATAAATAATCACAATAGATGATTAACATAAATACTTGAAATTTTATTTTTAAAAATTTATACCATAATTCACTTTAATAGTAGAAAATTAAAATTTTTATTTATTTTATGGTAGGCCTAATGTTAAATTAAAAGTTCTTTTCCCAACTTTATTATTATCTTGATGTTTGAACTTGGCTGAAACCCTAAGCCTCAGTTACCTCAGTTAGAAAAAGAAGGGTTTGGCCAGCAGAGGCCTGCTGGGAACAGGAATTCTAAGAGGCAAATAGGTCTGGAAGTCGGTGGTGCAAGGCCATTTTTCCTGGATATAAGCCAGGCCTTTGGAACCTAGTTCATTTTAAAATTGAAAGTGTTGCTGGGCACCAGGGTGCATACCTGTATTCCCAGGTACTTGGGAGGCTGAGGCAGGAGAATGGCAATTTCTAGGTCACCTGAATAACTTAGAAAAACTTTTTCTCAAAAATAACATCAAAGGTGCTGGGGATACAACTCAATGACATAGCACCCCTGAGTTCAGTTCCAAGTACCAAAACAAAAAAAAAAAAAGAAAGAAAATGAAGGTGTGCTTGCCCAAGATGAAATTGGGTTCTAGTTGGCCACAGGATATACTTATGTGCACAAAGCAACAAAAACAACACACACACACACACACACACACACACACACACACACACACAGAGTAATTCCTGGTGTCAAACAAAACAAAGCTAGTCATCCTGGGAAAGTTTCCTCATGCCCATAGAAAACAATGGTATGGTTCCTGTTGTGTGCCAAACCACCTTTCTGCTAAGCCATTAGACACAAATTCTGTGATGCTATACCCCTCAAGGATTAAATTAAATAAATAAAAATAGATTTTGTTCTCTTGCATTTGCTTTGTTTTGTTGTTGTTGCTGCTGTA
Source organism: Sciurus vulgaris (assembly GCF_902686455.1). Classification (NCBI taxonomy): domain Eukaryota; kingdom Metazoa; phylum Chordata; class Mammalia; order Rodentia; family Sciuridae; genus Sciurus; species Sciurus vulgaris. The sequence goes on from NC_136474.1 coordinate 43,527,155, forward strand.
GAAAAGGGAAAAAGAAAAAGAAAAAAAAAAAAGAAGGTATAGGATAACCCTGGGATTTGTTACAGTGCCTACCTTACCATGTAATCTTAGGATAAAGAGCATATGAAATGCTACCTAAAGTCAAGTACAAGTGAATCAATCAATCAATCAATCAATTCTTAGCCTGTATTTGAAGGCAGAGTTGAAAGATCAGGGTTTTGAACCCAGAAATATTTTAATTTATAACCCAGTTATTTTTCTTACTAAATGGATGAGCTTACAGACTATACTGAATACCTCTTTACTTCCATCTGTAAAATGAGAACAATGTTTTGTAATTATCTGCACGATTGCTTTAGAGGCCACAGAAAATGCACAGAATATCTAGAATGTAACAGATGCTGCACCTATAGCTTTAAAGATCTGTCCAGGCCTCAAAACTGACTAAAGCCCCAACCAAGATTTTAGAGGTTGGTGGAGATTACATTCTTCTCCAGTGTAATTCTACAAGGTTAAGAAGTTGTGCTCAGGACTCTAAAAGATGAAAACGGTTTAGAAAATGTGTCCACAATTTAGTAATCTGAGTCTTGAAAAGCTAATGGTAAAATTCAACATAGTTTTTCATGTAGGCAGAATTCCCCTTACTCTGTACATTGCTAGTGATCACACATGGTAAATGAAAGCCCTTTTATCTAGAGTAACTCCTTCTGCATCAAGCATGGCCTTTGCAAATTGCATCCTGTCTTCTGTTTTGTAATTTAGCTACAGCTTGGGCAGAAACTAAAATAAAGATTCTTCAAGCCATAGCTTTATCCTGAGTGACAATTTATATGCTCTTGATTTTTATCTGATTTCAGTATGCACAAAATTATTCCCTTTTCTTCCTCTTCTCCCTCCTCTTTCTTTACTTCTTCTCCTTGAATCCAAAAAAAAAAAAAAAAAAATCCAGTCTGCCTGATGTACCCTCATACCCAGAGGCAAAAGAAATCAAATTTTGGTCAATAGATGATTCATTTCCTTGCTACAGGATTCGTGCCCATATTGAACATTTTTCTGGTCTTTTATATCCTTTTGAGGTTGAATTGTCACTTTGATATTGGTTAACCTCAATACTTTGTCAGCAGAAATTCAAAGCTGTCTGTTTAATAGGATATCAATAAAGTTTTGGTGTAATATTTCATCCATCTTAGAAGATTTAATTCTGTTGGCTCTTCTCTTTTTTTCAATATTCCATAAACCTTCTGCAAGTTAGTGTACTTTGAGATAAATCCCCCTTTTATTGTCCCATCCTTTATGTCAGAAATAATTTTAGAAAGTGTGAACCGTTTGTGCTATTTGAGTACCTTGATTATTTCAGACATCTGGGTAATAACTAACATCTGATTGTGGAATGTTAGGTTTATTTGTCATGTTTCAGCAATGAATCACCATTGCAATGAAAATCGTACTGATGAGGGATCTCAAGCCTTAGGAGATGGAGACAGACAGATGGATATGGTGTGTGTGGTGATGGTGGTAATGTGATGATATTATTTGGACAACCTGATCATCCTCATTAGTATAGTTATTTCTAAATAGACTATTATTACTGATGTTGATATTTTATGATATGAACTATTAAATACTCTCTTAAAATATTATTCTGTACAATAGAAGAATTTGTAATATAGACTATAAAGGGATTTATTGCAACTCACATTTTTGAGTATCTGTTTGCCCTGAAAGACTACATCCAAGGACATTTACTATGCAGTACAAGAGTGCTGCTTGCAAAAACCATAGTAAAAGCAGCAAAGATTTGGCTTATTTCATGATGGGTTAATTTCATTCTTGCTGTATTCTTAACATATCCTTCAAATTTCCAATGAAAATACCTTATTCATTTAAAAATCTAAGTTTACAGGGGAAATGATTGTCTGTTTAACAATGAGCATTCATGCTAGGATTTCTTTACCTTGCAATAAAGTCAGAGAAGTAAAAATCAAAAGAGAGATTTGAAAAAATAATCACAGTGATACATACTGCCCATTTCTCTGGCCCTTCAAATATTTGAGTTCTTTGCTGGCATTTCTGTATAATCAAGAGCATAACAGCAAACATGTATTATGTGGTTGGGTATATGCCAACCATTGTTTTAAACACTTTCCCTGAATTATCTCATTTAATTCTTACTACTGCTCTATGAAAATTCTATACAACTCAGGAAGAAATTGACAAATCTACTGCCATAAGGAACATACTTCAGGATATTTTTCTCAATGATAGAGGAAGCTCACAGGAAAGAGAAAAATTAATTAAAGATACAGAGGAGGTGAACAACACACCAAAGACTTCATTTAGTGGTCACATAGAGATGTCTTCATGGAACAGCTGAAGAACAACATTTCTTTTCAAGTATGTGTTTGTGCTCATGCACTAAGCTATCACTCAAACCTAACACATACTCTCCATTTCACAGATGAGAAAACTAGGTACAGAGAATTTAAATCACTTGTGAAGGAACACCGTGTTTGTATGTTCAGAGCCAGGCACAAATCCATAAATCCAGACAATTTGCCAGTAAAGCATGCTGGATCATCTTTTGCATATATTTTACATATATTTTAGGAGAAGGAGACTACACTTAATTTGTTGCATTGTATTTTTTAAATTTTTTTCATTTTTTTACAGACTGCATTTTGATTCATTGTACACAAATGGGGCACATCATTTCATTTCTATGGTTGTGCACGAATGTTACATTGTATTTTGAAGCAGGGATGTTACTGTGATTTGAGATCAACCAATTTTCACCTTGGCAGAAGAGAACAATTCAAACCACAAGCTACAAATATGTTTAAACAATTGCTTAATGCCAAAATAGCAAAACAAAGTGAAGGACACAATTGTGTGTCACTTAACAATGGGGCTACTTTCTGAGAAATCTGTCATGTGAATGCACAGAGGGGACTTACCTACATGAAGATGACTGACATCCTTAGGTGATGTGATCCTAAGAGATCACCATTGTATGTGTGGCCTGTCATTATCTGATATATCATTATGTGCAGATGACCACAGTTAAAAATTACCTTAAATTAATTACCTTTAGTAAATCAGACCAGAATTATTGATCATGTTTAGGGCCTGTGTATTAAACATGAGGACATCCACTTGTGTTTCCTAACCATGTCAAACTCAGCCTTTCCAAAACTGAACTCTTGGCTCCCCTCTCCCTGTGCTTCTCCCTCTTTCGCTGTTCCCTGTCTCAGATTGTGACACCACTCTTCACCCACTCAGCTGCTTAAGTTAGAAACCTAGGAGTCATCTGTGAAATCTCCTTCACACACACACCCAACCTTTGGCAAATTTGAATGAATTTCTTGAATGAAACACCATATTACCCATCTAATATTTTAATGCCCAATTAGACAGGTGGCTACAGTCAGAGAGAGTTTGAAGATCAAACATTAAACTCTGCAGATGTTTTCTAATGCGTTTTGGTTTCTGGGCACACTATTTGATTCCTGCATAAGGTTTGCTTTTGCTTTTGCATTTGGTTGATGGTGATGTGGTTAGGGTTAAGCCTCAAAGGATCCATGGAACGTCTACTGTTGAAGAGCTGAGATGTTTTGCCTCTCCGTGGAAGTGTTGCATTTATTGACAAATACAGCATATTGCCTTTGGCAGAAACACACACTCAGCAGTATTGCCCCCTTTAATTATGTCCTTTGGGAAAAAAAAAAAAAATCCATTTCCTGGCAAGACAGCATTCCTAATCAAAGACTTCCTGGGTCTTGAGTAATAAAAAACTCAAATATTTCAAGCTGCAATGTATAGTGAGGCTTAATTGGGCATGTATTTTAATCTCCTTTGGGGATCAAGAAACTCTAAATGTTATGCATAAGAAAATATTTTATGAGGCACACAAAGAACATTTTGCACATTTTGAACCATTTTTATTTAAGAAACACTACTGGTAAATAACATATGTGTTGGCAGTAAAAACTTGAATAATTTATCTCTTTCTTGACTTTGAAATTACTACTTCCTTCCTAATATTTTTATTATCATTTTTCACTCAAACCTGTTTCTAGGTATGGAAATTTTGTGTAGTTGGATTATGGGGGGAGATGCCTTGGAAAGGTAAACTGAAGGCCTGAGTTCAAATAGAATCTTAAGAGTAAGGTGAGGAATGTTGGCTATTAAGAGTAAGGTGAAGCCAATCCCAACCTCCACCCCAGGGAGACAATTAATCGAAAAAGAAAAAGACTGGCTTGAACTCTAGGGAAGGCCCTCCTTTCCATGGCAGCAGAGGAAGAAGGAACTACTTGGGAAGGCTGCAGTGAGACACAGAGGCCACGGACTTTTTTGACATACAGGTTAAAAGGAAAGTTTCAGAATTTAGACCAGAAAATGTAATTAACATGGTCATGTCATAATTTTAAACTTAGAAACTTCTTTCAAATTTGGCATCTGTCTTACAAGTTTACAGATTTATACATTTTGAAATTATTAATTCCATCATCCCATCTCACCTATCTCACTTCTCATTTTTCAAAATGGGACCACCATTATGTCAGTGTCAAAACCTTGGGGTCATCTTTGACTCATGCCTCACTTCATTCCCACTTACTTAACACTGGGTTCTTGGTTATTTTCTTGGTTATTTTCCCTTCAAGTTCCTCCTTTCCTGACATCTTCAGCAGGCCCTCCCGCCTCCCACCTCAGCTACTGCAGTAACATCCTTACTAGTTTGTGTCTCCCTCCAACCTCATTCCAAAATTTCATTTTGCAAGCCATCCCTCTATGAGCACCCCCCAAATCCCATTTCTGATACAATTTTAATTGTGTTTGTTGAGTCCTCATGTAACAGACATTATGTGAAGTGTGCTATTTCATTTAATTATTATAACCAATTCTAGACAGAAATAAGATAAGAAAATTGATCTTTAAAGCATTTTGAATAACTCACCCAAGGTTGCAACAGCTAAGCAGGGAAGTCTTCACTCCAGTCACTTGGCGTCATTGCACAATACCTGCTATGGTTATGTAGCAAAGATACGATGGTGACCTGATTCCAGGAGAATCTGAGTACACTAGATCAAATTGTGAAAGATTTGGCTGGGCGTGGTGGTGGACACCTGTAATCCTGGTGACTCAGGAGGCTGAGGCAGAAGGATGGTAAGTTTAAGGTTAGCCTCAGAAACTTAGCAAGACCCTGTCTCAAATAAAAAAGGAAAAGGGTTGGGGATGTGGCTTAGTAGTTAAGTGCCTTTGCGTTCAATACCTGGTAGCAAAAAAAAAAAAAAAAAAAAAAAAGAGAGAGGTGAAAAAAAAATGTTATTTCAAGATTTTTAAACAAGGTTGAGGGAGATGCACAATCAGATTTTCTTTTACTAGACAATTCTGATGGGCAGTTGGTAAATGGATCAAAGCTCTTTGGATCTGGAGAGATCCTGGTCCCTCCTGGGACAGGGTGGTGAATCCCTCACTCTCATGAGCCTGCTGGGTTCCCTTATTTTAGCAAGTGCTATCCTCTCTGCCAAGAATGCTCTTATTGACTTTCTCTGCCTCCTGAACTTGCTTAGAGACACTCCTCCATTGCCACCTCTAGGGAGGAGGACTGAGTCTCTCCTTTGCACCCCTAAGTTTTACTCCAAGCACTTAGGGTGTTGCCAGTGTGTCCTGCTGCCAGCCACTGTGCAGTGATTCTCAGAGAAATCACAAAATCTTGTTGAGGTGTTGCTGTCCCCATTTCAAGGATGAGCAAAGCAAGACCCCCAGCCTCGACGTGACTTGCCTCTGTAAATGATAACTGAAGCACCTTTGCATCAACAATGCCTGTGACTTGGTAAATGCTCATAAATGTGTAATGAATATATTGATTATTTATCTGTTTATGTCTTTTATTCTATTAAAAAGATTAAGACTCCTGGATAACAGGAAATACTCTTCCCAGAGCTTTGCCACTTTCATCAAATCCACCAATGTGTATTGTACAGAGCAAGTAAAAGTACTTGACATATTTATCATAAGAGGCTTTGATTTTATGTTGTTTTGTTTTTTCTGTTCTGAAGGCAGGAGGCTTTCAAGTACAATTTTAAGTGAGTTCTGTTTTGCCAGAAATCAGTAGGACACCAGACTTTCATGGAGAACATTTTTGACCTACAAATACATAATGTTCATATAATTGAAAATTAGTGTATCTGGTAAAATGAAGGTAGAAGTTGAAGTAACATTATCAATTTTTGTTAAAATTTGACTATGTAGTAGGAACTACGCTTTATAGGTAATATCTCATTTTATTCTCATAATACCTTATACTGTAGGTAATATTTTTATTCCCATTTTATCAATAAGCCAGAAAAGCACAGAAAGTTTAAGTAATTTCTCCCAAGGTCACACCTCTAATACATAGCTGAACTGGAATTTTAACCCAGGCACCAGAGCTTAGAGTTTATGTCCATTTACTCAATTAATAAGCACTTTTATGCTCTAGTATATATCAGGCAATTTTTTATATGTGTTCAGCAAATGTGTGCTTAATGATTATACCATATGAGTACTTAGGCAGAGTATTCACTGACTGATGTATAAAAGGAGATTTATAATTTAATGGCAGTTGAATCATTTCAGTGAAAAAAATGAGTTGCCTAAAGCATCCATTTTTAGTTTTCGAATTTTACATGCTGTACCAATTCATACTCAATTAAAAGAAAGCAATTGCGAAGTGACTAGGAAATAGTCAATTATTGTTTGAGCTGCCAAGCTTCAGGAATTAGCATTCTAGAATTTGCAAAAGTGTTAAGCCAGGAAAAAGAAGTCATAAAACACCATTTCAACAGCTTTTGAAATTCTGCCAGATATTAGTGATTGTATTATAATTTAAATTTTGGAGTGTTAGAATTTTAGAGTTGGAAGGAAACTTTGGAATTATCTGTGCCAACCTACTACCTCATGCCAGAAATGTTCATACAATGTTTTAAAAATAAGATCTTTGACAAATGTTCCTCAAACATTTGCATAGAGTCAATAGAAACAATTATGGATTTTCTTTTGACACTATCATATAACTCTGTGCCTGTGGCTGTAAAATATTGAAACATCTAGAATGCAATCCAGCAGGACTTCATGTCACCCTTCTCTGGCTCTTTCTCATACCTACATTTTAGGAATCTCGATATTTCAGAATTATTCTTTTGAATAGTATTTTGCATTGCTTTCTAGTCCTCTGACACAGCGGTCAACAAACCTCATCTCAAATCTGGCCCATCTCCTGTTAGCGTACATAGAATTTAACTGGGACACAGCCACACAGCTCTTTCGCATTACTTTTTGCAGTTCCGGGGGTCATGCCCAGGGGCCCCGTCTGTTCTAGACAAGCTCTCCAAGCTCTCAACCACTGAGTGACATCCCACCCCTTCTCCTACATTTTTTTGCTTGTGGTTTCTTTTGTACTAGAAAGGTCCAGCAGGGTGGTGGTGGCCGAGAAAAGTGTCACCCACAAAGCCAAAAACGTTATTATTTGACCCTTTAAGAAAAAAGCTTGTCAATCTGTGCTCTAAAGTAGTCTAGCTCTCCATATTTTTTGTGTTATCTCATTATTTCTTTTTCTGTTCGTCACATGGAATAAAATGATGTGGTAGCTTGAATGGCAGGAACAGAGCCCACACACAGTTTGACTCTCTTATAAAGTTAGTAAATAATTGTGCACACTGACTGGAGCTCCCCCACCCCCAACTCCCGACACCCACCCTTGCATGTGCTTTTTCCTAAGCCTGATGAAATGGGGACAGTAATGATCTTTGTTTCTATACAAAGTCAAAATGTCTACAGTTCCCCTAGGATACAAATGATATAACTGCATCTTCATGTACTTCTGAAAAAGACACAGGGATGTGCTTATTTTCTATTAAGGATATTAGTTATGAGTATCAGATATATTTGTGACTTTTTAAAAACTGACTTAGATGCAAAGACTCCTTTCTTCAGTGATTTCTTCTCCTTAAGGTCTTGTCCCTGACCACCTTTTCCCACCATCCCTCCCAGTGGTTACCTCTTCCACAACCAGGGTGGGCAGTTTCCTCAAAGTGTTGGCAAAATGTGCTCTAATAGTTTAATCACAACACTCGAGGCTTTTACATGAGAGGTGATTGGATGACTATGCAATTAAGCTTTTCCAATGTGATTAGGCATCTGTTTAGCATGCTTTGGACGGGGCCCAGAATGTTCTATTCATAAACATAATAAATAGTTCAAAAGAGTACTGATGCTGGAAGAGGCAGCTCATGTCTGTAATCTCAACTACTTAGGAGACTGAGGCAGGAGGATTGCAAGTTGGAGGCCAGCCTGGGCATCTCAGCAAGACCCTGTCTCAAAATAAAAGTTTCTGTGGATATAGCTCAGTGGTAAAGCCCCCCAGTTTAATTTAAGATAGTACTGATTATGTAATATGTCATATTATTTTTCCTGGTGGGCAAAACACTTTGAAAGATTATTTTCTAGATTTTTATTCCTCAAGTAACTATTTGAGAAAGAACTTTGCCTAATGAATTACAGTACATTCACAGAAGAGCTGTAGACTGAATCCCATAGATGTACTTCTCCTAAGTAACCCATTGCCAAAGTTAGCCGTTTGTGGCAGGCTCAGAGGATGGAATGGTCAGGCGGAACTTAAAACAGTCCATGACTTCCCATCTATCTTTCCTTGCCTTCCAGTAATCCAGAAGCCTCAGGGAAGGTGGAAGGGTTCATTATGGTCTTGGAAAACAACAAGAATGAAGACTGGCTTATGAGGATGATGGACCCATGTGCCTGATGATTTTCATATCTGCATGAACCATTGTTTCCCCTCTCCTCTTGTGATCTAGGAAAGGTGGGAATAGCTGCCCAGTGTGGACCAACAGTAGGGTTGCAGAGCGTACCAGAATGATGAGATGCCACCCGACATAACTGGCACTCCTGACAGCTGCAGGCTCGCCCATCCCACAATCCATGAGTGTAATACTTTAATTTAGGTTGGAAATCAGAAGCTCTTTATGAATTCTTCTTAAGCATACAGAATCTTTAAAGGCCTTTTCTATCTTCATCTCCAAATCTCTTGATGATGGTTTTTCTTTCTGTGGAACTTATCAAAAGGACATCTTTATTTTCTGGTGCTGCATGCAATGAGCAGTAATTTAGCTGTCACATTTTTGTAGCCCATCTGTTGGTGTTTTATTCATTAAGACCAAAGAACACAACTGTGCTTAAGGATGCACCTTGACTGCAAATGCCTCTCCCCTTGCCCTCCCTTACCAAGTAAACACACACACACACACACACACACACACACACACACACACACACACACTTCTGTTAACTCTATAGGCTCTTTAACTTTTAGGAATTTATCGACTACTGAACATAAGCTTTAGTGTAAAGCCTGTGGGCATTTGGGTCAAACTATTAGGAAAAAAAAGAAAAAGAAAAGAAAAGAAACTAATTTCCTATGCTTCTCAACATGTAATAATAATTCATTTGTGGTCTTTAGAGCATCCCAATCTTCTATGGCCCAAAATGTCATTTTGAAAGTCAGGAGATGTTTCATGTTTTTCCAGCTTGACCCTCACTCTGTTCACCTTGGGAATGTATTTTACCCTCCCTGTTGTCAAATGCAACCTGGCCTTGGAGGTTTTGTGAGCTAGCTGGGTCTCTGCTGATATCCTAGTCCCTTCCCTTGCTCCTCCATGCCAGTAGCACCTGTTAAGGACCCACCGCTTACCTATGTGAAGATGGGGCACTGAATTGTGGTTCTTTCCATCCATCACACCTTGCTGTGTACTAGGGCTCTTCTTTTCTACACACTTGGGTAACTTGAGGAGACTGTAAAGCATTTAGAGAACAGGAAGTGTCTGGCACATAACTGGTAAGTTAGTATAATCATATTTTCACATGTGAAATCAGCAATTGCAGAAAATACATCATTGCCTCTAGTGACATAGAATGCTCTCATTGAATTGTGTGGTGTTCCCGAGGGACAGTTGTATAGATAAAAAGGAAAAAAAAAATGCTTCCATTAAAAACAAGACTTATCTCAAACTGAAATGCTTTTGAAAAACCTCAGTCTTATTGTAAACTATTGTATTTGGTATTTCTTTTGACACATGAGCTTATTTTTACAATCTTGAGCCTTCTGAAATGAATTTTCTATTTTCTTTTCACAGAGACTGGATGGTTTCAGTAAATTGAATAAGCCAAGGAATTACATATAAAAGCTTAATATAGTATGTTCCATACCTGGGATAGATATCTTTGAAATTTTCTGTATTTTAGGTCTTATTTTCTGAGGTTTTAATTCACTAATGTATTAGAAGAGACATTAGCAATAATGTAATATGTGAATATCTGTTTTCCTATTTTGTAGCAAATATGTGAACCTCACAGTTAGGTTCTATGATGCTTCTCAGACAATATAATTTATTCTGAAAAGTCGTTATCAGTCATACACTACTGTGGTAGTCTCTCTTTGACTCCTACAAATCAGTTGACACTTGTTTCATCAGTGGGTCAACTCGATAAATGAATGCTTCCGAACGTATCCGTCTACTATCCCTCCTCTGATTTTGCAGTCTTTCACTTCCTATTCCTCCTTCTGATCTCTGCTACTCTCTTCCCTGTTGCCCTCTGTGCCACACCCCCACACTTGCACAGTACAGGGTGACTAATGATAAAAGAAGGATGTCAGTCATTGTGTCAGCCAGCTTTCTGTCACTGTAAGAAATACCTGAGATAATGAACTTAGAAAGAAAAGCAGTTTATTTTAGCTCACCATTTTGGAGGCTTTCATCCATGGTCACTTGGACCAGCATGAGACAATATATCTTGGTGGAAAAGTTGTGATTAGCAGTCCCATTCACCACATGGCCTGGAGGCAAAAGAGGAAGAAAGGGCTGGGGTACTACTGCCTGCTTCAAGGGCATGTTGCTAGTGACCTGAAGACCTGCCAGGAGGCCCACCTCATTTTTTTTTCTTTTTCCTTTCCTTTTCTTTCTTTTTTCCAGAAAATCAGGGCCTTCAACATGCTGGAAAGTACTCTACCACTGCGCTATATGCCCAACCCTGTAGGCCCCCCTCTCAAAGCACATCCCATTAGTGCCACAGGCTGAAATTCAGGCCTTTAATGCATGAGCCTTCAGGGAACATTTCAAATCCAAATTGTAGCAGTAGTCAATACCATCTTATATATGGAAGAAGAGATAAAACAGTGTTCTCTTAACTTTTGGGAAAAAAAAATTTTGAAAATGTATCACTTGCTGCTACCCTGTTTCCTAGTTCTATAGGACCACGTCCTATTGTGTGAAGAGTGTATAGGTGTATGCGGGGCTGCTGCATGACCTTGAGAATACATGGTAGGTCTTGTTGATGAGCAGAATTTCCACTCTGCACGTAGCTTCCACTCAGGTGACATTTTCTCATTCCTCTTCTGAAATGATGGAACTCTTCTTGGAAATTTTGACTGATAGTACCCAATTCTAGGTCAAATGACTAGGAATTTGAAAATACTGTTATGCAGATCTGTGTCTGTAAGGTGGAACTGACAGGCTACTGCTATAAAGGTACCGAAGAGGGAAGTGAAGGAAATTCATTTTCTGGAGATTCCCTCGTGCTACCCTTTGCTCTTTCTTGTGGGCTATTCCCATTTCCCTTGAGGCAGGAGGGTTTCATTAATCTGGGACAGATATCTCAAGAGGTTTTATCCCTTTTAGAGGTTGCCTTTGAAAATTTTCTTTAATAGCTATACATCCGGGTTTCTGCGATTTAAAAATAAAACATCTCCAGCATCATATGTAACCACTGTTAGAGTAATGAGGTTGCTGCTGAGGCTGCATGGCAGACCTGTGGCAAGTCAAGGGAGAAGCCTCTTAATGACTTTAAGCAGCTATAATTCCCTACAGAGATCCTCCAAGAAGAAAGGCATCCTCACATTTTTGGAATCATAAATATATAGCTTATACATGTAGATACATGTAAATATCTGTATTTTTCCACTCTATGTGTATATATGCAAAACACACAGAGATACATCCTTCATTTGCATATCTACCTAATTACAAAAAAGATATGGAGATGTTTAAAAATGTGCTTTGCAAAAAACCTGCTCATTTATGCATAGTAATGAACAGGTTAACTCTGAGCTGGGTCATACACGAGCTTTGTATTTTACTGAGAGATGGGATCATAGAAGTTGTCCTTTTGTAATCGTGAGCAAATGAGTTTGTGTACTACTGAGATTCCTATTGCTATCTCTGCACTTAAGGGCACTACAAAGTCATCTCAGAGACAAAGTGTTTAATAATGGTGGAGAGATCGGCTCTATCCATCTCTGCAATTGCTTTTATTTATTTTGTGATGTGGTCCCCCCAACCCATGAGAGGATTCACTTACAAAAAGCTACAGCTGTGTCCCTGCCCTGTGCAGCCACATTGGCCAGGTGCTTGAAATTGCAAGCTTCTGTCCCTGAGTCTGAGACCAGCTGTGCTGGGATTGATTTCTGCCATATAGGAAATGAAAGAGGAAACTTGAACTAGGTCAGAAAACTGCCTCACTCATCAGGTCATGCCAACTCTAGCTTGTGCCCTTGTTTCCTTCTTTGCTGATGCCCGTTCTCTGGTCTCTGTGGCCCCCTGGTGCTGTGGTTGCAGTCACGTTAGCCCTGTCGAGGTTTCTAGTATCCACCTATGACCCAATTCCATGCTCTGACTTTGGGACAAGTTCTTGGCCCCAGAGTAAGATATCAAGAGCAAGAAATCTCTGACCAAGGAACAAGTCAATCTGTATCTACAATAACTGCTTTGGCATGTTCAATCTAGTGCCCTCAATGTCCCTTAGTTTTGCCTGTGATTAGATTTGATGCCCTGGGTCCTAATCTGCACTCTTCCTGCATTCCTACATTGATTGTTTTTTTTTTTTTTTTTTTTTTTTTTTTTGTTCTTTTTTGAGTCCAGAGCTCAGCCTTTCTGGAGTTTCCATACTTCCCTGGCCCAACCATGATTCATGTAGAGGCCCCTGAGTCTCCACTATCCCAGTCCTGTCTGTACTGCTAGACTCTGTGTCTGGGTCTTTGGCTAACATTGCTTGAGTCTCTGTGATCCTTAACAACACAGTTAAAGTGCAGCCTGTTTACCCTAATGACTGGAATGTTCCTTTCCTTTGGTGAATTGCTTTACCTCTGTTGTGACTCAGGCATCCACTCCCCACCCATCACTGCTAGGCTGTGCTAGTGCCCCCTCACTATACTCTCAGCATGGCCTGTGCATATTTCAGACATACACACTGATTTACATTGTAATTGTCCACTTATGCATCTGTCACCCCCTTCCGTTAATCTGTGGGCCTCCCAGTGCCTAGCATAAATCCTGTACTCATGGGCACTTTTCAGATGTCCTTTGAGTGCATATGAGTCCTCAGCCTTGTGTTTCTGCGTGCTAAGTCTACATGCCTGACCCTTTGCCTTGCTCCTATATGCTGAACCTCAAGCTCCGTCCAACTCTTAATACTTTAATCGATGACATCTGTCCAACAACCTGGACCACATGGTTGCTCGCCTCAAGCTCTTTTCTTGCCCATTAACTCTGCTTAGTGGTGGATGGTCTCCAGGAAAAAGCCATTAAAATTTCTACTGCTGTTGACAGTGGTGAACATCCTGGGACAGATACATGGCCTTTCTCTTTTTCCAGCTGGGAAATGATCCGCTTGAAGATAAAGTAAGTCTCGTAAACTCTGAACCCTTGAAAGAAAATGCCAGGCACATAAACCTTCCTCTTTTAATAGAAAAATAAAAGGTATTGAATGAATCACCTTTAACACCTTTAATGGTGATTAATGAGATAGCCAAATATTTTATGGTGGAAAATTTCTGAAAATTCACGGCCATTATTTCAAAATGAGCGGACAGTGTCAGCTGAGACCCAAGCTCTGCCTGGGGTCAAAAGCTGTTCTGTACCTTGTGAGCCAGAGGCACTGACCTGTTATTATGTTTCTGGATTTGGGATCCAAAATGCGGAGATCTTCCATCCTCAGCTTTGCCAGAATTCAATATTTGTAGCTATTGAGAGTTGGTGAGAGATATGACTGCTTTTAGAGACTGGAGATTATTGAAACTTTCTTTTTCCCGGTAATATTATTTTCTCATGGGATTCGCTTAGGGGGCAAAGTCAAGCCACGTACTGTCTTTGGAAATTTGTCTTGTGAACAGTATTCTGTTTCATACAAAATTTCCATGAGAAGTCAAGTTTAGGTTAAGACACTGAGGCAGGATCAGGTGAGCCTCTCTCATTCTTTACAGTCAGAGCAGTTGCTGACAAGATACTGTCTTCATTTCCAGAACTCTTGGGTCAGTCTGTTCAGTCAGGAGCTCCAGTTACTTCCTTGGAGATTGAAAAGTAGATCAGCTTTTCTAATTGCTTTGCCCAGCTGGGCACTTAGAATCATTTGGTGATATTAGGTAAGCATTACAGAAGATTATCATTTTGGAAGTTTTCCTGCCAGAAAATTTTTTTCTGTTCTGCATTCTGAGTATATTCTAATAATTGTGTTTTATTAGACCCTTCCCATTTTCTTCGCTTCTTCTGTGTTTCCTTGTACAAGCTTTCATAAGTCTACCATGAAATTGATGGTCCCCGTTTCACCCAGCAGAAGCTAATTTCCTCTGCCTACATTTAACTTGGTCACATATATCCTCCTTGCTTCTTTTCTGTACTAGGGATACAGGAAGAGAACCAGCCAGAGGGCTCATCTCTCATGTCACCAAAACTCCCCTTTGTACCAGCCACCTGCACAGGTTGGCACTTCTAACTTCCCATGTTGTCAGTTGATGACCATAAGGGAGAAATACACAATGAATCACAAGTTTTCAATACATACACTTACTAACCTTACCCTGATTGCAAAAGAGGGAAGGAGAAGAGTAAGGGAAAAGGGAAAGGGGAAGGAGAAGGGGAGGAAGACAGGAAACATGGGAACGATTTGTTTGCTTGACTCTGACTACTTGGAATTCAGAAGAAAAACCACCTTTGGAAATAGGAGGGGCAATTACTCTGCCATTTTCTGATTTCTTCTCTTGTCAAGGGGAATCTTCAGCCCTCCCTTGCTGCTTTGAGCATGGATCTCATTCTTACCTGTCTATCATTACTGTACTGACGTTGCAGATTTTATGGTTACCAGTTTTGTCTCAGTGATGCACATCAAGATTAAGCTTCGGACAACAGTTATGAAAAGCCAGGAATGATGTGAAATTCACCTTTCCATACTGACTTTCTGTCATGCCACTGATTAGACATGGAATCAGGTTGTCTGATTGTTTCCTGAAATTGAAGGCTTTAACTTTAGCCTTTCCACCAGTGACGCCATCTGATGACCTGCAACCATTTAATTGGACGCTGTGATATATTTAGTAGGAGCTTGCTGCTCTTTTGAATGATTGGGAACATGAATGTGTGAACAAGTGGGAGGTTAATTTTATGGCTGTTTTTCAAACAACGGAGAATTTTTAAAGGTCTCTTAATAAATAGCATTATAATTAATCTTCATTAGTTATCCATCATGATAAATATTCATTTTCAAAATAATGATCGTGTTGAAGAGAATTTTTCAGTGAAATGACTAACTGTAATTCAGCACACTCTCTTTTACTAATTCAGCTAGCCCCTCTGCTATTAAAAGGTTGGCATTTTGTGGGGGGTTTTGTTTTGTTTTTTTCATTTTCAGTGGCTTTTGTTTTTAACCTCAAAGAGATACTTAAAATTCAGTTGTATCAACTAAAGAAAAGGTGTGGACGTCAAGTCATTTAGCCACTGAGAAAATTCATATAACCAGGTGATGTCTCGTTTCATAGGAAATCTTATCAAAAGCACACATTTCATCACATCATTACTGAATTAAAATATGCAGAGAAAACTTCCAGATTAACAATGATCTACCCAAATCTTTGTAGGGAAATAGGCTACTACTCTACCCAGAACAAGGGTTTTTTGTTGTTGTTGTTGTTGTTGTTTTGTTTTTTTAAGAGTATTTTTTTTTCTTTTTTACTGGGACTGGGGATGCAAACCTAAGTCCTCATATATGTCCTCTACTAGTGAGCTATATCCCCAGCCCTAGGAGTGCTTTTTCTTATAAAAAATGCGAGAGTTGGAAGTCTGGAGCCCTGGACTCTAGCCCAGCTCTGTCAGGACCACCCGTGTTATCCTCACTGTATTTCCAAATTACTGAAAACATTCCAGCCACTTTCTAGTGTGGACAAGGTGCTATTATCATTTCAATAGCACTGGAAAAAATGAAGTATTATTCAGATGCAAACCAATGTGACAGTGTATTGTTCTCTATCCTGCCCTACCCTATACTAAATAGTGGTGGTTCTATCATATAAAATACTAAGATAGTTATTAGTATATAAAACATATATAAAAATAATAGAAGATGTCATCTTTGTTATTTGTATTTGTAGTAATACAAATAACACATTATTTGTAGTATTTTCATTATTTATCATTCAAAGGAAAGATGACTTGAGAGAAGAGAAAGGAGCACCTCAAATTTTTCCCCAGCAACCATCCACTTAACCTGGAGAAACAAAAAATTAATAATCATTTAAAGGAAATCATCCTAAAAACATAGAGTGAATAGATAAATACACATTCAGTTCTCAAATGAGTGTCTGAATGAGAAAATCTATTAAATCTCATTAAGGTAAGAATCTGTAGCATTTGAGATATGACCTCCACTTTGACCCCACACTTGGGGAAACCAGCGGAGACAGTCTAGTCAGAGTCATCAAGAAGAAGAGCTCTTCCCATCGCCCCCTAGATCCCACGTTGGGGCCACAATGCCAAACTGGGAGGGAGGGATCGTCAATGTTTCTTACATCTTTCAGCCCCATTCTGCATAAGCTGCATTCCAGGCAGGTTGACAAAGAGGTCCAGGACTCCTTTCCTCCAATTAACTCCACATGTGGGACAGAATCTCTACCACAGACAGCAAGTCAAGAATATCAGGGTACTCATCACCCTCACCTCAGCTCACTAAGGATGCAGTTTCACACCAAAAGTGGCAAGCCAGGCAGAAAGAGGCCACACCCACACCCTGTACCAGGCTGTGCTTGTAAGCAAAATAAGCCCCTGACCTGTCCCCAGTCTTTGTGCACGGGAATAGAGGTTCTTCTGCCCAGGAAGAAAGGCAGGTCTCAAGGATGAAGAACTCTGCAGCTCTGCCCGAGGGAGCTGACTTTTTTTAGAACTGAGCATGGAGAATTCCAAGCCCAAGGACATTGTCAAAAGCAATGAACATCTTGGTGGAGAGTATTGAGAAGGCCCTCATAGCTCCATGATGTAAGCAGGAAGAGAAACAAAAAGGCAAATGAGTCAGAAGTTGAACCAAGAGAACAATGGAAAGAGACAGCCAGGAAGAGCCCTCCTGGGATCACACATAACCCCGCTTGTCCACAAGGCTGTGTACACTGCCAGGCTGTACTCACTCAGCAGCAATCAGACCTGAAAACCTCCATAAACCACACACAGGTCAGCTGACACAGCGTAGAAGCTTCGCCAGCACAGAGACTTAGGCACAATTTTGCAACAAAACCTGGCTGAACCATAAGCTACTCTGATCCAGAGACAGCTCTTTGGAAAGCAGGCCTAACAAAAATCACACCTGTCCCTGCCACTGGAAAACTCTTATGTACATACATAAAACTGTCCCTGTCCCTGACACTGGAAAAGTCTAGGTACATGCCTAAAACTGCACCTTCTCAAAAGTGATAAGAGAAGGAAAATCCAAGCTCATAGTTCCTGACAAAATGTGGAGGCAAACATATAAGCTGTTTAAACTGAGAATGTTGTGGAATTCACACACAGAGAGATAGGGCACCGGGGGCATTCAACAGCTAACAGTGTTTATTTTTGTGCCAGCACAGAATTAGCAGACTGTCACCCCCAGGCCAAGTCCCAACTGCAGGGAGGCACTGCCTTATATACCTCTTACAAGCTCTGTCTCCCACATAAGTTAATACACATATGATTGAGTATTCTTATGCTATAGAGTTGCAATAAAGTTGGGATAGCATAACCGAGTATGACAGAGTCACAACAGATTCACGACAGAGTTGATGTGCACACTAAGTGTGACGTGTTTACTTTTCTTTGTTCTGGAGGAGTCCCTACCACAAGGTAGCAGGCTGCAAACCATATACACACTCAAAGGTAAAGAGTAAAAATAAAACCAGATAAGGGAGTTTAAGCAAAACCGATGAACAGTTAAGTAGTTTATGCTGACTCAGGGAAAATCTCTAGGTAGGCGACTAAAAGACAGGAACAGGAGGCTATATAGGGTGAGAGAATGCACTTCGAGTCACTAAATATATAAACAACTGAGAAAGCAACACTTCCATAAACCCCTTGGAGTAGAGTTGGGACAGTCAGTAAGCAGAGTTGCTGCAATTGATTATATAAAATGTATACTTTGCAACATGCAAAAGACAGGAAAATATGACCCTGTAGTAGATTGCTAGGGATGCCATTACAAAGAACCTGGAACTATGTGACTTCATCAATAGGAATTTATTTTCTCAAAATTCTAAATGCTAAAAGTTCAAGACCAAGATGTCAGGATAGTTCGTTTCTTCTAAGACCTCTTTCCGTAACTTGTGGATGGTCAGAAATCTTCATATGGTCTCCCCTTTGGGTGCATCTGTGCCTAATCTCATCTTAGAAGAAGTCATACTGGATTATAGCTCAAGCTAATGACCTACTTTTACCTTAGTTTCCTCTTTATAGGCCCTGTATCCAAATATAGTCATATTCTGAGTTTGTAGAGATTAGAATTTCAGCAAATGCATTGTGTGGTGACACAGTTTGGCCATGGCGGACCCATAAACACAAAAGAAAGGCAGAAAATACAAAATGCTTTTGAAGTAGTCTAAATGGCTATCTCAATAGACAATGTCTTCGAAGCAGTTATTATAAATATGCTTAATGAACTAAAAGAGATTATGTCTAAAAAATTAAAATGTCTTATCAAATTAAAAAAATCAGTAAAGGAGAATTTATTTTAAAAGTACCAAATGTAAATTCTGGCTTGAAAAGTACAACATGAATGAAAGAATGACCAAACCAGCTCAACGGAAGATTTGAGCTAGCAGAAAAAAAGAAGTAGTGAATTTGAAGATAGATCCATAAAGATTATGCCGTCATTTTGGAAAGAGAGGAAAAAAGAATGCGGAACAATAAAATTGCCTCAGAGAAATGTGGGACACCATTCAGTGTACCAACTTAGGCATAATAGGAGTACCAGAAGAAGAGGAGAAAGGAAAAGGAACAGAAAAAAAAAATATTTAAGGAAACAGTGTCTGAAAACTTCCTAAATTTGGTGAAAAGAACTGATCTACACATTCAAGAAGCTCAATAAACTCCAAATGGAGAAACAGAAAGAAAACACAGCTGGACACAGTGTAGTCAAATTTTTGAAAGAAAAAACAGCAAGAAGAAAATGACTCATCACTTACAAGGGAGCTTAAGAAGATTAACAGTTGACCTCACTTTAGAAACAATGGAAGGAGTTAGGGAGTGGATGATATATATAACATGCCCAAAGTAAAACCTATTGACCAAGAATCTAGCAAAATTATCTTTGAAAAGAGAAGGCAAATTAAAAACATTCCCAGATTTTTAAAAAGCTGTTTGTTGACCTGACTTACAAGAAATAAGTAACAATTTGAACCCACATGAAAAAAATAGAGTGCTAACAAAGGTAATTATGTATGTAATTGGTACAGTTGATTACTTAACCCTCTTCTCTACACTGATTTATTTTTTGGGGGGGTGGGTATCAGAAATTGAACTCAGAGGCACTCAACCACGAGCCACATCCCCAGCCCTATTTTGTATTTTATTTAGAGACAGGGTCTCACTGAGTTGCTTAGCACCTCACTTTTACTGAGACTACCTTTGAATTTGGGATCCTCTTGCCTCAGCCTCCCCAGTCATTGGGATTAGAGCTGTGCCCCACCATGCCCAGCCTCTATATTGATTTAAAAGAGATATTGAATTAAACTTATCATATCATTTAGTTTATACCATTTCAAAGTTTAATCTATTCATCAACAGCATAGAGAAGGTGGTTTAAGAACAAAAATTTTATTGGAGTTAGAAAATGGCATCAGGTGGTGGTTTAAATTCACAGAAATGAAGAGATCATAAATGACATAGAAGAAGGTTAATGTAACATACTCAAAAAACATGGAATTCCTCTCTTTTTTTCTGTGTCTTTAAAAGATGTAGATTATATAAAATAATAACAATGTAGTTTTGGGCTTATAACAGATAGCCCAATATAAATAACATAATAGCACCCTGGGGTAATTTTGTTTTCCATGACCAACTTCAGGAGAGAGGGGAGGAGAGAAGGTTAGAGGGATCTTCTTGCTTCTGCTACTTTCTGACTTTTCCTTAAACTTAAACCACTCAGTAGATTCTTTTATGGCTCAAAAGTGTGACAACTGGATTTTCATGCCATTGCATGAGATGTGCCTCCTTCAAGCCTTGCTACAGCACCAGCGCCTTACTAATCTTACGTGAACTTAGGAAAAAAATACTCAGTATGCTAAAATACCATGTGTGGGGGAAACATTTCCTGCACCACATTAATAGATTTCTCAATTCGTTGAGAGTAATAACACAAAAGAAGACTTTTGATCAGACATAAAGCAGGAAAAAGAAAAATTTAGAAAGAGAATCAAACACATGGACACCAAAAGGAACCATAAAAAAAAAAAAGTGGATGAACAATTTGTGTTGAAAAACAAAAGACATGAAACATTATATTCATTACACAGGTTACGATCTTAAAAACAGAAATTCCTATTTTATTTTTAACAGCTTCACTGAGAAATATTCACATCCCACATCTAAAGTGGCCAGTTCAGTGGTTTTGACTCTATTCATGCACAGAGTTGTGCAGCCATCACCACAATTTAAATTTCATTCCCCAGGAGAGAGGCACTGAAATCTCCTTATTTATCAAGGTTAAGTAGAAAGCCTCATAATCCATTTGGGGTCATGGGGAGCAAGTAGATCAGGAAATGAAAGGGGGAAAAGCAATGTCAGTTTTCTCTACCGATTGCTCTGGACTCCGGTGCTTCTACTAGAAGGAGGCAGACATCTTCGAAAAGGTTTTCTCTAGCAAATTTAGCTGGTGGAAAATTCACCGTGTGATTCCATTTAAGCCTAATGGGAGCGTCAGGGCTTATAAAAGGGCGGAATGGTGAATTACATTCCTCACCACAGTGTTCTCCCTGTCCTTTCCAAAGGGTTCAGGCTGAAGTAGAATTTAAACACAGTGTGTGTTTTGCTTCAGCAGAGGCAGTGGTAATCAAGTGATGCTGTGCTTTAGCTGGGCAATTTGAAAGACAAATACTTGCATTTGGGTGGCTTTTAATAAGGTCTGAATGGTTTTTTCTCTGATTTTTCTGAGTTTCAGAGACCAAAGTGTTAAAGACAATCTAATGCGTTTTACTGTAAAATACCCACAATGGGACTAGAATGCTGATGGACAGCAAACTGCTATAAGAAAATGCACAATTCGTTTCTAGGAGTTATAAACTCTGAATTGACCTACAGATGGACTAGAATGTGGCTGGTAGCCAGGATTTGCACTGTGTCTGGCTTTATTCCACCTCACCTCCGTCCCAGTTTGGATATGTCTGGAGGTCTTTACGTCAGACACATGCAGCGCTGAATCAGATATATTGATCTCTGACGTTGAAAGCATTGGTAAACATCCCTCTTCAAAAATGTGATTTTTCTAAAGAAACAAGGGAAAACAGCTTTTGGGTTTGGTTCTCATGTGTGAAGACAAGCAGCAATGTGAAGTCCTGGTCCTCTGTTCCCTCTGCTGGCTGAAGAGAAGTACTACTGGCATTTTGTGGAGGATTTTTTTTTTTTTTTTTTTTTTTTTAAGCAAATCTGGGAGCACATTCTCTGGCTTGCATAATTAAAACAGCTAAATGAAATGCAATGGTCAATCTTAAGATTTCCAAAGAGAAATGAAATTTCTTCTGCCCTTTCCTCTTTCTGGCTTCTTCCTATACCCACAGAATGTGAGAAGGTAATACACACAAGGGTTGGGGATGTGGCAGCTGAGAGAACAGCCTTGGTTTTAGCCATCGAGGTACCCATGTAGTGAATGCAAAAGGAGGGAACTTCAGGGAAGGAAGTGCTGCGTAAGGGAAGTTCTGAGGAAGAGTTTTCTATCCTGTATGACCTACAACCATATTAGTTATTTTACAATATTATAGGCTTTATGGTTTGAATCTTAAACAACAACCCCCCCCAAGAAAAAATATGATAAAGACTTGATTGACAGACTGTGGTGCTATTGGCACGTGGTAGAACCTTTGGGAGGTAGGATCTAGTGGAAGGAACTTAGGTCACTGGGGGAATGCCTTTGAAAGGAATATTAGGACCCTAGCCCCTTTCTGTCTTTTCCTTTGCTTCCCTGCTGCCATAAGGTAAGGAGCTTTGTTCCACCATGTGCTCCTTATCATGATATTCTGCCTCATCACAGACCCATGGTCAGAGCTAGCTGACCATGGACTGACACTTCAAAACTGGACCCAGAAATAAATCTTTCTTCTTTACAAGTTGATTGTCTCAGGTATTTTGTCACAGCAACAGAAAGCTAACTAACACTGAATGGCACTGAATATGCTGTTCTTAGGGCCTTGTCCTCTGAGTTGAGGAAATGGGAACATGTTACTTCTCCCTGTCATGAACTATCTATCTCTAAGCTAGAGCTAGTAACTAATTGCTACTTCTTTAAAGAAAAATCAAAAATATTTTCTTTTGAACTTCAGCAATTTCTTGTTTGGCTACTGCTTGTATTAGTGAGCTTTCTGTTGCTATGATGAAATAACTGAGAAGGAAAAAAAGGTTTATTTTGCTCACCTTTTCAGAGGTTTCAATCCGTGTTCACTAGTTCCACTGTTGAGGCCTGTGAAGAGACAGAACGTCATGGCAGAAAGTTTATGGTAGAGTAAAGCTGCTCATCTCATGGTGGCTAGAAAGCAAAAAAAAAAAAAAAGAGAGAGAGAGAGAGAGAGAAAGAGGAGAAACCAGGGTGCTAGTGTTCTCTTCAAAGGCACAATCCCAGTGACCTCACTTACATCTGCTAGGCTCCACCTTCTAAAAGCCCACCACATCCAAATAGTGCCCACAGCAGGTGACCAAGTCTTTAACACATGGCCTGTGGAGGACATTTCAGATCCCAACCACAAGTCTTGAGTGCCATTTCTGGGCACTTTGTAATGAGAATATTCTGAATCATCCTGCTCTTTTGAAATACACTACTCATTATAAGCCAATCCCAAAAAACCAAAGGCTGAATGTTTTCCCTGATAGGATGATGATACATAATGGGGGTGGGGGATGAGAGAAGAATGGAGGAACTTTCGATTACATAGAGGGAAATGAGAGGGGGGAGGGGGTGGGGATATGAAAGATGGTGGAATATGATAGACATCATTACCCTGTGTTCATGTGCGATTACACGAATGTTGTGAATCTACATTGTGCACAACCATAGAAATGAAAAGTTGTTCCCCATTTGTGTACAATGAATCAAAATGCAGTCTATAAAAATGAAAATTAAAAATTAAAAAAAATAAAAGTTAAAAAAATTTTTAAAAAGAATGTGAAGGAAAGGAAGAAGATCAGACAAACCTAATAGGGTGATGTTAAAATAATTGTGGGAACTGTAAAAACTTGCAATTCATGTTTTTGTTTTTGTTTGTTTGTTTGTTTTTGAGCTAGAAGAGGGAAGAACGTTGGTTGAGCTGCCCAGACCAAAATCTTATTATTTTATTCTCATACATACTCTGGAATGAAAGAGACAGAGACAGATAAAAAGAAAACATGATACTATATATAATCTGCAGTCTAAAATCAGAATTTATCTGGAAAAGAATTATCAGAAAAATCAGCATCTATGAAAACTTTTCAAAAATAGAAAAGTATGAGGCAGAAATGGTCAAAACAGACAAATAAATAATAGTGGAGTAGGAATACTAAATCAAAACCTGATTCTTTGAATTGACCGGTGAAATTGACAACTTCTTGGCAAGGCTGATCAAGGAGGAAAAAATAAATGGTCCAAAATAAATGATGTTAGGAATAAAAAGGGAGGCATAATTATAGAGAAGGGGGTTTGAGTAACAGGCAAGAATACTGGGTACACATTTGAAAATTCTAGATGCCATTATTAGCTTTCAAAAATATAAACATTATCAAAATGGGTTAAATGCATAGAAAATTTTAAGAGAATAAAAATTATAGAAGCAATTAGGTGTCAAAAAAAAACTATCCCTAAAATAGACATGAGTGTCAGAAAATTTTACGTGATTCCTACTAAAGCTTGAAAAAAACAAATTTTTAAATTATAAAAAACCCACATCTGATAATACAAAAAGTTTGCAAATATCTTAACTAATTAGAAAAGGTTAGCAAACACTGATACCAAATTAAATGACAGAGTATATCCACAGAAGGAAAGCTATAAGCCTATCTCACTTATAAATATGGATATAAAATTCCTAAATAAACCAATAGTCATTAACGTACAGCCATGCCTCTAAAGAATGACAAGTGGATTAATTGCCACTTATATTAACTGTGTAAATCAGTTCAGTTGAGGAAATACATTAATGTTATTATCTGTGTTAACATAAAAAGAAAATGTATGATTAGGTTCTGAAAAGTACATTTAATAAAATACAAAACCCATTACTGATTTTCAAAGAAATAGCAAGCAATAGAGGAAACTTCTAACTTGCTGGTACAGAAAGCATCATAATCAATGGTAAGACATTAACTGAACATCAATAAAAGTGAAGAATAAGACGATTGATATCTGATATCTCAGCTATTTTTCAATACCATAGAATTCCTAGCCAAGGCAAATAAATCCCAAACATGTAGTTGGTGACAGGAGCAGATTTTTATTATTTAAGATAATTACACTGACTATCTAGAATCAAAGATGAACAGCTAATTATTAGAACTAATAAAAGATTAATCTAAAAACAGAATGTCAAAACCAGTTGGGGGGCTGGAGTTGTGGCTCAGTTGATAGAGCGCTTTGCCTGGCATGTGTTAGGCCCTGGGTTCGATACTCAGCACCACATATAAATAAATAAAATATCCATTGACAATTTTAAAAAATTCTTTGAAAGAAACCAAGTTGGTCAGAATAGAAATCAATAAACAAAAATAAAGGGTTTTCCTGCATAACACCCGCAACTCATTAGAATTCTTTTAAGAAAAAAAAAAAACCTCTTTACCATAGTAATCAATATCGTAAAATTCCTAGGAATAGCTATACAAAGAAACATTCAAAACTTACTGAAGACAACTATTAAACTTCTATGAAATGCATAAGGCCCGAGTAAACCAAAACAATATGCCAAACTCCCGAAAAGAAAAACTTTGTTTTTAGAATACCTGTTGTTCGCAATTTTATTCTATAAATTTAATAGGATCTCCATCAAAGGGCCAGAAGGAGTTTTCATCTGTTCTAAAATGTTGACGGAAAAATGGATATAAAAGAAGAAATGTGCAATTCAAAGAAATTTAGAGACGAAAGAGGGATGGGGAGAAGAATGTGGAGGCAGAACATTGAGGTGGAAGCACTCCCCTGGGGCCCCTCCCCACACCCTCCAAGTGCCTCTCTCTGTGGCTGTTAAGAACTGTCAATAGATTCATAAGCTGGGTAGGAATTGAAATGCAACGTCCTGCACTGGTGTAAAAGCCAGAGTAGAGACCCTAGCATGGGCTTCCCTTTTTTCCCTTTCTTCCCTGGAATTTCATACATCCACCAGGTGCCAAGCAGAACAGAGGAGCTGAGTAGGCAGCTTCCGGAAAGCAGGAGGTCAGGTCAGGAGGGAGGAGGAAGCAGAGAGTGGTTCTGCAGGCCCCAGAGACGGAAGGCAAGAACATCATTTTCTCAATCAATCACTTCCCTTCAAATCCTGGAATGATCACTTGGAAAGGGCGAGTCCATGTGTGGAGAGAGGAGAGGGAAATCCCACGAAGAAGTATGGAGCTGAACGCAAGAGTTTCTCCAACACAAATACAGGTCGAACCTCCCTTATCTGAAATACTTAAGACTTAGAAGAGTTTGGATTTTAAATTATTTTTTATTTTGGAATATTTGTAAATGCATAATGAAATAACTTGGGGATGGAAGCCAGGTCTAAGCACAGAGTTCATTTGTGTCTCACATACATCTTACCAGAGGAGCCTGAAGGTAATTTTATTTTTCACTTAATTTTTAGTGCATCTGCATTTCGACTGTACCCATCATGAGGTCAGCTATGGAATTTGTCATTGGCAAGGGAGTCTTTTGGTTTATTGTATTGGTAGTATTTTTTTACACCAATAACATATTTAATTATGACTTTTGTATTAGAATTCAATGTATTCTTTTGTATTAGAATTAACATTTTGAAAACAGAGAGAGAATATGGATCAGAGGCTGGGGATTTAGCTCAGTCAGTAGAGTGCTTGCCTAGCATGCACAAGACCCTGGGGTCAATCCCCAGCCCCACCCCCCAAAAAAAGAGAGAGAATACAGATGAGAATAGACAGAGGATGGCACATGAAACCTCCACCCCATGCCTGGTCTCACCAGTATGGAACTTGGCGCAGCTCCCAGCACAGAGCTACTAAATGCAGGTAGGATGGAACCAGGAGGCAGTTAGCATTAACTCATGAGGAAATGAGTGAAGAACCACTGGGAGTGGGGAGCTGCTCTCCTCGAGTTCTTTTCTGTTGTGATTTAGTTGTTATTCATAGTTGAAAAGGAATAAGGAAAATATGGAACCCCAAGACCTGCAGCAAGAACACTTAGCTTTCTTGAGCTACAAAAAGATGGTCTGGTGGTGAACAGAAACACAAGTCAAATGTATTAGAAATGATCGCCATCAGCAATGACTTATCTTCTTGCTGGTCTTGCCCTTCCGGGACCCAGAGCACTCCATTGCTTCCATGATGCTCCAGATCTCGTTGACCTTCCAAAGCCCACACATAGTTGCCATCCAGACAATACAGACGAAAAACTGGGGACTGTTTTGTGTTTGATCCAGCATTTGCCATGGACAAGATGCCATGACCTGTATGCTTCCGGATGAAGTTCTCATCATCAAATTTTTCCTGGTAGATGGACTTGCCACCAGTGCAAGGATGGCATGTGAATTCACCACCCTGACGTATAAATCCTGGAATAATCTGTGAAAGCAGAAGCCTTATCACCAAATCCTTTCTCTCCAGTGCTCAGAGCACAAAAGTGTTCTACTACTTTTGGAATTTTGTTTGCAAATAGCTCCAAGGGGACACCCCCAATGAATCACTATCAATGGTGATGTCAAAAATGGTAGGGTAGACCATAGCTGGCAGCAGGCAACTGCGGTTGACAGGGCATCTGCAAAAAGCTCTTCTTAGGGTCTTAATAATGCAGCTGCAGGGGCTAGCAGTACTGTGGCTCAGTGACAGGGCATTTGCCTGGCATGTGCAAGGTTTCATCCCGAGCACCCCCCGCCACATACACGTGCACACACACACACACACACACACACACACACACACACACACACAATTCAAAAGGAGAACACAGCACCCTACAGTTGTGCAATTACTCATCTAAGAAGGCCAATCAACAGCTGAAGTTCCCCTAATTCCTCATCCCTCACTTTGATCTTCTCCATTCTTTCAGATATTGACTGAATCATTGAGAAGATCCAATTTACCTCCAGTTTATAAATACTTGAGAATGTGTGGACTTGCTTTTTTTTTTTTCATGAATGTAATCATTTACTTTTTTTTTTTTGAGAATTTTCAAGTTCACCAAAAATAAATAAATAAATAATAATGGGTTATAATAGAATTGCCTCTTAATTCCACAAGTAGACTTTTATTTGTTCCTTTAAAAAGTTAATAAAGCTGTTTAAACTATATAGCAAAAAGCTCAACTTCTTTGGTATTAAAAACATATTCATCTGCCACATTAGCAGAGCATTTTAAAAATACTAAATGATACTAAATGCCAGGTGAAGTGATGGACCCAGTACTCTGTCATTACCAAGGGAGAATAAATACATCAAAAAACAGTGCAGCAATATCCCATAATGTTGGCCTAACCTTTATTCAGCAATTCCTCTTCTGTGATCTATGTGAAGAAAAAAAATCTTAGTTTGAGAATGAATGCACATACACTGACATGTCTATTATCTCTGGATAATTTTCTTACCCTTACACTTTTGCAGTTTCCAAATTTTCAGTAATGAATGTGATTTACTTTTATGGTGGAAGGAAGCCATCTTTTTTTTTTTTTATTTACTTTTATTGTAAACAAATGGGATACATCTTGTTTCTCTGTTTGTACATGAAGTAGAGGCATACCATTTGTGTAAGCATACATTTATTTTTAAAAGAAAGGACAATCGTGGACCAGAGTGTCAGGTGGATCTAAATTCAAACCTGCCCATCTTATTTTGTGACCTTGGGAAAATCACTTCATCACTGAGGCCTATCACACTAAGTGGCTATAAAAATTAAGTGCATAGATGTTATGTTCTCCACTGTGAGTAGCAAATCAGTCAGTGCCAATTGTGTGTGTGTGTGTGTGTGTGTGTGTGTGTGTGTGTGTGTGTGTGCATGTGTGTCCTGGCTTCTTATTTTATGTCCTAGGCTCCCCGGAGCAGCTCTGGTCTACAAGTAATATAATAGGTTGAAAGACTTTGTTAAAACTTTTCTCAATGTGCCAATTACCACGTAAGTACTTTATGTCGTTTCATTCTTACTGCAAATCAAGAAGAGAGGCATGGATGGAGAGTACAGCTGGAGTTGTTGAAGTTATTTGTGTAAAATCACCGAGGTTGGCAGCTTAAAGAAACAAGATGCAAATCCAAAGCTGGGCTGGTGTCAAACCCGGTGCTCTTGAGGGATCTGGGGATTCACACAATTGAATACACGTTGAGACGCCTCCACTCGGGATATTGGATAATTTACTTTAACCTCTCCGAACCTTGAAGGATGTCTAGAGATCTCAAACAAAATAATGAGTATGAAGGGCATTTATAAAGCATAAAGTACCATGCAAAGACCTGCCATCCACTGGGTATTTATTCTTGAAAACCCTGTCTGTGCCCAAACCCAGTTTTCCTAAATATTTCATTTACTTCATTCTCTCTGTTCTTGTTCCCCTGCCATCCCTAGTATTTCTTCTCTATTTTCCATATTTCCCTATTTGGGTGATTTTTACAGCTTTCTGGGATTCAGATGTTGCAGTAGCTGAAGCTGTTCCTTCTTCCTGCCCCCACTGCGTGTCCTTGTCCCCTGTGTTCCCTCACACACCTCTGCTCCTCTTTCCCTCCCATCCCCATCACTGCAGCCTGCACTGGGGAAAAGCTCGCCTCTCCGATCTCATCAACTGCGTTATCTCCTTGGACATCCAAGCCTTTTCATATATTTTCACATCACTCAGTGACATCACAATTATTTTTGATTGATTTATACTATGAGGATAATTCACCTTGTTCCTATATAGATTAATTACCCATGTCCTCTTTTTTTTTTTTTTTTTTTTTTTTTTGGTCCTAAAAACCACTATTTAAATAATGGGCTTCTTACATTTTTATTTCACTTTAACTCCCAATATGAAATCTGCAGCCATCAACTTGAACTGTAGAAAAGTTGCTAAATGACTTCTTTTTGGGGGGCTGGGTACCAGGGATTGAACTTAGGGGCACTCAACCACTGAGCCACATCCCCAGCCTTATTTTGTATTTATTTAGAGACAAGGTCTCGCTGAGTTGCTTAATACTTGTGCTTTTGCTGAGTCTGGCTTTGAACTTGCAATCCTCCTACCTCAGTCTCCAGAGCCATGGGGATTACAGACGTGCACCACTATGTCAGGCTGCTAGATGATTAATATCAACATTCTCCCTTGTAGAAAAATATCCCATTGTGTTTGTTGACATTCAGCAATTTGTGACATCTTGACAAAAAGTATAACTATCTGAATGTTTTTGCTGAAACATTTACAACTTTCATTTTTAACAAATTAAGGAAGTTCTGCTGTATGGTGCATCAAAAGTGTAACCAGGGCTGGGGATATAGCTCAGCTGATAGTTTGCTTGCCTTCTAAGCACAAGGCCCTGGGTTCAATCCCCAGCACCCAAAAAAAAAGTGTAACCAATAAAATTGTGTGCTATTCTCCTTAACTAGGGTTTATCTGTCTTGGTTGAACTTATAACAGTAACTATCTGTTGAGCTCCTGTCACATGAAAGGCACACTGCTAGAACTTCAGGGAATGTACACAATTAAGTTTAAATGCTGCCTGTGAGAAATCTGGAGAAATCTGGAGTCAGGGGAGGAGGAATGGAGAGTGGCAATGCAGACTATGCAAGTTGCTGCAGCCCTTAGTATTGAAGAACTCTTAGCATTGTCAGGAGCACTTGATGGCCAAGAGATACATGGGTTGGAGCAGTTATGATTGACATCCTGGAGAAGGTAGAATTAAGATAGGATATGATGCATATAATCAGAGAAGACCAGGAGTACTGGGGACAGCTAGGACAACTCAGCAGCAGGAAAGAAGATAACAGTGTAGATTTGAAAAATACAGTACAAAGAAGGATACAGAGGAGCATTACATAATGACAAAGTGATTGATTCCCCAAGAAGAATTTATAGTCCTAAGTATGTATGAACCTGACAACAGATCTTCAGAATACATGAAGCAAAGATTAGTAGAATTGAATGTTGATCTAAACAAATCCACAGTTATATTTGGAAACTTCAACACTTCTCTCTCAGTAATTAATAGAATAAGTAGACAGGAAGTCAATAAGGATTTAGAAGAATCCATCAATACCTACCGGATTCTGCTGACTTGACCAGATAGTTTTAGAACTTTCAACTCGACGATAGAAGAGTATACATTTTTCTAAATGCACATGAAACATTCATCAAGATAGATCATATTGTAGCTCATTAAATAAATGTCAACAAATTTAACAGAACTGAGAATATACCAAGTATATTTTCTGATCACAATGAAATTAAGTCAGATAAAAAAGAAAACATAAAGATGGAAAAATCCCCAATATTTAAAATTAAGCCACACACTGCTAAGTAACCCATGGGTCAAAGAAAAGTCAAAATAAAAATTTTAAAAACATTTGGAATGGAATGAAAAGGAAAACACCAGCTGGGCGAGGTGGCTCATATCTATAATCCCAGCGACTGGGGAGGCTGAGGCAGGAGGATTGCACGTTGGAGTCTAGCCTCAGCAGATTAGCAAGGTCCAAAGAAGCTTAGTAACACTCTGTCTCAAAATAAAAATAAATAAATAAATAAATAAAAGAGAGCTTTGGATATAGCTCAGTGGTAAAGTGCCCTTGAGCTCAGTGATAAAGTACCCTTGGGTTGAATCCGCAGTACAAAAAAAAAAAAAGAAGAGAAAAGAAAATGTAAACACCACCTATCAAACACAATGAAAGCAGTACTTGTAGGAAAACTTATAGCATTAAATTCTTATATTAATCAAATGATTAAGTTATTAGCTATAAGTTAATTAGCAACAAAGTTGTCTTTATTTAGTTCTTCTCAGCTTAGAGAGCAGTTTTGTTCATCCTTTGCTAATTGATCTTTACATTAAAGAGACAAAGACAAAAGAGCAACTGAATGACTCAGTCTAAACCAGCTTTAGCAAATGGCAAACTATACCTAATCTCAAACTCCAGTCATCTCTAAAATGCCCACAGACGTTCTTTTTTCTCCAGCCTGATCCAGTAGCTTCCTCACAGATTTCTCCTACACTGTTCCCAGGCCTAAAGTATATCAGTAACTCAGATTTTCCCCAACTGTGAGACAGAATTGAGCATCCTAGTCTCCAGCTTTCAAATACATAAAAAGTGATTATTTGGCACAAATAACCTTTTCTGTCCAGCTTCAGTTCCATTGAAGTTACCAAATTATAAAATCAAACCAACTTGATGGCAAATCAGTGATCACTTTCAAAAGAACTCCTCAGTATTAAGCAAAGTAGAGATAATGGAGAATTCAAGAGAACAAAAACAGAAAGAACTCTACAACGTTGAAGGTGGAGGGAGTTAGGTCAAAGGAGAACACAGGACTGTAACTTCAGTCCATTGTGTGACTGGACCAGATAAATACCTTCTGAGGTTATCTAAGGAAATTCCTGTGTGTTAAAAGTAAAAAATACATTTGGTTTTCTTTTGGGACACAGACTGAGATCAAGTGGTTAATTGCCCACAATAAGCCCTGGAATTTGATAACACATGCTTGTAAAGTTTGTAAAACAGTTATTGACCATTGGAAAAGTGCTTTCACATGATACCTATGTGTCATTAAATGTACTTCTAAATATACTGAATGACAACTGTACATCTAGACCAGGTATAATAAATGAATAGCCTTGTCCTAAACACCAAGGAAGTTTCTCCTGTGATAAGAAAGGGATGGTTTCTTACATAGGAAACTTCTGATTTAAGCTGGTTTTGCTGAATTAAACAAAGGAAGGAGATTTTTCAATGAAGATAAAGCCTCTAATTAGCCTGTAAGTGAATTGGATGCTGATGCATATAATCACTGCTTGGGGGAAATAATCAAACCTCATGACCGCCCACATTTTTTTTTTTTTTTTTTTTTTTTTCTGCCTTGGTGACTTGTCTGGGCAGTAAATAATTAGCTTCTTGATTTTTAAAGAGGCTGACATTTGGAAAGATTCTGCAAATAGTATTTTCCTTCTCCTTTTTCATTGACCCATTTAATTCCACCATCCAATTGTACCAAGACTGCCTGGCCTGCCTCAGTAATTTTCTCATGGAATATATAGAACAATATAGAATGATCTCATCTATTTTTATGTCCCATAAATACCAAAAACCCTCCTGTTTCATAGACTTGTAGTCTTCAGTTGTGAGATTGTCAACCACCTTGACAAGTTGAGGCCTTCACCTTACACATGTTCTCTTTGTTTTAGAATCAACTATAAAAAACAGATTTCAAAAAGAAGGGATGATAAGGGGGAAAAAAAAGATTTTCCTCAACTGCCTTAGTGTTCCTGGCTGGTTGTGAAAATAACTCAGAAAGATTAACTGAAGAAAAGCATATGAATTAATTTAATTAATTTCACATTACATGGGAATCATCATAAGGAAATTAGGCCCAAAGAAATGGATAACCCCGTATCTTTACATGCTGAGTTTGATGATAGTAGGAGAGAAGGATGCTTGGACAAGGAGGGTATGAATTAATAGTAATCAGCCAGTGATGGACAGTTACTTATCAATAGGCTTATCAAGACCTATTTCTTCAGATTCTTCTCCATGACCTTCAAAGATAAGGATGTTCCTGCTTTTGATATTTGCTCAGTTTCCTTCAGTATAAATAACTCATTATGCCAAAGTGCCATATTTTGAGGTGATGTGTTCTCAGTCACCCCAAGAATAAATTTAAATTTTTAATAATGCAAAGGTCATTAAACATTATGATAGTCTATTTCCCCTAAGAGAAATCCTTAAAATAAAATAAATTTAGGGACGGGACCATAGCATCGTGGTGGAGTGCTTGCCTAGCATTCCCAAGGTTCTGGATTTGTTTCCCAGAATCAAAGGAAGGAAGAAAGAATATGTTAAAATTTAAAAAGCCCACAGGGTTCAAATTCAAGTCATAAATGCTGATACAAGATGGACAGATGGGTGGATGAATAGAAGCCAGCAAAAATAAAAATACATAAAATACATATAAATACATGTCTATACATATATAAATATAAAAAGAAAAAAATAAAGTATACCAAGTTATTTTCTCCACTGGGTTGTAAGTTTTATTTTCTTCTACACAGGGAACATTTATTACTTTACTAATCAAGAAAAGGATGTGATTTTAATAGCAAGTGAAAGAGGAACATTTACTAGAGGTGCTTTGTCCATAATTTAACCATAAGTTAAAACAGAATGTTAAGAAACAAAGCAAAATTAGAACAAAGTCACTCAGAAGCATAAGCAAAAATTTATGAGGTACATAAATTTATTTGTTAGTACATAAATTCACTTACATGGAAATATTTCAAGCATTCCTTCCCTGAGCAGTTTTATACTTTATCCCCACTGACAGTAGGAATCAGATGTCCATTTATCTCTTGATGACTAGAAATTCTTGAGAATGTCTGAGTTCAACTTGGAAACTTTTTGAGGACCCTAACCTGAAGCAGCCCATAGCAATAAAGACAACTGTAAAATTGGCAAGGTGTTGTGCAAAGTGAAAACATGCATCCCCTTGCTCAAAAATTATTAAGAATTTTAAGGTAGCTACAACACAGGTGAATCCAGCTCAGGGCCCTGGGGTATAGCATGGATCTCAGATCCTGAAGTAGCCCTGGAAGAGACAACAAGCTTTAGAGCAAGACAGACCTCAGTTGCAGTCTTTTCTGCCTGACTTTCCCAACTTACTCTTCTTGTCAGAGCCTCAGGTACTTGATCTGCAAATATGGAGGCAAGCTGTAGGAGTCTTCCAAGAACTGGGTAAGTAATATTTGCAAAAGATCTGCTATAGTGCCTGGCACAGAGTGCTCAATAATTTAATCGTCTCTTTCTCCTTTCCTAAACATGTATTTCCATCTTTGTATCCAAAGATGGAAAACAAGCAAGCAACCATCTTGAAAAACCCACTTAATTCCTTAATTTACATTTTCCTTTATTTACATATTCTTTATTTTTTCACAGTGCTGGGGATTGAACCTCGTGCATGCTAGGTAAATCCTCTACTTCTGAGTTACAGCCCCAGTCCTACATTTTACTCTAAACAATTCCAGTTACCATTAATAAGATTTCATTAAGAGCCACAGTGTGGTTCAGTGAAATAGGATTTAAAATTAAATCCTGATTGCCCAAAAGCAAATTTTTATAAAAGAAAGTGCAACAATATGTGTATTTTTAGGTATAAAGAGGAACTCAGAATCTATTGTTCCCTCACTTCACATTCCTGGTAAATAAGGAACATAACTCTTTCACGAGATGCCATAAAACATTTTTAATGGAACAAAATAGGATTTGAAATTTTCTTTAAAGTTGAAGATTACCTAGCAAAGGGAAAATAAATGGCTTCTCGGTAGTTTATGATACCAACTTTATTTTTGTCTTGTTTCTGAACATACTTAATGAAGAAGAATTTGATGAAAGTACACTTTAATATCCCAAGTTAAACCATGGAAGAAATTTATTATGAGAGGTACATCTGCTGGTTAATGGCTGACTGGAGCCACTGTTCCTCAACAGTGTGTAAGAATCACTTGAGAGAGAGTGTTTAAATGACACTCCTGGCTCCACTTCTAGGTTTACAAAATCAGAGATACGAGGATGAAACCCAGAAATCTGGTTGTTAATAAGCTCGTGGTTCCTATCCACGTCAAAGTTGGACAGCCACACCCACGTAACTTCTTATTCATGTAAGAATGGATGAATGCCGGTGGTTGACGCGTTTGCAAATGTGTCAGAAACAAAAGTACAGCTGTCTATTTCTTCTCTTTCTCCGTCAAGGCAGTTCTCTTTCTGCCCCTAGGATTCCACTATGAGCAGGACATTGCCCACCAACATCTGACTCAAGACCCATCCTCGTCTAAAGGAAATGAAACCTGAAAGTGACCACAGAGCTGGTATGCATGGGAAGAATTCCACACAGACACCTTCCGACGATTTATCTCATTCTTCTCAAATGGATGCTAGACGGTCAGCAGATGTCCAGTGGGACCAATAGCTCAAATCTGCCCCCTCTATACTTGGTTTGCTTTGAATTTTTGTGGAAAGTCAGTGTTCTGATCATCCACAGGCATGGGCTGGAAGGTGTCTTCCAGCAATGATGTCGATCTTTTAAAACCCATTAAACTACACTCATTTATCTAAGCTTTCTGAACAAGAATACCCAGTAGCAGAATACTCAAAGTTTAGGAATAAAATCTGTGGCCATAAATCTGAGAACCACTCCCTTGTCCACATGGACACTGAGTCTGCAGTCTGTGTCTCATTATCTCAGGGCAATAAACCTGGCCTTGGCAAACCATTACCTAAGGGCCCTCAGGAAACATAAATCCATGTATGTACCCATCCACATCTCCCACCTTCCTCTCTTGAATCCTCCATTCTTCACCCCAAGAAATACCAAATGCTAGGTTCCAGATTGTAACATTACTTCAACTGTCATGTATTAATGTTAATACGTAACATTCGAATGTAAATTAGACCATCAGTGTTTTGTACGATTTGTATGTTTATAGAACTTCTTTGTACACCTTTTTTTTTCTTCTTCTTTTTGGTACCGGGGATTGAACTCAGGTGCACTTAACCACTGAGTCACATCCCCTGCCCTTTTTTGTATTTTATTTAGAAACAGGGTCCCACTGAGTACCTTAGCACCTCGCTTTTGCTGAGGCTGGCTTTGAACTCTCAATCCTTCTGCCTCAGTCTCCTGATCCTCTGGGATTACCGCCATGCCCAGCATTGTATGCCATTTTTTAATCTGAAGAAAAGGAGATTTTGAGGATTTAATTTGATCTGATGTGTGAAGTATCTAGGCCCTAACTTCACATTTACTTTCTCAGTTACCCTGGGGGTTGTCAATCACCATTTTACAGACACTATTAGGAGCTACAGAAAATAACAATTCATGGATTCCTTCCCAGAATTTCAGAGTGTACTTTTTGGCTACTTGTCTCCTAGTAGGCTGTTTGATGATTTCTGTTTAAAAATAAATGTGTATAACTTCCAAAGTTCTGAAGGAGTGACATAGAATGTCAGGCACTAGATCAGCTCCCCTGATGCTGGTTGTGCCTGCCTCAGATGTTAATGGCAGGTACTTTAGTCTCTGTTTACTTTATTCTTAATTGTATGTAATACAGAATACCCTTTCTAGAAGGATATGTAAGGGATAGCAAAGATTAGATCTCATTGTGTAACTGTCAACTCTGAAGCTCTAATAATTTACTCCCCTAGAAAAGGATCAAGTTTATTTGAAATTATGAAAATGAAAAAGGTACCTGCATCTTTTTTCTCAATGAGAAAAGCTCTGAGCTGTGAAGACCTCATAACGTATTCCACAGCAGCTAGACCATCGCCCTCCACGTCTAGGCTGCACTTCAACATTCCACCCATCTACACTCCTGCTAGGCAAAGTTGGCACTTCCTAAGGCTCAGAGCTCTGAAGTCCCATGTGTTCTGCTGTATACAAGCCTGAAAGACTTCCAAAGGTCATCTAAGGGCTAGTTTACCTTTACAGAAGGCTTGGGGACCTGTATACTTGTAAATAGCTTACCCTTCCTCGTATCATTTTCAAGATTTCAGAAGTTAAATATCAATGAAAACATTGGTTTCAAACATGCCTCTTTACCTAGAGTTGAGTACCTTTGTCAAACAGCTGTGTCACACACACACAGATCATTGGGAACCTAATTTCACCTAATCCTTTTCCTTAATATATTTACATTAATTATTCATTTCGATGATGAACTACTAAAAGGACAAAAGCTGATTCTCTAACTACGAGTAGCATAGAGTGAAGGTAATTCATTCATAAGTTAATTCAACTAGTATTTTCTGGATACTTGCTCTGAACAGAATCAGTCCCTGCCCTTGTGAAGTGTGGGAGGACAGTTTCACATAAATGACATTTAAATCAAGGTACAAAACTTTAGTAATGATGTCTCCAAGTAGAGCATGCAATCTCTTTATTTTCCAAAACTAAGCTCTTTCTTATTAGGATTTTATCTTCTGTTTTTTCCTACTTAGTTTTATGAATTCCTCATTATTCACCAATTCCATACATGAAAATACAGTTTGAGCACTTACAAAGTTTAGTTTCAGTTTTGAATGCCTTGGTAAATGAAGGTTTTATTGTATCTTTGTTAATTATCAGTTCTACCAACTACAGTGCATTCTTTCCCTTTTGTAAAATTTTTTTTAAAAACAAAGTATATGGTACATTTCTGAGGCATCAAGAAAAATATAGCCTATTTTACAGAAGCTATTCTGAGCTGAGAACCAAAAAAATAAATAAAATAATAATGGAGTTCTGGCCCTTTCTTCTGTACTTACAAATCATTTGGTGTCACCAAAATGAGTTGTACATTTATTTTTGAGGAAATTCTGGAGGGTGAAAAGTAATGAAAGGGGAAGGAAAATAGAAAATAGAGAATCACCAGAGAACAACAGTCTTGGAAATTCAACAGGCAGAGATACAGCCTAAGAAAGAATAAGAATAAAATGGAGAGTTAGCTTTGGAAAGAACCCAAGAGCTATGGCGGGTTCAGGACTATCAATAAGCTCCATTATTAGATTTAGAACAAAAGACTCCAATTAAAAAAAAAAAAAAAAGCCTTAGATTATTCCTTAAATAATCAACACGTCTTGTAAAGCATTACAAACTCATGTTGCATTTAAATACAACTAAACAAAGAATAACTCTATAATGAGAAACATGTTTGACTTGTTGTCTGAGAGAAATATCAAGTTGAATCCATTGTTGTCTCACATAGCATTATTATTACGAATACTTACATTCTAGATAATTATATAGCATTCCATGCTGGATGTTGTTTTCTATCCTAATGATGCCAAACAAAACAAGCTGTCTCCATGGGTGTGCTTAATGAGGTCCTTGTCACTCATTTTTTACATATTTCAGGAAAAAGATACCTATGACTTAAGTAATCACAACAATTGGGGGCTCAGCCTTATTTTTTTCCCTTGTAAATATAGCCATAAGGAAAAACAGATGCCTTCGAAATGGTTAAAATTGCTAAAATCTTTTCTCATTATTAGGGATTCCAGTTGGTTGAGCATTTTTTAAATTGCTGTTTGCTAAGAAGAAAAAGTATTTTTATTTGTTTTAAGAAGAGATTTCTTTTTTACAGTAGAGAAATGTTGATCCACTCATAGCTCAGAAGATTGGAAGTAGCAATCATTAAAATGTTTGAAGATTTCTTGTTCTTACTCACCAGCACCATATGGTTTTGGAAAAAGAAATCGTATCTGGAGAAATGATTGTCACTGATATTTTTTTTAAGTGTAATGATGCTGAGAAAGCTGTTTAATGTCAAGCGGCTGCCCCCACAAAGTCAACAAGAGGAAAATTCCCATTGGTCAATTTTGGCGATTCTCAAATGGAAAAGGTTTATGTCATTTCTCTGTCAAGAAAACTAATGAGACTAAAGATTTGACCTTCAAAAGGTTAGATTAATGGAAAAAACCAGAAAAACATTCTGAGCCAGAAAACCAAGTTTCCTTAGGAGAAACCGGAAGTTTTATTCTTCTGATTTGTTCTGTGTATGTTAGGAGTGGTAATTCATCCATTTATTCAGTAAGCATTTTCTGAGGGCCAGCTATTTGCCAGTAGGAGATGTACTCTTTCCACACTGAAAACTTGCACTTAAAATTTGAGAATATGACTAGTCCTTTTATGAGGTTTTCAGAAAATTATATGTTCTATTTGTTTAGTTAGGAGTTAATGATACAGATTGAGCTTGGTGATAACATATTTAGCTGTGATTTGACATTTTCAATAGAATGTTTTTAAAATCTCCTCAACCCCTGGTAAAGAAGACATTTAGATTTAGTATGATAATAGAAGCCACTGAACCATGTTTAAATCATATATATTAACTTCTTTAAAAAAAAATCTGACAATTGTTTTCTAGAATTAAAACTAACACAAAAAACAAAATAAAAACTAACACTAAAAAGTTTCTGAAGGTCATGCTTAAATTATAGAGATTACTGAGATTTAAGAAAGATTTAGTTCTAGGAGAGCAGATCCTTCCTTCAAAATAGAGCAAACAGCCACTTTTATGAAAATTCAAGTGACAGAAGCTTGCTGTACCACTTTGAGTCCTAAGATACTAGATAATTGACACGGTGTGTGTCTGAGTGGTGTATACGAGTTAGGAAGAAACTTATAAATAATACATCCATCCAAAAACTAACCAAAAAATGTTTGCCAAAGCAGGACATATTTATATTTATATTTATAGCTGAGTAATATTCCATTGTATATATATACCACAGTTTCTTTATCCATTCATCCACTGAAGGACATCTAGGTTGGTTCCACAAACTGGCTATAGTGAATTGAGCAGCTATGAACATTGATGTGGCTGTATCTCTGTAGTATGCTGATTTTAAGTCTTGTGGGTATAGGCCAAGGAGTGGGATAGCTGGGTCAAATGGTGGTTCCATTCCAAGTTTTCTAAGGAATCTCCACACTGCTTTCCAGAGTGGCTGCACTAATTTGTAGCCCCACCAGCAATGTATGAGTGTACCTTTTTCCCCACATCCTCGCCAACAACTACTGTTGCTTGTATTCTTGATAATTGCCATTCTAATTGGGATGAGATGGAATCTTAGGGTAGTTTTGATTTGCATTTCTCTTATTACTAAAGATGGTGAACATATTTTCGTATGTTTATTGATTGCTTGTAGATCTTCTGTGAAGTGTCTGTTCATATCCTTAGCCCATTTGTTGATTGGGTTATTTGTATTCTTCATGTAAGTTTTTTGAATTCTTTATATATTCTGGAAATTAGTGCTCTATCTGAAGTATGAGTGGAAAAGATATTCTCCCACTCTGTACGCTCTCTCTCCGTATTGCTGATAGTTTCCTCTGCTGAGAGAAAGCTATTTAGTTTGAATTGTCCCAGTTGTTGATTCTTGCTTTTATTTCTTATGCTATGGGAATCCTGTTAAAGAAGTCTGATACTAAGCCAACAAATTGAAGATTTGGACCTACTTTTTCTTCTATAAGATGCAGGGTCTATGGTCTGATTTCAAGGTCCTTGATCCATTTTGAGTTGAGTTTTGTGCAGGGTGAGAGATAGGGGTTTAGTTTCATTCTCTTCCATATGGATTTCCAGTTTTCCCAGCACTATTTGTTGAAGAGCTATCTTTTCTCCATTGAATATTTTTGGCACCTTTGTCTAGTATGAGAAAATTATATTTATTTGGGTTTGTGTCCGTGTCCTCTATTCTGTACCATTGATCTACCTGTCTATTTTGGTGCCAATACCATGCCATTTTTGTTACTATTGCTTTGTAGTATAGTTGAAGATCTG
Organism: Sciurus vulgaris; assembly: GCF_902686455.1. Lineage (NCBI taxonomy): Eukaryota > Metazoa > Chordata > Mammalia > Rodentia > Sciuridae > Sciurus > Sciurus vulgaris. Next base: position 43,568,319 of record NC_136474.1, read on the forward strand.
ATATTGCGATAACCCCTGTTTCATTCTTCCTGCTAAGGATTGCTTCAGCTATTCTGGGTTTCTTATTCTTCCAGATAAATTTCCTGATTGCTTCCTCTATTTCTGTTAGGTACATCATTGGGATTTTAATTGGAATTGCATTGAATCTGTATAGCACTTTTGGTAGTATGTCCATTTTGACCATATTAATTCTGCCTATCCAAGAACATGGGAGATCTTTCCATCTTTTAAGGTCTTCCTCAATTTCTTTCTTCAATGTTTTGTAGTTTTCATTGTAGAGATCTTTTACCTCTTTGGTTAGATTGATTCCCAATTTTTTTTTTTTTGAGGCTATTGCAAATGTAGTTGTTTTCCTCATTTCCCTTTCAGATGTTTCGTCGCTTGTGTATAAAAATGCTTTCGATTTATGCGTGTTGATTTTATAGCCTGCTATTTTGCTGAATTCATTGATGAGGTCTAGAAGTTTTCAGGAGGAGTTTTTTGGGTCCTCTAAATATAGAATCATCTCATCAGCAAATAGTGACAGCTTAAGTTCCTCTTTTCCTATTCGTATCCCTTTAATTTCTTTAGTCTGTCTAATTGCTCTGGCTAGATTTTCAAGGACAATATTGAATAGAAGTGGTGAAACAGGACATCCCTGTCTTGTTCCAGTTTTTAAAGGGAATGGTTTCAGTTTTTCTCCATTAAGAATGATGTTGGCCATGGGCTTAGCATAAATAGCCTTTACCATGTTCAGATATGTTCCTACTATCCCTATTATTTCTAGTGTTTTGAGCATGAAGGGATGTTGTATTTTGTTGAACGCTGTCGAACGCTTTTTCTGCATCAATTGATATAACCATATGATTCTTATCCTTAACTCTATTGACATGATGGATTACATTTATTGATTTACACATGTTAAACCATCCTTGCATTCCAGGGATGAACCCCACTTGATCGTGGTGCATGATTTTCTTAATATGTTTTTGGATACGGTTTGCCAATATTTTGTTAAGGATCTTTGCATCTATATTCATCAAGGATATTGGTCTAAAATTTTCTTTCCTTGATGTGTCTTTTCCTGGTTTAGCTATGAGGGTGATATTAGCTTCATAGAATGAGTTTGGTAGGGTACCCTCCTTTTCTATTCCTGGAATACTTTGAGAAGTATTGGAACCAGTTCTTCTTTGAAGGTCTTGTAGAACTCAGCTGAGAATCTGTCTGTTCCTGGGCTTTTCTTGGATGGTAAGTTTTTAATGGCTTCTTCTATTTCATTGCTTGATATCAATCTGTTTAAATTGTATATGTCCTCCTGGTTCAGTTTGGGAGGAGCATATGTCTCTAGAAATTTGTCAATGTCTTCGGTAGTTTCTATTTTGTTGGAATACAGATTTTTGAAGTAGCTTCTCATTATGTTCTGTATCTCAGCGGTGTCTGTTGTGATATTTCCTTTCTCATCATGAATTTTGGTAATTTGAGTTTTCTCTCTCTTTTTAGTGTGGCTGAGTTTTTGTCTATTTTGTTTACTTTTTCAAAGAACCAACTTTTTGTTTTATCAATTTTTTGAATTGTTTCTTTTGTTTCCATTTCATTGATTTCAGCTCTGATTTTCATTACTTCCTGTCTTCTACTACGTTTGCTGTTATTCTGTTCTTCTTTTTCTAGGGCTTTGAGCTGTAATGTTAGGTCATTTAGTTGTTGAGTTTTCATTCTTTTCTGGAATGCACTCCATGCAATGAATTTTCTTCTTAGTACCGCTTTCGTAGTGTCCCAGAGATTTTGATATGTTGTATCATCGTTATATTGACCTCTAAGAATTTTTTTTTATCTCCTCCCTGATGTTTTTTGTTATCCATGTTTCATTCCATAGCATATTATTTAGTCTCCAGGTGTTGGAGTAATTTCTGTTTTTTATTTTGACATTGATTTCTACTCTCAGTCCATTATGATCTGATAGAACACAAGGCAGTATCTCAATTTTTTTGCATTTCCTAAGGGCTGCTTTGTGGCATCACATATGGTCTCTTTTCAAGAAGGTTCCATGTGCTGCTGAGAAGAAAGTGAATCCGCTCATTGATGGATGGAATATTCTATATATGTCTATTAAGTCTAGGTTATTGATTGTGTCGTTGAGTTCTATGGTTTCTTTGGTTAGTTTTTGTTTGGAAGATCTATGTAGTGGTGACAGTGGTGTGTTAAAGTCACCCAGAATTATTGCGTTGGGCTCTATTTGATTCCTGAAATTCAGAAGGATTTGTTTGATGTAAAGGAATGCACCGTTGTTTGGGGCATAGATATTTACTATCTTTATGTCTTCCTGATTTATGGTTCCCTTAAGCAGTATGAAATGTCCTTCTTTACCCCTTCTGACTAACTTTGGCTTGAACCACTTTATCTGATATAAGGATGGAAACCCCTGCTTTTTTACTGAGTCCATGTCAGTGGTAGGGTTTTTCCCATCCTTTCACCTTTAGTCTGTAGGTGTCTTTTTCTATGAGATGAGTCTCTTGCAGGCAGCATATTGTTGGTTCTTTCTTTTTAATCCATTCTGCCAGTCTATGTCTTTTGATTGATGAGTTTAGGCCATTAACATTAAGGGTTATTATTGAGATATGATTTGTATTCCCAATCATTTGGACTTATTTTTGGTTTTTAACTGGGCTCAGTTTCTCCTTTGAGTGGTTTTTCTGTAAGGTAGTTCCTCCTTTGCTGACCAACATTGTTGTTTTTCATTTCCTCTTCATGGAATATTTTGTTGAGAAAATCCTGTAGCACAGGCTTTCTATTTGTAAATTCTTTTAACTTTTGTTTATCATGGAAGGATTTTATTTCATCTTCAAATCTGAAGGTTAGTTTTGCTGGGTATAGGATCTTGGTTGGCAACCATGTTCTTTCAGAGCTTGAAATATGTTGTTCTAGGCCCTTCTAGCTTTTAGAGTCTGGGTTGAGAAGTTTGCTGCTATCCGTATTGGTTTCCCCCTATATGTAATCTGATGCTTTTCTCTCGTAGCCTTCAAAATCCTATCTTTATTTTGAATGTTAGGCATTTTCATTATAATGTGCCTTGGTGTGGATCTGTTGTGATTTTGTTCATTTGGTGTTCTGTAAGCCTCTTGTATTTGATTTTCCATTTCATTCTTCAGGTTTGGGAAATTTTCTGATATTATTTCATTGAATAGGTTGTTCATCCCTTTGGTTTGTATCTCTGTGCCTTCCCCAATCCCAATAATTCTTAAATTTGGTCTTTTCATGATGTCCTATAGTTCTTGTAGATTCTGTTCATGATTTCTTACCATCTTCTCTGTTTGTGCAACTTTATTTTCAAGATTAAATATTTTGTCTTCATTGTCTGAGGTTATGTCTTCCAAGTGGTGTAGTCTGTTGGTGATGCTTTCCATTGAGTTTTTTATTTGGTTTATTGTTTCCCTCATTTCAAGGATTTCTGTTTTTTTTTTTTTTTTTTTTTTTTTTGAGAATCTCTATCTCTTTGTTGAAATGATCTTTTGCTTCCTGCAGTTGCTCTTTCAGCTTATTATCATTCATTGCCTGCATTTACTCTCTTATCTCATCCTTTGCTTCACAAATCATCTTAATCATGTATAATCTGAAGTCCTTTTCTGACATTTATTCTACCATACTGTCATTGGATTCTATTAATATAGAATCTAGATTTGTTTGGATCATTTTCTTCCCTTGTTTTTTCATTTTGTTCATGTATCTTCCCCTCTAGCAGTGCAGATCTGGGGTATTGCAGATTTCCCCCTATAGCCTTATAGTGGCCCTATAGGTTTCCAAAACCTTTTCTTTAAGGAGAGATCAATATTAGCAGTGCCCAATTCAGACACTATGCAATCCTAGACCAAACAGCCCCTATGAGGACAATAACAAAATTGTCATAATAAACAGAATGAGTTCAACTATTATCTTCAGTAAAGCAAACAGATTTGCAATAAGGTCTGCAGTTTCTAATGGAGGACAAAGAGGATGCAGAGGGGTGTAGAATGTGGCTGTTAATGGGATAAGAATAGAATATACAGAAGTTCTAGATAATAGAAGGGATGAGAGTGTAATCAAAAGAAATTGGATGTTAGCATGCAAAAATGGGAGAATGAGACTCTGAGGAAACAGGTAAACAAAAGGAAAAGAGAGCAAGAAAAGTAAAGAAATAAAAACTTTAAATTTTTCAATAAGGAGAAGAAAGAAAATCTACAGTATAACAGTCATATAGTAATGAAACCTCCTGGTGTTCAGTAGCCTGATGCATGAGAGGTACCTGACAATGAGATTCAAGCCTCCAGCAGACGTCTCAGGATGGGATTTGTCCCACCTAAAGATCCGAGCTACGGCATCCAGGATTATCCAAAATGGCCTCTCTAGCTTCTAAATGTGTTGGCAAATGAGGAGATGCAGCTCAGGGTGTGAACGTGGTAAGCTGGAGGTCCTGGAGGCAGGGTGCGGTTGGTCTGGTAGGGTCCTAGAGTTCGGGTGTGTTTGGTGTGGTTGTGGGATCCTGAAGGCTGGGTGCAGTCCGTCTGGGGTCCCGGTGATAGGGCGCAGTCAGTTGGTCTGGGGGTCCTGGCAGCAGGGAGCAGTCAGTCAATGTGAGTGTCCCAGAGGCAGGAAGTGATCGGTCTAGCTGAGGGCTCCTGGAGACGGGGCTCAATCAGTCTGGCCAGGGTCCTACAGGGCCTGGCTGTTGTCTCAAAATGGCGGCAGCCACGTGTAATCTAACCTGCAGGCACTGTAACCGATTGTTCATTTCTTTTTTTTTTTTTTTTTTTTTCCGATAGTTCAATTCTAAAGGTCCTTTTCTCCCAATGTCAACATAATTTTTTTTTCTTTCTTCTTGAGCAGCTGATGTTGAAAATAATCCTTCATGGAAAATTACTAGAATTTCCATCTATAATAGTTCATTGTATGCAGACAACCTCTTAACTTATTTATTTTGTTTCTAAATCATGATCCTTTCATTTATGCCTTAAAATACCTTGGTCAGGAGTTTTAAAAGATGTTCCATTCTTCTTGCTTTTCATTATGCTCAGAGAGCATCACTTGAAGGTAGCACTGGTTTTCCTGACTGCAGTTGGAGCCTGCAGCCAAAGTCATCTCTGTGCTGGAGAAACATGCTGTATTAGTAATGACAACACTTTAATATCTTGGTTCTTTCCCAACCAAATTGCGAAGTCTTAATTCCATTTTCCTCTTGAATAAACGTCTTTGTTACATTTGGCTAGATTTTTACCTGAAAGTCTAACTTTGCATCAAAAATAGCCATTTACCAAAACCTGCCCTTAGTTTTTTAAAGATCTGATTGTGGATGAAGAGCCTGGTGAGTGCGACGTCTGTAGATGATAACCCAAGTGTGCCAAGAGGCCCCGCGAGGCAGGCTTATGCCATGGGATTTGTTTCATCTTCCCTCTCTGTACAATTTGTACTTCTCCCCTTCATCATCCCATCTCAAATCCTTTGGTGTGTGTCCATCATTAATGTGCCACTTTTTCAGATGAGGAAGCAACAGTTCAGAAAAATTAAAAAATTTGCATGCAGTTACAGATTAGTAATGGTGATCCAGATTTTGAATACAAGCAGACTTGGTCCAGGGCCCAAATTCTGACTCCAATAATACCTAACCCTGTAGCCAGATGCAGTTTCCTTAAATTCCTTTACCTTCACCTCTTCATCTGTCCCACAGACCTCTAGTAGTAAAACCTACTCTACGCGGTTGTTGCATTGAGTTAATATTTACCTATAACAATAAAAAGTAGTTAAATGTAGTCTTAAGTAGTAGTATTAAATGATAAAGATGATAATGATGATGATGGTGATTGATGACGATGATGAATTATATCTTATATAATTAATACATTGACCTGTTAGGACTGATCATGTGTAAAAGAAGACAAACTACCGAAACAAAAATCTCTGAAATAGAAGGTGTTTGACGGTTGCCAGAGGAATCAGATTTCAGCTAAAAATGCAGGAAGGACATTCTGCTTTGTGCCACTAGGCATCTGGGCCCCTTCAAAAAATTCTTAAGAGAAAGTTTTCAGGAAAATTTTGACTAGAAGTCTTTGCTGCATGATGCTGTGCATCCATACAACTGCAGAGTTAAATGCTTAGTATTCCCTCTCGGTTGTGCTAGTATTGTATCACACACGGGCCCAGCATATGCTCTCAGTCTTGACAAGGCAGCTGTAGGAACCAAGAGATAATTAAAATTTGGACACACATATGTGAGCACATTCTTTATATTCTGTATAAAGAAATACTTTTCAGAGGGGGAAATGACCTTAAGTCAAACTGAAACTCCTCTTTTGCAGTGCAGCTGTAGGGGCTGCTATAGACTTAGGAAGAATGGGAATTTTGAATTAACAAAGTTGAAATTCTCTCTGTAATAATGAATGGGTATTTGAACAGTTTGAAAATCACAATGACAGGCTGCAAGTAAGAAAGAAGGCTATCATTGTCTCTTCCTTCTCTCCTTGGAAATAACTCAGATAACCAGACTGGTCCTTTTGGACTTATTACAATGTTGAGACAAACTTTTTTTTGCAGTGTGAGATTTCAAAATACTGTCATTATTACACATTGTGAAAGATACACACTAGAGAGACAGTACTATTGTTAGAGGTAATGCTACCTTGGAATGTGGTGATCACATCATTTTCCTGAGATAACATTAATGTATGTTTTTTGGGAGCTAGGGGAGTTGACCCTGAACCGAACAGACTACAATTTGCTTCCTTATGCTTAAAATCATGGAACTGTGAAGGATTTTAGATAGTAAATTGGCAATCAACCAGGAGACATTTAAATAATTTTAAGGTTTATAATTTTATCATTTTGATGTGCATATTATTGTCTCCTTATGGGAATGTGGTAATGTTAATATTTAATTGACCCAAGGAAACATTCAAATAGAGACTGAGATAGCTTGATAATTTTGCTTTTCCAACAAATATGTTAGATATTTGAATAGATACACACATACATATCTACATTTTTATATTTAGTTTTAGACTTTAAATTTACCATTTTAAAAAAAAGTCAATCTTAAGAAAATAAGTCAAATATTTATGTTCACAATTGTAGAATTATATATAATAGCTAAATTTTTAAATATCAAGAAGAGACAAAAATAATCCTTTGGTCAATCTCCCTCATTAACTTGGGTCATCTCGAACTTAGAAAAAAAATGCCATTCCTCAAAACTTATTGGAAGCCCACAAAAGCTATTTTTTTTAGTTGAATACAGATGAGAATAAGATTGCAGCCTCTGAGCTGGGTGCAGTGGTCCATCCGTATTATCCCAGCTATTTCAGAGGTTGAAGGACAAGGTTCACAAGTTGGAGGTCAGTGTGGGCAATTCAGAAAGACCCTCTGTGTTAGCTTTTCATTGCTGTTACCAAAATACCTGAAAGAACAACTTAAGGGAGACATTTATTTCTGGGCACTCAGTTCAGTTTGTGGCTGATGGGGCCAGACTCCATTGCTCTGGCCCCTCAGATGAGACAGAAGGGTGGGGCGGAGGAAAGCAGCTCTGCTCAGCGTACCCAGGAAGCAGGGAGAGAGAAGGAGGAACCAGGGGGCAAGAAATAATCCCCAGTGGTAGTGCCCAGTGACCTGCCTCCTCCAGCCACACCCCATATGCCTAGTTACCACTCAGTCCTTTCAAATTAATTCATCGAATGCATTAAACCACTGATGAGTTTACAGCTGGCATAGTCTATTCACTTTACCTCTTGCATCAACACAGAAGCTTTTGGGGATACCTCATGCAAGCCATGTCTCACAATAAAATATTTAAAAATCTAGGGATGTAGATCAGTGGTAGAAGAACCCTGGGTTCAATCCCTAGTACTGAGGATGGGGTGGAGATTAGCCTTAGAATAATACCAGTTTTTTTTTTTTTTACATGGGACCAGAAACAATGATTCTAATTGTCAATAAAATCTGAGAAACAGTACCATAACTCTCCTTTTTAAAATTTAATCACTTGATAGAGTTCTGAAAGCCATTTATTAAATTCTTTCAACATGATTTTTTTAACTGCCTTATACCTAGTATTTTGCATCATACATTTGAAAAGCTCTCATCTTCATGTTTACAGCTACCTCATGTTATAGAGCAAAACTTTTTATGTCTATGAGAACATCCCTTTTCATCCTGTTTAAGGCTCTTTACCATGCATTGTTTTATTTCATATTAATACTCCCTCACCTCTTCTTATTATTAGTCTGATACACCTTTTTAAATCCATTTATTATCAACTTTCTGTGTCATTTAGTTTTAGGTGTGCCAGTTGTAAGTAGAAATTTTGTGGTTTTGAATTTTCTTTATATATATTCATATATATAAAATTTTATTATATATATATAAAACAAATTTTTAATTATGTAAGTCTCTATCTTTTAAGCAAATTTTACCTATTTCAATTGTTATGGTGAGTCACGTGTTTGGAATCATAATTTTATTAAAAATTCTTTTTTTTCTTTCTTACTTTTATTTTATCCACCAATTTTCTTTTTCTTTTTAAATGATGTTCAAGCATCTTATTTCTAGCCCTGTAGGAGTTGTACTTAAATCTTTAGAGCACTGATCAGTGTGTTGATTTGGGGGAGATACACAGATGAATAGATCATTCCCTAATTAAGATAAGAACATTGAACATGCTTTTATTTTCTCCCTTCGGTCTACCTAACTCACCAGGTGTTTGATCTCTCATTGAGAGCTCATTTCTTTATTCTTTATTTTTCACATTACACATCAGTCATCATTTACAGTACGTGTGTAACAGGTTTCTCATTTTCTCCTCCCTTTTGTGTAGATACCTGTCTTATTTTGACAGGGTAAAATTCATGCCTCTTTCAAGAAAAAGGCTGAATTAGCTAGACATAAAATTATAGTTTCAAAGGGTTTCTATCCGAATTTTGGAGCTATTGATCTATTATATTCAAGACTCTTAAAGTAAAACTGTCAAATTGGTTCCCTTCTTTTGTAAATGGACCAGTCTTCTTCCTTAAAGCCTTGAAGAATCCAACTTATCTGAAGTTTCAACATATAATTTGAGTCTCGTTAGTCCTTCTTGGCACATCATGGAACCTTTCCTTCTGAACACTTTGGACTCTTATGGAAGAATATTTTAATTATTTGCACTATTCCTTCATTGTTCTCTTCTGCATAGTTCTGTAAAGTAGATGTTGGAACTTTCAGAATTATTTCCACATCTCTTCTTTTTTTCTTAGACCTTCTATCTCTGTTTATTAATTTCACATTCTAGGAGATTTCCTCCCTTTTCATTTTCCAGCTCATGAATTTACCACTGTGCCTATGTCTATGGTACTTTTCAACCAGCCTTTTGATTTTTTAAGTATTTATGATAAAAAAAATTTACAAGATCTCTTTTTATGTTTGATCGATGTGTTCTTTAGTGCCTGTCATACTGTAGTTTGTATAAGAATTGTACAGTTATATTCAATTAATGAAGCCTTTGATCTGCTCCATTACACTCGTCTCCTAGGGCATTCTCCTTATTGTTCACTTTTGTCTTTCTTTTGGATGGTATTGATTTTTAGCAGCTGTTTGATTTTCCTTGGCTGTCGGCTCAGGTTTGCATTTGTAAATCTCTGTCCCGGTCCCTAAGGATGAGGGTTCTTGAGATCTTGCTTCAGGGAACAGAGTCCTGCTTATTGCCAGCCAATCTGGGTGGGGACCTTGCCTTTTGGAAGCACCAGCTACTTGGGCACAGATTGCCTCTTTCTTCCCAGCACCTACATTCACAACCCGACCCTGGGTATATTTATTTTTTATTATTTGTTCTAATTAGTTGTACATGACAGTAGAATGCATTTATACCTTTTGATAGATCATACATAAATGGAGTGTAATACACAACCACATTAATGTTTATAGCAGCTCAATTCACAATAGCTAAACTATGGAACCAACCTAAGTTAGCACATACGTAAGCCCCTGGCCAGCTACACCACAGGTGTCCTCTGTGATCCTGCCTCCTAGCTCAGCTCAGCAAACCCAGCATTATTCTCATCTCTATAGCACTCTGCTTTGAGGATGCCACTTCTCTGGCCTTGTTCCTTTTTCATCTGGTTACTCCTGTTTTACCTCACTCACAGATCTCTTAAATGAGCTTTTGTGTTTCCGTCCATAGTGGTCTTTTCTGGTGATTTTTGTGAGAGGTTTTAAAAAACTATTGTTTGCATCATTTCCTAGGGTTTGGAGCAAAGGAGGTGGTACACAAATGTGCAGTGTTATCATTTGCCACTTCCAGTCTGTTCCCATTGCACCTCACCAATTTGAGAGTGATAAATTCTAAATTTTTAAATCCTAACAATTTAAAAATCATCTTCTAGCTGTTCATTTCCATTTTAGCAGCACTCTTCTGCTTATTCCACTCTTACATGCTTAATCATATTTAATTTTAGACTCCATAAGGAGCTCAAAGAATGTTTTACAAAATAACATTATTTCTAATGAAATAGCATTAAAGAGTAACATATTATGTTTATAGCCACTCTTCTTACCATTCATTCACTGTCATTTGTATTTTTGTTATCATGTCTCATATTTTTAAACAAATCTAATTATATTTTATATTGTGTGCATGTAAAAATATGTAACAACAAGTCCCACCATTATGTACAACTACAATACAGCAATGAAAATGTGGAAAAAATATAAAAGAAAAAAAAAAAAGAAATCTACCATTTAAGACTTGGGCTGTCACTGGTTGTCAGTAAGAGTTGGTTTTTCTCATTACTAGTTACTCTAGCTTTCATCTCAGAAAGGAATGATTTCATATCCATCATATTTTGAAAACATTATTATTCAAAATATTTATTTTTGTAAGTAGCTTTTCTATAACTTTTTTGTATCTGCATTTTCTAAGACTGATATTCTCTTTTCAGAGATTGAGATTGTTAAGCATATCTGTAGAGGTATTGGAAAAAGTCTGATATTTAGAAAATATGAAATTAAGCTTTTGTATATGAACTTAGTTTGACTCAAAAATAGTGAACAAGAACATTCTGAAATACGAGAACTATAATTTATGACCTGCATGAAACCCTTTGACACAATGGTAAATTAAGACACATTATAAAACACAAAGAGATAAATTGGTCAATATTCTTTGCACTTTAAAAAACAGACACATGGGTCCCCAATACATGATTTTTAGTTTAAATTCTAATGATATGTGAGAGGCATTGATTCTCCTCTTTATGATCTTTCATGTATTCGAGATGTACTTATTAAATACTTATTAAAAACCAAGTGCTTTGGATATTCCATGACACTGAGAATTTCATGATAAAATACCTTTGCTGTGGAAGAGCTTACATTATAGTAGAATGATACTTACTATGCCTTCATCATAGTCTTGTGTGCCATGTGCCTGGTGACATAGAAATCTTCTCACAGCAATGATATAATGCAAACATAATCAGCTCTCAAAGAATAACTAACTCAAAGAGCATGCTGCCAAAAGGGTAAAACACTCTTGACTCCAGGACTCACACCACTCCAGGCACTGTTTTCACACTTAGCTCTTCTAGTAACAGTACGTACAGCCAGCTTTCAATCACTTAATTGCTCTTGTCTTTGTTTTCTCATCTATATAAACCGAAGTAGGACAGGATATTTTCTGAGCTTCATCCCAACTCAGCTTTCAGAGGTTTGACCTGTTCACTGTTGTTTTACTAATGCCCAGAAGATGGCAGTATAGAGCAAGGACTGGTCAACCTGGCTTCTTCCCTTCAGGCCCTTGTGATTCCATAAAGAATAATTTCTATTCATTGCTCATATTAGATATTATGCAGTCACTAAAAATGTAAAAACATTCTTATACAATATTGTACACTTTAAAGAATATTTTATTATATCCATAGTTGAGCATTATGCTTAGCAATGTATACAAATAGACATCTAAATGAATCCATGATATTATTAATATTTTAAAACTGGAAATCAGAAGATTAAAGTTATGATTTCAAGATATAAACATACATAAAAATGTATAACATTAATCTGTATTGCGTATCACACATATAGTTTAAAATTTATGCCAAAGTACAAACTATCATTTTACTCTTTCAATAGTTATCAAGCACCTACTGATCAAGGCAATCTTAAATTTAAAAAGACAATGTCAGTATATATAGAAGGTAAGACATTAATAAAGTGAAAATATAAAAATATGAAAGACAAATATGTCTATGTGGGAAGGATGTGTGTGCACATGTGTGGAAGACATCTGTTTATATATATGTAATATACATGTATATATCTGTATATATATGTAATATATGTACTATAGTATAAAATATATACTATATTATGTATTACATAATATGTAATATATGTATATTGTTTTATGATAAGAGATGCTTAGAGAGCATAAAATACATGTGATACTATCCTTGTAATTCAAATGAGAATCACTTAGTGAAAAAAAACCAAGGCAGGGCCTAACTACTAGATTACGTGATATAGAAGATTTCTACAGAATTTCAGATGAAGGAAAATAAAGCTTTGGAATGGTAATGCTAGACCTGAAAAAAACTGGGCAAGTTCTAGATTCATGAAGATATTCCAGGTGAGCAAAATTAACAAAGGGAAAGATTGGATTTGAAAATGGATTTTTTTTTAAATCCTCTCTCTTCTGCATCTTATATACTTAGATAACAGACATTCCTGCCATGCAACATTGCCTTAGCCAAGTTTCTAGACAGATGGTCTTCCCATTCTTTGGGCTCAGAATATAAGGTTATTACTGGACCACAAAGACAAAGCACAACCCTACACAGATTTGTAGCCAACTCCAATACTGAATACCTGTCAAAGAATAAATGTCATCTACTTCAGTGACCTTACGATGTTATAGATGCTAGTTAGTGGTTTCCTCCCACTAAAGAAATTTTATTCTTGGGTCTATTATCTAGAAACTTCTATTTAGACACCACACTTATATGTAGCATATACTCTGAGTCCCTAATGTTTCCAAGAATAAAATAAATAAATATTATGATATATAATAAATATGAAGGAGAATGACAGAAAGCTCCTTGTCAGCCTCTCTAGTCTGCTACCAAACTGGACACTTTGTCCAGTTATCATTTGGAAGTACATGTGGATTAGGAAAATGCTAAAGTGCATTGGGTTTTGATTAGCCTTGAAAACCCCTCGATAAACAAAAGAGGTCAGTAGATTTGAAATCAGACCAGACCCCCCAGGTGTATTTCTAGTGTGTATTAGTGTATTTCTTAATTCCTAGGTGGCACCTGTGGATCTTGATCTTTTGCAAATCCTCCTGACTCCAGAAGGCCTCAGTCCCAGATGTCGGTGCTTTGTTGGCAATGATGAATTAACCGTCTTTACTTTCCAAAGTTGTCTGCGTGTTAGTGCACCAGTTGTTAGTTTCCTTAGAGGTTGGACTATGCAAGTAAAACCAGTGCTAATGTTGAAACTGAACGTTCTAAAAACCTTGTGTGGAAGCCATCAAAATATAATGGGCCCACTCAGATCTCTTGCTGCAGGGAGCATAACTGAGGATCAGCTGCCAACTCCTCTGGATCTGCCACCATATTGGTATCAAGTTTCATGGTTCCCATATGCTGCTTTTAGACAGTGACTAAGTACGCTAGAAGTATGAAGACAGACTCATCCACCAAACTATAAGACCTCCCTGCAGGTGCCTGAGGTTCGTAGACCTCTACCAGCCTGCTCAGCCTTGCAGTCTGAAGCCCCTCCTTCCTATCTCCTCTCTTCCCACAGGTGTGATACTGTAGTCTGAGTGCACCTCCTACCTTTTTTTTTAATTTAAATTTTTATTTTTACAGACTGCATTTTGATTCATTGTACACAAATGGGGTACAACTTTCCATTTCTATGGTGTACACAATGTAGATTCACACCATGTCATCATGCATATACATAGGTAATACTCTTTCTCAGTCTACTGTCTTTCCTTCCCCCACCTCCTCCCGCCCCATTTTTCTCTACACCATCCAAACTTACTTCATTCTTCTCTCCCCCCTGCCCGCCACCCACCCTCATTATATATCATCATCCACTTATCAGAGAAAACATTCAACCTTTGGTTTTTTGGGATTGACCGATTTCACTTAGCATAATATTCTTCAACTCTATTCATTTACAAGCAAATGCCATAATTCTATTCTTCTTTATGGCTGAGTAATGTTCCATTGTGTATATATACCACAGTTTCTTTATCCATTCATTAATTGAAGGGCATCTCAGTTGGTTCCGCAATCTAGCAATTGTGAATTGAGCAGCTATGAACATTGATGTGGCTGCATCACTGTAGTATGCTGATTTTAAGTCCTTTGGGTATAAACTGAGGAGTGGGATAGCAGGGTTAAATGGTGGGTCCATTCCAAGTTTTTTGAGGAATCTCCATACTGCTTTCCAGAGTAGCTGCTCCAATTTGCAACTCCACCAGCAATGTATGAGTGTGCCTTTTTCCCCATATCCATGCCAACACTTATTATTGCATGTGATGCCTCCTACCTTCTTCTACTGCCTCCCCCATAAAGATCTTGCCAATCTAATATCATCTTCCTCACTTGCTTTATGGCACCCTGGGTTAACATATCACAGGAGTATGCATCTCTTCTGATGTCAAGACAAGTGACCCTTGGTTTTCCTCTTCCTTGAAGCTATGTACCCTTTAGGAATATGTAGTCCTCTGTGAAAGTCATCAGTCTTGGGTCAACACTGAAAGAACCAACCCTGGCAGCAGTGGGTAAGGGTGATGTGTCCAGCTGCACATCACCTTTCTTATTTATGACAATTTAATTAATTCTGGCAATTTTATGATGTCTCATTTAACCAGCATGTCTGATCACATTAGGGACACTTGAGTGACATACATCTCATCGTTCTGTAGTCACATTAGTGCTATTCACTAAATATTGCCAGCTTTCTCTCTGAACACATGCCCCCTTTAAAGTTAGATAATGTGACCTTAGGACTTGCTTAGGCTCATAGAATATGAGCAGAAGTATCTTGTCACTTCCAGGAAGAACATGGGACAGTGAGTAAGCCCAAGTCTCTTCCCACAGCTGTGGTGATCTTGGATAAGCACATCCACATGAAACCTATCAGTCTGCTTCCCCCAGTGACCATGGTAGCCTGAATTCCTGTGCCAACTTCTGGTCATGTGGTGTGAGAAAGAACCAACTTGTACCAAGTCACTGGGATATTTGAAGTTGTTTCTCATGTCACGTGCTGACATCTGTCTCCCCCATTTAAAAGCAGTTAGGAAAAAGAAAAAACCACACCCTATCACCTGGCTGCTCCTAAAACACAGAATAAGAACTCAGGATAAATGCTTATTGAAAGGTTATTTATTCATAATATTCGATATCAACTTGATTCAAAATTTGGGTGCCTGCCACCTAAAAATAGAAAGAGAACTTTCTCTTCAGCATCCTAGGAATATGCATTTTCCAAAACCAATGCTTAAACATGTACCGAAGAAACCAGTCTTTTTCCTTGAGCCAAGTATAACCAAGGAAGGAAGGACATGAGGACGGTGGCTGATGACAGAAACAGGTTGAGAACGTGACCCAATCTGAACACACGTCCCCATTCAGATTAATGTCATCTAGCAAGAGCATCTGGGTGTTTTCAGCTCTTCATATATATTCAGTATACTATTTAAGACCACAAGTAGAGAGAGTAGAGTTATAGGGAGTTTTCAATCTATTGAATTCATCCAAAGACTTAAAGCAGCATTTTCCTCTCTTGTTAAAGGGATGACATGACCCTTTTGTCTCTTTGTATACACTGTAGCATAGTTATGATTTATACCTGTGGATTTTCTGTAGCTGTGAACCTGGGACTCTTATTATATGAATTGTGATCTAATTGATAAAGATTAGGGATTCTTTTCAACTTGGAAGAAATATGCACTCTTCGAAGACAGACTAATGGCTTACTTTGCCGTCCTGAGTGAGAAAGCTTTTGAATGAAACCCCTGAGAAAAAAATTAATTTTAAAGGAGCGGCATCATGAAGGATTTTACGTTTTTATCCCTCCCTGCCAATTTCCAGAGTGGCTGCTCCAATTTGCAACTCCACCAGCAATGTATGAGTGTGCCTTTTTCCCCATATCCATGCCAACACTTATTATTGCATGTGATGCCTCCTACCTTCTTCTACTGCCTCCCCCATAAAGATCTTGCCAATCTAATCTCATCTTCCTCACTTGCTTTATGGCACCCTGGGTTAACATATCACAGGAGTATGCATCTCTTCTGATGTCAAGACAAGTGACCCTTGGTTTTCCTCTTCCTTGAAGCTATGTACCCATTAGGAATATGTAGTCCTCTGTGAAAGTCATCAGTCTTGGGTCAACACTGAAAGTCATGGGGCTCCCATAACTACAAGTGCATAACGCTACCACACAGAAGAGCTTCAGAGCACAAATATTAGAGGATCTGAGAGCAAGAATCACTGGGGGAAAGTTCTCTATTCTACAAAACCAAGTGTCAAAATCACCTGGTGGCAAATGGCATGGGAGTTACAGGGTGGTTGATGACCCTTTTTTGTCAGGTTGTTCTCTGCCTAACGAGTTACAAAATGACTTTTTAGATGTCTAGAATACCCTTGCTTTGAAGTAATCAAGATGCTAAAAAATCACTTTGAAGATTTTTCTCTGTGTACAGAATCCACATAAAAATGAAAAATTCCACATTTTAACTGTTTTTAATTATGTGATGCTCAACACCAGACTTTTCCCATCATTTCAGAAATAAGGCAAGTAGAAAAATGGAGGAGTGGCCAAGATGTGGTGACATCATTTGGCCTTGATTTCGCCTCATAGCCTGGCGTGGTGAACTGAGGGAGGCTGACGGAAGAAGCTTATCACTGAGCCTGCAGGACACGGACTGTAGGAGAAATGAAAGGCAGATTGACATATGAATAAAGAGAAGAGGAAGCAAGTGACATGTAAGAACACATTCTGGTGAAGCTCATTAAGTAGGACAACAGATGATAAAGGGCGAGCCTTCCCCATAGTGCCACAGAACTTCAGTCATGAATCAGAGTTACCAAGTGTTCTTTGGGAAATGTTGCAAGAGCTACCTGCTGTTTCTGTCAGGGTGGAGTAATGATCTCACATCTTTCAAAGATAGAGACAAGTGCTTTCGACTTTCTACCTCCCCTCTTAAGTTCATGGATTAAAGTAATAAACACTTAATAGAACATAAATCATCCCTTCAGAGCTCTGTGCATTTGTCCTTTGTCACTTCTGCAGGACAGATGGCACACAAGGCTATTTGTGAGCATTAAACTCTTTAAAAAAGAGACAGCAATAGCTGGAACTGACATTACCAAGATTTTAAGAACTATATAAATTTCCATTGTGTACTTCCAATAAAGTGCACAGAATTTCACATTAGCCATAATAAGTCTTGGGTTTGTTTGTTTTTTACTTTGACTCTAAGCTTTGCTAACACTGTCTTAACTTCCATGAATCTCAGTTTCTCTTCTATGAAAACGAAGATGAAAGTAATACCTACCCTCCACAGACCTCACAGGTGTGCTCTAAAGATTGAATAATATCTATAAATAAAGGATTTGCATATTGCGAAACTCTACACAAGTCTAGGGGTTATTCTGTAAATATGCATATAATATTAGTGCTTGCTCTCCTGACTTTAAATAATAGCTTTTTTTCCCCTAAAGTTCTTAAAAAGAGAACTAAAAATATTAACCTTTTTGGCCTCCATGGAGTACAGCTGTGTGCACACCAAGACCAAGAGGAAAACAGAATGTTACAGGGATTTGGCACAGGATCCACCTACTCAGGCAGATGTGTGGGAGAGTTACTTTTCACACCTGGACTGTAATTGTTTATTTAATTATCTCTCTTCTCTCCTAAAACATGGATAACATCTGTTTTAGAAACCATTGTGTCTCTAGTATTTAAAGCACAAGGCCTGACGTATAGCAAGCCTTTAATAAATATGAAAGAATACATAAATGAAAGGTGGATGGATGGATAAACTCAAAGGCAATTTTGACAACAGTACAGGAAAAAATCAAAAGCCAGTCCAAGTCCGTGGTTACCAATGGAGTATCTTAACAGAGCAGGGCTGGTACTAGGTGGTGTGACTCGGTGAACATTCTGCATCTGCAGATTCTGTCCTTGGGTGGCATGCTAGAGATGAGGACTGACAAGAACAAGACAAAGCCTCTGACTTGGCAGAAGGTGAACTCAGAAACAGGACTAAGGCAGATGTCCCAGCTCCCAGAAGGAAACATCAGTTTTCACCAGAAAACAGAATTTCAAAATGACACTGAGGCTATTCCAGATTTAAGAATTAGAACCCTGCATAATGTTGGGTTTAGAGCCATAATTTTGAGAACAGGGAAATAGTGAGAG
Source organism: Sciurus vulgaris (assembly GCF_902686455.1). NCBI lineage: Eukaryota > Metazoa > Chordata > Mammalia > Rodentia > Sciuridae > Sciurus > Sciurus vulgaris. Next base: position 43,586,730 of record NC_136474.1, read on the forward strand.
GCTGGGCTGGAAAAATCTGTTAAGGAGCATAGAGGATAAGACCACCAATTCAAGTGAGTTAGCCAAACAGGAGGAGGAGAGGGGAGCCACTCAGTCAGGATTAACTTGGGAATGCATGCAAGAGGGCAGCATCCCTGAGCACAACTCTGCAGAACTTACCATAGTCCAGGCAGTAGCTGGCATCTCTGTGGCATGATCTTCTTTGCCCGTGGGTATCAAGGTTTTCATTTACATGACACTAAGGGTTGTATGCAGAACTAATGGTTTGCAAAGAGTAGAAACATTTCAAATATCCTTATAAGTAGTTTTCAGTTCATTGAGTGCATCTTACACTGAGAATGTATTGTTTCAGAGACAGGGACAAGTTCCAGCTCTCCTTTTTCAATCCCAAGGCAGCCTTTTCCTACTGCTTTTGCCTTGACAGCTAATATTCAGACTTCCCATAATTGTTGGCGCTTAGAGTCAAAATTGTTTTCTCTCCCGTGGTGTGGAGCAGGATTGACTTAGCAGAGGCCACAAGTTGATCATGTCACAGTTTTCAGGTTCTCTCAGTCCATCCACATTCTAGGATTAGTATGACTGTCAAAGAAATGAAAAAAAAAAAAAATCAAATCCCTCTGAAGTCTGACTTTGATTATTATACTACATGGGTGAGTGGGCATTGTTTGACTGACAGGCCCATCCAGATTAATCCTACTTCTGACCAAAAAAAGATATGGCAAACTATAGGCTTCATGCTTTGTCATGCTGTGAAAAACTCCAAGTAATTTAGAATCAATATGGTACAAGATAAGTATAAAAGGCAAAATTTGAATTTCATTACTTTAAAATGTCAAGAATAGACTCTGATAACTTAGATTAGTGTTTTGATTCTTAAAGTTGAGCAACTAACATATTTCTTGAAAATGACCAAATAAGAGCCTTTATATTCTCTCTGGTATGATGTAATTCACAAATGTACATTTTATGAATTTTTTGAATAACTTTTTAAGATGAATATGGGGTAATTAAAATGAATTACCAGGGCTGGGGAGATAGCTCAGTTGGTAGAGTGCTTGCCTTGTAAGCACAAGGCCCTGGGTTCGATCCCCAGCACCCAAAAAAAATAAATAAATAAATAAAATGAATTACCTTCTAATTCAAATAGAAGTTTTTGTTCTTCATTAAACCTCAGTGATCTAATGGGAGAAATTATTTCACAGGCAATAAGCAGCTGCATTGGCCACGTTAACAATTCAGTTCTTGACATGGATGAAGGTGATGGACCAAGGTTTTGCTAGTGCCTGTGTTAGGACCTGACACTGCTGATAAAAGTAAACTAAAAATAACACTGACACCCATGCCTACCACTGACACCTGGGTCACATGGGACTTCATTTCTAATTTGAGTTCATCAACGTCTCTCAGCATATATAACCTTTGAAGTTATGTTTCATAGCTAAATATTCTTCGTTTCATAAATAGGATCTTACATGTTTCTTGTCTTCAATTTTTTTTTTTTTTTTTTGCTGTTGGCTACTCTATGTAAAACTTGATCATGAAGCAAGAAACATGGTACAATGCAGTTTTTTTTATTATAACTGAAATTATATTCACCATAGTAATATTTATAAAGTATCATTCCACGTCAAAATGTTTTAGATTCTTGGCAATTCCTTATTTCACCATTCACCATATGCACACTGATAGACTAATTATACAAGTGTTATGATAGTTAAAACAAGCCATTTTATTTCTCTGGGAGAAGGCTTGAGAATTTCTTCTCCTTACAAGAAATTCCTAGAGTGGAACATAGAAACATTTAAGAAACAATGCGAATATTATTTCTGCTGTGTTTCAAAGGCAGATTAAGGGAGGTTTGATTTTAATTTTCCTCTGGGAATCAAACATTGGAATAAGTTACTAGAATGAGCTAGAATTTTATTTTCCTGTAATTTTATATCAAAGAAATCTCTTGGTTCAGAATCAGGTATGTAAAGACAAAGACTAAGGGCCATTAGTGCCTCCGTCTGGTCTTGGCCTGACATTAAAAGCTGGTCACATCTCCTCCAGTTCCGGGCATTTGGTTCTGTGCTGCTGGGGTTGCTCTGTTTGAAGAGCAAAGATGAAGGCACGGTTTTTCTCAGACTTGATCTCCAGACCCATATATCCAACTATCTCCATCTGTGTTTCACATACACTTCAACTTAGCCTCTCCAAGAAGGAACTTTTTTTTTTTTTTCAAGTACTGGGGATCGAATTCAGGGCCACTCTACCACTGAACTACAGGCCCAGTTCTTTAAATTTTATTTTGAGGCAGGGTCTTACTACATTGCTTAGGCTGCCCTCACACTTGTGATCCTCCTGCCTTAACCTCTGCAGTAGCTGGGATTACAGGTGTGCTCCATTGCACCTGGCTCCATGAAAGAACTTTCTTTCTACTCATAGTCTCCAAGGTTAGAGAACCTCCAATGAATTTAGTCCTTTCATTACTACTAATGTAAGATTACTTATTTTTCTTCCAAGAAGAATTTCTTGAGAACACTTTAAGCACTCTTCTAAGCCCTAGCTGAAGATAGAAGGTAATACCCCAACATAGAGAATGGACATGCCCTTTACTTGAGTTCCAGTGTGTTCCACAGACTTATATTCCAAGACTTTGTTGGTGTGTATAATTTCTCTTGATATTTTAGGCCCCAGGCTTGCATTTTTTGACCCCAAGAATCGTTCAGTCAACATTCATAGCATAGTAAGATGTTATGAATAGACAGCTATTTTTCTTGGGCAGGGAACAATAGGTCTGTTAAGTCATTTATTGCCACCCATCCTCATCCCAAGTGATTCTGCTCAAATTATTGAGACAGGCACTAGATCAGATGCAATAGTTAGAAGCTATGTCAATAGGTCCAAAATTGTACAACCAGCCCCAAGGAATAAATTTTTTTTAAAAAAAACTGTCTATGATTTTGTTCATCACAATCTTAAATAATCAGCTTATAGGTGAATTCTGTCCTCTTAGCACCTTTAAGGTTGATTCCATACAGACCGTAGGTAAATGGAAGTGTCTTTTTCTTTTGGAATCCAAAAACATTATTTAAAGATGTATAATCATCTTGGTGCTACTGAGAGAGTGTGGAAACATTAAGGGGTAAGGCCTAGTGGGATACAAATACAAATTTGGCTTCTATGAGGTCATTACTATTCGTAGTTGCTGTTTAAAGCAGTGTTTTAAAAAGAAGCATCTGAAAGAATATTAGAAGACTACCCTTTTAAAAAAAAGAATGCCAAATGGTGGTAAAATGGCATGATTAACAACAAATTCTAATTAATATTGTGTCAGATGACTAAATGATAGAGTGAAATACAGGAATATGATTATGATACCACATATATATGCATATATTTTTTTTAAATTTTGTGGTATTAGCTACCATCTGATCTCTTCTTCCTAGAAACTCAGAACTTAGCTAACTAGAAATTAGAAGCCAGTGATCAAGAATTATTATCAATGCCTTTGTTCCATGTTCTTGGATGCACATGAAGGTGTTTGTTTTAATGGAGTAAGTGAGACGACGAGAACGTTCCGTGGAGTGTTTCTAGAAGAGGCCGCAGAGCTGAATGAACAGTGTGGAGTGGTGGAGTCAGGAGGAGACGAGAGTGGCCCACCCAGCATGGTGTTGCCCGCTAGAACACAGCTGTCTCTCAGCGGGGACAAGAGTCCAGTGGTGCTCTAGGAAATAAGTGTGGGTCAGGTATCATAAGAGCTTGCCCTTCATTACTCATCCTGTGATGCGTAGTTATGTAGTTTATACTGGTGTTTGTTGTTATTTTCTTTCTGGGCAGTGGAGGTAGTCACATTTACTGCTTCCCAAATCTGACCAACAATAAAACTCAACAACACCCTTATGAAATCGGGTGGCCGGAATTCTTCCCTGACCACACTATTCATTTTGCCTAAGGTAGCCCCGGGGGTTGCATATCATATAAGCGTTCCTGTTGATTTTTAATACCTGTCACTTTGGGAAACCACATTTGATTTTTCTGTTCTTTGTTGGGAGTGCTCAAAACGGGGGTGTGTAGAGATGTTTCTTGTAGCTTTTTGCAATTGGAAGTGACTCTTTTTTATGGGAGGCCCTGAACAGTGTTTAGGTAGAACTGATTGATTCTGAGGTGACTAGGACTATGAACATCCCAAAACCAGACATAGGTCAAGTGATTGACCCCACCAGGAAAGAAAAACTAGATTTAAGAAACAATGTGTTACAGTTTGAATCTTGAATGTTCCTTGACGGTCAATCTGTGTTAAAGATGTGTGATCATCTTGGTGCTACTGAGAGAGTGTGGAAACATTAAGTGGTAAGGCCTAGTGGGAGATCTTTAGGTAATTGGGGTATACCCTCAAAGAGGACTCTAAGACCTCTGTTTTTTTTTTGCTTCCTGACTATGAAGTAAGCAGTTTGCTCCACCATATGTTCCTGCCATGGCATGCTGCCTCTCTGAAGCCAAAGCAACAGGGCCAATCTTGCATGGATTGGAATTTCCTAAACTGTGAGCCAAAATGAACCTTTTCTTTTCGTAAGTTGATTTTCTCAGGTATTTTATTTTAGCAATGGGAAACTGACTAACACCCACTATAAAAGAATATCACTTTTATTTTTTACTTTGCCTTTGTCTTTTGTAACAAATTTATTGTTCTTTGAATCTCATTATTTGTTTTTTTTGTTTGTTTTTTGTTTGTTGTTTGTTTTTTGGTACCAGGGATTGAACCCTGGTGTCACTTAACCACCAAGCCACATCCCAGACCTTTATATATATATATATGTATTTTTTTTTTTTATTTTTGGCCATGGTCTTGCTAAGTTGTTGAAGACATCACTAAGTTGCTGAGGCTGACCTTGAACTTGCAATCCTCCTGCCTCAGCCTCCCAAGTCATTTGGATTACAGGCATACACCACCACACCCAACTGAATCTTAACTTTTTAAAAAGAATTTTAGTTTCCAGAGATGAACTTGAAAATAGTTCTCATTTCTTACTCTCTTCTACATATGCTCTTCTCTTTTACTAATGGTGCCCACTAAGTGTCTTGATAAATATCTTTGCAATGTCTACATTCAAAACACAGAATAGAGGAAATATTCTACATTTCCTAGTTCATCTTTAGTACTTAAATGCTTTTTAAATTTACAGCAACAACATGTATCATTCTTCATTATTCACTATTAAAATAATGTTCAAAAGTGATATCAGTTTCTACTGAATTACTTTTCATTTGCTATTGCTTGAGATAATGATAAATTAGGAAGTATCTTACTATCAAAGTTCAAAAAAAAAAAAAAAAGAATTAGCTTTGTCTCTCACTCTCTCATTCTCTCCATTAATTTCTGCTAATATGTGCTAGTTCTGTTTCTCCAGTGTATCCTTGAAGGGAAAAACAAATCACTACTTTGGATATTATAGATCAGATCTGTGGGTTCATAAAAGCTTGGTGTATGAGGGCACTCTAACTTATTAAATCAAGCTGGGATGTTGAAATATAAAAGAGAAAATGTGTCTATCTTTCAAAGACAATCTTCAGAGATGAAAGGGAAAAAAATAAGATGTATATTACAACTAAACTGATTTTCCTTTTGAAATCTTCCACACAAATATTCTCTACCTGAGGATTTTTGCTGAGCTAAATATAATACCTAATTTGTTGGAGAAAATTTAGTAGAAATAAATGCTAGGGTTCATCAGAATACAGAGAGAGAGAGATCTGCCCAGAAACCATAGAATTAGATATTGTTATGACTCATGCATTTCTGCCTTGACAAATTCCAGTTTTAATGTCAGACATTTGGTGATTAACTTCAGGCTCGTCAAGTTCTATATTTGCATAAAGTCCAGTCAGGCTGGTTATGCAAATGCTTTTATTAATTAGATTTGATTGTATTGCCTACACTGGGTATAGAAATTATATTTACAATAAATATTTCCAATAGAAATTAGTATGTGCAAATATTACTACAGTAATGAAAATCCTGTGAGGACATGGATTCTTCCCTCTGTTTCCAAACAAAGAATCAAGAAAAGAGTTGAAGTTTAGATTATTGGTGAGTAGAGATAGAAGCACATTTTTATGTATCACTGCATAACAACTTACTCCAAGTTTAGTAGTTTAAAATAACATCTATGTTCTATGGGTCAGAAGCACAGGCCAACTTGGCTGGACACTCTGTTCAGAGTACCACAGGACTGCATCAAGGTGTCAGCTGGCCTGGGCTCTTCTCTGGAGGCTTTGGGGAAGCATCTGGTGTGTCTGGTTTTTGCCATGACTGAGCTCTATGCAGTTGTTCTACAGAGGCTCTGCTTCCCTGCCAGCTGTTGTAAAGGTGTGTTCTCAAATTCTAGAGGGCACCTGCATTCCTTGGCTTGTGGCTCTGTTCCTCTTCAAAGCCAGCAATGGTAGATAGAATCCCTCCAGTGCATCCCGCCACCCTGACATCTGCTTTTGCTTTCCTCTTCTGTCTTTTAAAGGGCTATTGTCATTAAGTGAAGCCCAAAAGATGATCTCTATAGCTCACAGTTGCTCAACTTGGGACTTTAATTATTACAACAGCTAAATTCCTTCACAACAGTACCCAGACTTGTATCTGATTGAATAGCCAAGGGGTGGGAACCTTGGGGACCCCCTCTAGACTCCTACTAACCCCAGCCCCTCTGTATGCAGTTCCCTGAAGTCTGTCTTTTTCACCTTGATGAAAATCAACTGCCTGAATTCTAGTCTTACAGATAGAAACTTTACAGAGTGTTGGAACATATTGTATAATAGAATATGTGAGGAGATTATAAAAGTCAGAAACATTTTACTAAACCACAAATTTAAAGTGCATTATATTTTATGGAGAATGAATAAAAGATAAAAAGAGAATTTTGCTTCCATTCACCAGGACATTTGGGATGTTTCGTTTTTTTCAAACTTTCCCAGTGAATTGAGTGACTATAATAATACATTACAAAACCATCCAATCTAGTATGATGGGAAGAATGGCAACTCTTTAGAAAAAGTGCGACACATTAATTATAGGAACACTTATTTCTTCTGCTCTTCTTTAAAAGGACACATGATCTTAGAAACGCAGGCCTCCTCAAGACACTTATATTGCACAAGTAGATTTAAAAAAAACATTTTCTATAAACATTAACTCCAGTTATTATTTAGGAAATACCACAACTCTTCCTATGGCCTCAGTTCAACCTGAGATTTCCAGTATTTTCTTTTAAAAGAGGTTCACAAAATGAGATTTCAAAGCCTCTATTGTTAACTTCTTTGTACCTTACATAGCCTTTAATACATTTTAAGAAATTATTATTTAAATCCCTAACAGAGATGAAGAACATATTAGTCATCCTTCTTTGTAGGAAGCAGGTAGCAGGGAAAATATTTTTTCTCTTTCTGAATACCACTCCACAACAGAAGTGGTGAATTCTCCACTGATAATGGTCCAGGTGTGGGGTAGGGTATTAAAGAAAGGAAACCTGGGAATTTGTATGAATGAAAGGCAGGGAGACCCATCCTCATTTACTTCTGTTTTGTCATAACAGCTGTGATAATGTACCTTTGGGGATACCAGTAAAATACAGAAGGTCATTTGAAGTAAGAAATAGGCCAATTAAAGGAAAACATTGTTCAAACTAATCATGGAGCATCACATAAAGAAGATGCCAGACACCATGGCTGCTACTGATTCAAAAGGCTCTCTCATTAATGTAAAGAATGTTTCTTTTTTTTAAAAGAATTTTTCCTCCATTTTTTCATTGGTGCATTATAATTGCACATAATGGTGTAATTTGGTGTTACATATTCGTACGTGCACACGATATAATAATAAAATTTTGCCAATATCATTCCCAGAATATGTCTTAATCTTTAACAATTTGACCTCTGTATCTGGATCCCAAAGGGCCTACTTCCCATCTATATTCCTCATCTATAAAAGGTGTTCTAAGGTTTGGAATGTCAGTCCTTCTGTAGAGCATCCTTCAGATGGGAAGAGAGCTCATACATGTAGCATAACATGTTACGGTGATGATGAACATCGTTATGCACCCTAACAGAACACGCTGGATAGGTCCACTCCCTTCTCTCAAATGAGTCATTAGATCTAATGAGTCATTAGATCAACAAGAAAAACAGAACATATTTTACACTGACATTTTCCCGCTGCAGGGCCTGAGAACTCAGTTGACATGTCAAATTAACAAGAGAAAGGCCTACAGATTTATGTAATACACCTTTTTCTTGACATGGAATGCTCATAAGGACACAAAGCTCCAGAGAAGCAATTGAAGCCAAGCACTTATATGCTGCATTGGACAAAGAATAGTTGTGAATGTGACCAGGCAAATTGGCTTGAGCTGGGATGTTTAACTGGGTAGAGAAGTTGCCAGGAAAATAAGTATTGAGTGTAACAAGGTCAATCCAGTTTCCTTCCACATCAACTTTCTGTCCTTCAGGATGAGAATATTATGCTCTTTGGTATAGGGAGGGTGTGTTCGCGTGGGGATTTTATTGCCTGCTTTTATGAACCAGAAAACAAGTCAAAGTGATCCTGCACCTGCTTGCAAGTGCTTTCGTTTTAAACAGTCTGTATGCCAGAGTGGTATATGTTTAACTGCTTGCTTTCACTTTTTCATTATCACTTGCAAAAGCACATTTCTCTATAGTCAGAGAACTTTCCAGGAGCTACCTTTGCTTTTGGTGCTAGCTGCTGCTGTTGTTTCCCCTGCTGCTACTAAATATATACTGAGTAGCAAGCAGTTGGGGGTCAATCCAGTAAGTGATGGTGTGGCGCTCTGATGATTGTGACTGTCACGTTGTTAACAGCCAGTCATGGGAACAGATCTGTGGCAGGTTGCTCACTGGCGAATGTCTGTGCGTATGTTTAGCCACGAAGTTAAAGTTGCCCCTTGACACAGAGAATCAAGCAACCCTATATCTTGATGAAAGTTGCATTAAAAAATAGTGTTGAAACCCTAATCCCATCTTGAGATTTCAGTCCTGTCCTTTCATAGCCAATTGCCATGTTCATCTACCAGCTTCCAAGACACTAGACACTTTCCCCTTGAACTTTGTCTTCTAAATGATTTGCAGTCGGGTTCCACTCTTTACATAATTGTGATAACTTCACTGAAAAACCAGTCACTAAAAGTTTTTATGACATGTCAGGATTTCTATGATGGGGAAAGGGGGGAAAGAAAAGAAACTATGCTTATCATCTTCTTTAATAGTATTTACCCTCTTGTGAAAATGGGATATTTTTCTTTTTTTCTCTCTGTACTTGAGCAAAGATAGAAATCACTCTGGTCTTAAGTGGATACCTAGACCTTGTCATGGATAACATGATTTTAGAATTGTATAGGAAAAATGAATCCATTAAGCTGAGTAAAATTCCATTTATACCTTATACGTTATATTTTTCAATGATAAAATCCAACTTCATAATGACTATAATTATAATAGTCAACATTTACTGAGTATCATGGTCTAAATTTTTTTACAAATAATTCTTTATTCAGTCCTCACAACCACACATGAGGTAATAATCTTACCTCCAGTTGATAGATAGGGAAACTGAGGCACAGCACTTAAGGAATTTGCCCAAAATCGCACAACGGCTAAGTGACAGACTGAAATTTCAGCCCAGAAAATCAGAACTCTTAAGCATTATGCGGCAGCTGTTATAAAAGGCATATTATTCTAAAATGTCTTAGAAAAAACAGGAACCAGAACTTATTTGCCCCAATTGGGAGTCATTGAATAGAAGCTCTTCCCTAGATCTGGGGAAAGAGCAGCATGAAAGAAGTCGCTTTTCCAAAGATATATTATGTCCTCAACATCTAAATTCATCGTGCTGATTCAAAAGAAATTGATCTTGAATAATAATTACAACTAATATTTACAATGCTATACCAAAAGCTTTTACCTATAATGCTCTTAACTCTGTGAGGTTTAAAATAGATTATGCATGCAAAGTAGCCTAAGGGTTAAAAATACAGATTCTTACTGTTTGTTGTTGCTCGTATTTGTATATTATGTTACCATCTCAACAAATAAGTAACTTGGTGTTAACACCAGCACCACCTCACATCTGAAGGGACTTCCTCTATGAAGGACCTCAGAGTTAGCAATGGGGAGTAAAGCAATCTGAATCTCATGCTTCTGACCACAAAATGTGTTCCCTTTCTATTCTGGTGGTTTTATGCTTCCAACTTTGATTGACTTATTATATTTTGCTTCATATTTTCATAGAGTTCTTCTAGGCATTCATTTAATTAAGGAATTCATTGGAAATTTTCTTTTTGGAAAGAGGAAAAGGGATTTCCTTTACCAATATTCATCTCGCCATACTTCAGCATCCATCCTGGGTGACTTCTGAGGGAAGAGTACATAGATGGTGAACTGTGCTGATGAGCCCTCAAAATTCAGTCAGACTTGAAGTGAGTGTCTCCCATTGCTGGGGTCCCTGTTGGGCCCAGTAGAGGATATTGAGACGGGTCAGAGAGAAAATATAAATAAACTGATAATCTATCATTTACACACTTAAGGATCTTGGTATTAAAAATTACTATTCTCTAGAAAATTTCATTTGTTTCCCAGTTTTTAGGGGAGTCATTTCTAACAAACAAAGTAGATTTTCCCCTTATTTTCTCTGGTGTTGAGGGGCTGGAGTCATGCCATCAACTTAGAGTTCCTGGTTAAGTTACCACCGTCTTCTCCACCTCCACCCCCGCTGCCATTTCCTTCAGATGTTTGGGAGAGGATGAGGGAGAGTAACCCTGCAGCCAATTTCAGACTTCTGACCTCAGAACTGTAAGAGAATAAAGCTTGTGTGGGTTTAAGCCTCGAAGATTGTGGTAATTTGTTCTACAGCAGCCACAGGACTGTAAAACACTCACTTCATGGAATTCTTTCTTCTTTTATACTGTGTCTTCCCTTCTTTCCACAGCCCAAAGATCCCTTCCAGCCTCAGTGGTGGGAAGCAAAAGGGGGAAGAATAAAATGAAATACCAAGATGAAAAGTAACCCAGAAAATGCTTAGAAAATATTTCCTACGTCTCGATTATGCATTCACTACCTGTGAACTGCTGAAACCCTCAGTTATTCCTTTGTCTCTTTTTGCACTCACTTTCTCTAAGAAAAGATGAAAAACTTAACAAGCGAACTTTGTAGAAGAGATTTGAAATAAGGAGGGAGATAAAAATTAGAACTATCTGCAAACTTTTTTTCATGGTGACTTGTCTGTCATTGCTCTCCTCTAGGCTTCTGACATTGGCTCTAAAGTGTGAAATGAGTTATTCATAAGCCCCAGAGACTAAAGCCCAACCCACCCCTTCAAGGACGTGTGTTTCTGTGAATGTTTATGAAGGGGATCCTCAAAGGTCACCAACACTGGACCAAAGAGTGGCATGAGGCAATAAGCAGATCCAACTTCACAAGTGAACTTAATTCATGTTTAAAGCATTATTTAATGTTGGTTGAAATCTGTTATCAAGTCTCTTACCCTGATATCAGACTGATTCTCTTCCTTGTAACTGTACTATCTAGGATTAATCCGTCACTCTTTAGATCTCTGGAGAACTACGTCTGTATTACTTGATTGTACATTAGAGTTATCAGTGTGAGCAAATTGATCATTGAAAGATTGCTAGAACCCCTTATAGATATTAAAATGTCTGTTCCCTGCATCTCTAAAGCTCTAACCAGAGTCTTCATCAGTAAAATTTTGTTTGCTAAGTAGCCCTCAAAAGAGAGAAGGGCTGGCTAAACTCAGAGCAAAAGGAAAGGTCATATTTAAAAAAGAGTCACATCTCCAGTTGCAACCAAGTATCAAATTCATGTTCAGACATGAGGCATTAATGCCATATGTATGGTCTAATATGGATTTAATCAAGTCTAGTAAGTTTTAAAATAGAGGCTTCATATAAAACATGTAAATGAAAGTTAACCTCATTGGCAACAAATATTAACTGAACAATGACTGCTAAACGCTCTTTTTTCATAAGCTGCCCATTTTTTTCTTAACATACATTTGTATCTATATCTCCATATTAATAACATTCATTATATAATTTCTGTAACCACAAGTGGAAAGCTACATTTTTTATATTGACTCTAGAATGGTATTTGTTATTTTTCTTGGGTGTTGGATATTGATATGGTTTAGATATTAGGTGTCCCCCAAAAGCTCCTGTGTGAGACAATACAAGAAAGTTTAGATGTGAAACAATTGGGTGATGAGCCTTAACATATTCAGTGCATTAATCCGCTGATAGAGATTGACTGGATGCTAACTAGGCAGGCAGGGTGTGGTTGGAGGAGGTGGGTCACTGGGCACATACACTTGGGGTATATATTTTGTCCATGACTATGGAATGCTGTCTCTTCTTCCTTGTGACCATGTCCTGAGCTGCTTTTCTCTTCTGCATGATGTCCTGCCTCACCTTGGACTCAGAGCAATGGAGCCAGCCATTTGTGGACTGAGACTTCTGAAACTTCTGAGTGCCAAATAAACTTTTCCTCCTTTAAGATTATTCTTGTTAGGTCTTCTGGTCACAGCAATGAAAAAGTAGACTAAAGCAGATATTATATTTCAAAACTGACATTGTGTTCTACTTTCTCTCAACTCTCTTCATTCTTCTGAAGTCCACTATTACTTTCTGGTGTTTTAGTGCCAGCTAATGATCAGTTCTCACAATTCAATAATCAGTGTTTATGGCACTGTACAATATGAAATCTACTAATGAACTGATGGAAATACAGAATACTTGAATTAAATTATGCAAAAGCAAGTTTAATATCAGTCTGCCCACATAAGCAAAAAAAATGATATTAGAATTTGAAGGGAAAACTGCTGAGGAGCAAGTAATGAGGCTTTTGTTTATTGAATATGAAACATATTGAGCTTCAGTTATTTTGGTGCTGAATTCAATCCTGACTTCTTTTTTTTCTTTCTCATTCTTAAACATGAGAAACTTACAACTCCCCTTTTCCTCCTAAAAAAAATCCTTAAATTATAGCTGATTGGATAGTACATAGCTGTAACTTAAAACGTATAATCTTTGCTGAGAGAGCAAACAAACTAAACACTCTTTGTGTCAATATGACAATCTAAAATTTCTCTTGAAAGCGTATTTAGAATGAAAATGTTCAGCCACGTGAGTAATCACATATTTTGGTGAAGAATCTATTAGTGATATCCTGGTGCTTTGTATGGGTTCCTCAGAAAGAAATATTCATGTAGAAACAAGGAAAATTCTACTTCAGTAAACTGTAAAATTTGGGGGAGGGGCCATTATAGCATATCTCAGGTTAAAAAAAATGTTTTCTGTCTCTGTTTAATCATGTTAAGACTCAGTTTCTTCACTTTAAAAGTGAGAATTTTAATTAAATGCACTCCAGGATTTTTCCCAGCTGCTGAATTTCAAAATTCACAGTGCCTTTGCATTAAAACTGATTTTTCACATCCTCCTCACACCTGCTTTGAGTTTTAATACATCTGCTTTTCAACTATGCTTAAATTGATGACCAGCTGTGTTCCTTCTAGTATTACTTCACAGCAAGGACTGGAGTATAGTAGTGCCTAATCAACTTAATAAAAAAAAATTAAAGCTCTGTGACAGCTTACAAATAGAACTACTGGTTTTAAAGATATCTGGTCTATTTTTCTGCAACTGAAAAATAATTAAATTATAACCTTTTCCAAATGACATATCTGTGATACCTTCAGGTTTTCTAATAATAAGTGTCAAAGAAGTGGACATGAATTGTATTGAATATTGAATCAGTTGTCACTGAATTAGACTGACCAGGGACCTGAGCCTTTCAAGACAACAGAACTGAGTGCTGCATTTTAGAATCAGATTAACCAGTGGACTGCAATTGGGTTGGAGAGAGGTGATCTTTCCTGATTAAGACAAAGAAAATCAAATACATAGCCAGAAGCCATTAGCAACTGATATAGTGTCAAGTGAGTAGGTGGCTTCCTGGCAGCAGGAAAGCTGCTTAAGTGGCAATTTCCTGTTGTTCTGAACTCAACAGATTTATTTCAGGAACATTCCTAAGGCCCAGAACCTAGGGAAGTGAAGGTGTATTAACTCCTTTCACCTAAGATATTATTTTCAGTTGCGTAAATGATTGATTTTTGTGTCTTTGCATCCCTGCACGTTTTTTGAAATTCTTTTTCCTCATCAGTAGCTATATAATGTGAAATAACCCAGGAACACAGCATTTGATTTATATTCTTTTACTTAAATGACATTTCAGTATCTTTAATACAGACTCAAATACCTTATAACCTTTAATTTAATAGGTATTCTTTTCTCTGTAGTTGTAAAGAAAGTAAATTTTAATCTGATGGAGAAAGAAAACTAAGTGAAAATTCATACAGATAATGGAAATGTTCTTTCGATTACATTTTGGAAATTGTAAGTATAATTTTGGGTGCAGATATTGGGTTATACAAGGTATTTCAGCTAGACTACCTGACATAAGATATATGAAATTTGAGATAAAAAGGAAATAATAATGCAACATGAGTACTAGTACTTGGACTTAAATGAAAGATTCATTTCTAAGAGGCAACGTAGTTCAAAATGTGAGAATAAAAACTATTAAATGGTAATGTAGCAAGTCACCAGAAAATAATAGTGGGTGGCAAGAGATGAGAGAAGTTGATCAGTGGTTAGTTAGATAAGAGTTAGAAGTCCTTGTGTGCTATTGCCCAGTGAAGTGGCAGTAATTAATGATAATGTACAGTATATTTCAAAAAGCTAGAAGAAAGAATTTTGAATGTTTTTACCATAAAAAACATAAAGGTGTGAGGAGAAGGATATCTTTAACCTAATTTAAATAGTACATAATATATATGTGTATGGAAACATCACCTGCTACCCCATTAATATGTGAAATCTTTGTATCAGTAAAAATTACTTTCATTTAAATTTTTTTTAAAAGTTGTTTAAGTTGCTCAGTGTGTTAGATTTCTGTCTCTGTAACAGATTTCCTGAAGTGCATCAACCTTTTTTCTAAGCTTTGTTTTTTATTTTTACAGACTGCAATTTGATCCATTGTACACAAATGGGGTACAACTTTTCATTTCTATGGTTGTACACAATGTAGATTCATACCATTCCTGTAATCATACATGTATATAGGGTAATGATGTCGGTCTCAGTCCACCATCTTTCTTACCTCTGCCCCCTCCCACCTCTTATTTCCCAAAAGTTCCTCCATTCTTCTGTTACCCCACCCCCACCCCCCCACCCTCATTATGTATCATCATCCACTTGTCAGAGAAAACATTTTGCCTGTGGTTTTTTGGGATTGGCTTATTTCACTTAGCATGATATTCTCCAACTCCATCCATTTACCTGTAAAGATGCATCAACTTTAAAGAGAAAATGTTTGTTCGAGTTCATGGTTTCCAGTCCATGTTGCGCTGGGCCTGTGGCAGCACAGTGCATCATGGGAAGAAATGTGTTGAAGAAGGCCTTATTCATCTCATGGTTGAAGGGAGAGAGGAAGAAACTGGGGCTTCAGTATACCCTAGTTTATCCCAAGGGCATGTCCCTGTTGGCTTAACTTCCTTTCACTAGTCCCCACCTCCTAAAGGTTCCACCACCTCCCAACAGTGCCACAGGCTAAGGACCAAACTTTCAATACATGGACCTTTGGGGGACATTTCAGATCCAGACTATAGCATTCAATTCTGGCTCCCAAAGGCTCATGTCCATTTCATAATACAAAATACATTGAGTCCATCACCAAGAGTCCCCAAAGTCTTAACAGTTCCAACATTGCCAAGAAGCCCAAGATTCAAGGCAAAATCTCAACTGGAGAAAAGGAAAGTTACATACTTCCAACATGCAATGGTGTGACAAGAACAGGGCAAATATTCTTTACAAAAGGGAGGAACAGGAAAATAATAATGAGGAAACAGACCAAAGTAAAAACAAAACCCAAGTGGCAAACATTATATCTGGTAGCCGGGGCATATGGTGTCACAAATGTGAGCTTCAAGGGGCTTGGGTGGCCCCACCCCTGTGACCTTGCTGTTTGCAGCCCACATGACCACTCTCTTGGGCTGGTTCTGCTTGGTGGGTGCTCCACATTCCTGGCACCTCTGACTTCTTGGTATTTCTCGTGTGACTTCAGTTTCACAATCTCAACTCTATTCATCTCCCTGTCTGGGGTAGGTTCCAGGGATTCAATACTACTTTTTATGGTTGTGTTATGAACTATCTCCCAAAAGCTTTGTATACTGAAGGCAGGGTTCTCAATGAAGAAAGGTTCAGAGGTGGGATTTTAAGGCAATGATTAGGGTTCTGACCTCATCAGATTAATCCACTTGCTGGATCTATCCACTGACAGCTGAGTAGCCTACTGGGTAATAAGCAGGTGGGGCAGAACTGGAAAAAATAGGTCACTGGGGGGTACATCCTCAGACTCCATCTATCCCTGGAATCTTCCACTGTCTTTGCTTCCCAGCTGCCATGAGTTAAGCAGCTTTCCTTTCTCATATCCTCACCTATAGCCCAGAGCAATGGAATCAGCTGACTGTGGGATAAACCTCTGAAACCAAGAATCCAAAGTAAACTTCCTCCTCTAAGATGTTCTTGTCAGGTATTTTGGTCACAGTGACAAAAAGTTGACTAAGACACTGTCACACACTGCCTGGCCTCCCAGACTTTCCCTGGAAGTCTTGGTAGAAGTCTCCATGACACCACAACTCTTGGCATTCCTCATGCCTGCAAAACCAGCATCACGTGGATAATGCCAGGGTCTGGCACCAGTGTGAACCACACCTGGGCCCACTGCAACCACCGCTTCCATAACCTGAGTGCTGTGATGACCTAACACAGGGAAACTGGTGCTAACATTTCTGGGCTCCCTTCTCAAATATATGTGTTTAAAATAAAATTTGTGTTACACTTTGAACCTGTTGATGGATTTAGTCTTGCCAATTCCTAAGATGTCCTAAAGTCTTCTTTCTTGTTGTCCTGGTGCAAAGTGCCTGGTGTCTTTTTAATGATGCTAATCTCTTTAGCAACTACACTTTCCTTGACTGAACTTTACACACATATTTTTCTGGTCAGGCTGCATGTATTCCAGATCCTTCTGCTCTTTCTTCTTTGCTCCTGATTCCCTGATAGATTTGACTAAAAGTAGTCAGTAATACCTATATCCCTGCCTAAATGCTGTAGTGCCTTGAAATTTCCTCTACTTGATACAACTAATCCCTCTCCTTTAAACTGTGCCTTACATAAAGTCTCACCTTTAAACTGTACTTCAACACAAAGTCTCATGGCATGGGCAAAATGTACCCAGGTTTTTTGCCAGGTGTAACATGGGTGACCTTTAGTCCAATTCCCATTGGAATTCTTACTTCCATCTGAAACCTCATCAGCGTAACTTTTGCTGTCCACATTCTTATCAACATTCTGGCCTTCTGAGCCTTCACCAGAATTACCTGTTCAACTCCTCATACAGCATTCCAGCTGTTCTGCAGCCTGATTCTCCAAACTTTTCCAAATTCTTCTAACAAACGGATCCCAACGGCTTAAAAAATACATCATGAGGTATAGTGACAGCAACGATATGAGGTATACCTTGCTTCTGTGGGGTCAAAGCATTAACTCACAATTTTCTGTGTAGTCATTTTTCTGTCCTTGTAACAAAAGTCTGAGGTAAATCAACCTTTAGGAAGGAAGAGGGTTTCTTTTGGCTCATCGTTTCAGAGGTTTGAGTCCATGGTCATGTGGCCCTGCTGCTCTGGGCCTGTGGTGGCACTCTACATCTTGGCAAGAGCACACGTCAGAGGAGTCTGTTTACCTCATGTATCCAAGAAGCAAATTGGAAATAAAAAAATGAGACACTGGCATCCCACCATTCCTTCTGGGCATGTCACCAAACACCTGCCATCCTTCAACTAGGCTTACCTCCTAAAGGTTCTACCACCTTCCAATTAGCACCACAGACTAGGGACCAAATCTGCAGCACATTTGACTTTGGGGAATATTATAGATTCAAACTATAGCATCTGAGTACATTTCTATTATTTTACCAAAAAATCATGAATGGAGCTATCATTATTAGTCTCTTTAAGAATTTCAGTATACCTTCCATCAGCTTTAATCCTAAATCTATATTAATGCCATGTCTATCTGATAACCTTTGCTTCTAAAACTTATTCAAGTCACTTTCACCTATGTGTGCTAACTAAAATTACTCAGAATTTTACAGATTCCTATTAAAAGCCTAATAAAAGTAACATGAATTCTTTCAAGTAGGTACAAAGGCAGTTATCAATCGTTGAAAATTTTCTTCAGCTCCATCTTCTTCTTTCCTTCTTATTCTGGCATGTAAGCTTTATTCCTTTATTTAACTTGTACTTTTTCACCTACTTTAGGGTCAGCAATCTGCTTTAATGTTGTTCTTCTTATATTTCTTGTCAGAAATCAGAAAAATAAAAGAGAAAGTGAAAAAAAATTCTATGTCTCAAGTCTGATTTTGAAACCAAGCACGACATTTAATTTAAAATGGAGAGTATTGTGAGTGACTCTCAGAAACTCCCCTAAAGTTTCTACCACAAAAGAGCAATTGTGTAGCTCTAGCTCTGCCATCCATCATGGAACGATTCTTGACGGTGAGCTGGTACATTGTCCTAAGCCACACCTTGGGGGCCATAACTAGTGGAAATGTGGACTAGACTGGTCCTGGATGACCTTTGTGAGCTAACAAAATCCAGATTTCATAACCCTGATGAAGCAGCTTTGCAGAGGAAGACGTTTAGTAGTGATGTGTCAAGTCCCCCAGAAAGTTAGAGAACAAAATCTGGAAATAAGAGTAGAGTACACAAAGATA
Source organism: Sciurus vulgaris (assembly GCF_902686455.1). Classification (NCBI taxonomy): domain Eukaryota; kingdom Metazoa; phylum Chordata; class Mammalia; order Rodentia; family Sciuridae; genus Sciurus; species Sciurus vulgaris. The sequence continues at coordinate 43,605,615 of NC_136474.1, forward strand.
ATAAGGTCAAAATGATAGGGTTGGGGCAGAAGGCAGAGCTTTCTGAAGAGATCATTTGGGGAGGGAGAAGGCAGATGCCCTCCAGAGAACCCTGTAATTGAGTCTCTGAGAAAGAGGAGATGAAAATACCGAGTGAATTTCAACAGGAGATCATGAGTTTTCTGAAATCTCACCAGTACATTCTTTGAGAGCTCAAACTTTTGAATTTTAGAACGAAGGCTTTATAGGTTTCTGTCCAGTCCTCAACTACACATTTGAAGGAGTGTGTTGCCTACTGTGTGTTAAAAAAGTAAATGAAACAGGCCAGGTAAGGATTACATACATGAGCTGGAAGTCCACCACAGGAGCAGGCAGACCACTGTGCCTCAGCTCCAGCTGGTGGGTAAGATTCCAGATGATGGACCCAAGTAGTTAGACAACACAGGATTCCAAGAGACCCTTGAAATAGTTATTCACATGAAAGCTCCAGATTGTTTTAATGATAGAAAATAGATCAAGGAAATTGAGTTTGCATCCCTCAGTGGAGCCCAATCCCTTATTTAACTCAGTAAGATACAAACGATCAGAAAAAATAATCATATTGTCACCTGGATGTTTAACGTCAGCACCCAGACTAGAATGGGGTCTCTTGATTCTTAGTTAAGTCCTTTTCAGAGATGATTGTGACATTCAGGGAGGTTGTTTGCAAATGAAGAAAGGTGGGAGGAAGAATTTCAAGTTATATTATTTGTTAAACTAGAGTAAAATGCTCTCGAAAAATCCTCAAGTACCTCAGAAACTATCTCAATTTTCTTCACCAAATGAGTGAATAGTAAGTGACATATAAGAGGGTTTTTATTACATGTGCTAATTGAAAAATTACTTTGATAGAACATACGCAGGAAAACACACTACTTCAGAGTCTAAACACAAAGTTGCTGGTACAACAAGAGTCTACATTCCTAGTCAGTGATAATTTACTTTAATAAAAAGAAATCCCTGGCTTAGAAAAAATACAGTATTTAATGACACACATGGTTCAAAAATAATAGGAAAAAGCTGTATGTTCTTCCTTTTGATAATTTTCTTAATAATCCTTCTTCTAAATTCTAAAAAATTACTAATTTAAAAATTCTCAAGTGTTACATTGTCCAATTTCCATTCCCAGGGTATGTGTGTGTGTGTGTGTGTGTGTGTGTGTGTAAAAAGAATCTTAACTAGTATCTTTTATATCTCCATTTGTTCTCTTTACCCAAACACTGTTTACAGTATGCATTTTTGCTTATAATAAAGAACACAAGATAGAGATGTTTATGGGCACAGCAAATCCATCAATGGTTAACTTTTTTTTACAAATAGATTACCATAGTCCTGTTTACTTCGATTATGATTGTGTTAATTGACAGCACCAAAAAAAAAAGAAACACTTTTTAAAAATGATGTTTAGTATATGTTTAGTATTGGGGAAGAGCAGGCACCTTGTGTAGTTTCTAGCATTTGAAGTTTACTATCACTGTGTTGCTAAATCCATCCCTTTACAAGACCCTTGTTCCATTCATGTGCTCACCATTCCAGTAGAGAGAGCAGCTACCGAAGTAGAAACACAATGTCTGTCTTCAAGAAAGTGATAGGAATAAGGATAGGCTCACAAATTGGACAAAATGATGTTTTCTTAAAGCAAGAAATGTTTTTCCAGAAAGGTGACCAACATTACTGGCAGTAAAGCAACCTCCTCCTGAGGAAGTGGAGAAAGCTACATTGCTGGAGAACTAACTATTCAGGAGCCACCTGCAGACAGTCGTGTATAAGCAAATAGTTTAAGGGTTCAGTTTTTTGTTGTTGTTGTTTTGTTTTTTAGTTTTTTTACAGATTGCATTTTGATTCCTTGTACACAAATGGGGTACAACTTTTCATGTCTATGGTTGTACACACTGTAGATTTACACCATTCATGTAATCATACATGTACATAGGGTAATAATGTCTATTTCAGTCTACTCTCTTCTCTTCCTCCAACCCCTTCCTCCCTATTTCCCTTTACACAATTTAAAGTTCCTCCATTCTTCTTTTGCCCACCCCTGCCACCTCTCCCCCTGTTATGTATCATCAGAGAAAACATTCAGCCTTTGGATTTTGGGCTTGGCTTATTTCACTTAGCATGATATTCTCCAAAAAAACAGGACTAGATAAGTTATAGTGGCAACTTGTGGTTTTATGTTTTAATGTGATTTTGATATCTTATCTCAAATGGATACATTGCAATTAGTATATAAAACATAGTGTGGGATTGAGGATGTAGCTCAGTCAGTGGTAGAGAACCTGCCTAACATGCACAAGGCCCTGGCTTGGATCCCCAGCACTGTCAAAAAGAAAGTTGTTAAAATTCAGTAGTAATCAGGGAAGTCCAAAATGAGAGGAGATGCCATTTTCACCCAATTTATTAGAAAAATATCCATATAATAATAAAAATATTAGGGCAGAAGTATAGGAAATGCATTACGTTCTACATTGGTGGCAGAAATCCAAATTTGGTAAACCATTTTTTGCATGACAGTTTGGCAATATTTGAATTGTAAAATTTTTGATCAAAATTATACTTCTCAGTATCTGATGTAGGATACAAAAAAAAGTTCATTGATACAATTCCCATGATAAGCAAATCTCAGTACCATATAAGTGTCTCTGTGGGAGAAAATTAAATAACTATGGCAAAACCATTCTGTAAAGACCTCTGCAGCCACTGAAAACACTTTAAGTAATCTATATTTCCTACAAAAGAAAAACAATAGTCCTGTGTGTAAAACTGACTCTACAACATCTAGCTTAGCAAAGGGCCCAAGTATTGATGGTTAGGAGACATCTTAGCTTTAACTGAAATGTTTAAATATTTTATAATGTCATATGTTATGATTTAAACTAAATGTGAATTTTAAATTAATTATTATAGAAAAAATTAGAAAAAGGTTGAGAAATATTCTAGTATTTTCCAACCTAATAGGAATATTATTTATCCATAAAGAACAATACAATTATGGCATTTGCAGGTAAATGGATGGAATTGGAGAATATCTTGATAAGTGAAATAAGCCAATCCCAAAACCCAAAGGCCGAATGTTTTCCCTGATAAGTGGATAATGATATATAGTGGGGGTGGGAGGGTGAGAGAAGAATGGAGGAACTTTAGATTATGTAGAAAGAAATGAGAGGGAGGCGGGTATGAAAGATGGTGGAATGAGACAGACATCATTACCCTCTGTACATGTATGATTACATGAATGGTGTGAATCTACATCATGTACAACCATAGAAATGAAAAGTTGTACCCATTTGTGTACAAGGACTCAAAATGCAGTCTGTAAAAATAAAAAAAAAAATTTTAAAAAGAAATATAGAATGCTAAGTACTATTTTATTGAAGAGCTAACACCTGGAAAGAATTTTGAGTTCATCTGCTCTAATACTCATTAGAAGAAAATAACATTCATTCATTCATTCATTCACTCACTCACTCATTCACCTTTCTTTCATGAAGTCAATGTGTATTTTTTTATTCAACACCAGCTGTGTCCCAGTCACTGTGAATACAAAGGTGACCACGATGATTGCTGCCATCAGGAAGTTTACAGAGAGATCAGGAGAGGGAAAGAGACAGAGAAGCTCAGAATCTACTGAGAACAATTCCTATGAAAATTAATAATGCACAGCTAGTCAGCAGTACTGGGCATCATGGGATTCTGCAAACTTCCTGGCCATTCCTCACTCCTTACTATAAACCTTAAGACTGACTTCTAAGAGGCTCATTTCCAAACAATGCGACATGCCTCTGCCTCTAGACTTGACTCAGCCCTACAGACAGAAGCTTACTGACTTCTCTTTTTAGAAGGTTTCCTCTACTCTCATTTCTTTTTCTCTTCATTGGTTCTTTTTAGTTATACATGACAATATGATTCATTCTGACATAATTATAAAAGCATGGGAAGTTGCCTCTCTGTACCCACTGACTTCAACATTTAGATTTAAGGTCAGTCATCCTCAGACAGCTTTAAGGGACAAAGCAACATGGACTCAGCTACTCAATCTCTTCTTTTTAAAAATTATTTTCCTTGCTTTCTTATATTTCTTTTTATGTTCAAAACTTTATTAGAAGGAAAACTGAGTAGATATGTGTGTAAAGCATGTTCCCCTAATGGTGCTCACGAAACAGTGGCCTTTCTCAGGATATAATAGGCCAACTAGAAAAATTTGCAGATGGTCAAAGAATTTGGGGGAGAAATAACTTAAGTATAATTGAATCTTTCATTTCATCTCCAAATTCTTTGACCACCTGCAATAATTTTAATTGAGTTGCATCTTGAATCTCCCAGAGGGGTCAAATATTATTTAACTTCATGTCCCTTACCTGCTGAATCTAGAAGGGAAATTCCTTTCAAATGTCAGTCTGAAAATACCAGCATATGTTTTCCATCTGAATCCAATTTTCCTTCATTACCTTAGGTAAACTGCTGTTACTGATGCTCCACAGCCAATATATTTTTCTTATCATTTAATTCCTTATAACATCAAGTATCCATGCTGGCAAAATCAAGAACATGAATTATTTTACTGTTAGTCACAATGCCACCTTCAAGTTTCTCTATATGGCAGCGTCTCATGGGTTTGGCCACTACATGTGACTTTCATATATATATAAGTAATTTAATATTATTTCATGAGATTTTTCTAAGTTGCTCTGTGGTCTTTATAGTCATCATTTTAATTGAAATATCATCTTCTAGTCAATAGTATACTTAATCATTTCCTTATTGTTAAAGAGTTAGGTTCCTTTCACTTACCCCCCTTCTCTAAAAACTGCAAGGAACATCTTAACATTTATTATATTTCAAACAGATTCCTCACAGACTCTTTCTCCTTTGAAACTCCTCTTGTAAAGCCCTTTTATGCACCTTGCTAAAGATAACTCTTTAAAATGCCCAGCTCTGTGTTTTACAGAGGGTTCTTTGACAGTCACTGTTGTTGATTCCCCCTCATTGAACTTTAAGGAGGCCGTATTCACTCCCTATTGTGCAAGGGAGACTGCTTTGGGGCAGACAGACTGAAACGTTCATTGTGCACCTACTAGGTCCACTTACAGCGGGTTTTCATAAGTCAGTTATCATTGTCTTAAAACTTCATTTCATTGACAGTATAGACACCACTGCTTTCAGTCTTCAGGTTCATTTGACAAGAAGCCAACTTTCGCTGCAGATTAACCAGCTAATACTTCATTTTACTTTGTTTTCTTTTTAACCAGAGACTGCTCAACAAATAAATTTTTTAACTTTTTTAGAAACATAAGAGAAAATAACACATAAATCCCTTTACGATTGAACATTGCCAAATTGTGCCCCTTCGCCATTCCAAAACCACCACTGGATGCCTGAAACCAGGGATGGTACCAAACCCTATATTTTTTTTTCCTATACATGCATACCTTTGATAAAGTTTAATTCATAAATTAGGTACTTTTAGAAATTCACAATAAAATAATTATAACAATATACTTCAATAAATTTTATTTGAAATGTATGAATTATTGATTTCTGGAGTTTTCCATGTAGTATATCCTGGCCACAGTTAGCCAAAGATAACTGAGACCATGCAAAGTGAAAGTAGGCTGTGGGGGACTACCGTGACACCTGACTTACTCAGAAATCAAATCAAACATCTGCCAGTTTTAATCATTCGGACTAGTGATTTACTTATATTTACTTACAAATATTCATTAAGAAGCTATGATTTTCCCAGCACTGGAACATAGATTTTTTTTGACTGAACAAAACAGACCAAAATCTTTTTTTCATTCACTTTCCATGCTCATGGAAGAAGAATCTCAACAGGTAATATAAAATAGGTTGTTGGAAGGTGATACATGCTTCAAAGAAAAAAAAACTAAATCAAAGAAAACTGAAGAATGCTGCAGGGTAGAAGGAGGGGTGCAAATATTTTAAGACCCTAGGGAAAGACCTTACCGAGAAGGTGATAAATGAGCAAAACCCAAAACAGAAGAGAGTAAGACACAATTGAATCTAAGGGGAAAAATCTGTCTGGCAGAAATGATGGCAAGAACCAGGAATTCAATATTACTGAGAACCACTGTCTACTAGAGAAAAAAAACAAAAAAACAAAAAAACACTGAAATTCAGAATTAGGAATCATCCTAGATTTTAGGATAATCTTCTGGAATACCCACCTATGCAAGTTGCACAGCATCTTCTACATTCAGTTATAAACTATGAGGAAGGGGCTGGCATTGGAATTATTTCTGAGTTTCTTGGAATTATTTCTGAGTTTCAGTGTTGATGAGTTGGTTAGAAGAGGTTTGATGGATCTGGAGAAAAGGGAATCCTTGTAAACTGTTGGTGGGAATAAAAATTAGTATTACTCTTATGCAAAAAAAAAAAAAAAAGGAATGTTCCTTTAAAAATTAAAAAATAGAACTACCATGTGATCCAGTAATCCCAAAAGTGGGTAAATAACCAAATGAAATGAGATCATTAGGTCAAAGAGATATTTGCACTCCTATGTTTATTGTCCCACCATTCGCAATGATATATGGAGGGAAGTGTCCATCAGTGGGTGAAAGGATAAATTAAACATATATACTCTCTCTCTCTTTCTTTCTCTCTCTTTATATATATATATATATCTATATATATATATACACATATACATATATAGGCATATATATGTGTGTGTGTGTGTGTGTGTGTGTGTGTGTGTAATTTTTAAATAACAGTTCGCCTGTTGTTATGGTTTGGACTTGAGGTATTCCCCAAAAGCTCCCATGTCATGCGGAAGGTAAATGATTAGATTATCAGAACTATGCTAAGAACTAATCAGTCATCCTAATTTGAATAGGTAAAGAGAGTGGTAACTATAGGCAGATGGGGTGTGGCTGGAGGAAGTAGGTCACTAGGGACTTGCTTCAGGGGGTTTTATGTATTGCCCCTGGTGCCTCAATCTCTCTCTGCTTCTGGGCACCGTAAGATAAGCAGCTTTCCTCCATCATGCCCTTCTGCCACGGTTCTCTGCGTGTCCTCAGCCCCTGAGAAATGGAGTCAGCCATCCATGACTGAACCTCTGAAACTGTAAGCTCAAGTAAACTTTTCCTTCTCTAAGTTGTCCTGGTTAGGTATTTTGGTCACTGTGACAAAAAGCTGACTAACACATCTATCACATCTCTCTCTCTCTCTCTCTCTCTCTCTCTCTCTCTCTCTCTCTCTCTCACACACACACACACACACACACACACACACACACACATATGCATGCATGTACACACACAGTAGAATATTACACGGCCTTTAAAAAAGAAGAAAAATCCTATTATTTGTTGCATGGGTGAACCTGGAAGACGTTATATTAAGGGAGAGAACCTAGGTACAGAAAAGCAAATACCACATAATCTCATTTACACGTGGAATCTATGGAAGCAGAGAATAGAAGGGTGGTCATCAGGAGTTGGGGAGGGAGTGTGAGCAGTTAGGGAGATAGCGGTCAAAGGATACAGAGTATCTGATATACCCAAGTAATAAGTTCAAGAGCTGTCTTATACAACATAATGACTATAGTTATAACAATATATTGCATACTTGGAGAAAAACTTAAAATTGAAAATAAGTAAAAATGCTACTTGCTTGCCAGACAGAGGGAGAAGGCTAAATGGCATTTAAGTCACTAAGCAGGAAAATGTGTGCCACACTGATGGAAATTTTCCATTAAAAATGCTTACAACAAAAGAATTCCTTGCTTAAATGTTAAACTTCAGTAATCTAGAAGATGTAATTACTCTGATATCTGATACCCAGAGAATGATCAACAGGGTGTGACTAAGAGTGATAAGGGTAAAGGGGATGCAAGGATATAGGTTTCATTTTCCATGTTGGTAGCATAACTTGTCATAAGCAAGTTTCTGTTAGTTTGCTATGCCTCATCATTTCAGCACTTGATTTTATATCTCCATGTACTATGCTTTGCATAGAGCCACAAATAAAAGTTACAGATGTCTGTTAACACAGGGAGACAGTTCTCCATATATTTACATATTTTTTTGGTGAACATTGGCAATTAAAAATCCATATGGCCTGAGATGATCTTGCATTAACAGCATCTCATCAGTTAAGGGAGAAGCTGAGTTTTTAGACTCTTCTTAGCAACTTTGGATTTGTTTCTAGGTTTTTCTATGTGATACCACTCCATAGCTGTTTGCAGCAAAGAAGTACAATTTACTTTTCTCCACTTCGCATTTTCTTCTTTTTAATTGAGGTACATGAAACTGCCACTGATTGGCTTATCAAGGACCATTTGGGGAAAGCATCCTTATCACATGCTACTTAAGCCAGAAAAAAAATTGTTTTAAAGTGCAGCTGTAAGTGAAGTCAATCAAATTCAAGGACATCTATTACCCAATGCCTGCCAACACTGCTGAGTTGGAAAGCAAATTACTTGAGTCACCATAAACTGAGGGGATTTTTTATCATATATTTTATCTGTTTTTTCAATAATGAAGTTCTCAGTTAATCTTATACAAATTATAATTGTATGTAAGAAGTGGATTTGTATTAGTATGAATTGTAGAAATTGCTTCTTCCTATAGAGTAGTGAGGGAGTGAGCGGAAACTGTTATTTTTTAAATACTATCTGGGCTCCAGATTCTGGGCTAGATAGGTACCGATGCTGTCTCACCTAATCTCACTACAGGGCATTGTTATTCCTGCTTTCAGATGGGAAAACTGAGGCTCCAAGACATCATGCCAATCATCATACATATATTGGAGCATAGCAGAAACCTCCAAAATTTCTGTACTTTTCCCAAAAAAGCATGCAGACTCCTATTTTTAGTCACTGATTTTGCTGCTCCAGTTACTACAGTCAACCCTTAGTGTCCATGGAGGGACTGGTTCCAGCACCCCCACGGACACCAAAATCTGTGGGTTCTAAGGTCTCTTATTTAAAATAGCATCATCTTTGAAGATGACCTCCACACATGCTCCCATACACTGTAATTCATTTCCAGGTTGACTTATGGTACCTACCACAATGTAAATGCTATGTGAATAGCTGTTAAGACTGTACTGTTGATGGAATAATGACAAGATAAAAATATCTGTACATATTCAGTAGAGATGCAGTATTCTTTTAAAAAATTTTTGATCTGTGGTTGGTTGAACGCACAGACACAGAACCTGTGGACATGGAGAGTAGATTGTGTTCACTTGACTTTCAGCCCATGAGCTATTGTGACTATAGTAGAGTCAGACAGCACTCAGGGTGCAGGAAGCCTGTCTGCTGTCCTGGGTGCTCTCTTCTCCTGCACTCCCTGGACCAACTAGATTATTCAGGCCGAGTCTGGTGGCAGGGTGGGAGTTGCTGCTATCTATGCAGTTCATATCTTAATAACATCTCCTAATGCTTAGGAGTTGGGAAGTAACAAGATTGTCAGGCTGACTCACAAACCAAATGCCCACTGAACAATTTATTTGTGAGATATTTCAAGAATAAGATTTTACATCTCCTTTCTGGTAAATAGTTCCATTATTCAAAATTACATCTTCACTCAGGAAGTCACTGTGAGACCAAAGAAATAAATAGGAAATTTGGGCACATTTAAGATATAGTTGTCTGCTAATGGAGTACAGTGAGATCTCCTGATGATTTTTTTTTTTTTTTTTAATCTTAAGAATCAGAAGTGATTGCTCAGACTCAATGCCCTGTCTCATGGATGGATCTACTGACTCAGAAAATTCTTATTCTTTTGACTCTCCTCTTTTGGAATTTTATTTTACTTTCTGGTAACTCCTAACCTCCAAGTATTTCTTTGCCAGTGTGTTCTTAGTGTTAAGTATTTTAACCTGAAATGTGCAAAAAATGCTCTATACCAGAGCAGAAGATTTGAGCTTCATTATATTCTGTATTTTATTTATTTATTTATTTTCACAAACTGCATTTTGATTCATTGTACACAAATGGGGTACGACTTTTGGTTTCTATGGTTGTGCACAAAGTAGTTTCACACCATTCTTGTAATCATACATGTACCTAGGGTAATGATGTCTGTCTCAGTCCACCATTTTTCATACCCCCTGCCCCCTCCTCCCTCTCATTTCCCTCCATTCTTTTCTCACCCCCAACCCCCGACCCCCATTATATATCATCATCCACTTAAAAGGGAAAACATTTGGCCTTTGGTTTTTCGGGATTGGCTTATTTCACTTAGCATGATATTCTCCAGTTTCATCCATTTATCTGCAGAAGCACTTCTTAATCATTTTTTGTTTGTTTCCTGTTCTGAATGGCATTTGAGAATCTGGATACTTCCAGCTGAAAGTGCTAGAGATATTTGTGTGACCCTTTTTGTCAAAAAGCCTCTAACCAACCCCTATCAAGGTTTTCAAAAATTTAGAAGCCTTTTTCTAGCCCTTCTTGAAAAAAACTTATCTTACCCCACGTCATTACTTGTTACTTGGCTGTGTGTGAATGACAGAGGTCAAGCAGAATTGTCTTAAGTGCCCTCTTTACCTTGTGTGGATGGTACCACTCTTGAACCACAAGAACCCAACAGCATGATTTGACTTGTGGGTTGGAACTCAGCGTGTTTGGAACTCTGTCAATACCATAAGCCTGGGAAAAGCAAGCAGTGTTTTCACACACTCTCTATGAGGAGAAGACAGATTCTGATTTAATCATCTTAGCACTGTCTATATTTGGCTATTTTAGAGATGAGACAACTTATAGCAAAAGATTGTTTTAAATCAAAGTAAACATTTTCTTAAAGTAACCTCCAGTAGATTTTAAAATGCCAGTTTGAAGAATTTTTTAGGGGTCAAGAAATTTCCTGCAAATATGCTTTAAATAATTTTCAAAATTTTGCAGTTGACAGGGAATAGAACTCAGGTGTAAACATCAACCTTAGAAAGTAGAGATTTAAACACAGGGAAAATCTTATTTATTTATTCATGCATTTATTTATTTATTTATTTGGAATCAGTGATTAAACCCAGGGGTGTGTAGCCACTGAGCCACACCCCCAGTCCTTTTTAATTTTGATTTTGAGACAGGGTCTCACTAAATTGCTTAAGGACTTGCTAAGCTGCTGAGGCTGGCTTTGAACTTGTGATCCTCCTACCTCAGCCTCCTGAGCTGCTGGGATTACAGACACGCACCACTGTGCCCAGCAACAGGAAACTTTTAATGTGATTACTTTTGTTCTGTTAAAAATTACATCATAGTCCAAAACTGAAGTGAAAATGACCTTTAGAACCAAACAACCAGGACTCAGATCAGTTGTGTGACCGTGGGCCAGTGGCTTTGCCACCCTGAAGAACTGCAGGCTCTGGTGAAATGCTCCTAATGACATCTCAGCTCATTGAGTTCTTGCATGCCTCCAGTGAGATGTGCTTATGAACTCCAAAGTATAGTGCACACATCTGACCTGGACTGGGCCTCTCCCCCAGTGCCCGCTCGGTGACCCCTTTTAATTGTTGTGTACCTGCCACTTGGGTAGTCACTGCTAAATTCCTAGAACCTAGATTAGTACTTGACACTTCATAAGTGCACAAGAAGTATCTGTGGGAGGTAGGCAGGCTTCTAGCAATCTGTCATGCAAAACTCAAAAGATATTATGATACAGGATGTATATACCTGTTCTACCAAATAAAAGCAGAAGAAAAAATTTAAAATAAATTAATCAAAAGAAAAGAAAACCCAGATTTGGTTCTAGGATGTTCCAGTTTCGTCCCTACCTAGACAGTTCCAGGTGACTTCTGTAGTATTTGGTCTCCTATTAAAAGTATATGACTGAACTTGATGACACCTACAGCCCTGTGATTCTAAAAGCCTTCTGTCATTCTAAGGTGAGTGGGAACACATTTTGTTCTAGTTAAGGAGGTCAATTTAAACTGGTGCATTTTGAAAATCTAAGTTCATTGATTCACTTAAACCTGACTTTTTCAAAACATCTAAAAACTAAATTGTTGGTGAAGATGTAGAAAAATGCAGAACCTGAAGCCTTGTTGGTGGAAATAGAATCTCATGCAGCTCTTTGGGAAAAGAGTCTCACCAAATTTACTGACATTAAATTTGTGCACACTCAACAATTCAGCAATGCTCCTCCTGGGTATGTCCCCCACAAATGACTAAGGTACTCAAGAAAAAAAATGTGTGTTAATGTTCATGGCTGAGATATTACTGTTAGCAGACTTATCAATGTATGAATAGCATATCATTGGATGGAAGATAAAAAGCAATAAATTCAACTACTGCAGCATTATGAACAGTACTTCAAAAACAATGTTGAATAGAAAATGTTATAAACACAAAGGTATGTACACACATTCAAAGCCAAAAATTTTCAAAGCTTCTGTGTGTGTATGTGTAAAAGATGAAACATAAGAAAATGTTTTAAATGTATTATGAAAGTCAACTATGATGGGAGGTGGCATTAGGAACAGAAGAAGATAATAGAGAAAAAAAGTAGAACCAAAGGAAATTAAACAAAATGGGAGCATTCTGTGAATTGATAAAGGTATAGCGTCATGAACTGAAGTTTATAGTTATCTTATGTTTGCTTCTCTGAAGTCCATGCATTTAAATTTTTCTAAACATTTAAAAATTGAAGGAAAATTTAAAAAGTATTTTTAAAAACATGTAAAGAAACACCAACTCTATTTGAGAGTTTTCATGAAAGCTGAGCTTGAATCTCATGTCATGTGAACTTTAGAGGGTTGGTTAGTCTCATCTGGGGAAAGAAAATGCAATAAAAACTCATTACGGTCATAGCAGGTGAGAGAAGAAACTGTATGGAATTCATTTTAAATCCTCCTCACAAGCACTATTCCTGGCACATAACAAGTACTCAATAAAAATCTGTGAAATGAAAGAATTTACATTATAAAAGCATAATCTTATTACTCATGGAGCTAACTAAGCCTTAAGGCAAATCTAAAAACTTGTGAGAGAATTTTCCTATTAACCCGTCCCATCATCCCAGATTATGGAACACCTATAGAAACTTAAACATAGTTATATAAATGTAATTAAATTATAAAAAATATAATCATAGTATAATATTAATATAATACTAAATATAAGCTATAGATTATGATTTCCAACCTATGTTAATGCACCAATGTCAATTATTATTCCCTACCTATTTTAATTCACCTGTGTTAATTTTGTTAATATATTCACAGAATTGAAAACCTGGGACTTAATGGGTTCAGAACAAATTAATAGGTGTATTAGTTGGACTCAGTTCTGAGCATAAGATTCAGTCCTTTGAGATTCACTGCAACTGGACACCAGTACAATGTTGGCCTTGATTTAGACTATGGGTCAAATCTTGCAGAAAAGGAATCCAGAACTTTTCTTCCTTTAGACTGTAGCTGGAATAGAGCAAGGTTAGGCAAGCAGGCAGACAAATGGTTCCATCTTAAGACTTACCACTCTCACACCTGGAAGTTATTGCAGGTGATTGACAATAGCAAAGAAAGGGCAAAAAAAAAATCTATGAAATATTAGTGAGAGTCATACTGCATGGTCCATCATTAACTTTCATTGCTGGCCTTAGAAAGTATCTTTTATGTCTTTATTAATAACCATCAGTAAATAAGGTCATTTACCGTTGACTACTATTATTATTAAATTTGCCATTACAATTTTGATTATTTGGAATTATCATGAGTTTCTTCCAGTGCTGAGTCATACGTCAGGGGTGTATCTGGGCAAAATTTAGCACTCGTTCCCTCCAATGTAGGAAAAGAGAAATAGACATGCTATTGCGCCTCTGCCTCCCCCTGAACCTTAATGATACCCTGTTGAAGAATATTTTAACAGGGAACCTTGGGAAGAGCTAATCTTCATACAATGGGTATATAATTTGCTATTGGGGGAATTTCAGGCTTCAGGACATCCGTGTGGGGGTGGAGGGGAGACTGTGCCTATGCGTCTCCATGCCTGCATTTCCTGAACCAGTGTAGTCAATGATCCTAATAGGTGATCCTGCAAAAAGAAGTAACTTCTTTAATAACCCTATGATCAGAGAAAAAAAAATCCCCAAAATGACTTCACATCCTAAGCCAAAAAAAAAAGCCAATGTTTGTTTTTTAAATATTCTTCCCCAGAGAAGTTGAGATGAAGCATTAAATGGGTGTGTCTGGAAAATTCGCATTTCAAAATAAACATTCAAAGGACTTTTCATTTCAAGAAAAATCCCACTCTTTTGCATGAAAATTAACTCTCCTAAATATATTTAAATATTTATTTACAAGCCTCTAGTCAGATAAATCTTTTTTGGGGGGAGGGGGTGGTAATCTGGGATTGAACTCAGGGACACTCAACCACTGATCCACATCCCCAGTCCTATTTTGTATTTTATTTAGAGACAGAGTCTCACTGAGTTGCTTAGCACCTCGCTGTTATTGAGGCTGACTTTGAACTCGCTGGGATGACAGGCATGCGCCACTACGCCTAGCAAATCAGATAAATCTTAAGAGACAAAAATGCTTATGCACTAAAGTGTTAGCATCTACTTTGGTTTGAAGATCACTGAGAAAAGAAAGTGAAGCCTCTTCAATATTACCATACTGAGTCCCTGGATAGAAATGATTCATTGCAAGCATATAATTTCTGTAACTTTGTAAAGTAAGGAGCATCATGTACTGCAGGAATGCATAATGTCAGGGAAATGTCTTTGGACACACTCACCTTGCAGCCAGCAATTTAATCACAAACACTTGGAAGAGAAGGCACTGGATCATTAGATTGAGCAGAATAGACTATGTGTGGAAATGACCTTCACAGAGAACTTTAGATGATGATCTCCTTAGTTGAAAGACTCCAAGCAGGAAGAATTGTTAATTTTGGAAAGATTCAATCAGTGATGCTTTTCAATTCTTTCAACTGGTTCACACACACTAATTATTTCCTTTTTAAGGCTTGAATGCAATCAAACGCTTACGTAGCAGAATGTTCACCTTTTGACCGTGAGTGGGGGACTTTGGCTTGTTGAACCTTCATTGTTCAGCTCAGAGTCCCTTTTCTATCTTTTTCTGTTCACCCCAGAGCTTAATCGATTCAGATTCTGAATAATTTTAATGATTAAATCAAATGTCAAGTTCACCGTACATGTATCTAGACTGGAAGTTCTGTTCTGCGGGGCTCATTATCATTCTCTATATTTCTTTGACCTCATTTAAATCTCTTCTGGTGAAGTATAAACCCATTGCTTATCATTCTTCCCTCATAATAACTATCATTCATTCAACACATATTTATCAAAAGTCCCTTTTATGAAAAATATATGGTAATGACTCGCTCCTAAATTTTTTTGTTATTTGAACTTGCCAGTTTTAGTGGATGTAGGAGTTGGCCACCCAGACACCCCATCAGCACCAAAGCACCCATTTCACCAGCTGCCAGGGATCCCGACAGCTGATGGCTTTCAGCTGTTGCCTTGCATTGAAGGGAGCTGCCTGGCACACATTTATGCTTTCCTTCCTGGGCAGCCCATGTCCAGTAACAGGCCACTGAAAGGGTGACAAAGGCCCAGCCTCCTGGCCTCAATTTGGGACAGTTCTGAAGGGCCACCCCAACTGGAAAGCCCAGCGTTTTCCTTCACCCAGTTCTTCCTCCCTCACTACTACAGGAGGAGATTTCCCCAGGGCACACTGCAGTGAAAGTCTGCATAGATTCCCATCTCACAAGCAAGCCTGCAGGGAAGCAAACCAAGTTGCAAGCAAGCCATAGAGCATCTCCTTCAGAGCCAGTTTTCAACAGTGCCTGCATTCGCTTCCATTATCACAGTAACCACAGAAATACTATACTTTGGTTACCAAAATATCCATCGCTTATCAGATGCCATCAAAAAGTCATACACACACACACACACACACACACACACACACACATACACACCACCACAAACGTACACAACTCTGATATTCCCCCCACCAAAATTTTGCAATGTCATTTAAGAACTATGAATGGTTCTCTCCACGACCAGATTAGACTGAAAGAGAGTGACAAGATGAATGCTTTGTTTACACACTTTTAAATGTTTCTCTGTTTTGAAATTGACACATAATAATTACCTGGATAAATAACTAAATCCTAAACAGGTCCAGCAAAATGTTTCCAAGTGGCTCTTTCTCCAGTGGCCCAGCTTTCTTGCATGGCACATTAGGTATACCTAGACTTGACCCTAGAGTATTTAGCCCATCAGCAAATTAAACATTGGTAACTTGGCAAACCATTTCACCTGTCAGTCTTCATATCTGCAGTGCAAATGGAATACTCTGTTGGATCTCAGCTTTTGTGCCTAATACTTCCATTCAGGCTGAGTTGGGCGAGCAACTGAAGGCCCAAACTGGACCAAACTGGAGGTCCTTGTGAGAAACTGCAGCTTCAACAGGGCCGTTCTGCCCTATGTGTAACCTGTGGTTACCATGGGTTACAGAAGCAGTTTGCTGATGGCTTTTTGGTTTATTTTTCTTTTATTATTTATTTATTTATTTATTTATTTCAGAGTGAGGAAGAAATGGTAGATAGTTCAGGAAAATGAATGATGGAAAATTAAAGACTCTTCTATTTTTAGTTAGAAATAATAATTTTCACCCCTGGACTCCAGGGAAAACAGTGCATTAAGTCCTAAGAATGTTCTTGTTTTTCATTATTAAATTCAATTTATCAAATATTTGTTGAGTACCTAGACTACAGAAGGATAGTGCCCTACAAACTTGGGATACATTAGTCAGTAAAACAGGCACAATTCCTACCTGGAATTCCTGTCTTTCATTCACTGTCTTTGCCTTACTACTTTGTGGGAGAGAGAAGGGAGCCCAAGGGAAGGGTGCAGAGATTATATGTCACAGATTTCCAGATTTTCTGCACAGGGTTGCTGTGAATTATTCCATCCCACTCTCAGCCCATGTGACTCTCCTATTTGCTTGGATTATAAGATCACTTTTATTTTGACTAGTGAAATGTGAATTTGGATATAAATTAAGAATGAAAATTCTTACCTCTTCATTCTCTGAAAATATTGCTGGGAGATGAGGGACTGACATGTGAAGGGAGGAAACTAATATTTATTAAGCATTTAGTATTTTAGTATACTCTCCACACTTTACAAAAGACACTGCGTTTAATCTGCATGGTGAATCTGAGAGTTAGATGCTTTTTTTTTCTTTTTTTTTTTGGTACTTGAATTGAACCCAGGGTCATTTTACAACTGAGCTACATCACCTGCCCTTTTTTATTTTTTTATTTTGAGACAGGGCCTTTCTAAGTTGCTAAGGGTCTCACTAAGTTTCTGAGGCTGGCTTTGAACTTGCCATTCTCCTGCTCCAGCTTCCCAAGTCGCTGAGATTACAGGCATGCCCATGGTGCCCAGCAGAAACTGAGACTTAGAGATAATCTAAATAAATTTCCAGAGATCACACAGGTAGGAAGTCACAGACCCAGATGTCACCCAGGGCCACCTGCTTCCTTCTTTCCCGTTCTAGGCCTCCGGCACAGAAACATGACAGTTCTGGTCTACCAGATTTACCAGTGTATCTAGAGCTTGAGAAATGATTTCCTAATTCAGTTAGGATGTTTTCAGGTTTTCAAATCAATGCGTTTTAAAATGAATTTGAGCAAGAGAGACCTGTGGGCATGAGACATTCAAAAGAACTATTGTAAAGATTTGTGTAATGGTTGAGGTTTCCTTTGCAGTGTCTGCCCCAATTTCCCCAGTGTTTTGTGAAAAACATTGTAAATTTATCATGGTTTTTTATTTTTAAAATCTTGTGTTCTCCCCCCTATTTTTAAGTATGCATAAAATTAAAGACTATCTGTCTATATGAGAAAAAATGTTATTCAGTCATTCTGGAGAGAGGGCATACAAAAGAGAAAGACTTAAGACAGTTTTCTAGTTACTTAGATACTTAAATCTGTTAATAGCATGAGTTTGCTACTCTTCAATCTAGAAGCTGTAAAATGAATGAATTTTCTGAAGCCAAAGGAGTTGATATTTGTTTCTCATGGAAGATGTACAATATTGAAATATACTGATTTATTTTTATGTTTTGGAATATTATTGGTTTATTTTTGTATACCTTGGTTTGCTTCACAGAGGATTTGGAATGATGTATAGGACTTGTTTAGATTAACAGATAAAGCTATAAAAAGAATTCATATCACTGCATGATGCATTTTGTATCCTTATATGTAGTAAAATTACTGACATTAAGCCAGTCTTCCTAAAAGCTAAAAGAAAAACCCGTATTTTATATCATTTATATTTTGTCCTGAAAGCATGACATATTTTAGTGAAGTAGACTTTCCTGACCCCTGGTTTGACAAGGACCTCTTTCCTGTGTCATTTTTATAACATTCTGACAATAAACATAAAAGCAGATATCATGGGAAACTTTATTTTTTTTCCTTAATAAAACCTGAGGACCTAATGACCAAGTTCAATTCAAAGGAATTGATTTTCTGGATCAATTAGAAAGTGTGTGATCGACATCCACAGCTTACTGACAGTCTACCTTAATTTCCAGAGAAAAGATACAAAAAGCCCATTGCCTGGCCCAGCACTTTCTTCATCCTAATAGGCCTTAGAAGTCTTTTCTGCTTGGACCATACTGGGCTCAGATCCATTTCAAAGCAGAGCTCGGTGGCCTTCACTACCACTGATTACAGGTGTCTGCAGCTGAAGCCTGTTTGTCAGCATGGACCTATCCTCTAGGGATCATAGGACACACAGGTCTCTAGATTATACACACTATTTTCTGCATTTGTCTCTAAGTGCATTTTGTAGGGTGAGACTTCAGAGCTTTCAATCCACGAAAGGGTCACAGGCAGGAATGCATTGACCGCAGGTCCTTAAAGCACTCATCCCTCGATATTTCCATCAAGAGTTTTCATAAAAAGTGAATAGCCAGCCATTCAAAGGCAGACTCTGGCAAGAGCGTGGGTCCACTGAACTGGGCTGAAGATGAAAGGCAAGGCCAAACACTAAGAATCAAAGTGTCCCATGGGCACTTAGAGCCTCACCCAGGTAGGCACCTGACACCCACCTGCCCGTGGAGAGGGAAAGGCAGAACCTCCACAGAACCAGTCAAAATATTTCTGAAGTATCCACACTGTGCCAGAAAATGAGGATACGGTGTTGACCAGTGTCGCCAGGCAGGCAGCACTGATTCCCATGGTCTTTGACAGGTCGAATATCATCATGTTAGTTTGGGAATAGGGAAATGTGTTGGTGATCATATAAACAGATCTCAAGTCACCCGGCTGGCTTAGGACTATAGAAATAACAAAGCATCCTGGCAGAATTCAGAGAATAGATTCCTCAGTAATTATAATTAGATTCATTAACATTATTTTTAAATGTTTCACATTTACCATGAGAGGAAGCAACGAATTGACAACTTTTAAAGAACTTAGTGTTTCTTAAGTTTATGACTGTTAGAAGCATTCTGCAGCAATGGTGACAGAAATGAGTGGTGACTCCCACCTGGTGGCTCCTCTGTCTCCATGAGTTAGGAGAAACCTACACCGAGGACAAAAAGGGGAACATTGGCGGTTTGAAGAGAGCAGGGCATCTTAGAAATTATTATATTTTGTCCCGTATGCAAAAACAGAACATTTCTGTCAGCTGCCCAAATTAACTCAATCTAGTGCTTAAATTTTTACCATAAACAGGTATCCAATTTGTACCACACATGTGGAAATTAGTACTACATAGATAAGGGTCAGACTGTATTTGGATTCACCTCCTTCACTTATTATCTGTGCGGTCTTGGGCAAGTAACTTTACAGTCTGTGCCTCAGTTTCCTCATCTGTATCATGGGGCTAATAATAAGTCTCACCTTAGAGAGGAATTTTAAATATTAAATAATTGTATAAGTAAATTATTATAATAACACCTTGTATTAGTCAGCTTTCCCTTGTTGTAACAAGTACCTCAGATAATCAACTGAAAAAGAGAAGAAGTCGTTTTAGAGATTTCAGTTCATAGTCGGTTGGTTGCTTTTGGGCCTGTGGTAAGGCAGAACATCGTGGTGGGAGTACCCGACAAAGGAGGCTGCCTCCTTTACTGTATCCTGGAATCCAAAGAAAGGAAGAGACAGGGTCCCACCATCCCCTTTGAAGGCACACCTTCAATGACCTAAAACCTCCCTTTAGGCCCCACCTCCTTAAAGGTCCCATCATCTTTCAATACCAACAACTAAGGACCAAGCTTTTAACACATGGGAAACATGCCAGATGCAAATCATAGCATGCCTGATCCACGGTAAGCAAATGCAAGTGACAGTGATTTAAGGAACACCAACAGCACAAGCAAGTAGAGCTAAGATGAGCTCGAAGAATCAATGACCTCCATGGAAAAAGCACTCATCTTTTAAAATATCAGGAAAACTTTTAGAAATTAGAATTTAATATTGTTAAATTAGTATTTCCACAGAACACTGGGAAGACATGGCAATCACGTAACAAGAATATGAAATACAAGTCATCTGTCCAGATAGTCAAAGAACGTTTATAGCATAAAAGCAAACAGATGAACCTCAAAGACACAGAAGGCCAGTTCGGGGGATCCACAGCAGACTGCTCCACAACAAAATCTGCCTTCTCATCTCCCTAGGCCACAGTGAGATGCGTTTCCCAGCCACCCTTTCAGATGGGTATAGTCAGCGGAACCCAAAAAGGGATGTCTCATGCCCAGGCCTTACTCGGAACATCTCCCCTGCACACAGATCCCTGTGTGAGACTGGTTCAGCCTCAGGATGGCAGTAGCAGGAGTCCAGTTTGCCTGTGTGACAGTGGCAGAGGGGAGGCTGGGAAGGTGGGCGAGGCATGCATAGGAACCTGCAATGTGGCGCTAACACATTGGAGCTGAGCCTTGGGGCTGTGGAGGTACTTTGCCTAGACAAGGATATGTAAAGCAGACATGCATTCCAGAAATTTCACCCCCCCCCCCCCCCCCCCGTGACCAAACTGTGCAAGAGGACCGGAGAGGTGGCTAGAACCTAAGACCAGAAGCAACTGGGAGACTTAAACAGCAGGTGAAAAAGAATCAGAGAGACTGTAGCATCAACATTTCTGTTGGGTGCAGAGGGCGGGGATGCTACTATAAGAAATGAAGTCAGATGCAGGTGTCAAGGCACTTGAGGACATGCCATGGCTTTGGGTGCACCCATGCCTCTCTTCTCCCCAACCAGTTAGAAGATTGTTACTAGTACCTTCTTCACTGCTTCCTTTCACACTCCGTCCATTCCAAATGCTTCACTGTTTCCCTGACTCCTCCCTTGTAGGGATTGTGTCTGCTCTCTGGAATACATGCATGCCCTTGACCATCAAGAAGTCCCTAGACAGCCATATCAAGCTTTGTGAAGGCTTCTCTCTCCCCTCCAGACAAGTCTGGCTGCACCCTTTGAGCCTTCTCTCTTCCATGCCCTCTGCCCCTTCTGAAAATGCTCACCTGACATCTCCACAGCTAGATGGGGAGCTTTTTGATAGATGGAGTTTTTCACCTTTGTGTTCCTTTTTGCCAGCAGAGGGCCCATGATATACCAGGTGCTTAGTAGATGTTTGATGAACGTGCTAATTAATCAAGAAGAATAAGGGAACAGGAGAGAGGCATGGATCTTGAACTAGCAGCATTCCTCTTTCCATTCTCATGGGAAGAATACAGAGGAGGACTGAGTAGCAACATCTGGAATGACTTACACCATTGAAAAAGGTGATGATTAAGGTTAGAAGTAACAAATATATCCAATCTACACAGCTATAGGATTCCTGCTCTTTTAGTTGCTTCAAAACATGTGTCTTGCTTCTTTTGGCCTTGTGCTTAAAGGCTAGTGCTCCCGTGGCTATTTTGGATCACGACCTTAAATTTGGAGGGTAGACTTAGGTGCTATAGGATCAGTAGTTTAGGTTGCATAGAGAGAAGAGCTTAAACAGAGCAAACACCTAAGTCCCTGCCATCAAAGAACCAAAATACCAGCACTGAACTCCCCACCTCTGGACTGCTTTTCTTGGGAGTTAATCTCTATGTTCAGACATAGAGATGCTGTTCCGATTACAAACAGCAAAACCTAATATGATGTAGTTTGGCTTGCCTTTTGGTAGCTAACACAGCACCCTAAAGATTCTTGGTCTGATTTTACCATAGATAAATAGATTGTGTGCTCAGAAAGTTACCAACTTTTATCTTAACAGGAAATTTAGAGAAATTCTATGTAACCCTGCATTGTGTCCTGCACTTTCTGGAAGGGCCTGCAGGAAGAGTCTGTTACTGAAAAACATCATAATCACGCTGTTGATTCCAAATATGCTCACATTCTAGTTCATGGTACAAATCATTTCTTGCCTTTTCTCCATCTTCAGTCTCTCAAAGGTCATCCAGGGCAGCCAGTCTGTATATCCTTCTCTCCCACACAGTGATTCTCCTCTTCTTTTACATTTTCCTGACCTTCTCACATGACCCAGCTCCATCCTGCTGCTGTGGTCTGTTGAAGAGTCTCAGGAACCCAAAGTTTCCCATTCCTGAGATGGAGAACACTGTCATTGTTTAAATTGGAATAACCACAAGACAAATCCATCTCTGTCATGGGAACATTAATCACATTCACAGCACGACTTCCTCATGTTATTAAGATGAAGTTTTCCATTTCCAATAGAATGAGGAGAGGAAGGAAGTAAAAGAACAAAGGGAAGAGAGAGCTCTATGCTGCCCCAGGCGTGTTATTATGCCTGCCTTCTACCACACTGTAAGAGTGTTAAAGAAAGGAAACCCCTTATTTCTCCTCTTTACCCCCAACATCCAGGAGAGTGCCAGGCATGCTTAACCACTCCATGACTCATTTGTTGAATGAGTGGATATGTAATCGCTAGGCAAATATACACGAGAGAATGAATGAACATAGGAACGAGTGAACGAATGAATGAACACGTAATAACCAGGCACATGTCATTGTCCACATGGTCGTCACCCTAGCAACACTCGCAGCCAATTAGGAGACATGGATCTCAATGGCGGCTTGCTCTGGTGAATGCTATTCCTACGAGCTTAGTGATGCCAGACAAAGCAGCGACCTAGTCATTCACACCCACCATTCAGGGACGGGGTCAGAAGTCAAGAGAAGTTGAGAGCATGAGTGGTGCTGAAAGGGATTAGTGGGTCTCCCTCCCTGTGCCCTGGAGCAAGAACAGAAGCCTGTAGCATTTGTTCTTTCTGCCTTTGAAAAAAACAATTTCTCACTTTGAGCATTGGTTCGAAAGTCAGAAAAGTAGGGCTGGGTATGCAGCTTAGTGGTAGAGCTTGCCCAGCATGCTCAAGGTCCTGGGGTCAATCCCAAGCACAGAAAGGCAGGGAGGAAAGAAGGAAGGAAAGAAGGCCAGTAGGCATGGAGGCACACTCCTGCAATCCCAGCAGCTCAGGAGGCTGAGACAGGAGGATCGCAAGTTTGGGGCAATTTAGGGAGGCCCTAAGCAACTTAATAAGACCCTGTCTCAAAAGACAAAAATAAGAGGGGCTGGGGATGTGGCTCAGTGGTTCAGTGCCCCTGGGTTTAATTTCTGGTACAAAAAAAGGAAAGAAGGAAGGAAGGAAGGAAGGAAAGAAGGAAGGAAGGAAGGAAGGAAGGAAGGAAGGAAGGAAGGAAGGAAGGGAGGGAGGGAGGGAGGGAGGGAGGGAGGGTAAAAAAAGTAAAATAAACCCCCCCCCCAAAGTAGCAGATCGGGCACAGGTGCTACCTGAATGGAAAGCATATGGTAATTGTATAGGAAGTGAAGTTTTGCTTTTTCTTGTCCCTGGTTTTAATTTGTCTGCTTTCCCAGCATGAGAATTAAACAGCATCCAGAGCAATTCAGAAAGTTAGAAAATTCTGGCATGAGCCAGGGCATAGTGGTGTACTCCTGTAATCCCAGCAACTCAGGAGGGGGAAGCAGGATCATCACAAGTTCAAAGACAGCCTCAGCAACTTAGTGAAGCCCTAAGCAACGTAGCAAGACCCTGTCTTGAGATTAAAAATAAAAAGAATTGGGAACATGACTCAGTGGTAAAAGCACCCCTGGGTTCATTCCAAGAAGGAAGGAAGGGAGGGAGGAAGGAAGGAAGGAAGGAAGTGCTGGGCATAATATGTGATATAGCTTCAGAAACCATTAATATCCCCAAGCCGTATCTGACTTCGAGAATCCTGACTTTTTATTTAAATACATTATATATATATATAATACACTATATATATATATATATAGTGTATACTATATATACTATATATAGTAGCATCAGGAAAGACTCTACAGCTTTCCCTATAGAGTGTTGGTAAGTCTTTTGCCACTTGAACTTAAAAATAATTAATTAAAAGACCATGAAAATGCCTTAAGAAGTTAACTATTTTGTTTAACTCTACAGGAAAACATAACTAGGTATGTAATTTTGTAAAAAGATGACCAGCTGATATTTCTTTGCCAGAGGAGTTGGATGTGGTAACTTTGTTGTTGTTATAACATCCTACTGAATAGTCCCAATGGGGTAGTGGGGAGGGGTCTAGGCAGAGGAAGCAGCCAGCAGGGATTGTTAGGGACTGATTCCACTTCTTAAGGAAATGGACAGTTAAGCAAGTGAATAGTCACATCTTCCAGATTTAAATTAATAGCTTGACAGCAACAGAATAAGAAGTAGCAAAAATGAAGCACCCTCACACAGAACTAATAGCCAACCTGAGTCAGTCTGAAAATAAAGACAGGATGATTTATTTGAAGATGATTCTTAAGTGAGTATTGACTGAGATCTATATCACTTATCCATTAAATATTTTTCTGTTACAGTATCATAAAGTATTAAGACACCATTATTCCTCTGTGTCTATATGGCCTTGGTTCAGGATCCCTATAGGATACCAGGAGCTGAGGATGTTCCCATTCCTAATATGACATGGTATAGTGCTTCCATATAACCCATTCACATCCTCCCCAATACTTTAAAACTTTTCTATGACTTATAATACCTAACACGATGTAAATGCTGTGTAAATGATCATTATGCTATGTTGTTTAAAATGACAAGTAAAGAGAACATCTGTACATGATTAGTGCAGACATGGTTTTTTTCTTCCAAATATTTTGGATTCTCAGTTGGTTGAATCTGTGGATGTGGAACTCGTGGGTACAGAGGACTGATTATGTAAATCCTTGATTTAAGCCTCCACATAATGACTGAACAGCAAACCAATACCTAAATACACATTTTCCGTTTTGAGAGAATTTTAAGGTGTTACTCTGATGCCTCCCAGCAAAGAAATGATTTTTAAGGAAGTAACAAAACACCATAAAGGAAAATGTGAAAGTTGGAACCCAAGTATTCCCTTAAAGGTGACTCAGTCCTTGGCCAGGCCTCCCTGGACCACTGGACTGTTTGGTCAGCACCACCTGGAGTTGCCCCAGGGAGCAGGAAGCCTTGTCTGCCCTGGACGCCAACTCCTCTCCAAACCCATAATTAATCTCCAGTTTAGTCCCAGGGAATCCTTTCAGAATATCTATTTCCTGTGATAAAAATAATATGTGACAATGTGATTATTTCTTGTATTGAGGCTCAGCACGGGTCAGGTGCTGAGTTGAATGCTTTAGCCTCGCTCATTCCCCACCACAGCCCTATTTCAATGCAGTTAAATATTGCCATTACCTGCATCTCAGAGGAGGGAACAGAGGTGCTGATTTTCCAGGGACATGCGACTTGAAGGTTGGATGGCTACTGCTGTAACTCCCACTCCTATAACTCTGAACGCAAAACCTCTGCAAGGTGAAAATCCACCCTAGGACCCTTCTATTCTCATCAAGGAACCAAATTAACTTGATACTAGTTGTGGCTTTAGAGTTTTCCTGGGAGCTGGTTGGGGAGATTGTTAAAGAAGAGAAATGATAGAGGTCATTCCCAAGGAGAGAAGAAAATACTAGAATTTCTAGTACTTCTTGGATTTCCTATAACATAAGATGGAAGTAACTCCTCTTTTGTTCTTCCAAACACAGTTAAGTCCTGCCCTGACCCTGAAAGGCAAAAAAGGTGCAGGGGCTTTGCTGGGGCTATTTTTCCTTATCATACCAGTCTTGGAGAACAGGATCAGGTCCTTGTTCCCCATTGTTGAAGATTAAACACCCAAGAAATGCCTAAGCATGCATAGAAAGCAAGTCTTATCTAATAGAGGGACAGAGGTAGCAGACTTCTCCAAAGAGAGGTGGGCCCAGAGCTGGTGTCCACAGGAATGGGTGTCCTTCTATGGACCCCAGAACCCCCCACTTTCTTTTTCTTCTTCATGTACATGCCTAAAGGCAGGAAGGAGCAGCATTGGAGGTAATCCTTAGGAACTCCTTGAGCCTGGGAGTGCGATCCCAGGATCCCAGGTGTTACCTGTGGTTACCCATTGTTGTTTTCCAGAGGTCACCCATCATCTTTTCTTTCATAACTAGCCCTTATCTTCCCAACCTCCATCATTCACTACTTACACTGACTCCCAGACCTTCCTCCCGCTGCCTCAGTTGGTTGAGGAATGTGACATTTCCTGTCCCCTCAGGCCAGGCAGGGCTGCAGGCAGATTGCTTTTTGGTAAAGAAAGCACCACAGGGGGAGTCAGTACAGGGAGCTCATTTTATAGAATTATTATCTTAACCTCATGTCCCCACCATCCTCATCTGTCTGTCCCCTTTGACCCAAATTGGCCAGAGATGTGAATATGTGGTAAAATGAAGATGTATTAAGAATTTTCTCTCAGTGATTTGGACATTAAAGGTGCAATAAAAGAAAATAAAAATTATGCAAAAGTGCTTCAGGAAGCATTTCTCAAGTTTCTCACAGTCTAATGGAAGGGACAGGGGGTACAGGAGTAGAATCAATAGTGTTAAGTACGAGGACCGTGAACGAACAGAGAAACAAACAGTGGCCTCTCGTCTGAAAGCCCAGGGTGGCAGCATTCCGAGACCGCATGGGAATCAGCCCTAAAGCTGAGCCAGGTTTCTTGGGTTGAAGGGTGGGAAAGGCACCGAGGAGGTGCTGTACACCGAGGAGGCCAAGTGACAGGATGTCAGGGAGGAAGGGCCTGTTCTCAGAGCAGCGCCCAGCGGGGATGGGAAGAACAAGCCAGAGATGGTGCCAGAGCAAAAGGCAGAGCACATATTTTAAAAGGCCTTGGGCATCAGGTTAGATTGTTCACCTACAGTCACTGGGCAGCACAGCAGGCTTCTAAGCGGGGTCCTGTTGTGATGGAAATGTTTTAGGAAAATTAACTCTGGCTGCAGAAGGAAGGCAGCATGAGAGGAGGTGTCTACACAGCCAAGCAGGAGCTGGTGCCTGAGTTCAATAGCTCCCAAATCAGAGGCTGGATTATCTCCTGTCTAATGCTCACACCCCAAAGCTATTCTGATTCCTCCACTTCATACTAGAAGTTTGAGCAACAGAGCCCTACCTTTAGCTATGACCCTGCTATTACTAGCAACACTTATTACCCTATGTTGCCTAAAGAAACTACTTAAATTATGTGATGCTCAATTACTTTTTCATTTGTAAAACAGAAGTGTCAAGAATACTGTCATTTAGAAGTATGAAGACTTCCGGGATTAGGGAAAGGGTGGTTATTGAGCCAGGCCAAGCATTCAATGAACATTTCTTGTTCCTGGAGAGAGCCAAAGATAAATTATGCATGACATTTGCCCCCAGGGCTTAGCTAGAGCAAGAACTTAGGGCTTGCACAAGGGGAGAGATGCTAGCAGGCGGAGTGGAGGCCAAGGCTCAGAGGCAGGGATGTGTGTGTCCTCTTTGAAGAGTTAACAATCCTGGATCTGCATAACCTGGGCAAGCTGAAGTGACTGACTAGGAAAGGGACTGAGTCTACTTTCAAACAAACCCAAGTGTACATCAGGAGCCTAAGGAGAACTTCACTAAATCCTCCACTCTTCAGGGGGGTTCCTGGGCTTCTCGGTATCAAAAACAAACACACCTTCCCAAATTACATAGAACAGGTTGAGAACTACTGGAACCAGGAAGATGGTACAAAATAGGATTATAGAGGCTTTAAATTTCAGGCTAATGGAAGCCACTGAGCACTTGATTGTTGTGGGCCAGGCATGAGAATCTACATGGTGGTGCAAAGGAAGAACCTAAAGACATAAGTGCACCTGGTGGGACGGACAGGAGGGACAGCAGAGGCAAACAAGGACTTGCTGAGTTGTAAATTCCTGAGGACAAAGGCAACATTCACTGTTCCCACCCCAGGGTGTCCGGTGTCCAGTAGTGTGACAAACAACACACCAACTAGATAGATTTTTGTTAATTAAATACTTGAATTAGTAAATATAGAAAATAAAATCTAGAAAACTGGGGGGAGGGGCTGGGAAATATAGTTTCACCAAAACACAATAAGGAAACTTAAAAGGATAAAAGTTCAGAGAAGATGAACATGAACTCAGTTTCAGATTTAAGTTTAAGCAAATGAATGAGGTTCAGAGCATGCAAAGAAAAGTGCCTGGAAGTCTGTCACCCCCTTCTGCTTTATTTGTATATAACCAGGAGACTAAAACATGCCTTGTGCTCCTGACAGGCTCCATCTACTGTGGGATCCACTGAATGTCACTAGAAGGTCTGCACCCTCTGCTCCAGAGGATTCCCGGTTGAATGACAAAGACACTAAGAACAGTAAGTCCAGGTGGGGAAGCAGTGTGGGAAGAATGGGGCCTGCGAGCCCCAGATGTCCTGAATTAACATACCAAAGATTTCAGTTTATGAGGAATGTACACCCGAATTTCAAAGTGAACTACCAGTTTCCTCTGCAACTCCCCAGTCCCACATACCACGCCTGGTGTACACACGCCTTCCACGCTGGAGCAATTGTGGGCCCAAACTGACTTTTGTTGCTCTTTTTAGTTATAAATGAAAGTAGAATGTATGTATATCACACATACATGGAATACAACTTCCCACTTTTGTGGTTGTACATGATGTGGAGTTACATGGTCATGGTTTCATATATGAACATAAGAAAGTTATGTCTGATTCATTCTACTATCTTTCCCATTCCCATCCCCCATCCTTGCCTGCCCCAGTCCAATCCAGTGAACCTCTAATCCTCCCTCCGCTTCCCCTCCACCTATTGTGAGTCCGCATCCACATCAGAGAGAATATTCCACCTTTGGTTCTTTGAGATTGGCTTATTTCACTTAGGATGATAGTCTCCAGTTCCATCCATTTACAGACAAATGCCATAATTTCATTCTTCTATGGTTGAGTAACAGTCCAGTGTGTATATATACCACATTTTCTTTATCCATTCATCTGTTGAAGAGCCCTAGGTTGGTTCCATAGCTTGGCTATTGTGAATTGAGCAACTATAAACATGGATGTAGTCACATGACTGTAGTATGCTCATTTTAAGTCCTTTGGGTATAAACTGAGGAGTGGTATAACGGGGTCAAATGGTGGTTCCACCCCAAGTTTTCTGAGGAATCTCCATACTGCTTTCCATAGTGGTTGCACCAATTTGCAGTCCTACCAGCAGTGTAAATGTACCTTTTCCCTCACATCATCACCAACATTTCCTATTGTTTGTATTCTTGATAATTGACATTCTGACTGGAGTGAGATGAAACCTCAGTGTAGTTTTAACATACATTTCTCTAATTGCTAGTGATGTTGGACATTTTTTTCATATATTTGTTGACCAGTTGTATCTCTTCTTCTCTGAAGTGTCTGTTCAGGTCCATTGCCTATTTATTGATTGAGTTGTTTGTTTTTTTGGTGTTAAGTTTTTTGAGTTCTTTATATATCCTGGGGAGTCATGCTCTATCTGACGTGCAGGTGACAAAGATTTTCTCTTGCTCTGTAGGCTCTCTCTTTATGTCAAACTGATTTTTTTTTAAGAACCATAATATAGAAAGAAAAGGCCAATACACAATAGTGTATCAGAAATCTAAGCTATCTTCTATTTCTTCAAGCTCGATACTAATATATTAACTCTAAAAATGTGCCCCATTATTTATAGCTTGATTTCTTGGTGGTTTCATATAGCATTTGTTGGATAAGAGCTGAAAACCTTTTATATCCTGGTTATTACATACTGTGTAGCTGAAATTAATAGAGTAGAAACACCCTCTTTTTTAGAGTAGAAACATCACTTTTTTCTTCTGACTCATAAGGGTCTCTTTTTAACATTACAGATCAATAAATATTATAGTGGTCTACTTTATGTCAATTTCTGGAACATTAACCTTGATGAGGATGGAGGGGATGGGTAATGTTAACATATACATAAAAAAAAAAAAAAGAACAGACTATTTCAGAGGCAAGAAGAGATACTGAAGGGAGAAAGAAGAGGGCAGAGCACCTTCACAGAGCTTTCTCCCCAGCTATGCAGTATGTATTCATAGGCTGTGTCCTACCTCGGAAACAGGAAAAGAAAAATAAAAAATGAAAAGATACTAATTGTATAGAGAAGACAACTAAATTTCAGGGGCCTCAGTTCTTGTGATCCTTCTTTAATTATAGAAGAAACAATATCTGCACCCAAAAATACATAGGCAACTCAGAAATACAAAGTTATTATCGCCCTGAGTTCGAGACGACAGCATCCTTGCTTACAGAGAAAACTTCTGCTTACCTGCACGTGAACCCACATGGGGATTATGATATGACCTTTAGTTACTAAATTGCTGGAACTTCTGTTGATTCCTCAGAAATAATACTGAATGCTCAATGCTATTAAGCCCTTAAATCTCCTGCCAGGACTCAAGTCAGCCTGTCAGTTGTTTGCATCTTGTCTGCCTTCAGACCATGTTACTTGATGACTTCCAATCAAGGCACTATAGCTCTGGCATTCATGGAGACCATTAATATACCCACTCAGTGCCTTTGTGCAAAAGGAAGGCACGCATATTCACTAAGTTGGCAGTGTCTGTGATCATTTCTACCATCCCCATCTCCCTCTTGGGAACATCCTCCTATCTCTTACATCCTTCTCTCCCCACTCCTCTGCCTTCCTGAACACTCTCCCTCTGTTAAAACAGCCACAGATGTGATATCATCATCTGTCTTTGAGGGAAACACTTTCACCCAAATTGCCACCTCTTTCAAATTTTCCCATTCAATACCTTTAATCTCTAAATGGAAAATGAAAGATTTTGTTTTCTGTTCAGAGTTGAAAGAGTTTTCCAAGCCTAACATTAAGCAGAGATAACTTTAAATGCCTTGAAAATAAAGCCATTTCAGTTGCTAAGCTACCTGAAGAAGATGGGCTCAAAAAAGAAATTAGATCCTTGGGCTGATGTCTTCCATTTTCTCTTTTCTACCATCCCTTAATCTTAGTCACTTTCTAGTCCTCTGCTCAAGGATCCCCAGGTGACCTATGCCCAGGGCCAGGTCTCATGGCACCCTCTTTTCTCAAGCACCAAGAGCAGAGAATCCACGTACAATCCTGAGGAGGTCTATTAGAATCACTTGGAAAACTTGTATCAAACTACTACTGCCTCCCAATGTATTCCCTCCTCATTTTAATACTTGGAGTCCTGCCTCTCTAGGTGTCTTCTTCTACCACCTGGATTAAGAATCAGTGTGGATCTACTGCTATGGAAGGAAAGAAATAAAAAGCATTTATGACTGTCTTGTAGCGTGGTGATCATGCCAGAGCACTTCAGATGTGCAATTCATATTCCATTGACTTCTGTGTCAGTATCAAGGATTGTGTTAGTCAGTTGTGCATCACTATAACAAATACCTGAGATAATCAACTTAGAAAGAAGAAAGGTTTACGTTGGCTTACAATTTTGGAGGTTTTAGTTCATAATCAGTTAGCCCCACAGTGCTTTTGGATCTTTGATAAGGCAGGACATCATGGCAGAATCAAATGGTGGAGCAAAACTACTCACTTCATGGTCATGAAGAAAGAAAGAGGAAGAGACCAGGGTCTCACAGTTCTCTTAAAGTTTCCACCATCTCCCAGTAGTGCCAAGTTGGGGGCCAAGGCCTCACCACATGGACCTTCAGGAGACATTCAAGATCCAAACCACAGCAAGGACATTCCTGACAGTAAGGGGAAGAGCTGTCCAGAGATTTTTCAGAGACTGGGAATGGGGGAGAGAGATAGATGTTAAGATTATAGCATTCACTGTGGAGCATTCAAATATGAATGTGTAGACATCAGTGTGCCTACAGTGCTTAAACAAAATACAGACGGTCTCTGAATTATGATGTTCAACTTAGCTTTTTCAACTTCACAGTGTTGTAAATGCTTTCCCATATAACCATTCTGTTTTTCACTTTCTGTATTGTCAGCATTTAATAAACATTCAACTTTTTTTTTTTTATAAAATAGACTTTATGTCAAATGAGTTCACCCAACTTAAGCTAATATAAGTGCACTGAGCACTTTAAGGTAGGTTAGGTCAAGCTACAATGTTGGGTAGGTTAAGTGTCTTAAATACATTTTCAAATTATAGTATTTTCAATTTAAAATGGGTTTAATGGGATGTAACCCCATTAAAAGTCAAGGAGCATCCGCCTTGCATCAGACAAACTGTTGAATAGATATAGGCATAAAGATACTTGCTAATAAAGTAAAACAAAACAAAAATCTTCAAGTTTCTAGAACATGGTGAAAGGTGGCATAATTTGTTAACCTCCCCAAATCACCAAAAAATATAGCAACTAGGGTATCAAAAGCAAACTTTCACAGACAACATCTACAATGAACCAAATATGTTTATTCCAAACATATTTGAACCAAATATGTTTATTCCAAATATGTGTGAATTGAATAAACTACTAGTGATATTGAGATCTATGTGGTGTTGTGAAGGAGTCAGGGGAAGTAGAAAGAAGCAAAGAGGTTTCTGATGTTGTCAAGAGGCAGAGAAACAATCACCATTGACATGTACTGACTGTAAATTTGTGGGCCAGTCGGGCAGACGCAGCTGAAATATGTAGTCTTTTTTTAAGAATTTTTTTTTCTTTTTTTTTATTAAAATCTTTTTTATTTTTACAGACTGCATTTTGATTCATTGTACACAAATGGGGTACAGCTTTTCATTCTATGGTTGTGCACAATGTGGATGCACACCATTCGAGCAATCATACACGTCTCAGTCCACCATCTTATTGATGGCTTCTACTTGTGATTGAACACAAGAGAACAGCTGGGCCCAATGCATCCCACTGGGGTCCTTAACCCATCTTTTCTTCAAGCAGAAGAGAAACTGTCAGAAACAGAATCCAAGCTGAACAGGAAGTATTCAGTAGGGGCAAAGAGGTAAAGAGAAGATCCAGTTAAAAGTAGGGGAGGGAAAAAAGAGTCAACCCATAGCAGACAAAATGAAGCCATGGAGTATATAGGACCGCCTTACCCTTGCAGGATATGATCCAGGACTCAGGGGATGCATGAAACCTTGAGTCATACCAAAGTGTATACAATGTCTTTTCTATACAGATGTATCTATGATAAAGTTTAACTTGTAAATTGGGCATAGTAGGGGATTTAAAAAGTAACAAAATAGACTAGAACAATATATTTTAGATTTTATTAAAAATCATGTACATGGGGTGGAATTGTGGCTCAGTGATAGCGTGCTCAAGTAGCACATGGGAGGCCCTGGGTTCAATCCTCAGCACCACATAGAAGTAAAATAAAGTTATTGTGTCTACCTACAACTAAAAATATATATTAAAAAAATGATATGCATGCATGCTCCCTGTCTTTCTCTCCTTCTCCTTCTGTCCTTCCCTCCCTCCCTCTCTCTAAACTGGCATGGGGCAGGTAGTATCTACTGCATGGAGAGGCTGGGCTAAGGGATGATTCATGTCCCAGGCAGGACAGAACAGGACAGCACAGGTTTTCACCCTGCTACTCAGAATGACCCCTAATTTAAAACTTAGGTGTTGTTTATTTCTGGAATTTGCTATTTAATATTTTTCAACCATAGTGAACTGAAAATGTAGAGAGAAAAATCATAGATAAGGGGAGCTGACTGTATTTGTTAATATATCCTAATAACAATAGAAGAGAGAGCTCTAGATCTCAGAGCTGTTTGCAACTGGACCAGCATTGATGTAAATTCACATAGTAAAGAAAAGGAATGAATATGGAAATCAATATATGAATATGTGTATAGATATGTGTGTATGTCTATGTGTAGAAATATGTGTAACATAAATATGATGAACTGATGCAAATTCACCCAGTAAATTCACTTTGAATTGCCTATTAAAAAAAAAAATTAGATTACCTGATAAAGTCAAGTCTAACATTCTAGGCTACCATATGCATGCAAACTTTCCTGTGATTGAAATAATGTTATTTTTCCAGTGAGGAGAAAAGTGTATACAATGTACTGCCACTTATTTAATAAAGGAAATAGTGGATTTTTAAAAAAATACATATGTATTAATTTTGTATAATTATGTTAATATATTAATGGAAAGATGAATCACAGTATTTAAAAATAAAACAGTATCTAAAGATAGAGGAAGAAATTCGGATAAAGGAGATAGGGAGAGAAACTAGATTCGTCTTGTAAGGTTGACTTTAGAGTCATGTAAAACTTCACATAATAGACAGCAAAATTAAATCTAAAATAAAGCAATTTGATCTTGGGCTCAATCCTCAGCATCACAACAATAAACGATAAATTACTTAAAACAATCTCAACATCAAAAGTAAAGTGAGAAGATTGTGCCTGACTGTCCAGTAGGTGGCATAATAGCATTAACAGGACTTTGCCAAGTGACTTTAAATTGCAGTAATTTGACTGTTTATCCAAGCGGAATGCTATCCTAACACCAGAAACGACTGAAAAGAATCTTAAACTGGTTTTTGTAATCATTTTTCTGGTGGAGTAGTCTTGGTATGTATTATGAGATGGTCGTGGGTGTGAATTATGGATGAAGTTGCTAAGCAACATATTCATGTCATTTAAAAAAAAAATCTAGAATTTGATAAGGGGAAGGCCCAAATGGGAAGAAGAAGAAAAAAAAATCCTCCTCTCTTGAATTGAAATAAAAAATACCATTATGACTTCATGACCAATGCTATTTTATGAAACCAAATGTTTCCTATCTTTTTTTCTCTAAGACTTAGAAAGCACTCAGTCCCTCACTGTGAGATCATGACCTCTGCCCACAATTTTCACTAAAAAGATTGAATCCAGGGCTCCTTGAGCAGGTAGCTGATTGAAGGTCCATAATGGGAAATGTACAAAAGCCTGGGATATCATAGACAGTTTTGGTGTGATCAGAACTCTGGCATCAAATTAAATAGGCTCTCAGTGACCAGAGACAGGGAAATTCTAACTGAAATAGATACAGTAATTGTGACGGATGGAAACACATCAATGTGTTAAAATTCATGAATTCCTAATGATAGTGTGAAAATAAAATATACTACTGATCATACTTAAACATCCAAGGAAACCAAAAATCCTTATTTCAAAACCAGCAAAGAAAGAGATCAAACATTGATTCTGCCTTCTTTATGCAAACTTCCAAGTAACCAAATAGTTGTATTTCTCTTGATAAAAGGGTTCCATCTAATAAAGAAGGAATTTTAAAATTTCAGCATCCCCGCTTTGCAACCTTTAAAGACGTACTGGATTCAGACAATGATACAGAGTACCACCATCACAAAAAGGACACCAGACATATGCTTCTGGGTGGAAGTATTCAACATCACTTATGGGGTACTTTTCCGAAAATTGAACCTCAATCAGATGACATCTGTAGGTCTATGCTATTCAATACTAGCCTCGGGTGGCTACTGAGCATTTGAAATATAACTAGGCTAAACTGAGATGAGTTGTAAGTGTAAACTGTATATCAAATAGCAAAAGCTTAGGGTAAAAGAGTATAAACTACATTTTTAATATTGGTTACATGCTAACATAAGATTTTGGATATAGCAGCTTAAGTAGGAGTATATTATTAAGGCTAATTTTGACTATTTCTTTTTTTTAAAATGCCTGTTATAAAAGTTTTAAATTATATTTGTGGCTTCTCTTATTTTCTTATTGGACAGCACTACTCTATTCTAATTATAACTTGAAGAGAAATGCACTGAATTAAACTACACTGAGATTTCATCTCACTCTAGTCAGAATGGCAATTAACAAGAATATAAGTAACAATAAATGTTGGTGATGATGTGGGGAAAAAGGTATACTCATACACTGCTGGTAAGACTGCAAATTTGTGCAACCACTCTGGAAAGCAGTATGGAGATTCCTCAAAAAATTTGGAATAGAACCACCATTTGACCCAGTTATACCACTCCATGGTATATATTCAAAGGAGTTAATCAGCACAATATAGTGACACAGCCACATCAATGTTTATGGCAGCTCAGTTCTCAATAAGCAAGCTATGGAACCAACGTAGATGCCCTTCAACAGATGAATAAACAAAGAAAATGTGAGATATATATATACACAAAGGAATATTACTCAGCCATAATGAAAAATGACTTTATGACATTTGCTGGTAAATGGAAGGATCTGGAGGCTATCATGCTAAGTGAATAAGCCAATCCCCAAAATCTAAAGGTCTAATGGTGTCTCTGATATGTAGATGATGCAACATACATTGGGCTGGGGGGAATAGAAGTTCAGTGGATTAGTCAAAGGGAAATGAAGGGAAGGGAGGGTGTTTGGAATGGAAAGACAGTGGAATGAATCGGACATAACTTTCCTGTGTACATATGTTAATACATCACAGTGAATCTCAACATCATGTACATCCACAGAATAAGTCATACTCCATGTATGTATAATATGTCAAAATACACTCTACTGTCATGTAGAGCTATAAAGAATAGAAAAGAGAGAAGTGCCTTGGACAGAGGGACATGTTCAGTAACACCAGACAGATGGAAACGGTAAAACGGAGGCTTTCGGAAACTGAAATTTACAATTCCAATCTACCTTAACTGTAGAAGCAAAGTAACTAAAGAACTTACAAACATGATTATTGAGGTTCGTGTGGAAGGTAGTCCTAATATTAATATCTATGAAATCATGGATTTGATGTCTCAGTTGCCTTTTCACAATTGCCCGGTTCCGATACCTGCATAACAATTAGAAGTCCATATATCGGGCTGAGGAGATAGCTCAGTTGGTAGAGTGCTTGCCTTGCAAGCATAAGGCCCTGGGTTCAATCCCCAGCACCACAAAAAAAAAAAAAAAAAAAAAAAAAAAAAAAGCCCATATATCTAGTTGTTTAATTTTTAATCACCAGTGGTACGTGCATTGCTCTGTGGAAAACACTGTGGTATACACAATGTACCTCCCCTGAAATTTTCAAGTTCTAATAATCTGAAAAGTTGATTTTATGTTTTTTTTCTTTCTGTTGAATAAATACATAATTAGTATGCCTGTACTATTAGAAAGGTTTTTGCTTTGAATTTGCTATATTTTAAAGCTCTAAAGAGTATGTCTACATCTTATAAAAATGAAATTGCTTTAAAATAATTTTCCTGGAGAAAATAAACTTCAAAACCAAATTAGGTCAAACAACAATACCCTAAGTAAATTTGTGATTACACAAATGGTATGCCTTTACGCCATGTACAAACAGAGAAACAACATGTATCCCATTTGTTTACAATAAAAAAATAAATAAAAATAAAAATAAAAACAATGAAAGCTGACTAGTAAAAAAAAAAAAAAAAACCAAATTAGGTATGTGAAGTTTTTAAATCCCCTCCTTTCCTCCTTTCTTTGTGTTCCTCAGAACAGAGATTACATTCGTGTTCCAAATATCAGAGATTTTTTTGAAGTTAAGGATAGAATTAGCCTTACTCAGACCTCACATATGGCATTTCTTACATGCCTAGCATGATAGGCACTCCAAAATATTAGGTAATTTTGGGGGGAATCATTAAATCAGAAATTATTTAATGGTACCTAATTTTTTACTTCTGTTTTTGATTATTTAATTAAATAGTGCCAATTTAGCATACTTTGATCTATTCTCAGAACAAATATATATGATATGTCTCTGTAATCCACTCTCAAATAGAAATAAATATACTGATAGATACAGTATATGTATTTAACATGAAACTTGAATTCTTTTTCTGTACTCACATTGCACACAAACGAGAGACCACTAGGGGGCAGTGCTGTTAGCACAAAACTAATGATTGGAAAGGGGAGCTCAAAACAAACCAGTCACTGGGTAAGTGGGGCTTGAGAGCAGGCTAGTCCTTGACTTGTTCAGCCTTCCTTCTCTGAAGTTATATGAACACTATACATATTATTCACAACCTTTTGGAAAGACCCTTTACTCAAACCCTGAGCCGTTTAGCTTGGTAACAAGCTTTTCTTGCAAAAGTCCTTCTAACTAACCTTGGCTATCCCAAAGAAACCACAAAAGAGGAGGCATTGCCAGAAATAACAGTTCATTAAAACTAGCAAGTGCCAGCGTAAGATTGTTGATTTAATGCTTCCTCATTTTCACTTTCACTTATATCTACCATTCCTTTTTAGTTTCTTCTACTCTCCCAGATTTCTGTGTACCCCACACACTTTCAAGAATATCCTGAGAACATCTGAATTCTTATCCTTCAGCTTTCTCCCTCTCCATCCTCAATTCAGTTTGACACAATTAAATTCCAAGTCAACAAAATTACATTAAATAATTAATCCAGAATGCCAGACATTACCTACAAAAAGAATGGGCCAAAACTCAAAATTCTGAAGCTACAGGAACTAATTTACATTTTTTAAAAGTATATTTTTGTCTATTTTAATTACACAAAATTCTTGTAAGCGGTGACTTTATGGAACATTTTGCAATATTGGGCATAGGCTATATAGATACTTGGTCAGTGATAAAAAGAAACATTTATATGCCAGACTCAGAAAGCATAGACAGCTAAGTTCCAGCACTTTTCTAATGTGCAGTGAGTTTTTTAATATTCAAGAAATAAATCAATTTCCTTTTTCTTTTCAAAAAGTAATATCTGTAAGCATAATATGAACTATGCTCTGAATGGTGGATTTGACCTACTTAAATTTTAATAAAACATTCCTTATAGTTCACATGGTTTAGTTTAGAACAATTCTTGAAGTCTGTTTGGAATGTGTCATTTAGCAGCAGGTGGTTCCGGTGATAATAAAAGTGCATGATTAATATAATTAATCCTAGCTGACATTGATTCGTTTCTGTGGCTCTTTTGTACCTGGAATTTCTATAGCCTATTTTCTTGGATTCTTATAAATAACAACTGGTTTGCCCTCATGGATGTGGGGCAATCATTCGGGTTTTGTAACTAGAAATTTCAGTTCACTGTGGCGTCTCTCTGGTTTGAGAGATTCTTGGTTTCAGTATGTCCGTCAGAATCCCATGGAAAGAGAAGCCCACTTAAGAGGGTTGAAATGAACGTAAAGCAGGGGCTACTGACGGAGCAGAGGAGAGGGGATAAGCCCAGAGATAAGCACGGTGGCTAGCCTATGCCACCCCTCATCCCAAAGGGACAGAGGAGGAGAGGAAATGTGCTTCCAGAGCCTGTGAGAACTACAGCTATGAAGTTACAGAATTGCCCTCTCGGAGAGATGGGGCGACGGCCGGGAGAAAGTAGGACAGAGAGACCCAGACCTGTCTCCTCCCACCATCTGTTCCCCAGCCAGAGCCTCACCTTGACCACCTGGAGCAAGCAGGGAACTGGGAGGCATGGTCAACGTAGGGAATAATGGATCCTGGATGTTCTCTCTCTCTCTCTCTCTCTCTCTCTCTCTCTTTTTTAGAAGTAGTGATTATTTTTAATTATAAAATATCTGATATGAATTTACTTTTGTATGTTAACAAACTTTAAGCATTTCATTTAAGGGGTCTAATTTTAGTTTGCATGTTCTGACTCCTTAACACTCAGTCTTCCTCTTCGAGACTGCCTCTGGCTGGCTCCTTATCTTATTTCCCGCAGGACATTCTTACCAAACTCAAGGGAACGCATCATTTAAGGAAAGTCCTCCTTACAAATGTCAGGCTTTCAGATGGAACCTTTTGTTCTCCTTCATATATCTTGTCTTCAATAGGAAGCATTTTCTGCTATAGAAAAGTCTAGAGGTTTTCTTCTCGACATGTTGACATGACAGGCTTTTAAGTGGGTTCAGCGTTCCTTGATCTTGCAGAACTCCAACAGGCATCCTGGGGGAAGGGGGAGCGGGTCTGTTTTCTTCTCATCTTGGAGTTGCCGTGAGTCTTCATTAATCATCCCTGGCCTGGACTATTATAATCTTAGCTGCTTCTTTGGTTAATTTATAGCTTTTCGTTTCCTGAAGATACTCAACTTGAAACTCTAGATAAATAAATAAATGAAATGAAAAATGTGTTGGCACTTTCATAAAATATTGCTCTTATTACCCCATCCTCACTCCTCCATCTCCTCCCAGTTCTGATTTTTATGGAAAGGATGAAAGAAAAGGAAATCTCACTGGTGCACTTAAAGACTGCACCAGTCCTTAAAGTGGTGAATTTGTCACTTAGGTAGGGACAGAACTACAGGAAAGCAGTGACTTCTGATAAAAGCCAAGGCATGACTTCCTTTTCAAAGAGTATACTTCTGTGAAATTTAATCAGTGAATAAACATTTCTTCTGTTATTTTTCTCTTTCTTAGTAGTCCTCTCTATTATCCAAGAGAAGCCTTGTCTTTTCTTGTTTCTAAACTCCTTTCCCTTTCTTTCCCCTGCCCTGTCGATTCCTACCTTCTTCTCGCACTTGAAGGCTGGTGCACATGAGTGGGTTCATGGTAGACTGTGTCTCTTCATCTGCTTGCCTTCCAAAGACAGGTCACTGGCACAAATGAAAACAAATAGAATGGCTTGTGTATTTTTGCTTTGTTACTTGTCCACCTTCCCTGGCATAAAAGTAAAAACCTTTCTGTAACCTTTTGTATCCTTCCCATGTACAACCCAGTCCCAAATGGACTTGATTATCTCTTAACTGTTTTGAGCAAAATTAAAAACAATTTTGTTACCTGTTTCAGGAGCAGATTTAACATTGTTGAGTTCTCTTGTGAATTGCCAGGGTACATTTATTTATTTTTTTATTTATTTTTATTGTAAACAAATGGTATACATGTTGTTTCTGTTTGTACATGGAGTAAAGGCATACCATCTGCATAATCATACATTTACATAGGGTAATGGTATTTGATTCATTCTGTTATTTTTTCCTTCCCCCCACCTCTCCTGCCCCTCTTTTCCCTCTATACAGTCCCTCCTTCCTCCATTCTTGCCCCCCTCCCACCACCCATTATGTGTCATCATCCGCTTATCAGCGAGATCATTCGTCGTTGGTTTTTTGAGATTGGTTTATCTCACTTAGCATGATATTCTCCAATTTCATCCATTTGCCTGCAAATGCCATAATTTTATTCTTCTTTATAGCTGAGTAATATTCCATTGTATATATATACCACAGTTTCTTTATCCATTCATCAATTGAAGGACATCTAGGTTGGTTCCATAATCTGGCTATTGTGAATTGAACAGCTATGAACATTGATGTGGCTGTATCTCTGTAGTATGCTGATGTTAAGTCCTTTGGGTATAGGCCAAGGAGTGGGATAGCTGGGTCAAATGGTGGTTCCATTCCAAGTTTTCTAAGGAATCTCCACACTGCTTTCCAGAGTGGCTGCACTAATTTGCAGTCCCACCAACAATGTATGAGTGTACCTTTTTCCCCACATCCTCTCCAACACCTATTTTTGCTTGTATTCTTGATAATCACCATTCTAATTGGGATGAGATGGAATCTTAGGGTAGTTTTGATTTGCATTTCTCTTATTACTAAAGATGTTGAGCATTTTTCCATATGTTTGTTGATTGCTTGTAGATCTTCTTCTGTGAAGTGTCTGTTCATTTCCTTAGCCCATTTGTTGATTTGGTTATTTGTATTCTTGGTGTAGAGTTTTTTGAGTTCTTTATATATTCTGGAAATTAGTGCTCTATCTGAAGTCTGAGTGGCAAAGATATTCTCCCACTCTGTAGGCTCTCTCTTTGCATTGCTGATAGTTTTCTTTGCTGAGAGAAAGCTGTTTAGTTTGAATCTGTCCCAGTTATTGATTCTTGCTTTTATTTCTTGTGCTATGGGAGTCCTGTTAAGGAAGTCTGATCCTAAGCCAAAAAGTTGAAGATTTGGACCTACTTTTTCTTCTATAAGATACAGGGTCTCTGGTCTGATTTCAAGGTCCTTGGTCCATTTTGAGTTGATTTTTGTGCAGGATGAATGATGGAGTTTAGTTTCATTCTGTTGCATATGGGTTTCCAGTTTTCCCAGCACCATTTGTTGAAGAGGCTATCTTTTCTCCATTGCATATTTTTGGCACCTTTGTCTAGTATGAGAAAATTGTATTTATTTGAATTTGTGTCCGTGTCCTCTATTCTATACCATTGATCTACCTTTCTATTTTGGTGCCAATACCATGCCATTTTTGTTACTGTTGCTTTGTAATAGAGTTGAAGTTCTGGTATTGCGATAACCCCTGCTTCGCCTTTTCTGCTAAGGATTGCTTTAGCTATTCTGGGTTTCTTATTCTTCCAGATGAATTTCATGATCGCTTGCTCTATTTTTGTTAGGTACATCATTGGGGTTTTAATTGGAATTGCATTGAATCTGTATAGCACTTTTGGTAGTATGTCCATTTTGACCATATTAATTCTGCCTATTCAAGAACATGGGAGATCTTTCCATCTTCTAAGGTCTTCCTTAATTTCTTTCTTCAATGTTTTGTAGTTTTCATTGTAGAGATCTTTTACCTCTTTGGTTAGATTGATTCCCAAGTATTTTATTTTTTTGAGGCTATTGCAAATGGAGTTGTTTTCCTCATTTACCTTTCAGATGTTTCGTCGCTTGTGTATAAAAATGCTTTCGATTTATGTGTGTTGGTTTTATAGCCTGCCATTTTGCTGAATTCATTGATGAGGTCTAGAAGTTTTCTGGAGGAGTTTTTTGGATCCTCTAAATATAGAATCATGTCATCAGCAAATAGTGACAGCTTAAGTTCCTCTTTTCCTATTCGTATCTCTTTAATTTCTTTAGTCTGTGTAATTGCTCTGGCTAGATTTTCAAGGACAATGTTGAATAGAAGTGGTGAAAGAGGACATCCCTGTCTTGTTCCAGTTTTTAAAAGGAATGGTTTCAGTTTTTCTCCATTAAGAATGATGTTGGCCTTGGGCTTAGCATAAATAGCCTTTACCATGTTCAGGTATGTTCCTACTATCCCTATTATTTCTAGTGTTTTGAGCATGAAGGGGTGTTGTATTTTGTCGAACACTTTTTCTGTGTCAATTGAAATAACCATATGATTCTTATCCT
The DNA here is from genome assembly GCF_902686455.1 of Sciurus vulgaris. Lineage (NCBI taxonomy): Eukaryota > Metazoa > Chordata > Mammalia > Rodentia > Sciuridae > Sciurus > Sciurus vulgaris. Next base: position 43,648,963 of record NC_136474.1, read on the forward strand.
TAAGTCTATTGACATGATGGATTACGTTTATTGATTTACGGATGTTAAACCATTCTTGCATTCCAGGGATGAACCCCACTTGATCTTGGTGCACAATTTTCTTAATATGTTTATGGATACGGTTTGCCAATATTTTGTTAAGGATCTTTGCATCTATATTCATCAAGGATATTGGTCTAAAATTTTCTTTCCTTGATGTGTCTTTTCCTGGTTTGTGTATGAGGGTGATATTAGCTTCATAGAATGAGTTTGGTAGGGTACCCTCCTTTTCTATTTCCTGGAATACTTTGAGAAGTATTGGAACGAGTTCTTTGAAGGTTTTGTAAAACTTGGCTGAGAATCCATCTGGTCGTGGGCTTTTCTTGGATGGTGGGGTTTTAATGGCTTCTTCTATTTCACTGCTTGATATCAATCTGTTTAAATTGTATATGTCCTTCTGGTTCAGTTTGGGAGGAGCATATGTCTCTAGAAATTTGTCAATGTCTTCGGTAGTTTCTGTTTTGTTGGAATACAGATTTTCAAAGTAGCTTCTCATTATGTTATGTATCTCAGTGGTGTCTGTCATGATAGTTCCTTTTTCATCACGAATTTTAGTAATTTGAGTTTTCTCTCTCCTTCTCTTTGTTAGTGTTGGCTAAGGGTTTGTCTATTTTGTTTACTTTTTCAAAGAACCAACTTTTCATTTTATCAATTTTTTGAATTGTTTCTTTTGTTTTCATTTCATTGATTTCAGCTCTGATTTTAATTATTTTCTGTCTTCTACTACGTTTGCTGTTATTCTGTTCTTCTTTTTCTAGGGCTTTGAGCTGTAATGTTAGGTCATTTAGTTGTTGATTTTTCATTCTTTTCTGAAATGCGCTCCATGCAATGAATTTTCTTCTTAGTACTGCTTTCTAGTGTCCTGGAGATTTTGATATGTTGTATCGTCTTTCTCATTGACCTCTAAGAATTTTTTTTATCTCCTCTCTGATGTTCTGTTATCCATGTTTCATTCAATAGCATCTTATTTAGTCTCCAGGTGTTGGAGTAATTTCTGTTTTTTATTTTGTCATTGATTTCTACTCTCAGTCCATTATGATCTGATAGAACACAAGGCAGTATCTCAATTTTTTTGCATTTCCTAAGGGCTGCTTTGTGGCATCACATATGGTTTCTTTTCAAGAAGGTTCTGTGTGCTGCTGAGAAGAAAGTGAATCCGCTCGTTGATGGATGGAATATTCTATATATGTCTATTAAGTCTAGGTTATTGATTGTGTTGTTGAGTTCTATGGTTTCTTTGGTTGGTTTTTGTTTGGAAGATCTATGTAGTGGTGACAGTGGTGTGTTAAAGTCACCCAGAATTATTGCCTTGTGCTCTATTTGATTCCTGAAATTTAGAAGGATTCGTTTGATGTACAGGGATGCACCGTTGCTTGGGGCATAGATATTTACTGTCATTATGTCTTCTTGATTTATGGTTCCCTTAAGCAGTATGAAATGTCCTTTATCCCTTCTGACTAACTTTGGCTTGAAGTCCACTTTATCTGATATAAGGATGGAAACCCCTGCTTTTTTACTGAGTCCATGTCAGTGGTAGGTTTTTTCCCATCCTGCTTTAGTCTGTGGATGTCTTTTTCTATGAGATGAGTCTCTTTAGGCAGCATATTGTTGATTCTTTCTTTTTAATCCATTCTGCTAGTCTATGTCTTTTGATTGATGAGTTTAGGCCATTAACATTAAGGGTTATTATTGAGATAAGATTTGTATTCCCAATCATTTGGGCTTATTTTTGGTTTTTAACTGGTCTCGGTTTCTCCCTTGAGTGATTTTTCTGTAAGGTAGTTCCTCCTTTGCTGACCTACATTGTTGTTTTTCATTTCCTCTTCATGGAATATTTTGTTGAGAACATTCTGTAGTGCAGGCTTTCTATTTGTAAATTCTTTTAACTTTTTTTTATCGTGGAAGGATTTTATTTCGTCTTCAAATCTGAAGGTTAGTTTTGCTGGGTATAGGATCTTGGTTGGCAACCATGTTCTTTCAGAGCTTGAAATATGTTGTTCTGGGCGCTTCTAGCTTTTAGAGTCTGAGTTGAGAAGTCTGCTGCTATCCATATTGGTTTCCCCCTATATGTAATCTGATGCTTTTCTCTCGTGGCCTTCAAAATCCTATCTTTATTTTGAATGTTAAGCATTTTCATTATAATGTGCCTTGGTGTGGATCTGTTGTGATTTTGTGCATTTGGTGTTCTGTAAGCCTCTTGTATTTGATTTTCCATTTCATTCTTTAGGTTTGGGAAATTTTCTGATATTATTTCATTGAATAGGTTGTTCATTCCTTTGGTTTGTATCTCTGTGCCTTCCCCAATCCCAATAATTCTTAAATTTGGTCTTTTCATGATGTCCCATAGTTCTTGGAGATTCTGTTCATGATTTCTTACCATTTTCTCTGTGCAACTTTATTTTCAAGATTAAATATTTTGTCTTCATTGTCTGAGGTTCTCTCTTTCAAGTGGTCTAGTCTTTTGGTGATGCTTTCCATTGAGTTTTTTATTTGGTTTATTGTTTCCTTCATTTCAAGGATTTCCGGTTTTGTTGTTGTTGTTGTTGTTGTTTTGTTTTGTTTTGTTTTGTTTTGTTTTGTTGAGAATCTCTATCTCTTTGTTGAAATGATCTTTTGCTTCCTGCAGTTGCTCTTTCAGCTGCTTATTGGTATTATCAATCATTGCCTGCATTTACTCTCTTAACTCATCCTTTGCTTCACAAATCATCTTAATCATGTATAATCTGAAGTCCTTTTCTGACATTTATTCTACCACACTGTCATTGGATTCTATTAATATAGAATCGACATTTGTTTGGATCATTTTCTTCCCTTGTTTTTTCATTTTGTTCATGTATCTTCCCCTCTAGCAGTGCAGATCTAGGGTATTGCAGATTCCCCCCTATAGGCTTATAGTGGCCCTATAGGGTTCCAAAACCATTTCTTTAAGGGGAGATCAATACTAGCAGTGTCCAATTCAGACACTAGGCAATCCTAGACCAAATAGCCCCTATGAGGACAGTAACAAAATTGTCATAATAAACAGAATGAGTTCAAATATTATCTTCAGTAAAACAAACAGATTTGCAATAAGGTCTGGACTTTCTAATGGATGACAAAGAGGATGCAGAGGGATGTAGAATGTAGCTGTTAATGGGATAAGTAAAGAATGTACAGAAGTTCTAGATAATAGAAAGGGTGAGAGTGTAATCAAAAGAAATTGGATGCAAAAAGGGAGAATGAGACTCTGAGGGAACAGGTAAACAAAAGGAAAAGAGAGCAAAAGAAGTGAAGAAATAAAAACTTAAAATTGTTCAATAAGGAGAAGAAAGAAAATCTACACTATAACAGTCATGTAGTTTCAAACCTCCCAGTCTTCAGTAACCTGATGCACCAGAGGTACCTGACAATGAGCTTCAAGCCTACAGCAGGCATCTCAGGATGGGTTTTGCCCCACCTAAAGATAGGAGCTACAGCTTCCAGGATTATCCAAGATGGCTTCTCTGGCTTCCAAATGTGTTGGCAAATGGGGAGCTGCAGCTTGGGGTGAGGACGTGGTCAGCTGGAGGTCCTGGAGGCGGGATGCGGTTGGTCAGGCAGGGATCCTGGAGGTCGGGTGTGTTTGGTGTGGTTGTGGGATCCTGGAGGCGGGGTGCGATCAGTTGGTCTGGGGTCCTGGTGATAGGTTGCAGTCAGTTGGTCTGGGGGTCCTGGCGGCAGGGAGCAGTCAGTCGATGTGAGGGCCCGGAGGCAGGGAGTGATCTGTCAGGCTGAGGGTTTCTGGAGACGGGCTCAGTCAGTCCGGCCAGAGGTCCTATGGGGCCTGGCTGTTGTCTCAAAATGGCGGCAGCCACGTGTAATCAAACCTGCAGGTACTGTAACGGTGAACTTCCAGGCAATGGCAGGTAGCTGGTGCTCCACTGGCGGTCTGCGGTCAGTCTGCTGGCAGCTGTCGGACGATTGAGAGGTGAACCTCAGGGTGGGTGATGGGTAGGTGAAAGGCAGGCAATGGACAGGCAAGAGGCAGGCAAATGGTGGATGATAGGCGCCTGACAGTGAGCAATCTGCACTCAAAAAAGGCGTCGATATGCTGGTAGACTGCAGGTCATCACAGTAGACAAATGGGGTAAACAGCAGGGGATCAATGCCTCACCAAGAAATAGATATCCTCTGCTTGAAACCGGAGTTACAGAGCGACAAGGAACGCATCCTCCCTCTAGTCCGGCATCTTGGATCTATGCCAGGGTACATTTTTACAAACACATAAAGGTCTTCCAGGGATTAATACTGGTGTTCACTATTACAGGGAAATTTTAATTCTTTTATTACTTGTGTCCTTATTGATGCTGTTATTTGTCATTCAGTTTATTTTTCCAGATTGTTCAAGTTACTATCAATGACATTAGTTTAAGTAAGTGACTCTTTTAGGGAGTGTATAAATTTTGAAAAAGAGAAAAGAAAAGCTGGCAGAATTTTGTTGTGAATAAAACTTCCATAAACTCACTTCAAAGGAGTAAGTAGGACCACCAGACCACCCTCCTTGGTATAAGACTGGCTCAACCAAGTATGTTTCAAACAATAAATCTTTTTAAAAGATGCTAGGGAAGATCAATATGAGTAAACCAGTATTAAATGGCAAACCAAAGTAGGAGATTTTTAATGAACATTTTGAGGCACATAGGAAGAAATCACAGAGTCAAAGGATCTTTTTGCACATATTTATTAATCTAGATTTATCTTATGAAACTATGTGATCGGAATAGTTATCAGAGGTTAGGAATCCTCTGTAATATAAAAGCCTAGTCTCCAGGGACAAGAACTCTTCAACTGGTCACTTTTAGAAACATCACAAAGAAATGCATTTTGTCATGGTTTTCAATATAAAAAGCATGCCAAGTCAGGACAAGAAAGAAAAAGAAAAGAGAGTTGTAAAAGTGATTGGTTATAATGGGATAACCAACAGTCACAATGAAAAATGCTACATACAATGCACTTTTCTTTTTGTGGGGAAATGGGTGGGAGAAGTTATTGGAGTCCTCATCTGGAGAGTAGGTGGGATATTAACATAGTAAAGCAGGAATGTCTCAAACAAGCATTGTGTGTTTTCAGCTCTCAGCCCAAATCAGGCACAGCTCTGGGGAGAAGGGTGGAGGGCAATGCAGAAGTCTGGGTGCAGAAGGCACATTGTGATTTCCAGGCTGCTTAGGTGCAGACACCCACCAGCTCTGCAGCACCAATTCTAGAAGTCGGCAGGGCCACCCACCACCCCTGTAATGTGATTTCAAGGACCTGACCCCTAGACTCCCACAGCTCCACTGGCTAGTGTCTGAAAGTCCCCTGACAAAGCTTCCTTGTCAGCCTAAGGCTTTGACTCCTGATGTCACTGACCATGCCTCTTACCCTCTCTCCTCCACTAAACTCCAAGACAGGGTGATACGCAGATGCAAAAATGTAGGAATTCCATTGAATTCTTACCATTTTGAACTTTATTGAAAAAGTCTCAGGAAGAATTCAGGGGGGAAAACCCATAACATCTCAGAATTGCCTGGTGCCTTAGTGATGCAGGAAATGACTTAAACTCAGAACTATGACAAACCAATGTATGCTTAGGGGATCAGTAAGACCAAACAGTTGAAGTGGGGGATGGAAGGTTAATGCTGCTGAGAGCTCATTTGATCAATCGACCCACACACATTTTGTTGGAATTCATTGATCGCCCCTGGCAAGCCATCATACCACTGCATGAACACATCCAAGAACGCTACGCCTTCTTTTTCTTCCACTCCACCTCTAAAAGCTGCTGCTCTTCGACTCTGTTCCAACCCACAGAGGCTGTGGGAATAAGTGTAGTTTCTCTTAAGTGTGCTCTACCATGTTATTAAAACACAAAAGCCCCCAGAGCCATCTTCTCCTCATCCCATTTGGCTTTACTTTCTCACATGACAGAATTTATTTCCCAGCTCTGTTGGGATCCCTGAGGAAAAACAGCAAGGACCCACTGGGCTCAGCCAGAGGCCCTCCTCCCTTCAGAAACACATACAGGGGCCATAGGAAAGAGAAGCACAAGAAGATACTGAGCAACCAATAGCCCACGAGTTCTGTAGTGGGGGGCGGGGCAGCGCAACCAGAGACCTGCCATCTCTCATAAACCCACATGGAAAGGATGGTGAGAAGGAACTTCATGCTCAGATTTGCATCCAGTGGTTTATCCCAGGTACACAGTAGCGATCAGGAGTTGATGCTCAAGAGATATCCATGGACATTTATAACTACCTGGACCCCATGCGCACAGACTGTCATTAAAAACTGATTTCTAGGTCTTGGTCAAAAATGAAGGAACAGGGCTGGGGTGAGGCACTGGGTTTGATTCTCAGCCCCACATATAAATAAATTAATTAAATAAAGGTCCATCAACAACTAAAAAAATATATATATAAAAATGAAGGAACACATGGTAGAAGTCATAAGAGAAGTACTTGCTTATTTCACTTAGCATGATATTCTCCAGTTCCATCCATTTATCTGCAAATGCCATAATACTGTTATTCTTTATGACTGAATAATATTCCATTGTGTATATATACCACAATTTCTTAATCCATTCATCTGTTGAAGGGCATCTAGATTGGTTCCACAATCTAGCTATTGTGAATTGAGCTGCTATAAACATTGATGTGGCTGCATTACTATAGTATGCTAATTTTAAGTCCTTTGGGTATAAACCGAGGAGTGGGATAACTGGGTTAAAAGGTAGGTCCATTTCAAGTTTTCTGTACAATGAATCAAAATGCAATCTGTAAAAATAAAAAAAAAAATCAAAAATTTCCCCAAATTTCCAGCAAGTAAATCTTTGAATCAGAAGAAAAATAATTTCAAAAAAAAGAAGTACTTGCACAGTTACCACTCAGTCTAAATTTTTCAACATGAACTCTAGGAGTTAATGACAAAATGTTTTTTAAAAATATGCCTAGAAATCTGTAACTAGAGCACATAAAAAGACAATAGCACAACTTACATTTCATTAAATATTCATTGTAGGACTATTATGATCACACATGTATCTAAGGAAATCATAATAGTAAAGACAAAATTAGCTGAACACACTCTTTTTAAACTTTAATCATTGTAATAATGTTTACTATATCAGGTCACAGTGATGTTCTGTGGATTGAGTGAAATTAAATATGTAAAGCACTTGGAACAACTCCTGGCCCAATGACACAGATGAGGAAAATCTAATCCTAGAGAGGTAAATGCTCTTATTCTCCAAGCTGACACATTCAGATTGCTTTCCAGAAAATAATTTATACCTAACATATCTAGAAACAATTGCTATTTGCAAAGGGATACTGAAATTTATTTACCCAATAACCAATCAGCATGACTCTGCATGGTCACCTGATCCAGGTGATCCTTCCTGGGTCAGACCTTAGTTCTAAAGTTGATAAATCACTGAGCACTATTGTGGGTAGCCAGGGGGTCAGGACAATGGCTTTTTACCAACTGGTATAGAAGTGATTTTTAACAACTGGTGATTTCAGTAAGGTACAGTCATACTGGATGGATACCAGCTAAATGTCAGCCCTGGGTGTTTGAAGATGTCCTTTACAGACTGGAAAAAAATCCATGTTGGATCGGAATCCTGCTGAGAATAGCTGTACTAAAAATGGAAACTCTGGAGAACGACATCTGTTCCTTCTCATTTGGTCTTTCTAGAAAGTAAAGTTCTCTGTGCTGTTCTAAAACATTTAGACATTTATTGTCTTTTAGAAGGATTTTCTGATGATGTTGACCATTTTTAAGGAAGATAACAGTTCAGATCACTCTGCTTACATGGGCGAGAATAAAGCAGACTAAATGTCCTTTGTTGCCAATGAGTTTGTCAGTAACAAAGAAATCTCATTAAATTAAAATAAAATTCTTTAAACCAAATCACTGCAAACAGACAGTAGTTGTCTGGGATAGAAACTGTGCATGGTTGTTTTCTATTTATCATTCAAAATAAGATGAATTGAAAGTGATAGCTGAAAGCTACTAATCATAGGCTTCATCTTTGTGAAAGAATTAGCAAAAATATTTGTCAGTCCCTCCCATTTATTGATCAGAATGCCTTCTGCCAGTGGTTCCTGACATAGACCACCTGTCTGCATAATAGGCAGGTAACGATAACTGGAGGAGTAAGGACAAAGGGTGTCCTGAATGGGAGAGTTAGATGGTTGGACGGAAGGGGAAGAGAGAGAATGTTCTAGGTGTCCAGAGAGAGATGGACTGAGCAATGAGCACTGTGTGTATTAGGTAGACAATCAGCGCATATACAAACAGCTTATTACCTTGAGCTCAGATAACGTCTACATCACAGAGCTTAGACTCCCCCATGTCAAAGGCAGAACTGTACCCGTCTGATATTTCAGAAAAGTATCTGTGCATCACTTTTCTGGCTCCTGGGGGAGGGAGAGAGATCGGGAGAAAATTCATTTAAGTGTATGACTTGAAATGAAAAGCATTTGGCTAATGGGTAAGCAGCTGTTTGTTTAAGCAAATGACTCATCCTGGGATATTTATGGAGCACAACTATTTTTCAAGTCTGTAAAAATGTAAGGAAAAAAAGAAGTCTCCCTATAATCCAAAAGCAGATGTTTCTGTATTTATGAGAAAGTACTACTCAACAGGAGGCCCATCCTTTGGGTTTATCGATTTACCTATTGAAACATATGTTAGTCTTCCTGAGATATACTAATTTCTTTTAATTGGACAGAGAACTTCTATAGAGTACTTATTTTATGCATTGTTCTATGCTCCCCCAAAACAAATGCATAAAATAAGACAAAAACCCAGCCTTTGAGGAGTAAAATCCGATGAGAAAATTATATACCCAAAAAATAGAGCTAATAATGAAAAGTGATTTTTTAAAATGACAACCAAGGGAGTGCCAGGGGCTATCATTAGCATAACTTTTTATTTGCTTATAATTTAATAGCTAATATTTTTTCTGAGCTTAATATGAGCCAGGCCTTGGGCCTTTGAGGCTTCTCATTGAAAAAGCATATACTCCAAAGGGAGTTTAAAGTGGGACTAGAAGTAATATCATAAATCTCATCAGAAGAGAGGGAGATGCTGACTGGGGCCTGAGATAAGAGACAGCAGCTGCCCTGCAGCAGGGCGTTTGCTCAGAGGTACTTGCTAATCAAGATGGAAGCGGGTATGGGATATGTTACAGAGGCTTGAGGAGGTAAATTCATCTAGCTGGTATCTGAATAAGGGTTTGCACAGGAATTAGATGTGAAATTGCCTTTGAAGAATGGCTGCAATGAGATAAATGGAAAGGACTTCCAAGAAGGAAAAGATGGCTTGAGCAAAAATAGTGAGTTGGAAATAGAGAGTTCACTCCTTGCTGCCTGGACACAAGGTATACTCAGGACCAGTTGATGAGTCCACATGAATGGAGGATGCATGTAAGGGATCATGGGTGGTGAGGTTGGTCAGAATTCAAATATTGCAGGACCTTTAGAGCAGGCTAAGTTCCGTAGGCAGGAGGAGGTCTCAGAGACTGAAATGGATTAGTGGGGATAGATTAATCTGGACTGGAGGCAGCATGGATGGGGAGTAGGCAAGACCAGAAGCAGATACCTGATGTGGAGTTTCCGGTAGACTGGAAAACAGGTACACCAGGACCCACCAAAGGGAAGGCAAAGAATACAGAAGAAGGGATAATGAAGTAACCGCAAAGAAAGCGAGGACTGCTTATCTGTGAGGAGCATTGCAAGGAAGAGTACAGATGGCTATAGAGTCTCCATTCCCAGGTGCCATGATGAAAGCAATATGAGCAAACGTGTCCCATCAAAGGACAAGTTAAATTAGACTAAGGGCGCCCCAGGACAAACGAGTGAAAGTCTCACAGGCACCTGAGTAACGTGGAGCTGGGATGTAGGAGGTTGGTGGAGACCTGGGATGCCTGTTCAAACAATCTAGTAGAAGAGGTGAAACACCAGGTAACAGGAATGGCAGATCTCGGAGAGAACGGAGACAAAGGCACCCCGAGTGCAGGGGCGCCTGGTGAGGAGCACCTGCCCTGGAGGCACATTGGTTTTCTTGGTAACAGGCACCATAGCCTGGGGGGCGCTTAAGGAACAGAAATTTATTTTCTCACAATTCTGAGGTCAGAAGTTCAAAATCAAGCTGTTGGCAAAGGTGGTGTCTTCTGAAACTTCTCTCCTCAGTTGGCAGATGGCCTTCTTCTCAGTGTGTCTACAGGTTCTCTTCTCTCCGTGCATCTATGCCCCAGTCTCCTCTTCTTACATAGACACCAGGCATATTAGATTAGAACCCAACCTAACGACCTCCTTTAACTATAATTACCTCTTTAAAGATCCTATTTCCAAATACAGTCACATTCTGAGGCAGTAGAAATTAGGACTTCCACACGAATTTGGGTGGGCACCATTCAACCCATGACAGAAGCAAACGACTAGAGAACCACACTCCTCTCTCCGTTTGTATGTTGAGCCATACCAGAACTGACATTCTCCAAGATCTTGCCCAATTAAACATCTCACATATAACAAATAACATCACAAAGTTAATAGCTAACATCATATCTTGTCAATTCATGTATCACGAAGCACAGTGCTTGTGTGGGTTTTTTTGGTTTTTTGTTTTTTGGTGGTGCTGGGGATTGAACCCAGGGCCTTGTGCATGTGAGGCAAGCACTCTACCAACTGAGCTATATCCCCAGCCCGACAGTGCTTGTATTGAGTCAAGAAAGTAACCTAGAAAAAGCTTATGTGTTTACTTATCTGCACCAAATTAGCAGAGGAACATCAGTGACATTGAGATAGAGTGACTTTCAGAAGTAATTTTTTAATGCCAGTGAGCTCTGCATCCTAAAAGCAATGTGAAAATCACAATGAAACAGTGGTGAAGATGCTTCATGCTTTGTCTTATCATTTTCTGATTTCTTCTCAGAAAAGATCACAAGCTGGATACATTCAGAAGTTCTCCCTTCCCGTGAATGTCTTTTCTTTTCTCTCTCCCCAGGAGCCTTTCCCCGCCCCATCTGTTATTTGTGACCAAATAACTCTTGAATGCCTTTCTTTCTGTTCAGGATTTCAAATCAGCTGTCTTTTCTTATTTCTACCTCAAATCCCAGCTCTTCCATGGCATCTGCTGTCATTATAGGTGTGAAAACCTGCCTGGGTGTATTCCTCCGGCTGATTCTCTTATTTATCTTCAAAAAATATTATAAACTTTAGTGTGAGCTAATGATTTACTTCCCCATTCCAGTAAGTTTCACAAGTATTTCTTTCATAATGGAAGTGTCTTTGGGGGAAGAGGAGATTTAGATTTTTTTTTTTTTCTATCTTGGACTGGAAGGTGGGGTATGAAGAATGCTATAATCCTACCTTATGGTCTAACCATTCTTTGCTGAGATTATGTTCTTTTATAGGTTTAGTCATGTATTCCATTTCAGTCAAGAGTCCAAAGCTTTTTTCTTTTTCTTTTTCTTTTTTTTTATTTTTAACCTAAATGTGTGTCAAGAAAGCTCTGATAGTGAGAATGCTCATTTTGTACATGACTTTCTGAAAAATTCTCTCTCTCTCTGTCACACACACACACACACACACACACACACACACACACACACATTAAGCAGCTAGTGTGAACTTGCTAAGTGACAGATCTTTTGTGAGTCAACACGTAAGCTCATAACTTTTCCCTAAGATTTCAAATAAGGCCACAGAAATCTAAAAAGTAAATATTCCTCTGTATCTCTTTGACTTTGGGAAGAAATCCAAATATTATACTCTAAAAATAAGTACTCTAATATTTCCTATGGTAAATTTTATGGGAACCAATGTTCCTCATGTTGGGTTCTTCAGATACTTACAACTGTGATTCCAAAGTTTGAATAATTGTAGAAATCTACTTTCAAGAAAAAAATTTAAAACAAACCTCATAAGGTATAGAAGAAATTGAGGGTTCTTGTTTTTATCTTTTGCCATTTCGTTACATTGTCAAACCAAATTAATAAGTAACTATTAGGTAACTATTAACCACCTCAGCTCTACAATGCACTGTGCTAGAATTCTGTAGAATATACCAAGTAGTACAGAATGGGCTGATTGTTGTTGCTGAGCTTCCAGAGTAACTGGAGAGAAAAGACAGACTGAGGAGGAGCAGGAGGGATCTGAATGGAATGAATGCCTAAGGGACCTATTCTGTCAGGCACACAGATGGTAAGAATTCATCCAGGCCATCCCATTAAAACCTCAACATATCTCAGAGAGGTCCCCAGCACTGTCCCATTGATGTTCAAAGAAGAAAAATGATAGCACCAAATCACAGATCTATCCATCCTTCTCCACAAGCATAAGTATTGTCCATCTTATAACACCCATCATGAAAAGTTCAGAAGTGGCCAATAAGATAATAAGTAGTCAAGATAACTCTGAAAGAATTATCCCACTGGAAGAGTGAAGGAAATGTGGTTCAAGAGACCAGGAAAAAGAAGAATCATTGCATTCGGATGATCAAGGAAATTCCTACAAAATACAATCCAACACTATATCCTATCTTATCCTCTAAAGAGTACAGAACACCACAAATGACTGTGTAATCTGAGCCATGCGAAGACACTCAAAATATTTGGTCAGTCCTTTATTTCAATTTCAAGCATTTTTTCCCAAAGCATACAGAGTGTGAAGGGTGTTAGAGACTCAAGGAGAGTTTTTCTTGCCTGGTGGAGTCTTTGTCTAGACTATTCCCAGGCCTCTGCCCTTAGCGGTAGAACCTTCTAGAACACCATGTGCCACCCCTATGCCTTGAGCAGAGAACGTTCCCCAGGGACTCTTTTTTTCCCTTTCCTCCCACTCTGATCTGTAAATTCGTTGCAGTCTTCTCTCTCCCTCAGAGTCCTGCCTTGTCTTGTATATGACTCCAGCAGTTACCTAAGTCATGTCAGTTCACCACTGTAGGGAGGAGGACAGAAGACTTAGAGGGAAGCATCTGAAAGCCAATCATACTCAGCACCTGTGGACATGCAAATCTTCTACATTCAACTCTCCCCTGCTGAGTTGTGCTGAAGTATTTTCATTTCCTGGCCAGTTTTGAGTCAGAGTCAACGAAAATGACAGAAAAAAGAAAGTGGTGAGGAAATACAAGGCTTCACCAAAAATAACTGTCATTGGAGTCTTTTAAACAGTGTCTTAACCCATTTTCTGTTGCTATCACTAAACACCTGAGATCTGGTAATTTGCAAAGTATACAGGTTTATTTGGCTCATGTTTCTGGAAGCTGAAACGTCCAAAAGCAAGGCGTTGACCCTGCTTAAATCTGGTGAAGGCCTTCTTGTTGTATTATAACATGGCAAAGGGCATCATGAGGCAAGACAGATGAAGCTGGCCAGAAAGTTTGGTTTGATAACGGAGTCATTTCTGTGATAACTCATTGACACCTTCATCACCTATGAATTTGACTGACTATTCGTGAGTACAGAGCCTTCATGACTCAATCCCTTGCTATAGTGCTCACCTACCAACACCACCATAATGACATCAGATTTCAACTAATGTCAACTAGGAACAAACAATAGCAAGTAATGGACTGACTTAATAAAGTATGTATTTTCTCATAGAGTAAATACTTGCACTCTGTCCGTGCAGAAGTACAGGTAGACAGGCCTTTGTAGTTTTAAAAATGTGCTCGTATATTGAAGTTGCACTATTTTTAATGAATTTGCTAATTGGGGATCATTGAAAAATGGGAGTTTATATAAAAAGGAACTCAAGTCGTGTCTTTAACAAGTAACCTCAAAGAATAAGTTCAAGAGATCTATTGTTCTGCCTGATGACTATAATGAATAACAATGCCTGTATACTTGAAAATTACTTAAAGAATTGATGTACATGTTCTTGCCACAAATAAAATGTAAGCATGTGAGATGCTGCATATGCTAATTAACTCAACATATAGTTATTCAATATTATTGCAAAATATACATATAATTTTTCATCAAAATTTTAAAATATATAATTTTTAAAGTAATGATAAAATGGATAGTATTAAGCATATGGACACATGATCTGGACCCTAGAGAAAGAAAAATGCCCTGAAGATTGCTGAGATGTTATTTTTTCGGGGAGGAATAAGAAAAGTCCATGGCAGGAACCCTGCCCATCTAATGCTGTTCTTCTAGAAACTAGAGACACACCCTTTCTTCTGTACACACATCTAAATCACATTGAACAAAATTACCCTGGGTAAGAATCGGAGCCCCACCTCATTTGGGACAGAAATTAATATAAGGACATAAGCCTCTGCTACTCCTGCTCGTGGGGCACAGATCCCCCCCCACCACCACCTGGCTCTCTTGCATTTGCCAAAGTCTCTCCTATCTACCTGACATTCCAGTTAAAAACTGGACGTCTGCTCCCAGGTCCTGCCACCTCCTTTCACCCAAGACTCAGTCAAGGCAGTGCACACCACCATGATCTTCCAGCCTTTTCTCTCCCTGCCCTTAAGTCTTCACTATTCAGTGTAACCATCTCACCCAGACAAGGGAATTATCCATACACTTCCCACATACTCTCTATTGAATCCTACTTCTAAAACTGCTCGGCAATGCTGCTCACCCAGTTTACATGACCTTCTTTACCCAGTTTACATGACCTTCTTTACCCAGTTTACATGACCTTCTTTACTAATTTGTCCATCAAAAATCCATGCTCCACAGCATAGTAAATTCCAACTGGAAGAGTAGCTAAGTGTGCAATGTCAAGCTGAAACGAGGAGAAAAGAATGGAAGCAGATTCAAAAGTTCTAGAGTGGAAAGAACTTTTAAGGCCTGGAACAGGAGAAGAGATCATAGAAGTGAAAATCAGCACAAATGATTATATACTGTTTTAATATGACTTAAGCATAAAATGAAAAGCATTAACAAAAAGGTATAAAAATATGGACAGATTATGTCAAGATAATTTTTAAAAAGAAAGTATAGATACTAAAGAATCACATAAGCATGTTAATGATTCAATGTCACTAGTAACTTTTTAAAATTCAAGCTTAAACCATGAGATACAATTGTTATCTCTATTAACAGAATTTTTAATAATATGACCTAATATTTGATGAAAGCATCATAACACTACATTTGTATCTTGCTGATAGCACTATAATTTAACACAGATCTTTTAAATATCAATTTGACCCATACAGTAAATGCAAAAAATGAACTCATGCCTTCAACTCAATGATGCCATTACAAGATATTGTCCTAATATAGTAATAGAAAACAGAAGTTATAAGCACAAAAACATTCAGCATCACATTATTTCCTAAGTTAAAAAAAATGAGGGGCTGGTGTTGTGGCTCAGTGGTAGAGCACTTGTCTGTCACATGTGAGGCACTGAATTCAATCCTCAGCACTATGTAAACATAAATAAAAATAACACAAAGGTATTGTGTTCATCTACAACTAAAAAAAATTAAAAAGACCAGAAAAGAAAAAGCAATTTTCTGATACCATAGGTATAGATTTAAAAATTACAAACATTTCATGAAGAAAATGAATACCATATGAAAATATGCATGGAACAGAAAACACTAAAAGAAAGGCATTGAAGTGTTATACCAGGGTAGTGAGAGTTATGGTAATACTGATCTGATTTTTTTCTCTTTCCTACATTTTTCTGTAATGCATTTCATTGTGGTAAAATATGCATGATAAAAGTTGAGCATTTTACCATTGTAAACCTATCATTCAGGGGCATCAAATGTATTCACATGCACAGTCCCCACTACCCTCCATCTCCAGAACACTTTCAGTCTTTCCAAATTGAAATTCTGTACCCATTAAACACTCACTTTCCATGCCCTCTTCCTCAAGCCCTAAGCTACCATCATTCTACCTTGTATAAATTAAATCATGTAGTATATGTCTTTTTATGACTGGCTTATTTCACTTTGCACAAGATCTTCAAGATTCATCCATGTTGTAGCATGTGTCAGTTTTTCGTTCTTTTTAAGGATAAATAATATTTCATGGGCACTTGGCTTACTTCCTCTTTTGGCTGCTGTAATGCTGTTACAAACATGGGTGTGCAAATAGCTGTTTGATCCCTCGCTTTCAATTCTTGTGGCTATATATCAGTAGTGAGAGCTGGGTCATAAGATAATTCTGTGCCCTCTTTTTTTTTTTTTTTTTTTTAAGAAATTGCCATACCATTTTCCACAGTGGCTCCACAATGTACAAGGGTTCCAAATTCCCCACATCTTCACTGACATGTGTTTTCTTTCTTTTTCTTTTTTTTAGTTATACATGACAATAGAATGTATTTTGACGTATCATACACACATGGAGTATAACTTCCCAGTTTTGTGGTTGACCATGATGTTAAGTCACACTGGTCATGTATTCATATGTGAACATAATAAAGTTTTCTCTGATTCATTCTACTGTCTTTCCCATTCCCTTACCCCCTCTCCTCCCTGTAAAATCTGGTGAACCTCCACTTCCCACACCTCCACCTCACCTATTGTGAGTCACCATCCATATATTAGAGAGAACATTCCGCCTTTGGTTTTGGTGGATTGGCTTATTTCACTTAGTATGATATTCTCCAGTTCCATCCATTTACCAGAAAATGCCATAATTTCATTTCTCTTTATGGCTGAGTAATATTCCATTGTGTAAAAGTATCACATTTTCTTTATCTATTCATCTTTTGAAGGGCATCTATGTTGATTCCATAGCTTAGCTATTGTGAATGGAGCTGCTATAAACATTGATATGGCCACATCACTGTAGTATGCTGATTTTTTAAGTCCTTTGGGTATAAATTGAGGAATGTGATAGCTGGGTCAAATGGTGGTTTCATTCCAAGTTTTCTGAGGAATCTCCATACTGCTTTTCTTAGTGGTTGCACCAATTTGTAGTC
Source organism: Sciurus vulgaris (assembly GCF_902686455.1). Classification (NCBI taxonomy): domain Eukaryota; kingdom Metazoa; phylum Chordata; class Mammalia; order Rodentia; family Sciuridae; genus Sciurus; species Sciurus vulgaris. The sequence continues at coordinate 43,665,912 of NC_136474.1, forward strand.
CCACCAGCAATATATGAATGTACCTTTCCCCCCACATCCTCACCAACATTTATTGTTACTTGTATTCTTGATAATTGCCATCTGACTGGAGTGAAGCAAAATCACAGTGTAGCTTTAATTTTCATTTATCTAATTGCTAGAGATGTTGAACATTTTTTCATATATTTGTTGACCTATTTCTTCTGTGAAGTGTCTGATGAGTTCCATTGCCCATTTATTGATGGGTTATTTGGTTTTGGGGTGTTAAGTTTTTTTAGTTCTTTATATATCCTGGAAATTAATGCTCTATCTGAGGTGCAGGTGACAAAGATTTTTCCCACTCCGTAAGTTCTGTTCATGACGTTATTGATTTTTTTCTTTGCTATGAAGAAGCTTTCGTTTGATACCATCCAATTTATTGATCCTTGATTTTACTTCTTGCACTTTAGGAGTCTTGTTGAGGACTCAGTTCCTAAGCTGATATGATGGAGATTTGGCCCTATTTTTTCTTCTAGTAGATGCAGGGTCTCTGGTCTCATGCCCAGGTCCTTGATCCATTTTGAGTTGAGTTTTGTGGAGGGGGAGGGGAGAGTCTAATTTCATTTTGTTACATTTGGTTATACATGGATTTTCAGTTTTCCCAGCACCATTTGTTGGAGGCTATCTTTTCTCCAATGTATGTCTATGATGCCTTTGTCTAGTATGTGGGTTTGTCTCTGTGTCTTCTATTGTGTACTATTGATCTCCATGTCGGTTTTGGTGCCAATACCATGCTGTTTTTTGTTACTATAGCTCTGTAGAATAATTTAAGGTCTAGTATTGTGATGCCTCCTGCTTCACTTTTCTGGCCGAGGATTGCTTTGGCTATTCTGGGCCTCTTATTTTTCCAAAGGAATTTCATGATTGCCTTTTCTATTTCTATGAAGAACATCATCAGAACTTTAATGGGTATGAGGTGGTATTTCATTGTCATTTTGATTTGCATTTCTCTAAGGATTAGTAATGTTGAACATTTATTCATATGCTTATTGACAACTTACATATCCTCTTTTGAAAAATATCCAAGGCAGGACCCATTCTTTCGTTTCTCCATGCTCTTTATAGAATCTAGAAAGGTACATTTTATATAATAGATATCCCATAGTTTGATTACTCAACTTGAATAGAAAGAGCCAAATGATAATAACTTAACACTGCCAAAATTTAATTTTCCTGGACAGTGATTTGTTGAGACTCTTTTTTATCAGCTGTTAGACACGAGAAGCCTGCAGCAAAAATTCTTTGCTTACTTGAGTTCATAGTTCTTGGTTGTTATTCTTTTGAGGCAGCAAGCCTAATTAAAGTAGAATAGAACTTCCTTTGAAACAAAAGATTTCTAGCCTAAAGTTTTCTTTAGGTCTCTACAAACACAGAGAAGGGAAGAGGAAGTCTTGCACAGCTTTTGTTTGGGGAGAAGTCCCCTCCACCTGCCTGTCAGTGTTAGGGCAAAGGCAGAGAGGCCCTGATGGTTGACCCAGTACCTCCCTGCTGCTCCAAGCATGCTCACCAGAGCCTTAGGAAAGATGAGAGCAAAACACAGCAAAGTCATTCAGTGGCAAGTGATGCTCAATAGTTTCTTCTTCAAAAATAGGTTAGTTAGGACTATCTAATGCCAGAGTCTGACTAGTCACTGACCAGTTAGGTTCCCAGAGACTCTTATCTGTATCGCAAATACAGTTAATGATTTTGAAACTGACAGACAGTTAGGTAGAGGTGGATTCAGCTGCCAAATAACTGGGGGCAGAGAGGACAGAATGAATTGAGAGAGAATGATGATATATAAACTCATTCGTAAATATGTATATGATCTGGATAGACATGTATGTCATTATAAACAGTATCATGTTCCTAACGTGCAGATTAGTGGTAGAATCCTGTTTTCATACTTCTTGAGGTATCTTTATTAAGTAGTGTTTCAGTATTTAGATATACACAAAAAGCTTAATCACAAAGTAAACTGCAGTGCCTTTTGTTTTGTTGTTGCTTTAAATATTTTTTGTTGTAGATGGACACAATACCTTTATTTTATTTATTTATTTATTATGCAGTGCTGAGGATCGAACCCAGGGCCTCACACATGCTAGGCAAGTGCTTTACCACTAAGCCACAACCCCAGCCCTGCAGTGTTTTTAATGAGTTTCCCTTCATATATATCCTTAAACTCAGAACTCGTACATGACAGGACTTTCTTGTTAGTCTGATACTGTTAAATGACCAAAGCTGTTCTTGGCCTTCTGAGAAGAACCCAAATAAAGAGGCTTTACTGAATTATCTTGTAGGAACTTTGTTCAACTGAACCAGGACTTTATAATTGTGTAAAGTCTGGTTGTAATTATTTTTGTCCCACAATATCCACCATACTTGCCACAGTTTATGAAAATTATTATAACCATCAATATAGAATCTCAAAAATTGCTTAATGAATACTTAAAATAAGAATAAATGAGGTTTAATTTTTCTCATATTTTTAGAAAACAAGATTTTCTAAGCCAATAGCCCTGTGACTCTCTAAAACAACCAGACAGAAATTTTCTCTGGTTACACTGATAATTCCCTAAATTATCCTCAGAAAAACTCAGCTTACCAAAGGATGAATGGACAAGTGAGTCTTAAAATAAGTCTTGGAGCAGTTTGTTTTCAAAATGCAATCCGCAAGCATTCAGGGGTAGATTATACAAATCAGTCATCTGAATAACTTTGATTCTGGGAATTGAATCCAGGGGCACTTAACCACTGAGCCACACCCCCAACCCCTTTTCTTTCCTTTTTTTTTTTTTTTTTCTTTTTCTTTTTTTCGGTTGTTTTGTTTTGTTTTGTTTTGAGGCAGATCTCACTAAGTTACTTAGGGCCTCCCAGTGTTGCTGAGACTGGCTTTGAACTTGTGATACTCCTGACTCAGCCTCTAGAGCCACTGGGTGATAAGTGTGACCCCAATACTCCTTCCAAAAGACCTGAAAGAAGTGAATGGGCAAGATTCATTGATTTTTTTTTTTTAATGAAACTTGTTTCAGATACACACATACAAATTTATATGATATATTACATACACATATATATGCCTTTTTTATTAAATGTGTTTTATATGTATTTACCTATGTGTATACTGGTCAGGATGTAAAACCTATTTGTTACTGTGAGTAGCCATCCAAAAGTAATCCTATATACTGATTTGGAGGACTAAATTCTAAAACAATGGAAACCACTTTGAAAAGAATTTTTACCTCTGAATAAAAATAAGAGAAAATATTTTTACAAGCTGGTCAACAAGTTGCCTCCCAACTCTTGACAGAGGCTGGAGTCTGGTCCATAGTCCAGGTGGGTTTTACACATTGAGGTCTGGATGGAGACCAGCAACCTCAAGGTCATGTTCTGGCTCCTGAGAAGAGACAGGTGGGGGAGCTGTGTAAACTGGGACAGAGGTGGGTGCTGGAGGGAGCAGGTGTGGGGCTGAGCCTCCTACAGCTGTCTCAGTTCTTAATTAGGCCTTTTCAACCTGTATTGCAGCATTTCCTGCTTCAGGAAATAAACGTACAGCTGGCCAGAATTCAGAATTGAAGGATGCCTCACAGGCCCAGGTTGCAGCGCTCCTTTGGGGACCTCTGAGCGAGAGAGCCTGTTTATATTCCATGTTTGAACCCCATTGATACTGAAGTGGATTTCAGTCGAAATTTGAAGGAAAAAACAAAACCAAAACTTTTACTTGTATGTTTTAATGTTAAGAGTAATGCCAAGAATCCTCTTCTATGATCTCATAATGAAATATCCTTGGAATTGGGCATGGTGGCTCACATCTGTGATCCCAGCTTTCCAGGAGGCTGAGGCGGGAGGAGCGCTATGAGGCTAGCCTCGTAATCTTAGCAAGGCCCCATCTCAAAATAAAAAGATAAAAAGAGCTGGGGAAGGAGCCCAGTGGTAGAGCATCCCTGGGTTCAATCCCCAGTACCAAAAAATAAATAAATAAAAATAAAAATCCTGGGGGAGGGTTAACTGATTGAAACTGTGAGTTAAAAACTACCTTACTATTTTACAGTCTAATAACAGAGCAACCTCCTTTGTTTCATGTTATTTTCTAGATTTTCTGAAAGGTGTACCACTTGATTAGCCCAATATCTCTCCCTTTCTCCCACAAGTTCCTATTACCTATTTGCTACAATTTGTAGCAAAGACATTTATTGTAAAATAGCATCTGAAGCTTTACTTGACTTAAAGTACAAAGTATGTTCATCACCAAAACACTCTTTCCTTGGGAGACTCTTTATTATTTTTGTTACATAATTGATCCTAACAGTTCCAGTAAGAATACTGGGATGAGGGGGGGTTTGTTTGTTTGTTTGTTCCTGAAACCCTGGGTTTGATTTTAAAGGGAGGTGTGCGGAACGGTAGATAATGTAATTTATTCTCTATGAGATTTAAAGCTCTGATCATTTATCCAGAATAAAATTCCATTGAATCATATTTTACATGAAAACACAAGAGTGAGAAGGGTAAATTGCAGAAGTACAACAGTATTCAGTTCATCTTAAATTCTGTATTTGCCTTTTTAAAATATGTTTGTTTCAACCTGTTCTAGAAAACTGTGTTCTGCTGCTTTACCTACGATAACAAACATTAATCAAACCTACCATGATTAATAAGCACTGATTAAACGCCCACATCCTCACACAACCAAATCTGCTCACTTCTTCCATCATAAACACAGACAAGATGGATAGACAAGGAAGAATTTCATCCTAGAGATTTTTCCTCTCAATGTTCTCACTATAGGCAAGGCCCTTTCCATGAAACTCATTAAAAAATCAAATAAGCATTATCTTTGAGTAGAGCCTCCTTACCTATAAGCTGGCAGACATAAAAGAGTTGCCAGAGCAAGTTGACATTCTTTTTATATATATATATATATATTTAGTTGTAGATGGACACAATACTTTTATTTATTTATTTTTTATAAGGTGCTGAGAATCAAACCCAGTGCTTCACACATGCCAGCAAGCGCTCTACCACTGAGTCACAATCCCAGCCTTGACATTCTTATTACAGGCAAAAATTTTGCATGCATTTGTGGCTATTCACTGCAAAAATCAAGACAACCCCCCCCAGGAAAAAAAAAAAAAAAAACAACCTGAAAGATTGTATCTGTGCTAATTTCTTTGGTAGAATTCTTTTAAAGAACAAATTGAAATTATGAAACTACTATAGCTAAGGCTATTGTATTTCTTTTATGCAAGTCCTAGTAACTTTATTCTGTATCTCTTTTATTAATTCATTAAAGAAGACCACCTTCTTCTCTCCAGGTGTATCTTTAAGAACAAGCACCTTCTCTCTTTAATATTCTCCTATTGAATGTGTCAGTGGTATAAAAACTTCCATACGGATTAAGTGGAATGTGCAACAGAATATTTTGTAAGCACCAGTAGCCACCATATAATAGGAGATGTCTTTGCTTCTTTAACATTTAGTCTTTTTAAATTTTTTTTAGTTGTAGATGGACACAATTCCTTTATTTTATTTATTTATTTTTATGTGGTGCTGAGGATCAACCCAATGTTTCACACGTGCTAGGTAAGCACTCTACCACTAAGCCACAACCCCAGCCCCTCTACCATTTATCTTAAAGAAGGGGTGACTAATGACAATATTTCCTTTTAGGTGGGAATTATTGGGGATGTGAATTGGTCAAGTGATTACTTAGCGAAATTTTTCATATAGGTTTATAATATCAAGGTACTATAAAATTTGGCAGATGTGAATTAAAATATTTTGACCAGAAAAGATGAATCCAATCCATCTTTGGATTCTTTTTTTTTTCCTAAACTCTTTCATAGTAGCAAAGTAAATAATCATGATTTTTTTTTTTTTTTTTAGTATTGTTATGGAAAATAATTTTGGTCTTTCAGAACATACTCCCATCTTCCTGATGCAATTCGTTTGTCACTTCTTTCTCTTTTTTGGTCTCTTGGACCCTTGCCACCTACAATGTCCGTCTTATGAAAGAAGACTCGGCGAAGAATGCTGTGTAATTTTCCTTCTTTCTCACCCAAAAAAGAAATCAGTTGTTTCGTGTGTTACCCATTCTTCTTCATTATTTCTCTTCTTATTGCAAAATATTGTCAATCATTTTGATTATTATCTCCATGAAGTTGAGCAGGGGGAAAGAAAAAAATAAAATCCCTTTACATAGTGTTACCATTAGCTATTGCAATTCAAGTCTTTGCTTGGGTATGATGATTCAAAGTTTTAAGGAAAGGCATTTTCTTTGAATTTCAATTATCCCTACTGTTCTAAATAATATTTGCTTATGTAATTGGATACTGGCTCTCGATCATCCTCCAACATTGCTGTGTTCTCTCATAAACTTTATCAAATGGTTATTTCTTTTGAAATCAGGAATAAAAGTATAAAGATGTTACCTATTTGAAATGTTCCCGTTGATTTTATTTAGATACAGAGAGTACATATGTTATGTTTCTTGGTGACTTTCTGTATTTTCACGCTTTCCTAAGCTGTATGTTCAGCCTTTTCATTCAGCAAACCTTTGTTAGGTACCTGCCATGAGCCAAATGGCATGCTAATTATTAATGGGGATGTCAAGAAAACAAATAGACAAGTGCTGGAAATTTTGCTGCATAAAAAAAAAAAAAAATGAGATCAATAGCTTCTTGAGATACAACTTAGCTTTCCCTTTTTAAATGAAAAAACATTTAAAAACTGAATGAGGGATACTAATGGACAGGGAAGGGCTTAAGACACAGCAGAAAGACAAGAAATGAGGCCTGGGTGGATTTATGCTCCGATGAGATCAGTGGTAGCCCCTTCATCTCGCCATGATCAAAAGCAGAAAGATGTGGTGGACTTAGGCACATTTTTAGGATTATCGCAGGAAGTTTTTCCAGTAACTTACTCTATCTCTGAAGATATTTTGATTAGGATTAATGTCAGGCAGTTTCTCCAATAACCTATTTTCATCCTTGAAGACTATTAGTTCATAGTGATAAGCAAGTAGGCAAAGAAAATGTTCAAAACAGCTGCAGGGAGAATGTGAGGGAGCTGACAAGAGAACACAGTGGGTGTACCTCTGGCCAGATGCAGGTGAAAGCTGTGCATTTGCTCTATGTATTTATACTGGGACCATTCTGCCCAGCTGGGTGATTTTCTCAGAGACCCACAACAGTTTTACTTACATGGTGGAAATAAACAAACTCAAAATCTGTAAATGTTCTCCCCTTAGTCTGAAGCCAAAAGTAGAATTAAATGTATTTTAAGCCAAGATAACCAATTAGGGCTTCAGAAATGAAACAGAATGATAAATACTATCATTACTACTATAATTTATATTGTCTCTGTACTCTCTTACTACAGTTTTAAAATGGAGCTGAAATGTGCAAACTGTTCAAATGATAGATAAGATGTCCTTCTTAGCAGTGGTTCTCAAACAAGGGTGCACCAAAATCACCTGGACTACCAAGAGAGCACTCCATGGAGTGAGGAGACAACCCACACAACAGGAGAGAAGACTGGCCAACTACTCATCCGACAGTTTATCCAGAAAATACAAGGAGCTCAAGAAACTGAGCAACAAAAAGACAAGTGATCCAATGAAAATGTGGGCAAAGGATTCAAATAGATATTTCTCAAATGAAGAGATAAAAATGTTCTAACGAATATATGGAAGAAACACTCCATAGAAGTAGCCATCAGAGGAATACAAACCCATTTCGCCCCAGTTAGAATGGCTATTATCAGAAAAAAAAAAAAAAAAAAAAAAGACAGAGACAAATGCTGGCCTAGAATATGAAGAAAAAGAAACTATCGTGCTCTGTTGGTTGATGAGAATGTCAGTTAGTATAGCCACTATAGAAAACAGTGTGAAGGCTCCCGATAAACAAAAAATTCCTCTACCACAAGATCTGTCCATCTCATTTCTGGGTGTATATCCAAAGGAAATGAAATCAGTATACCAAAATGATACCTACATGCCCATGTTTATTGTGGCACTATTCGTAATAGCTATTAACTTAGGTGCCCATCAACAGGTGAATGAATAGAGAAAACACAGTATGTATACAAATGGAGTATTATTCATCCATCAAAAAGAATGAAATCTTGTCAAAATGGACAGAACTAGAGAACGCTATGTTAAACAAAACAAACCAGACACAGAAAGACATGTACCATATGTTTTCTCTTCTATGTGGAAGCCAAAAATGTTAACCCATTGACTATTAGAGATTGGGAAATGGGGGTAGAAGTGGGAAAGGGAGGTTGGATTTGATCAGTGTGTACTATATGCATGTGTGGAAACATCAGACTGAACCCTGCTAATATGTACAGTTAACACATATTAATAAAAATATGTTTTTAAAAAACCTCAGGCTCTCAGAATTTCAAATTCAGCAGGTCTGGAATAGGGCCCTAGAATTGCCTTTCTAACAAGTGTTGAAGTGCTACTGAGACCAGAGAACCACATCTTGAGAATCATTGCTCTAAATAAATCTCTGCAATGTCCGGACAACTATCTGCAGTGCTTAAAGTCACTGTGAGCACATCTGCTCAGGATCTAGTTCTCATTCATTGCTGATTCTCCCAGTGCCCACAATACTACCTGGCACGTCCTTGCACCCAATAACTGTCTTGAGGAAGGAAGGTGAACTAGTGTCTGTTAAATGCCTTCTATGCCTGTGTCAGGCACTTTCTGTCCACCAGCAGAGACGGGCATCCCTCACACTCACACAGGATGATAGAGGCATCAATGGCTTGATGGATGTCTGTGCCCAAGGAATAAGATACTGAGTTACACACATACACTAACCTCCTAAGCAGCGTTCACTTCAGAAAATGATCTTAGTGCTATATAAGGATTTTTTTTAAGTCACAACTAATTAAAAATGCAAATCTTTGAAAAAATGTAAAATGCCAAATATATGCTATTTGTCCCTTTGTTCCCATAAACAAGGCATTATGTTTATTATTATAATCCACGATTTAGGGAAAATTTTGAGTAGCTTTGAACAGCTACTGGCCTAACCAAGACAAGAACTGTAGTGTCCTATTTCTTAAAAAGTTCACAATGACCTACATCTTTCCAATTTTACTGCGGTCCTCCAAAATAGTCTAGATGGCCTTCAACTTCAGAATTTGTAGAAGTTCCCATAGAAACCTAAGACCAAAATCGAATATATTTAATAGTCATTATTGCTTTGTGATTTTCTTCAGCATGTTGTGTCCTCAATTGGACACAAAAAATAAACAGAGAGAATCCACATCCCCGGCTGTTTTCAAAACACTCATTCCCCTGTTTAAATTCTATTGCTATAGCATTAAAAACAACAGGGATCCTTCTTTGGCCAGGTATTTAAGATTTGAAATGTTCTTGCACTGGGCTTTAAATTTGGAGTTAACATAAATTCAGTTACTTTTCCATTCATGGGTAGTTAACCCTCTTAGCAGAACCTTTTATAAACATGCAGACTAAGAGCAAGATTTGCTCATTCCAGTGGGAACCAAGGTGAGACTCCCTTGTTACCGTGGCAGACTCCCTTTGTTGACAGGTTTTCACCTTAATCCATCTCATTTAATGTGCCACCTCTTAGCCACCCTTGATTAAAAAAGGAAAGAAAGAAAGAAGAAGAAAGAAAACCTCTTGATAAAATTTTCCACTGATTGGAACATACCTTGTATTTTAAGAGCTCCTGAATCTCCAAGGGCACTGAATGTTTGGGAAGCAAGTTCAACTGTGCTGATCGTCGCTACCTTAGGCCTCGGTGTGGAAAAGGGAACCTAGGTTTGCTGAGGCTTTGATGAGGGTGCTTTCTCATCATTTTTTCCCATTAATGGTGGGTCAGATGACGGGCTCTCCGAAGCACCAGCATCAAGGCCTCTCTTACGCTGCTGTCCACACTGATTTCACCACTGCAGCCCCAGGCTCTGCTCCCATGGGCCTTGTGCTCTCACCTACATTAGACATATGACTAGTCCAGGGACACCTCAGATACTGACCATCCGGAACCATCTCGCTATCTCCATCCCTCCATTGACATATCTCATCTCTTTCTACTCACAATACATTGATCCCTAAAACACATAAGTTCTGCCAAAAAAAAAAAAAAAAAAAAAAAAAAAAAACACAGACACACACACACACACACACACACACACACACACACACCCCCCTCTGGTCTGACTTCTTTCCTTCCACATTGCCACCTCCTAAGAGTGCAATTTGTGGTACTCTTTGGAGCTTTGTGACAAGATCTGAGAATGGACGCATTGTCTGTCTGCCTTCTTGACCCACAATTCCACTCCTGTAGTGATGGAGACAGAGCTTCCCTGGAGAGCAACACATGCCCCACACAAGACACGTGTGCGATTTTAAGTTTTCTAGTAGCCACACCATAGAAGCAAAAACCACTGAAATTAACTTATTTAATTTAAAATAAGTTAAATTTATCATCTGTAATTTAGTATACTGTTATATTGAATTAACTTCTCAAGTCAGTACATCCAAAATATTCAAATTTTAAACTATAATTAATGTTATAAAGTATTATTAAGATCTTTGGAGCTGGGGTGTAGCTCAGTGTTAGAGCAGTTGCCTAGCATGTGAAAGCAAGGCCCTAGATGTGACCCCAGCACTGCAAAAATAAAAAGTGTGTAGGGGGGTGCCTTGGAAATCAAGTATTCAATAGCCACGTGTACTTTGAGACTCTTATTTCAGATAGCCTCAGCATAGGGGGTACGCAGTAATGGGGCTTACACTCGGAAACCCGCAGAGGGGTGAGCCTACAGCCTCTGTGGGGAATGAGGGCAGCAACTGACATCCTGGTAAGGAAAACAAAGAGCCAACCCATAATCACACTGAAAAATATGAAGGGGCTCTTAGTAGAGGATTTATAAAGCAGATGGAATCCAACTGAGGATAAAGCCACATAAAGAAAAATAAAAACAAAGCCCAGAATACACAGAAGGGAATGGACCTTCAAGAGTAAAGGAAAACACACACACATGCGCACGCACCCCACACTAGAGATGCTGAGAAGCAGACTATACAAGAAAGGACCCCGGGGCAATTGTGTTTGTCATTAAGAGCTGGTCCTGGGAAGCACAAGGTAAATTGAGTACCGCACCCTGGTGCCCACATGAGCCCAGCAGCCCTGATACCTTCCTATGTGGCCATGGCCCCAGAACTGCTATTCTCTCCAGCAGAGGAAAGCTCTTCTGCCGGCCCATCTTCGTGAGAAGCAGGGTGGAACTGGGGCAAAGGAAGGGCTGCTGAATCTGGTGCTGGCCCTCGTGAGACTCGGAGTGCAACTTGCGAAGTGGAGCCACTAACAAGAATCCTGAAATTCTGTGCTCCGGTCGAGGAAGAAGCCCCCTCACACCCTCAAGCAAGGCTTCTCCCCCTCCCGCCCCTCTACACCCACAGGAGGCAGACTGCAGAGATCAGAATGCACATCAGTGAAAAGCCGTCGGGACTTCTTACTGGGATCGAGGACTTGTCCTTCCACATGAGCGTGCACAGATAACCTGGAATCACCAAATCTGAAAGAAAACTAACACCTTCAAAGAGAAGCATCACATTCCTCAAGCCAGAGAACTTACTAACCTGAGGGAAATATTGTCAGTAGAAGAAAGCAAACACTACTTTAAAATAAATATGGTTATTTTCCCCAAATCTTTAACAAAATAAGAACATGCCACTCTTTTAAATTCCTAAGATTCACACAAACACTCTCAATCCAAAGCAAAATGAATACAGCTAAAAGAATGAATGTTCTGGAAGGATTCTCTGAAATTTCCTGTAAACAGACATGGAGATGTAAAGAATGAGAAGAGCTCAGACATGTAGAAAGGAAGGAAAGAGCCAAACCCCAAACATCTGTCCACTTAGAGTTTCAGAAGAGAACCAAAACTGGAGTACGGATAATCCTGAGCTAAGTACAAGAAAATTTCCCTGAACTTTTTCCCTGAATATATATATTTAGATATATATGAATATATAAAAAGATTCCAAGGGGTGAAGTGAACACAGGTGACCTACAAGGGGATGATTAGATAGGACCAGTGACTGGTTCTGCATTCCAGCAGTCACTGGGTCAGATCCCCCAGGTGCTTTGGGAAAATGGATACTGGTTTGTGTCTAGTTGAGTCTCAAATTTAATAGGAAAAACTAAAGAGCATTTTAGACAGGTTTTTTTTTCTTTACCAAATGGCATCATTCCTAAAAGAATAACTGGGCCCTTCAGCAGATGAATGCATAAAGGAAAGATGGTATATATACACAATGGAATATTACTCAGCCATGAAGAAGAGTGACTTGCTGACATTTGCCAGTAAATGAATGGATCAGGAGACTATCATGCTAAGTGGAATTCCAAAAAAACAAAGGTCGAATGTTTTCTCTGATTTGTGGAAGCTAACCCATAATAAGGGGGGGGAGAGGAAGAAGAGAAGAATGAAGGGAAAGGACGGGAAATAGGAAAAGGGAATACAGGGGAATGAATCTGAAATAATTTTACTCTGTACATATATGAATACACCATAGTGAATCCCACCATCGTGTACATCCCCAAGAACTGGGTCCTAATTAGAGTAAGACATATTCCATGCTTGTATGATTATATCAAAATGAATTCTACTATCATGTGTAACTAAAAAGAACCAATTTAAAAATCACCAAAGAAGAAGAAGAACAACAACAACAACAAAAGTAATTGGGGAATTTATTTGAGCAAGTGAATCCAAAAAGAAGAGACAATAAGAGCATCATGAATAACAGTAAACAAAAAAATCTTACCTCTCTGGGTCTGAATGCTTGGCTATAGGTGTTTTTAAAGCCTCAAACAAAATTTCCCAGATATTTTTAAAAATAAGTAAATATGCTGGGGTATTATCTTGTTCCAAGAAGGATCATTTTATACATTTCCTATTAATCCACAGTGATGGAGTCCTTAACTGAACTTCCGGAGTCCAGGAATCTGATCAGTCACATTAGCATCCTGCATCCAACGCTCCTCGAGCCCTGTGCAGCCAGGCTCACTACCTGGGTGCCCAGCGTAAGATCCAGCTGTGGCCTTCCTCTGCCTGCATTCCTCAGAGTGGCCTATAAAGCTACCCAAAGCCTGTACTTTCTCTTACCCTGTTTAGAGGTCATGGTCCAAGGATGCTGGAATTCCCAGGCACATGCCCCGAGCCCACTCCCAAGACTTGCAGTGCACCAGGCACCCTCCTGAGCTCTTCTCAGCTCATTGGATGGCCAAGGATTGCAGTTTTCCTGGGAGCAGGGAGTTTTAGACAGAGCTTAGACACATAGGTACCAGGTGTGTGGGATGGGTCCTGATGTGGGACGAGAAATGGGTGAGACCACAGGCTAAAGTCCTCCCAATGGATTCCCGTCCTGAGATCTGACAATGTCAGGAACTGGCCCACTCTCAACATTGACACAGCAAGGAAGACAGGGAGGGAAGAGAGAATCTAATATGAAAAGAAGCAGGATGGAAAACTATCTTGGAGCAGAGTCAACCAGACATAGCAAATTGCAGATGGAAGAGGCAGAAGTTCTCAGAGGAGTATTAGCACATGTTTTACACCAAGTATCAGAAAACCCAGGTACGAGAGGACTAAATGACATGTAGTATGTATTTATTGTGACTCATCGCGGGACTCAGGACGGTTCCTTTCAGTGGCTCAGTGGATTCCTCAACAGTTCCCTTCCTTCTTCCCTCTCTTGAGTCTGTGACTAGTGTGTAGCTTAGTCTCTGTAGCCTGGTCCCCTCAGGGACCAGGATGACCCTTGTAGTTCTGAGTGATGTACTGAGACAACAGTGTCCAGAAGCAAGAAAGAATAAACCTGCCTTATGTTCCTTTTACAGAGTAAGAAAATATACTAGCAGCTGACTCGGTCACACAGGTCTTATTTTCTAGAACCAGTCACTGGTCACTGAGCCACGCCTGGTCATGGCCGAGGAGCAGGGAGCCAGGATGGAATAAAGAACCTATCAGAGATTGAATGTTGAGACATGGGGTTTAAGTGGATCCAGCAAGTGAAGGGTTTTCAAGGGAAAGCTGTGCATGGTTAACGGCAGTGGAACAAAGTCCAATATAAAGTGAAAGATATTGGAATAAAGTAACAGGGGAAGATTTTCCTGAGGACTATGATCCAGGGAGAGCTTTGCTCTGACACATTAACAATGCACCACATGTGGTTACTGAGCACTTGAAGTGAGGCTTGTCTGAATTGAAATGTGCTGTAAATGTAAAATGCACCCTGGATTCCAAGCCTCGGTTAAAAAAAAAAAAAAGAGGATGTAAAATAGCCCATCAGTAATTTCACATTGATTACATGTTGAAATAATACTGTTGGATATATTAGGTGAAGGAAAAGATATTATTAACATTAATTTCACCTTTTTGTCGTAACTACTAGAAAATTTTCAGTTACACTGTGGTTCCCATTATGTTTCTGATCAAAGTTCTGCTGTACCGCACAAGGAAGGCTCATGGTTTGGGGACAAAACAGGTGAAAGAGAGCTTAGATGTTTCAGGGACGTGTAAGGGCTTAAGGACAGTATCATTTAAAATTGTTTAAAGATTCCCCTCAAGTTAAAATTGTGTCTTAAAACATTGGGTGTGTAAAATGTTTCTGTCTTTAAAAAAAAAAATCTGAAGGGATTATAAGGATTCAAAACTTAGCCTAGAGGGGACTGGCTTGTCATTTAAAACTGACAAGGAGGAAGGAGTTGAGTCATTGAATGAGGATGTGATTTGGAGTGAAATTTCATCTGTGGAAAAAACCTTCACTAGATTGGATGTAAACTGTTTTCGTCAGCTTTAGTTCCCCCCGCCCCATTATTGTAACCAAAGATCTGACAAGAACAACATAGAGGAGGGAAAGTTTATTTTGGCTCACAGTTGCCAAGGTTCAGTCCGTGCTCAGCCAACTCTGGGCCCAAGGTGAGTCAGAACGTCATGGCAGGAGGGCATGGTGGAGGAAAGCAGCTCAGGACATGGCAAGCAGGAAGCAGGATGGATAAGGTTATAGGTCTCATAATCCAATCGTTTTACCTCTGAAATGGGTGCTGGGGATTGAACCCAGGGCCTTGTGCATGTGAAGCAAGCACTCTACCAACTGAGCTATATCCCCAGCTCCTACCTCTGAAAATTCTTGCATTTTCTCACACATGAGCTTTTGCTGGACACCTCAGATCTAAACCCTAACATAAACTATTGGTAAGTGGAAGAAGAAAAGTAGCCAAATATCATCTTTTGTTTCTGTTGTTGTCATTGTTTGTTTTCATTCTTTTGTTTATGTTTCACACTTGAAAGTGGAAATGACAGGTTATAAAAATGAGTGGACCTGAACGAAAGTCTTCCTTGTGGTACTATGAGCAGTCTATGTCAGAAATGAATCCTTTGATAAGGATAGGACTTGTTTGGGGAGAATCTGGTACCAATGGTCAGACAAATAAAAGAAAGGTCTTTGGCTGGGATTGTCACTCAAAACTTCCTCTGATGCTTGGAGGTGATAAGGTGAGAGCAGTAATGTTGTAGAAAACATCCTGCAATTCTTAAATACCACAAAACCTGCCACAAAGGCTGTACTCCTAAAGAGGATTAAAGTATCTCAGGCCTTCTGTTTCTCAAATTATGGACTCTTAGTCTTTGCCTTTTATCAATCTTCTTTTTTTTGGGTGTGGGGGGGGGGAAGGGGTGGGGGATGGGCAATTCTTAGTCCTTTCTTGGCTAGCAGACTACCTGTTCATGCATGGTCTTGTTTCGCTTCCCCTCATTTACATTCTCCCTCAACAGTAGTATTAAAGTCTCAGTTATGCTGTCTCCACTGTCCTACTTCCTTTACCTACTTCTCACGTATAGCCACTTTTTCCTTATTGTATTTGATATTTTTAAAAAATATGAAATGGAGAAGAATCTAAAACTGACCCCATTGGAGAATGTACTTCTATCAATTACAAAATTTTCACATCCTATACTGGCTTCAACATGACTTAAGATGAAAGAAAGATGAATGACTCAGAGAAGTTCCTTTAATTTCTATAAACTATGGATTTAACTACTTTGATTACAGTAGAAAAAGCTTTTAATAGATTTTAAATTTTAAATAAGTAACATCCATAATGATAATACACTGTGTATTTCAAAAAAGCCAGAAAAAAGGATTTTCGATGTTTGCCTCACAAAGAAATGATAAATGTTTGGGAAAGTAAGTTTGCCCTGATGTGAACCATACACTGTGTATACATGTATCAAGATGTCAGATGGTGCCCATAAATATATACAATTTGTATGTGTGTGTCAGTCAAAAAAGTTTAAAATAAAAATAATTTTGAAGCAGAAAAAGCTATAAATATTTTCCCAAGTTTAATTTATACTAAATACAAAGGAATTAGCAGTTTGTAATTACTACAATAAATATTTGTGGCCAGAAGCAGTCATGCATGCCTGTAATCCCAGCAGCTCGAGAAGTTGAGGCAGGAGGATCATGAGTTTAGCCAGTCCCAGCAAAAGCAAGACACTAAGCAACTCAGTGAGACCCTGCGTCTAAATAAAATACAAAATAGGGCTGGGGATGTGGCTCAGTGGTCCAGTGCCCCTGAGTTCACTCCCCAGTACCCAAATGTTTGTCTGTGTGTACATTCTAGGTAAATAAATAAATAAATGTTTGTCTGTGTGTATGTTCTAGGGAATTGAACTCAGGGGTACTCCACCATTGTGCTATATTCCCAGCCCTTTTTATTTTATTTTATTTTATTTTATTTTATTTTATTTTATTTTATTTTATTTTATTTTATTTTTGAGCAGGGTCTTGCTAAGTTGCCCAGGCTGCCCTCAAACGTGCAATTCTTCTGTCTCAGCCTCCCAAGTTACTGACATGTGCCACTGTGCCCTCCTAAAATAAATATTTTAATTTAAACATCTAAGACACACATAAAGATCTAACTGGTGAATCAGAGTCTGTGAATGCTTACCTTTTAGATGGCAAAAAGAGGCTTTGGAGATGGAATTCAGTTAAAAATCAAGATTTTGAGATGAGATTATTCACCTGGGTCCAGTGCAATTGCCAGGGTCTTACTAAGTGAGAGGATAACAAGAGAGTCAGAGGCAGAAATTGGTGCAACTGGCCTTGAAGATGGCAGCAGAAGCCAGAGTAGAGGAAGGCAGGTGGACACTAGGAGCTGGAAAGGATTGTCTCCTCCTAGATCCTTCACAGGTTCTGGGGATTAAGACACGGACATCCTGGAGACCATTATTCTGCCCAACAACCACAGGAGGCCTCTAGCAATTTCACTTCCTGGAAAAGAAGTGAGAAAATAAGAAACACTGAGGAAATTCATTTGATATAAAACATTTATTTCATCTTCACTTTGAAAGACATTTTTTCTGGGTGTAGATTTCTAGATCTGGAAATGGATCTTTTCAGTTGCATTGCTTCTGTGAGAAATCTGCTACCATTTTTATCTTTTTTCTGTACAAAATGTCTTTTTTCTCTAGCTGCTTTTAAGATTTTCCCTTTGTCACTGGTTTTATACAGTTTGTGATGTGCTTAATGTAGCTTTCCTCATTTTTTCCCATAGTTCACATGTTTGGAGTCCTTTGAGCTTCTTGGATAGTGTACATACGGTTTTCATTGAATTTCAGCCATGGCTTCAGAGATTCCAGGTATATATATAATAGTCTACTGGACAATGCCCCACAGCTCACAAATACTTTTCTGTTTGTTTATGAATAATTCTTTCCCTTCTTTATGCATTTCATTTTGAAACATTTTCTATTTCTGTTTTCAACTTCACCCACCTTTTCTTCTGCCATGCCTAACCTACCACTAATTCCATCCAGCTTATTTATCATTTCATACACATTAGTTTTCTCCCTAGATGTTCAATTTGAGTCACTTTAATGTCTTTCCTGTTTCTATTTAATGTTTTGATTGATGCCACACATTATGAATTTTACCTTGTTGGGTGCTGAATATTTGTGCATTCTGTAATTATCCTTGGACTTTGTTCATATCCAGTTAAGTCACTTGGAAGGAGCTTAATCTTTTTGGGTCTTGTTTTTATAATTTGCTAGGTGAGATCAGAGCCTGGTCCACCTAAGACTAGTTATTCCTCATTTACTGAAGCAGGATGTTCTTAAATACTCTACCCAGTGCCTCATGAATTTTGAGTTCTAGTTAGCCTCGTCAGTCTTGTAGGAATAGGCACTGTTCTGAGCCCTGTATGAGCACCAGGCATTGTTCTGTAATATTTTCTGTTGGCTTCTCCCCTGGCCTTGTTTCTTCACATACCATTGCTGACCAGACCCTTTGCAGATCCTGAGGACTTAGCTGCCCTTACCTTTCTGCATTCTCTCATCTTTGTACCCCGAACTCAAAATTCTTCTGCCTTGATTTCTCTCCCTGCACCACAGCCTGGAAACTCTGCAATACACAGAAGCAATTGTCAGGTTCACCTCATTAGCTTCTCATCTCTGAAAGATCACTGCCTTTCATTGCTTATGTGCCCAGTGCTTTGAAACAGTTATGTCATTTATTTTACCTGGAGATGAATCTGGCCCCTTATGACAACATCTTGGGCAGCAGTACCTCACCCCTTAGCAACTGTGGATCGTTGGAGAAGTTCCTGATCTTGTACTTATCATTATCTCAAGAGCCTCTTTCCCGTTTTTCATCTAGATAACTGAGACTTTCCATTTATTTGAGTACACTACCATGGTCCTGGAGAGATTCGTCAAATAACTTTCAGCTTTAAAAACCATGAAATATGAACTAGAACTTTTGAGTGTGAAAAGTTTTATTATTTTACTTATTAGTAAAAATAGTGTTTAACTTTCACTCAAGAACATTCACTGTTTGATGCTTCACTCCTCCTATTACTCATCTTCAGAGGTGTCAATTAAAATACAATCTGTTCACACCACTTAACATCAAAAGTCCTATTTTGGCAGTTTAATATCAGAGGCTTCTGAAGTCCCCACAGGGCCTTTTATTTCTGTCCCTTGAGTGGCATCATAGGAACATGGTTCTAATTTATCATGAAAGGATAAATGTTTTCAAGATAATATCTTTCAGAAAGATATCTTTATAAGAGATATTTGATCTCTTCGTTCTTGAATTTTTGACCTTTTCCACATCTGATCTTTTCCTTTCATGCAATAAAATATCTATTCATTTGTAAAGGTTAAACAATTGCCTATAACTTTCACATATTGAGAAAAACAAAACAAATACCAGTATTTTCCTAATACGAAGAGCAAAAAGGGAAGTGTCTTCTTTTAACCGTAATGCTAAAAATAGTTTGCCTTCCTCAGTACAATCCAACAGTGATGGAGATAAAACAGTCCTAATTCAAAAATCTGAGATATAATAACTTCATCTAGGTTATCTCCCGAGTCTGTTTTTTTTTTCTTCATCTCACTAGAGCCTAGTTTAGCAGTTAAAATATTAGATACTTTACTGTCATCATTTATCCATCAATATTTCAATGGTTAAAATATTTCCACTTGGAAAATAGGGGAGAACACTCTATCACATCATATCATTTTAGGAACTAAGGAACTATAAAGCATAATTTGTCCCAAAGTCTGAGATAATGCCATTTCTTATGACAATCTTTAATGACTTTCTAATCTTGTGTTGCATATTTGGTGTACAACAAATAGACTTTGGGAAGACCTTCAGTCTTCTAAGAGCAGAATATAGAACCTAACCTTAGTAGCAACTTAGGAATATGGGCAGATGAATTCTTCCCCATTAAGTGGACGAATGGCCTTGAACATCAAGAGGATGCTCTGCAGTAATCTGTCCTGAATGGTTCAAAGAGATCCCAAGTGCTTGTTTACTTACTATTAACTCTCTCCTTCTGTAATTTTATTGCATTGGTTCTGATTCTGTGTCAATAAAGACAAATTGTTCAGCAGCACTCTTGAGAATCACTCACACACTCATCTCACCCTATAGCCATCTTTTTTTAAGACAGTCTCATTGAAGCCTAACAAAGGAGTATATGTTCAGTTAAATGATCAATATTTAATTTATCTCATTCTCTGTGAACATTTACAATGGTTTTTGTTCTAACCCTCAGCATGCTCTTTTGTGTCACTTCTGAGCTCAGTCGTTTGGAACACAAGGCTAATGGGATTGAGGCCGCAGGTTTATGACCATCGTCAACCAATTCATTCAAGTGGAAAATCAACCTCTTCGGAGGCCATCCTACTATCTCCATTTAGGCACCTGGTTAATGTGAATCATAGGGGGAATGGTCAGTGGTGTGAAGGTGAAGTAGCCTTTGCCATCGATGGGAAAACCCATCGATGAATACAGCGTTGGTCATGATGAGCCAGAGCATCATTACATGATACATCACAGTAACAAGCTAAGGAGATTAAAGAAAACTTCCTTAATATTTTCCCCTGTGGCATTAAAAAATAAAAGCAGTAAAAATCATCCCTGAAGAGTAGAAATGTGTTTTCCTTCCCCAAAAGGTATGATCTGAGTCATGTTAATTGACTTTAGTCAAACGCTCCCACGCATGGCTTTAGAATTCATCTTATAAGCTGAGTAATCACCAGCACAAATGTAATATAACATTGGTAACCATCTCTCTATTATGACAATGTCCCTGTTTTTCTACCATCTTGCATTTTCCATAAATAATTCTAATAACCTGAACCTTCAAGAAAAGTAGCATTCAGTTAATATGCCAACTTTTCTTCTCTGTAAACTAGAATCTTTTGGAATTATGAAAGATTTTAGTGACTATATCAAAAATTAAATGCAATTAGAAAGTTGGACCAAACAATCAATAAATAAATAAATAAAAGAAAAAGGAAAATGGACCAATATGCCAGTTTCTCCAAATGTTTTCTAAGTAACTTATTCATCAAAAGACAAATTTTACAGTAAAATTTTACATCAACCACTTAAGAAATAGAATATACCTATTTGGGTGTATTAAATGATCTATCCCCAGAAATATTTGATATTAATCAGGGGAGCATGTTCTGAGAAATGTGTCATGAGGTGATTTCATGGTATGAACACCATAGACTGTACTTAAACAAAAATAGCTAGCATGTGACTAGACAATACCACCATAGTGTAATCATTTGGTCATTGATCAAAACATTCTTGTGCAGTGCATGACTATACTCATTAATGCAGGTAAAGTGATGCTTTTCATTTTAGAAGTGAAAGTGCAGAACCACTGCAAAACCACTGTCGATCACATTTTAATTGGCTCATTTTATTCTAACTGGTATGTTAATGCTTGAACAAGCTCTAAATAAATTGCATTAGTCTCACAGCATGGTGCACACATGTAGGACTAAATGAGGTTTCTTCAGTTGTTGTATAGGGTCTATTAACCTGAATTCACTTAATTTTTGCATATGAAGGATAGATTAGATAGCTTTTTACCTAAATGATTATTTGCCTTTATGTTCTACTATTTAAAGAACAAATGGTCACCGTTTCCCTGGATTTGAATTCTCCAGCCTTTTCATTCCTTGAGCATAGATAACTTTTTAAATGTTTTTTTTAGATGTTGATAGACCTTTATTTTTTAATTATTTATTTATACTTGGTGCTGAGAATCAAACCCATTGCCTCACACATCCTAGGCAACTACTCTACCACTGAGCCACAACTCCAGCCCCAGATAACTTTTTATCTATGCTTTTATTTTAAATTGTTGATCTATCAACATTCCCTTTCAGTATTATCATAACCCTACAATTAGAAAGCACTGGGAATCCACAGTCCCTTTTGAGGACTGGTAGGGATAAAATAATCTTTGCCAAATTAATTTGCCTCAAACTAAGACAATTGGAAGCAGAGTTCAGGAAAGCCACAAAGCACCACACCACCACCACCACCACCACCCGTGAAATGTTAGAGCTGGTTCCAGCACAATCAACACTTCCTGAGCTTGAGAGGCTTTGTTCCTGTTCATTGTCCATTCATTCATTCATATATTTAACTGGTTTACTTTTATTATATCTATTATGCAATGTTTGCTAGAAAAATAGTCATAAGTAACATTATAAACAGTTTCTGCCCTCACAGGATTTGCTGTGTGGTAGGAAAGAAAAATGCTAATCTAATGATTCTGTAAACAAGTGTAGACTTCAGTGTGATGTCCTACTGAGGGCAGGCCTGGAGGTGGGACACTACTGTAACAGGGGTATCGACTCCATGAAGAAGTGCTGGTATTTTGGGTCAGCTTTTTCATTGCTATGACCAAAAGAGCTGACGAGAACAATGTAGAGGAGGAAAAGTTCATTTGGGGCTCATGGTTGCAGAGGTCTCGGTTCATAGATGGCTGGCTCCATAGCTGCAGATCTGAGGTGAGGCAGAATAGCATGGTGGAAGGGTGAGGCAGAGGAAAACAGCCCACAGGACATTGCACCAGGAAGCAGAGAAAGGGCTCTACTCACCAAGAACAAAATACATACCCAGAAGGCAGGCCCCCGGTGACCCATCTCCTCCAACCACATCCTGCCTGCCCACAGTTACTACCTAGTTAATCCCTATCAGAGGATCAATGCACTGATTAGGTTAAGAGTCTCATAAGCCAATCATAACCCAATCATTTCATCTCTAAACATTTGTACAGTGTCTCACATGAGTTCTGGGAGAACACCTCATAGCTAAACCATAGACCAGATAGTCCAAGATTTGGAAGATGAGAGGAGTTAACAAGACTGGAAAGACAACATCATTCCAGGAAGGATGATTGTACACCCCTTAATTTGGAACCAATAATATGGCACCATGACTCTCCACAAATTATGAGATATGCTTTTTTTCTGCTTTTTTTTCTTTGAGAGTCTATCGTAATTAACTAACTAGTTCTATGTTTTTTAGGAGTACTCAATCTATTATTCTCTAAGTGGGATATCTAATATGCAAAGAGCCTCGTTCAGATTGTTCCTGAACATAGAGATATTAAATTGGGTGGTATGAAAAATGTCTTAGTAATGTGGAATTTACTTCTCACCCTGCCTTCAGAGCTCAGATATTGTTAAAAGGCTGCATCTAGTTTGATGTTTTTCCTAGCATCTACCATCTGTGTTTTGGGATTTCTATAAATGAATTTGTTTCCCTTGAGGAAACAAAATATTGTGTGGACTACATAATGCTACATAATGTGTAGACAGGTGGTCTTCAATAAAATATATTTTCTAATGGAATTTATACTACTACTTAAGTGTAATTATTACTAACACCTCATCTGTTATAAATGATGTTGTCAGAAAGACAAAATAACAGATTTCTTTTTGAGAACAAAGAATAAACTAGTGTTCATGACAAATATTTGATGTGATATTAAATATAAATAATTACCTATTATATTAGATCAGTCACATACATCCAATTCAATCCTACATAACTCAGAGATGATGTCCCACATAGAAAAAGGAATGTTCTGACCAGTGAAAATAGCTCTACTAAGATAGTAGGCATACAACAGCCAGGGTGTTGTGAGAAAAAGATAACCCATGTCACATGATTCAAGAGAGGGAATTTAGTCTAGGGAATTGGTTATAGAGATGGTGGAAAGGTGAACAGAGTTTGGCAGCAGAAATTCTATAGCACCCTACTGTGAAGTGTGGGGACTTGGAGAAAAGATGTATTACCATGACTCACAGCCACAGGTGGGTTGTGAGACCACTGAGCCCTCAAGTCTGGAGCTACAAAGGAATGAAACCCCTTGAAGCAGAGAGTGGGAAAAGCACCCTGGCTGCTCCCCTGCTTCCCCTTTCCAAATTCCCACCATGCCTCCCCCTGACTCAACCTCACTCGAGCCATTTGTAAGGTATGCTTGAAGATGTAGTTTGCATATGGCCCCGTGATGCAGAACAGAGGAGGGAAAGGGTAAGAAATGAATCAGAGCAAACATAAAGATGACTAGCACAGAGCCTGAAAATTAGTTCTGAGTGGGGCCATGTATTAGCTTATTACTTTTGGTGCTTTTTCTTCATAGTAATATCCTCCCTAGGAGCCCTTTTAAACTCTTCATTACAGAAGGTGTTATTTTTTCCTTCTAGTCTTTCACCAATGTAGCATTCAAGCTTGGCTACCACCCTGTACAAGAAAACCCAGTTGTCCACTCATATGCAGGGTTTGGGAGAGCCCGGCTACAGTTGGGGTGGACCACATGTAGAGCACAGAGGAGATCTACAGAACCCCAACAGCAGTGGGAAAACCTGCCATCTTGCCTGAATTTCCAATAGTGGAAAAAGGAAAAGGGAATGTAGCATTTACTGAGCTGAGTGACTGATACTATGACTGACATTCCACTTCCTCTGGCATCATTTACAGCAAATCAGTGTCCTGGCAAGACAAGTTGCCACCAACTGAGAGCTTCTGACCCAGATAGATCTTCAGATTCTGCCTACCAAACTTCCAGATGGTCTTGTCTGACCTTCACTGATCACCAGTTTACCTCTTCTGTGTTCTTACAAACCTCCATATACTTGAAATAGTGGACTATGCTTCCATTTTGCATGTGTGAATTCCATTTACCATTTTCTTTGTGCCACAATCTCAACCAACCTTCACTTCTCTTACCCATAACTAACCCTAGTTCCTGAGATGCATCTACCAACACTACCATGATTTGGAGTACAGACAAGATACTTTAAAACCTTAACTCACTTAAAAATTAGAAACTCATTTGTCTTTAAGACCCTACATCTCCTGAATTATTCTAATGGGAAAGTATCTCTGAGATTATGGCATGGTGAGACACCATTGTCAACCTCAACACTATATGTTTACCAATAAGGAAATGGAATACAGGACAGGTTCTTTTTGGTGAGGGGAGGATGGCCAAATGAACTCATCAGTGGGAATAAAAAGTTCCTTCAAACCTCAAAGCATAATGAAGAACTTCAAGTTGTCTGTTGGTTTGTTTGGTTTGTTGTTGTTGTTGTTGTTTTGTTTCGTTTTGTTTTGTTTTCCCCTGGGTTGTTTTTGGTGCTGAGGATTGATTACACACACTAAGCATATGCTCTACCACTGAGCTACACCCCCAGTATTTTTATCGTCTATGAAAATCAGTGGCCACTTCCTTTCATGTATATTTGTATATTTTAACTTGAAAATAGAGTTGGTCTGACTGAGGAGAACTGCAACAGGGTGAGCAATTAATGCCTAGAGTGCAAAATAGGGAAGAACGAACTGGGTTGGTTTGAAAATGAGAGAAGGATGGGTAGCATAGGATGGGCTTACAGAGCCAGAGATCAAGGGGACAAAGAGAACTAGATACCTGTCATTTGAAGAAAATAAACCAAGACAGGTTTTGCTGGGAACATAGCCTAGAGGAAGAGCCAGGATCAGAAAAGCCTACTCTGAGATCATAGTATCTAAGGAGACTAGGCAGGGAAAATAACTGAAACTATTGACTCATTGCATTAAGCCTATGAAAAGATTTCTACTTTGGAGATGTCTCAGCAGAATTAACCCTCCTGAAACTATCTCAGGTTGCAACAAATGTAAATCTATCCCCAACCCAAAGTAAATCTATCCCCAATTCCAACACACTGGAATATGGTAGTCATGATGGAGAAACCAGAGTTGCTAGGCATTGCAGGGAGGGGATCATTGAGGCCCAACCTTGAAGCACCCCCCACCCTCTTGCTACCTTCTATATTGTCGGAGATCCATACAGAAAGGAAAATGGAAGCTCATCCCATTCATTATGTGAGTCCTTCCCCTAAAAATATCATGATCTTAGAGGAAAAGCCTATAAATACATCTTCAAATTAAAGCAATAAGGTCTAAAATCATCATGTCAGCATTTAAATGAAATAAAACGAATGTAATCTATTAGTTTTTTTCTTTCAATCAAAATTTAGTGTTAATTTTAGCACTGACATATCATTTCTAGAATTGTTTATTAGCAACAAGTCAGAACCTTCAATTATGAATGAATTTGGTGCCACAAAGAAAATGATAGGACTTTTCCAGGAAAGATTTTATTAGAGATGAGATTATTTAATACTTCATAATTCTCTTCAACAAAGAAAATACTCTGCTTTCAAGATTGGGTTTGTTTGTTTGTTACCTGTTTGGAAATTGGTAACGCACACCCCAATAAACCCCTCTATTTATACAATAATGTAAACAATTGAACCAGATAATGAAGGATATGTATGTAATGAATTCAATCTATTTTGATTTGACTGGGGACATGACTTAGTTTCTTAATGATTGACTTTAAATATAAGGTGCTACTTTCCTTTTTATTGACCTCTGATGCTTACAGAAACCATATACCTTACACATTAGCCAAGGCCCTGGACTGATCTAATAATTATTATGAAGTGTGGTGAGAAAATGAATCATGCTGGAGTTCTCATACATCCTCTCTGTCCACCATATTGTCCAACTGGGCCATCCATGAATCAGAGGAAGTCCACAAGATGCTCTGTCATTCCACTGGCTACCTTTGGATCTAGCAGTGGACAAGACACTTTGGTGCTAGAAGCTTATTACTTCTTATTTTTTAAAGTCTTTGTGTATCAGTAGATCAAGGGGAAACATAAGAGTATAAAGTTCTGTAAGCCATAAAACCCCTATTCAGACAAACATTGATATTAAGTATACTTACCATAACTTTCTATGAAAATCAAAACCATTATTAGATATTATTAAGTTTCAGGTTTTGAGAATCGATTACCTAGAAGGTGAATTTCCAATAGTGTCATCCCCAGTCTTGGCTTATCTAACAATTTTCATCAGCAAATATTTTGAATACTTAGTGTAAAATTATTATAGGCATCTATTACCAAAACTCTATATTAATATTTCTATTATAGTTGAAGCAAACTCCATTATTTGAAATCATTGCTTTAAAGAGCATATTAATTTAAAATCTCTTAAGAAGATGTTATTGTCTTTGTTTTACATGAAGATACTGAGCAAAATGTTTTAAGACTTCTTGGTCATTGCAGTCTTTTATTCTTTAAAGATTAATCTTGTTATTAATTTTTACCTGTTCTCTTCATAAATATTTGGACAAAGAACTAACCATATCACTCAGTGATAATTCTAAGTCCTATCCTATTCCAAAAACTCTTGCATAAGTGTTTTTATTGTATGTTACCAAACCATGAAATATGAAAAGATAAAAGAGTGGTACTTACCTGTTGATTTCTGATTTATAAGGTGGTTCATATTTTTCCTGGTAAGTTCTGATTTCTTTCCAAAGCAAACTGTTAGGTACAGACAGAGCTATTCTAAGAGATAGGGTTAATGAACTCTCATGCAGGGAACTATTGTAAGAATTTTACATGTGCTGACTCTTAATCTGCATACCAATCTGTTTGTGTAAAGATTATTATTCTTGAAATTTTTTAAATAGGGAAATTGAAAGCACAGAGAGGTGAGTTAGGAGAATGTGGGGTTGAGACCCAGTCCACCCTGGCTTTCAATGGGTATTCTGCCTCTAAGATTCTTACCTGAATGTAAGGAACTCTAAGGATTTTTGAAAAGAAAGTATAATAAAAGATGACCCAACTGTTTATTAAGAACAACTGAACTTGGTTATTAGAAAAAGAGCCACATTCACACTTGTCTCCAAGGATCCTTTGGGCAGGTTCCTATCCCACTGTGCCTCAGCCAAAGGTTTGATGGGGTTCTCCATTTGTATTTTGTGTCCCTCCATCACTGAAACACCCCAGGTAGAAGCACAGCAAGGCTGCTCTTAGCCAAATGTCGATTTTCAACTTCTTGGCACTTTCACAACATTCTGAGGGAAAAGACACTTAAATAACAGTGTTTATTAACAGGCAGCAATTATTAAACCAGGTTGAGCACACTTCCTGGAGGGGGTATCTATCAGTTGGTATCTATCAGTCACACGGGGCCTTGGCCTCTGTTCACACCCTCTGCAGAAAGCTGGCTGGAGTTGATGGCAGTCATAATTAAAAATGATCTGTGGGGGCCCCAGCTGTTTTTCAGAGTGGCCAAAATTGCCTTGCACATATTTTAGTACTTTAATTTTGAGTCATTGAGCTGGAAGGGTCAGGACACATTCTGCCATCTTCCCCCATCACTGAACGCACACACAAGTGTGTGTGCACTCACACACACATACACACACACTCACAATGGGCATAAAAGTAATATAACATGCAGGCTGTTTACTAGGGCTGCCATAACAATGTGGCCACTTAAACAACAGAAAATTATTTTCTCACATTTCCAGAGGTTAGAAGTCCAAGATCAAGGTATCAACAGAGTTGGTTTCTTCTGAGGTCTCTCTCTTTGACTTGCAGGTGGCCATGTGTTCCCTGCATCGTCACCCAGTCTTTCCTCTGTATCTGTGTCCTAATCTCCCTGAAAGGAAGCCAGTCACGTTATATTGGAATCCACTTTAGTGACCTTATTTTAGCAAAATTTCCTCTTGAAAGGCCCTACCTCCAAAGACAGTCAATTTCCAAGTAGTTAAGATTTAAAATGAACTTAGCAGAAATATAATTCAGCCCCTCCCAGAGACCTAATCCCAAGAATTGTGATACTGTGGAGATATAAAATATACCATATACTGGGAGGATTTTACATTATCACTTTAATTGCATTCTTATATTTGTAAATAGAATCATTTAGAAAAAAAATTTGAGAAGTTATTTTATTTGAATTTGAGGTTATTTTTCATGCCAATTTTTCTCAGGTATGGTTTGCAGTCTCTGTGTTATCTGCGCTTTCCAAAGGCTGACCAGTTCTACTGATTTGCAAAATCACAAAAAGGAGTAATCCTGTGGCGGGCCCAGACTATTTCCTGCCAGTGAAGTTCTTTTGCTTTTGCCAGAAAAAAAGAAAAAAACAATCTCTTTCACAGTAGATAATCCTCCATCTTTATAGTTTATCACCTTTAAAACTGAACATGAATAAGCTCTTTGATTATGTCAAAATCAAAACATTCTTTCGTAATTAAGTCACCACGGAAGCCCAGCCATCTGTGAATCCAAACTTTCAAAATCCAAGTTAAGTTGGTAGTTCTGTTTTCCCTTCCTTCCTTCAAAAATACATATTTGTCAATTTCACGTCTTTGATCCTTGGAAAATGACAGAGGTGTGAAGATTCAGAAAGGGAAAATGATAAGACTCAGTGAAACTTAAGACAGAAGATTGACCCCAGAGAACTAAATAAGCAGAAAAGAGATGGGAAATAGAATACTGAATGGACAGCAAGAAAGCAGTGGCAACCAATTTTCTTTGTAAGTAAATGGGAAAGAAACCTAAAAATGAAACCACTTCTTGTTTATTTTTAATAGCTGTATCAAGAGATGCTTTCGGTAGGAAAAGCCTTAAAATGTTGCTGGTTCTGATTTGATCCTCTGTCTTTGGACTGAATCCTCCCACCCAGTAGCCCATCTCCCAAATTCTATTTAAGCCACAATCCATACCTAAGCACAAGAGGGTGTATTACTTGTAAATAAATAAATAAATAAAGTAAAATTCTTCTCCAGTTGGACCAAAACCAATAAATTTTCATAAGAATCTTGAAAAATTATTTCAAATCAAGAAGAATGACTAGTCTCTTTTATGTTCATTCTGTTCAAAATGAATTGCTGCCCTCCAAGAAAGAAAAGCCCAGAACAGGTAAAGAATTTTGGACTGAACTCCAGCTCCAGACCAGCTTTTGTTCACTGTGAACAAACACCTACACTGCATGCTCTTCTTTTTTTATGATTTTTAATACTGTTTGGCTGAATGTGGGATGGATACTGCAGCCCTTTCCTAAGACAAATCTGATTGCCACAAATTCAGATATAATAGATTGGTGACTCCTTCCTAGAATAAACTTCCAAGGCTGAATATCATTCCTCAGATCACCTCCTCAGTCTCCAGGACCTGCCAGACTGATATTCTGCCGCTTTTACCTCCCAGGGAGGAGGTCATGTAATGCAGATGAAAAGCTCAGGCTCTGTGGTCACATACCTGAATTCAGACAGCACCACTGTTAGTCCTGAAGTCTTGAACAAATGATTTAACCTGTCTTTCAGCTGCAGTTTCTTCCTTCATAAATTAGAAGGGTAACTACACTCAGTTCGTCTTAGCCCACTTTGTGTTGTTATAACAGAATACCACACTGTGAGTTACACGGAGATGGAGCTTCTGGAGGATGGGAAATACCACACAAAAGGGCCTTCCTGCCGCATTACCCCCTGGTGGAAGGCAACGGTAGGAGGGGGAGAGAGAGAGAGAGAGAGAGAAGGTCAAACTCACTTTCTAAAGCCCACTTCCATGATAATGGCTTTAATCCATGCTCCTTCCTCACAGCCTAATCACTGGGGACTAAGTTTCAAAACATGAACTGTGGGAGCCATTCAGGTCATAGCAGGTGGTTGTGATAATCCAGTGGACACCTATATGTAAATTGCTAGGCACAGTGCTTGGCATATAGTGAAGTCTCTCCTTAAATATTAACTTTTGGAAATTGAGCTACATTAAGGTCACAAAGTTGGAATGAAACAGGACAACATCTGAATCCAAAGCTCATGATCTTCACCATGTATGTTCTCTCTCTTAAGACCTGGAAATCATCTCATCTTCATCATCATGTCAGATTTTCCCTGGGATGACCAAAGGTCTACAATTACAATATAATATTGTATAATTTTTCCAGCAAAAGTCAATGTTAATGATGTTGAAAAAAAATTAACTTCTGTTACTGTTAATTTGAGGAGGTGACCCATGATGCCTGCTGGATGAAGAGTATTTCTTTTTTTTATTTTTTTTTTATTTTTTAAGATGTTGATAGGCCTTTTTTATTATTCATTTATTTATATGTGGTGCTGAGATTTAACCCTGTGCCTCACACATGCTAGGCAAGTGCTCTACCAATGAGCTACAACTCCAACCCCCACGGATAGAGTATTTCTCTCTCTGAGTCCCAAGATCTTCCAGGCTGTGACCTTACAGTTTTTTCCTTTGCCCTTTCAGAAATTGTTTTCAGATTCTGGGAGTCAACTTCTACTCAACCTGTTTTCCTCTGGCCTGTTCTATTTATCAGTCAGTTGTTAAGACTCCTGCCAGGCACAATGGCCCACACTTGTAATCCCAGTGGCAGGAGGATCACAAGTTCAAAACCAGCCTCAGCAATTTAACGAGGCCCTGAGCAACTTAGTAAGACCTTGTCTCAAAATAAAATATAAAAAAGGGCTTGGGATATGGCTCAGTGGTTGCATGCCCCTGGGTTCAATCCCTGATACCAAAATCAATCAATTAATAATTAAACAGCACATTAAAAAGAAAAAAAAAAAAAAACTCCTTCCACCTTTGCTCAACCTTGATTCCTGTCCCCCAGGCTCTTACCAGCACCCCACCTCAGGCCCTGTGGTTCAGAGTCCCACACCCCGCAACTAGAGCTCCCTGTTTCCAAGGGCTCTGTTCCTGTGATAAGCCCTGGGCCCTACACTGTGTTTCCTGTATGCCAAATACAAAGCATTGGCTGGATCACAAAGATATGCTTTGCCTCAGATTGCAAGTTCTATTCACAACTCTGGTCTATCCAGGGCAGTTCACCCTGTCATTTCTGTAGTATCCCATTGGTTTACAGGTCAGCCCTATTTACTATGAGAGAAAGAATAAACAAGGGTGTGAAGAGCAGGAGGCAGTAATCAGTGGAGACCATCTTGGAGGCTAGAGAGTACACTTACCACAAAAGTCATGGTTTTATAAATTATAAGGTCTCATAGAGAAAATAGTTATTTTTTTAGTATCTGTGGGTTG
Source organism: Sciurus vulgaris (assembly GCF_902686455.1). Classification (NCBI taxonomy): domain Eukaryota; kingdom Metazoa; phylum Chordata; class Mammalia; order Rodentia; family Sciuridae; genus Sciurus; species Sciurus vulgaris. The sequence goes on from NC_136474.1 coordinate 43,697,685, forward strand.
AGGGGGTTATTTCTTTGGGACTGAGCCTCAGGAGTCAAGAGGTAAACACTTTCCTTATTTCATGGACTATTATCACCACTGATCCTGGCCCGACCCCTTTTTTGTTCCATTTTATTTCATTATTCTGTTTTTCCTCAATTTCTTTCCATTCCCCTTGCCCCCAAAGTTGGGACAAACATCACACAACAAGAATTAACATTAAAAAGTGTGAGGTTTATCCCTGGATATATTACACATGTAGATATGTATTAGTATAAGATCCGTTAGATTTAATGGGACTTTCTAAATGTATGTAGATGGAATTGTGCCAGAAGTCTTTTTCTTTCTGGAATTTATATTCCATACCATGTTGTGAACACTGACCCCTGTCTCTTCATATATCTAGTTCACTGCTGGACGATTTTCAATAATATACATCTGCCACAGTTTACCAGTCTGCTCCCTTCCTGTGGTGACCTGGTTCTTCTCCAACTCCACACTACCCAAGCTCTGCAGTGACAAACATGGCATAGACCTAGAACTTGGCCACTTGTCACCCCCTTTACCATCCCTGTCCGAGCCCGAGTCCTACCACGTCTTACCTGGATGACTCCAGGTCCTAGACTCCCTGTGTCCACTCTGTCCCCTACAGTGGCTTCCCACCAGCAAGCAGCATGATACTTTCACAATGTGAGTCAGATCATGCCACCCACTTGCCCCAAGACTCCAGAAGCCTCCCATCATCCTTGGAGGAGCACCAAAGTCTTCCCCATGATGTCCCCAGGCCTCACATGCCTGGACCTACATCCTGCAGACCTACTTTTCTATTGCATTTATCCTGGTTTCAGTGCTCTGGCTGACCTCCTTGTATTTATGCATCCACTCAAGAATATTAATTGAGCAAATACTATGTGCCAGCCATTCTCCTAGGAACCTGGTGGATAGCAACAAAGGAAATAGCCCAACAAAGGTTCGCAGACTTGCAACTACTCCTCCCCTGGCCGAGAATACTCTTCCCCAGATTTCTAGGAGTGCCCTTCCCTCACGTGGCTTGGTTCTCCTCAGAGGGGCTTTCTCTCCCCTCCTTGCCATTTCCTCTCCTCACACCTTCCTGTTCCCTCAAGCCATGAACTCTCACATCTGATGTTGTGTCTCCATCTGTTCAATGCCCCGCCCCCTAATTAGATGAAAGCCCCAAGGAGGCACAGCCCTTCTTATACTTTCTTGTGACGGGGAAAACAGCCCCCAACCACGAACTTCTTGACGTCTGTGTTTCTGCTTCTGGTGCCTGTTCTGCTGCCGGAACCTCCATTGCTCGGAGCACATCTGCCTCAGCAAGCCCCATCTACTTTGCTCCCTCTTGTCCACCGTGTCTTAGAAACCGGATCACCACGTTTCATCAGGCTGACTGACGTCTGTTGAGTACGTGCATTCTTGCGACCTTCCTCTAGGTACCATCGATCATGCTTTCCACAGTACAGTTCAGGAAACTGAGGTCCAGGGAGCCTCAAGAGTTCACTCGGCTCATAAATTTCAGGGCCAGGGGGAATGTGGTCTTCTCCAGAGCCTATGCGCTTGTTTTTATATTAGAGAACTATGGTTATTTATAATATCAGGGTTCATTTTGACATAGTCACACAAGTATAGAATATAATTTGCTCTAATTCAGTCCCCAGTACTTCCCCTGAAGCTTCTCTCCTCCTTCTCCTGTCCCCTTTTCTCTACTGGTCTTCCTTCTGTTTATTTAGTTTTTTTTTTTTTTTTTAAATTAGTGCCTTATAGATAAACATAAAAATGAAATTCACTTTGGTATATTCCTACATGTTCACAGGACACCTAGGTCATTTCGCTCCACCACTCCTCCTCTCTCCCTACGCTTCTCCCGCTCCCCAGTCCCTTTCCTCTACTCCACTGATCTCTCTTTTATTTTCATGGCCTCTACTCCCACCGTTCCCACCCCTCCTTATTTTGCTCTAGCAGAACATTCCACCATTGATGGTGAGTTTTGAGTCTGGCTTATTTTACTGACCTTGATAATCTCCAGTTCCATTCATTGACCCCCAAATGTCGTAATTTCTTTCTTCCCAAAGCCCACACTTTTATTAGTATTATTTTCATTAAAACATCAAAGTCATACATAGTAACTGGATTCATCCTGACAAAATTATCCATGCATGGAATCCAACCCACTCTGCCTTAGTCCCCATGGCTCCCCTGCCCGCCCCAAACTCCCTCCCCACCCCTCACCCATCTGCCATCCCACTGACCCTCCATGCTCATCCATTTATCTGTCCCTGACTGGTGCTTTCCACACACACATAAAAGTGAAGTTCCCTGTGGTATATTTATATATGTACACAATGTGTTCTTGTTTAATTTGTTTTGCATTTCCCACCATTTATCATCCTTCTTCCTTTCCTATCTCCTTCCTACTCCACTGATCGTCCCCACGTATTTATGATAACTGATCCTGCCGCTTTGTGCCCTTATTTTGCCAAAGTCCACGCTCTTAACCACCATAATACATGCCTATCCTTTTCTACAAGTATGTGTAAAATTGAGGTAAATTGGCTCCAAGGTAGTGTCGGAGGTGACCTCCAATGACGACTGGGCGTAAGCTCCAATATGTGAGTTTTGTGATAGACCCAGTTACTTTGGGTGTATCTGCTTTAGCATTGCTAAAATTAGTCACTTCTGATTTAGAGCTGCATCCCAGAGAGGTAGACTCATTGGGTAGCTCAATTCTAGGTGTGCAAATTGTTGTTATCCTATTGTATAAGTAGGAGTTGCAATAAAGCAAAGTAATCACATGTAAAGTCATGAGTCTAGAGGATTTTTTGCTTTCCTGTTCACATTATTTCAGCAACTGGTCTCTCCAAGGCATGTCATGTTTCAGCTTTCATTCGGAGCTCATTCCACCCTGGCATCCTACACCCTTCTGTGCGCCCTGTGAGTTCCCTACAAACTAATTTTTAATAAGAGCTAAGGAACGTAGCCTATGAGTCAAAGCTGACCAACTTCCAACACCTACGTAAAATGAGAGTCTCTCTCCCTCCATCCACTTTACCTGGATTTCAGCATGCGTGCTGTCGAGAGCTTTTCAGCAGTGGGTCAGCCTTCCTACTTTTTTTTCTTTTTCTTTTTTGTTTGATCTGGGGTAAGCTGACAGATGCCACATTACCCCATATATGCCTCCAGATTATGAATAGTTTTGTGGATATTGGACTGCTGGAACTTTCTAGAATGCTATTCAAGAGCACTTACTTCATCTACTCACATTTATTCATTCAAATATTGTATTTAAAGCTTCATCAGAAGACGGAAATTATGCAAAGGTGGTGAATCAGAAAACAGAACCTTATCTCAAGGCATTTATAATCTAATAATGTCTTGGTCCATTTTCTAGTTGCTACAACAGAATACCCGAGACCAACTAATTTATAAAGAATAGAGGTTTATTTAACTGATAGGTTCAGAAACCTGGGAAATTCAAAAACATTGTGCAGGTCTGGTGAGGGCCTTCTTGTTGCATCATAACATGGTGGAGGGTATCATGTGATGAGACTAACAAGCATGATAACTTGGGTGTCTCCTGCTCTTCTTACATAGCCTCTAATGCCATCAGGGGGCCAACTCTCATGACCTCATCTAATCCCAGAAGCCTCCCAAAGGCCTCACTTCCAAGTACCATTAACACTCGAGATTGAGTAATGAATTTCCAACACATGGATTTGGGGGGAATGCATTAAACCATGGCTGGCAGATTATGCATTAAACCATGGCCAGATTATTGTACCACAGTGTTGTTGAAAATAGAGTAAAATGCACGTGGAATATGCATTCCAGTTGCAGGGAGAAGCAACAGAGGGGCAACCTTCCTCTTCAAATCCTTGACCTGTTGAGATAAGGTAAAGGTAGAACAAAGGTCAGACTCAGCACCAGCCAGAAATAGCATGATCAATGGAGAAAGCGAGAATGAATGTTTCACTGGGTTCAAATTGTAGAGCAAGGAGTGGAGCTGAGCAAGACCCGGATTGCTGGCTCAAGAGCCCACACAGTGCTGAGGGCCTGTGGCAGATTCACATCAGCATGAGCCTGCATTTTAGAAATACGGATGGTTCCTGGCTTGGATTGGTTTGACTTAACAATTTTCCTACTTTACAAAGATCCAAAATCAATAGCCTTCAGTAAAAACCATACTTTGAATTCTGAATGTTGACATTTTTCCTGGCTAGCCATGTGGGGGCTGATCCTGTGGCTGATGCTGGACAGGGGCAGGGGACTGAGGTGCCCAGTCAGTCTTGAGATCAGGAGGGGAAACAGCCAACTCTCTGCAGTGCACTGGCTGCTAAGCCAGGGTGGGCTGTACATTAGGTGGATTCAGTGCTTTTATTTCTCACTTAGGATGCTTTGAATTTGTGAGGGGATTATGGGGGACATAACCCCATGGTAAGTCAAGGAGCGTCTGTACTCCATTGCCTGTCTAGACTTGGACTTGTAAAGGAGGAGCAGCTCTGTGGTGGACAGATCTCTAAGGGACTCAGGCTGTGTCCTGGCACTAGGTGAGCACTCCATGAGATGGTGGGCTGAGTCCCAGGACAGTCCTCTTTGGGAGGAACCTTTTACTGGAATCATCAATGAAGTCGTTAAGGAAATCAGTGTCAAGTGTTTGACTCTTTTACACAGGTTCATACAAATAAAATACTTCCCTTACTTTCATGCAAGACAAACTCCCAAGTCCTCCCTAAAGCGGAAGAGGCTTGGACTTTAGAATGAGAGCTGGATTCAAACCTGCATTCTGAGTTCTGGCTCTGTTACCCTAGGCCAGTTATCCAACCTCTCTGATCATGCTGTTCCCATCTGCAATGTTTTGGGGATTTAGTTTTATCATATACATACAATTCTGGTACACTGTTGGTACTCAGACCTGGTAGCTATTATGACATCTGTATTATTGTTATTATTATCATCATCACTTTGCTAGGGAACAAGAGACATGCAAGAACAACTGATAGACTACTGGACACATCGCTGTAGTGATGAGACACTGCTGCCTAATTGTATCAGGAGCCCACCCTTGGGCATGGTAGCCTGATATCGCCATGAACAGCATACTTGACTTTGAGGCATACTGCAGTAAATCCTTCTGCCCATCATGCCAGGTTCACCTCTTTGGTTTTCTGTTTTAGAATGGTCATTGGCATCCTTTTAGCTGTTGAATTAACATCCCAACACTTTACTAATTCTCAGTTTTTCTATGAGCTAATCATAGAGTGTTTTTCCATTTCTCCCTTTTTCTCTATTTCCCTAAGGAGAGGAGGTAGAGTAGGAATCTCATAGGACTTGTAAAACGGGCATATTCCTGTGTGCATTATCCACTGCACAAGGGTGTGGACAGACCAAAAGAGAGAGTCTCTGCGGAAGTGTTTTTTGTGTTTAAAGCAGTGCAGACAAGAAGAAAGCATGTGCATTTCTCTCCACTTCCCCGGGCATTCTTTATTATAATCACTACAGTAACTACATTACACACACATTTTTATCCCAGTTTCAAAGGTTAAAAGAATCTGAGGCAGAGAAACGTTGAGTCACAACGTAAAGACACCTAGTTCTCAGAAATGGAAGTCAGGTTTCAACTCAGAAGTACCCGATTCTAAAACCTGTGCTCTAGATTCTTCTTTATACTACCCCCTCCCTCCAGCCAGGCCCATCTACTCACTGCTCACTGGACACCTGCTCTTCCTGTCTATTCAAATTCCATTCCTTCACGGTCCTGCTTATCACCCACCCTGGCTGGACCTCCGTCCATCCCCACCATCCACTGGGCACTAAAATATGGTATACATAGCATGAGAGATCTTTTGTACTGTGGTCCAATATTACTCTTTTTTAAAAAATATTTTTATTGGTTGTTGATGAATCTTTATTTATTTACATGTGATGCTGAGGATGGAACCCAGTGCCTCACACATGCTAAGCAAATGCTCTATCACAGATCCATAACCCCAACCCCACCCAGTATTACTTTAATTCTGAAAATATTACTTTACTCATGTGTGTGTGTGTGTGTGTGTGTGTGTGTGTGTGTTACTTTACTCTGTGTGTGTGTTTTTAAACTCCTATGTCATCAACAGGACTGTGAGTTATTTTTTTCTTTTTCTTATTTTTAGCTGGGAGTTGGGTGCTAGGGATTGAACCCAGGGGCGCTTAACCACTGAGCCACACCCCCAACCCTTTTATTTATTTATTTAGAGACAAGGTCTCACTAAGTTGCTTAGGGCCTCACTAAGTTTCTGAGACTGACTTTGAACTCACAGATCCTCTTGCCTCAGCCTCCCAAACTGCTGGGATTCCAGGCATGCACCACCATGCCTGGCCATCTGCTGGTGTTTTGAAGGCAGAAACTACCCCCTCCACAGAAAGCCCAGGCTCTTTCACTTGCTCTGTCTCCACATGCATCTCTTCCTCATCTGTCCATCCCTCTACAAAAACATAAAGCAGATTCCCTTCAATAAACCTTTATGGAATGAATGGAGGGATGAGTGAAGTATCAATGGGGTTGAACGGTCTTGGCTATGTAACTGTCTTCTGGGGACTCCTCTTTCCGGGGGGGCTCCTCGCTTGTCCTAGTATTCCTTTCAGGCCCAGCACCTTTAGGGAAGTCTGCAGAACTGCAATCTACTTTAACAGTGTCAGCGGTCACTAATGAAAACAAAGGAAGAGATCTTTAATGGAATTGCCAGTACTTGGTCACCTCTTCTTTTCAGTAAATGTGTTTCCATTTTTAGTAACTAGGCCAAGTCACTAAATGAAAGGAACTCTTAGCTAGAAGATCAACCCAGACAGACTGTCCTGCTTGCACAACTGCAGTCAACTGAACACAACCTGAGGATCAGACCCACCAATCAGTGCTTAAGAGCCTACTTGGCTACTTCGAATGACCTTGAATGACCTAAGACTCAGCAACCTGTTGACGTCTTTAGACCAGTGTGTCTATGGGAGACAGTTTTGGCACATCACATAAGAAAGTATCATTTCTTTTCAGAAAACTATTGATTTCACAAGTCCATCTGTTTTTCTGTATAACTGTGGCCCCTGAAGGCATTGTATCAGGCCCTCTCCTCTCAGCCTAACAACTTCCACGTATCCCTCAGTTCTGTCTCAGTAGCAGAGAGATCCCAGATCAACAGAGGTCTGAGAAAAGAAGCATCCACACCACATCTTTCGTGCCGCTCATAGAAGGTACTGGACACGTGGGTGAGCAGGCTACAGTTAAGGCCCATGACCAACCACCAGGGAGGGCTAGACTTTCAGAAAAAGAACAAGAGGCAGCTAGAAAGAGCAGCCCGCTGCCGAGGGCCCTGCTGCTATTATTTCTTCTCTTCTCAAATTACAAACCTAGAGAGGAAGACTAGAGTGAACAACTCTTAAGACCAGAAGAGAGCTCTTTCATTAGTCAGTAAACTTCAAGTCAATCAAACTTGATTTCCAAATCAACTGTGAAGTTACCCAAAAGATTATGAAAAAAAGATTACTTAAACTCCTTAGCAGGAGCAGGACCTTGAGAACCAGTGGAGTTCAAATATTGGTAGACTATTCCACTTCTGCAACCTGAATTGAGACAATAAATCTGATCTTCCTGCATATATTTGATGATTGTTTTACTCATGTCCATTTTCCCTACCACACTGTATTCTTTCAAAAGGCAGAATACACCTGAATTTTCCTCTCATTTCATTTTTAGTTCCTAGTTCAATGCCCTGTGGAGTAGCATGAGATAGAGGGTGAAGTAGAAAAGAGCACAGCTTTCTGATGTTAAAAAACCTAAATCCATAGAACAGTAATTGTATAAACAAGTGAATTCCCAAGTGTAATGCATCACCCAGTGATCCACCATCTTGAACCTACTCCAAATCCCAAAGTCATATTCCCACTGAATCCAAAGAGATTTAGCATGTTGCTATATGTTGAAGAGGCCATTTGGACAGCAAGATGAACCCCTAACTTCTTTCATCTCCCCTCCTCTCCCTACTAGTCTACCCTTTGAATACTCCTACAATAGGAATCTGGCTGGGCCCAGCCTGCCCAACCTGGCTTCCATGCTGCATCCCAGGTACATGTTTTCTAAGCTGAACTGATTCTTTTTTCTCATAGTTCTGTGTCTAATGAACTGCATGGCAATTGATGTAAATGTTTTATATTTCTTGCCAGTTAGTACAGCATCGAGAGGTCACGTGGATATGGAAGGAGTGTTAGGGGATAGGAAAAGCCAGTTCTAAAGTGATTTTTCTGCACTGGTCCTATTCCTGTTCATGTGTGCCTTTGGTTCTGGTTTTTACCTCTGAGACACACTAGACAGAGACTAGTCTAGACTACTCCAGTCTAGACTAGTCTAGACTACTTTCACTTCATTGTCAACCACACCTGCTTCAGTCACGTGGGAAGCTGGGGAGGTGGAGGACTTGGCTTCCCTGGAGAGCAGGTCCAGGCTCTTCCCCAGGGTGCTTCTGCAGCACGCCATCTTGGGGGCTGCTGTCACAGCTTCGATCTGGCACAAGCCTTGTGGGGGTTGTTCCCATCTGCCACTGAGCTTCCGAAGATGCATATGAGCACTTTTTGTTGACGTTATTGGCTGGATCTCCAAAAGAGACTTGAGAACTTTTTGACTCCTGCAACCTGTGGGAGGCGGGGTGTCATGCATTCTTGCATTTGGCCTGTATCCCTTCACTCACCTGCCAACCTCAAGCTGCTGTGACAACCTCCATCTCCAGTGGTCCTTCCAAATGGACATCAACATGCTTTAGATCCAAACATGTGAGTGAGTTGGGAGGGAGCCTTATTAGGATGTTTAGGACCTTCTGGACATTCAGAAGGCAGCCTGTCTACTTCTGTGACTGGGCCTGTGGATGTTTGGTATCTGTCACGTGGCCCTCGGTATGAAAAAAGTGCAGGTAAAAAAACAGTCCAAAAAGCAGGGTGGGAGGAAATGTGCAGAGAACAAGAGATGGATGGCACATGGCTCAGGGTAAACAAGCTGGAGGATTGCAGACTAACTGATCTTACAGTTGCTGAATGAAATGAGCCACAAGGAGGCCAAGATGGTGTAGGAAGCCAAATAAGTGTGAGCTCCACATGCCTGGCTGGGCACTGTATTTATAGGCTATACTTGCAAACAAGCAATCTTCTGTAACAGGTCATAAGTATTACAACAATTTTCATTTAAGAAACAATCTTTTGTCCAAAAGTAGCGCTAAAGCCCTGTTCTGATGTATGGGAAAGAGGATGCTGAAAGGGATACATCGGAGGATGCTTTGGGCTGAGACAAGTGAATATTCTAATTCTGCCCCAAGACATTGCTTTCCAGGTTGCAATAAAATTATCTTCTCCATAATGAACTAATTAATTAAAAATTAATCAATTACTTATTTACAAACAGACTTTCAGCTCTTATCACATCCTGTTGAGACAAGAGGGGCCAGGACACAGGAATCTAGATTTAACAAGCATCCTAATTCATTCCAAAGCATATCCAGATTTAAAAACCACTGTCTTGACTATTTTTCATCCCTCTGCTTTAGTCCCTGAGAAAGACATGTGCCCAGAGAGAAAGCAGATGATTTCTCTTTCAGAGACCTAGTGAACAGGACAAGACCCAGTGAAGAGCTACCTCCTCAAGTTCCATCAGCCTAATAGGCCAGAAACAAACAAACAAAAAAACTGCTTTTGCCTATTTTAACTCCAGCTCCCAAGGCAATGCCCAAAACATGGGTATCACCTTTCCATGCAAAGAAAGTCAGTAACTGCCAGTTAGATGTCAAGAGGAACTGTAGGAGGTTCAGGCAACAGCATATTTGCAGCAAGCCTAGATTCTGTGGAATAAACAGATGGAGGCAAAGAACAATTCATGGGACTGGCCCTGGCTTAAGGTTGGCACAGTAAGTGCACCCAGAATCCATGCAGTCCTCTGATGACCATCTTAGAGAAGAAGAAGAGTGGGTAGGCATTAGGAAAATGGTGGAAGTGGGTAGCTTACCCCTGCTCAGATGCTAAGAGCGGAGCTGTTGAGATGAGCTTTTTCATAACCATGACAACAGGATGGGCAGTTTCCAAAACCTCAAGGGAGAATTGTCTGTCTCAGGATATTTCAAGGGCCAGCGAATCTTTGCTGTTCTTCAACCATAACACTGTGCAGTTTCCTGCAGGTGCTTAGCTAACTGTCCAAACCCTCTGGACCATTCTGCACCATTCTTATACCATATTTTAATGTCACTATAAAGTGGTATCAGTGTCCCTTAGCATTGCTGACATTCATGGTTCTGTCCCTTCAGGAGCCATACAAGAGCAGGCACAGAGGGATGCCCCTGGAGTACCTGGGACCTAATTCTGAAGTCCCTGCTGGAGTCATAGGCCATAGAGCCTGTATGTAAGCAGCCAGCAGGCTGGGACCTGGCACCTTCCAAATACAGGACTCATTCCAAGCTGCACAAACTCAGGGGCAGCCTACACAGGCTCTGTGCCTCAGCCCCCCTCTCAAGATGTTAAGTGCTAAAAATGAACTAATGTAGACTTCTAAAACAGACTGCTCCGAAAATGGTCTCAAGACATAGGAGTGATGACTTCATCTGAGAGTATTTTAAAACGAGAACCACCTGGGAAAATATTTGCCAGGTGTACAAGCACAGTGGGCTCAGCACACTGCCAGGCATGTAGTAACTACTCCACATGTGGTTGTTATTTTTGATGTCATTTAAACAGTTTTATACAAGACAATAGAAAAATAGGAAAAGAATGTTCATAACAGACAGTTCACAGATATGGTCCAAAATCATATAAAAGATTTTCTTCATTATAAATCAAACAAATATAAATTTAAATAATTACATACTGTTTCTCACACCCACACATGAAATTGCCGAGTGTGTTCTTTGTTTGGTCTTAAGATGATACCCAATGTTGAACAGGGTGCCACCCAGCCAACCTCAGACACTACCACTGGGAGATTGTAACTGTGTAAATGAACATAGTATTTCTGCAGAACAATCTGGCAATTTATGTTGCAAAAACTACAAGCTTTTGAAATGTACAGATAGATGTTGGTATCATAATTCCAAACCTAGGGGATTCATCTTAGGAAAAAATTAACAGAATGTGCACAAATATTTATCTATAGAATGTTCCTCCCACTATAAATATATATTTTTTTAAGACAGACTTTGATGAATCCAATAAAGCTGTTTTGCTCATGGTATACAACAAAGATCCACAGCAGGAAATTTAAAGTTCAGCTGAGAGAAATAAACTTGGTTCACACTACTGTTTCTCCTGCTAAATGCTCACACATGCACACATGCGCACACATACACACACATCATAGGGATAGAAAATGATCATGTGAATTCATCCACCCCCAGAGAGAAATTCTCAGAGCCCTCTCTCCACAGGAATCTGGGAGGTGACCCCCAAGTGCCACAGTGGTACTCCTTCCTGCAACTGAGCTCACAATCGGACCACAGGTGGTTTGTGAGGGCACTTCCAAACACTTCCACTGTGTTTGCATTTAGAAAACCTCACATGTAGTTTTGATCTTTGAACTATAAACCTCAGCCCCACGGTGGGGGGTCTTCATCTTCTGATACAGACATAGTGACCTAATGCACCTGCTGGAGTGGTCAGGACTAGGGAATTTTCTTTGTCAACTCATTTCAAGTTCATGTGCATATCCATGGGAATAATGTGCTACACCTTAATAACCTCAGACTGTGAGGACCTGGCTTAGATGGGATTAGAGTAAGTAAACAACCTTACTTTCCTCTGCAGTTCCTTCCATCTAAAAATGAAATTATACAAAAAAGGCAATAAAAATTTTTGGTGTGGAAATCACAAGGCATAAATACAGCAGAGTGGGAGAGGACCTGCGCTCTGCAGCCAGATTGCCTATGTTTAGCCCTGGTTTCATGACTTGCCAGCTGTTTTACTGTGAGCAAGTTATTTAACTTCTCTGTGGTTCAATTACCTCATCTGTAACTGGGAGTTGCGGGGGTGGATAATCAGACCTCCTCCCATCATATTGCAAAGATTAAGTGATGTATCTGAAGTACTTGGACCCAAGTATGACATAGAGTAAGGACTCTATACAAATCAACTCTCAAAGTCATCATAATTATTTTCCATATTTTTATTGGTGCATTGTAGTTATACATAATGTTAGGATTTGTTACATATTTGTACATGTGTACAATATAACAGTATAATTTGACCAATATCATTCTCCAGTATTCCCCTTTTCCTCCTCTCCTCCCTCCCCCAATCCCTTTTCTCTACTCTACTGAATCCCCCTTCGATTTTCATGAGATCCCACCTCCTTCCTTTGCCTTTTTCCTCTCTAACTTCCACATATGAGAGAAAACATGTGACCCTTGACCTTCTGACTTTGGCTTATTTCACTTAATGTTCTCAAGTTCTATCAATTTTTCTGCAAATGACATCATTTCGTTTTTCTTTATGGCTGAATAAAACTCCATTGTTTATGTGTGCCACATTTTATTTATCCATTTATCCACTGATGAACGCCTAGACTGTTTCCATAGTTTAGTGTCTGTGAATTGTGCTGCTCTAAACATAGGTATGCATATTATCATAATTATCAAATTATTGTTATTATTAGTGCATCTTTCTTTACTCCTCTCTTAATTGGTTCTGAAAACAATAAATCAGAGTAATTTATTCCAATCTCTTTTTTGCAAGCTCTTTAGAAACACAGCAGTCCCCTCTTAATTGCAGGAGAGTGTGTTCCAAGACCCCCAGTGGGTGCCTAAAACTCCAGGTAGTACTGAACCTGTGCATAGGCACTGTGTTACTTCCCACAGCTGACCTGATGACTGAGACAGCTGGCAAGTGACTACCGGGAGGGTGGTATATACAGCATGAACACACTGGACAAAAGGAAGTTTCACATCCCAGGCAGAGAATGGGGCAGAATGGTGTATTTCATCACACTGCTCAGAACAGTGCACCCCTAAAACCTGTGAAATGTTTATTTCTGGATTTTTCCATTTGATAATTTCAGACCTTGGTTTACTGCTGGTTACAAAAACTATGAAAAGCACACACATAAAAGTTGCCAACTGGGGGCGATCCAAGATGGCGGACTAGAGGGTGACTTCTTCTCCAGTCACTCCAGAACCCAGGATTCAAGAAGGGGAGGCATTGAGAGACTCGGACTAAAATAGAGCCACGGGGTGAGTCTCCCCCACCAGGTGAAGCTGCCCGAGCAGTAGGCCCGGATTCGCGTGGCTTACTAGAGTAGGGCAGGGCAACTAGAGTCTTCCCCAGGCAGCCCTGCGCACTCTGGCGGTGGGCTCCTCCCACAAGGCCAGATTCTCCAGCATCTTGGAGCAGGCCCCCCAGTGAGAGCCTTCCTGCACAGAACCAAGCTTCAAGTCCCTGAACCAGGGCGGCGAGTTCCTGCCCGCAGGTTGCTTCAGGGACCAGGACAGGGCAGCCAGGGACTTCCCCAAGCAGCCCGCAGCCCAGCCCCCTCCGGCAGGAAGCGCCTTTCCAGGCTAGCTTCTTGGAGCAGACCGCCCAGTGAGAGCCTTTCTACATAGAGCCAGCCACAAGTCCCCAAGCCAGCGGAGAACTCCGGCCCGCAAGCAGCCCTGGGACCAGGGCAAGGCAGCCAGAGACCTCTCCAGGCAGACCTGCCCCTCGCCCCCCTGGCTGCAGGTTTTTTCCACGGGGCGATCCAAGATGGCGGACTAGAGGGTGACTGCATCTCCAGTCGCTCCAGAACCCAGGATTCAAGAAGGGGAGGCATTGAGAGACACGGACTAAAATAGAGCCTCCGGGTGAGTCTTCCCCACCTGGTAAAGTGGTGAAGCGCTGCCCAGGCAGCAGGCCCGGATTTGGGTGGCTTATTAGAGTAAGGCAGAGCAGTAAGAGTCCTCCCCAGGCAGCCCTGCGCACTCCGGCGGTGGGCTCCTCCCACAGCGCCAGATTCTCCAGCATCTTGGAGCAGGCCCCCCAGTGAGAGCCTTTCAGCACAGAACCAAGCTTCAAGTCCCTGAACCAGGGCAGCGAGTTCCTGCCTGCAGGTTGCTTCAGGGACCAGGACAGGGCAGCCAGGGACTTCCCCAAGCAGCCTGCAGCCCGGCCCCATCTGGTGGGAAGCACCTTTCCAGGCTAGCTTCTCGGAGCAGACCGCCCAGTGAGAGCCTTTCCACACAGAGCCAGCTCCAAGTCCTGGAACCAGTAGCGGGCTAGGGGCAGCTTTCCTTGGAAGCACTGCATTATCAAGTTACTCCAAGACTTCAGGCTACTGAAGGCAGGAAGGTGATACACTGGAAATCTACAGGGACACTATAAGCCAATAGAAGAATTCTGCAATATCACAAAGTCCCACTGACATCTGACCCAATATGAGAAAACAAGGGAAGAAAATGTCCCAAGCAAACCTAGATACTATATCAATAAAACCCAATGACAGCACAGCAGAAGAAATGTCAGAAAGGGAGTTCAGAATGTACATAATTAAAACAATCAGGGAAGCAAATGAGGAGATGAAAGAGCAAATGCAGGCATTGAAGGAGGAGATGAAAGAGCAAATGCAGGCATTAAATGATCGCACCAATCAACAGTTAAAGGAGCAAATACGGGAAGCAAGAGATCATTTCAATAAAGAGTTAGAGATATTGAAAAAAAAACAAACAGAAATCCTTGAAATGAAGGAAACAATAAACCAAGTTAAAAACTCCATAGAAAGCATAACCAATAGGATAGAACACCTGGAAGACAGAACCTCAGATATTGAAGAAAAAATATTTAATCTTGAAAACAAAGTTGACCAAACAGAAAAGATGGTGAGAAATCATGAACAGAATCTACAAGAACTATGGGATATCATGAAAAGGCCAAATTTAAGAATTATTGGGATTGAGGAAGGCTTAGAGAAACAAACCAAAGGAATGCACAATCTATTCAATGAAATAATATCAGAAAATTTCCCAAATCTGAAGAATGAAATGGAAAACCAAGTACAAGAGGCTTATAGGACTCCAAATATACAAAATTACAACAGACCCACACCAAGGCACATTATTATGAAAATACCTAACATACAAAATAAAGACAGAATTTTAAAGGCCACAAGAGAAAAGAATCAAATTATATTCAGGGGGAAACCAATAAGAATATCAGCAGATTTTTCAATCCAGACCCTAAAAGCTAGAAGGGCCTGGCACAACCAAGCCCTGAACGAAAATGGATGCCAACCAACAATCTTTTTTTTTTTTTTTTTTTCACATAAGGGAATTTATTAAGCAAACAGAGTGTCTCCCTGCAGGGTAAGAGAGAAAATGAGAGGAAAAGAAAGGTCGTGTGCTAGAGAGAGTGGAAAGCCAGGAGGATAGAGAAAAGTGAGGAGGACAGACAGAAGGAAGGGAAAAGATGGCAGGGAATCTACAGTAAAACAGTTGAATTCCGCCAGGCTAGCAGGGGACCAATATCGGAGAAGAATACTTGCAAGCTGACTGATGAACCAATAGCTAGCTAGGATGTTCACAGATTGACAAGTGGTTGGGAGGCGGGGAAAATGGCTGCACCTGATGGGTGGGAGAGCAGCTTTATACATTACATTCCCCCATTTTTTTTTTATAAGAAAATCTTTTGCTCTCCAGTTCTTTTTGAAGCCTTCTCTCTCCTTCCTATCTAAGTGACTAGGGTTGGTTTTGCAGGCGAGATGTAAAAAGTTCATTCTCCTTCCAGACTTCCAAAGGCAGATGGTTTTCATGGACTTCATTTCCTCAATTTGAATGATCCCCTATTACTACACTAACTGCCTGTCCCCAGTTCTGACTTCATTTACTCCTCTAATTCTAGGAACTCCTTCACTGCTGTAGGGAAAGGGGGTGATGACCGATCTGGCTTCTTCGAGCTGGAAGGGGGCAGCATGGGCAAGCAGTTTGGAGTTCCCTTTCTAGAAGTCAGGTCAATTGAGGGCTTCATGGTACAAGTCCGGTTGGAAAGAGCAGATTGTACAGCATCTGGGGATGGGTGCTTCTATGAGAGAAGAACACAAAGACATGAGTACCAAAATGAGATTGATACAATATAAATGTTGCAGAATCTGGAACATGCCAATGAATATCATAAAGATGACAGAAGCCAATAATTCCTCACCGGGGGTGGAAAAACTGAGAAGTTGTTTACATAACAAGGCATAGCAAAGGCTGGAGAGGACAAGGCCTTTATTTGGGAGCTTTAACATTGTCTAGGTTATCAGGAATGTAAACACAACATTTAGTAGAGATCCTAGCAAACATAGATTAAGCCTACCTGTGTCTGTAGGCCTTAAACTGACTCAAAACTTCTGACTCTGGCAGATTCTCTTGATAGTTATCAGGCACATTTGCCTAAGAATCTCTTTTGTAGCTTTTAGTCTTTATTCTAGTGGGCTAACACAAGTGTACATCTTAAGTTACATCTAAGTATTATTTCTTTTAAAGGCCCAAGAATGGCTTTATTTTGGTTTTAACTATTTTGCGAGGTGTTTAAGATCAAGCTGGTCAAAGTGACCTGTTCCTGTTAAAGAGTCAGCTGAGTTTCCACAGGGGTTACTCATAGAGAACTTAAGAGCAGCTTCTTAGCTCCATTAATGCCATTGATTAGGCAGGGTCTCCTCGATGAGGTGGCTTTCCTTGAAAGCACCAGGGATGTCTCCCTTTTTCCTTGACCCTCCTCTGCAGCAGGTGCACTGAGTGGCTTTTCCTCTAGCGGCCTCATCAATCTCCTTGCTCAGGAGGTTGTGTGACCCAGAGTTGCAAACCTCCTTAGAGAAGTCCTCTTGTTCCCTGGGTTCAGGCTTTGAGGGCAAGACCCAAATATGGACTTTTCTTGACCTCTGTATTTAATCTCAATCTCTAAGTTTGATCTTAACCATCAAGCAAGTCAGTCTCACCAGTCATAAAGTAAGAGTACTGGGCTTTAACTTCAATGTCTATGACTTTACAGTTATTTACCCCCTTTTATCTAATTGGGGTTTACATTATCTGTCCTATAGGTGATGGCTTACTATTCCAAGTTAATTTACGGTGTTCGCTCTTGAAGCAATACTTCTGCAAAATATTGATCAGGCAAAAATTAGAGTTTACAAGGAAAATACAAAATGGAATCACCAACAGTAAAACATTCAGTTTGTGCAATAGCTATCTTGAATTTTGGCTGAGTTCCCGTTTGAGATCACAGTAATCTTTACAACAAACATCAAACTTTTGAACACAACTTTAAATGAGTTAAAGTCAGGCTTACTTTGGAGCCATTGTAATGTGTAGCAAGGTTGTGAGGCAGAGCCTTATCTCAGGTAACGTGGGGCTTTTCAGTGAGAGGCAAAGGAGTATTAGAAAATAAAGGGTTATAAACACAGATTTTGAAGATTAAGCTGAGATCAGATGGAGCTCTGTTCTCTGATGGAAATGCGGATTTAAAGCGTTATGTCAGCAATCTTTATATATGTGCAATGTTAGGTTCCAAAGTTACTGTCAGGTGGGCAGGAACCAGAGAAGGGAGCTGATGAACACTGGTTATCTAGCAAAAGAATTCCTTCCTGCCCAGGAGCTGTGTGCCTGAGATCAATGTACTGCCACAGCAGTTAGGCATCTTGTGCCCCTGCACAGGAGCACTCCCAGGCACCAGGCATGCCACAGCCATGGGGTCATCAGAGACCCCAATCTCAGTCACTGTTGTCCCATTTTTGTTACTGCACATTACACTCTTTCTTAAATGTCATTTTAAGAAGTTTACATATATTGACTCCTGAGTCTATATGAACATTAATTAACACAATTTAATATTATATCCTTTTGTGTGGCAAAGTGGTAAAATGCTTTCATGCTTAACCTTTAAACAAATCAGGCTCTCAATAACTTTAACAAATTTTACATATACCCTATTGATGACAGGTCCTATAATAGAACATTAAATGATAGGTTTACCATTACAGACAAGTTTAATTTGGAGAACAGCAGCTTGATAAATTTTCTGCTTTAAAGGCTTGCATACCTGGAAAATATGAACACATTTAATATACAAAGAATAATGTTTTTAAGTATGCTATTCCATGGAATAACTTTGTAAATTAATCAGATGTCTCTAACAAACACATTTGAGTAATCCCATACATGTCGACTCTAATTCACTCATCTTATTGTAGAAAAACCAAGATTTCAGACAAGTGTACCAATAGTATTTGCTGTCTCTTTCCTGTTGAAGAAAAGTCCTAGAAAAATTGATGTTAAACATTTTATAAACATCAACATTTTATTAGTTTGACCACCTAGAGACTTGTGAGTTAATTTTAAGGACATTTTACTTCTATTAGTTTACCCAATTTAAATTGAACCTCTCTAAATCACGTGAATTAAAAATATTTAGATCCATTTTTAAAATTTTAATTTTTATGCATGCTTATATTTAACCCAAAAGCAAAGGCCTTGTAATACTTATCTCCATTGCAATGTAACAGATGTTCAAAAATAACTCTAGAGTTGGATAAAATGAACTGATCAAAAATCATTAACCTAGGTATGTAGGATCAAAATTGTGAGCTCAAAAATATAGCATTTAAGAAAACAAAAGTCCTAGAAGAAAAATGATAATGGTTATTAATTAAAGCATGAGAAAGAAGGAAAGAAAGTGAAAGGGAGAAAAGTATTCTGAGTTGTAGCCCAGGAGAAATTTTAAATGGACACTTTTTTTCTTTGAGTTTGATACTGATCTCCCACTGTGCCTTCCTCCATTTACATTTCAATGTAAGCCTTGACTGAGATCTGAATCTGAAAGGGGCTAAAATGTTCTAGCAGAAACTTGATGCTTAGGTCCTTTTAACTCTTTTTCCTGGTTAGTAATTAATTTAGGTTTGGATGCAGAAAATTGTTAAGTAATTATCTCCCACTACTTGGCGAATGTGGCTGCTTATATTATATTGGGAAGCAGGGGAAGACGGAGAAGCAGGGTCTCGAGGCGCTTGAGCCTGCAGGAAGAGCCAAGAAACAAGAAAGAAGAGACTTGAAGATAAGGAATCCCTTTTCATCTGCCCGCTCACTCACGGAAGCTGTGTGCCATTACACAAATGGATTTTGATGGTTTAAAGTACCGGGGGTTGGGCGAAGGGTTCTCAGGGTTGAGTCTGCCAGATTGGAGGACCCAGATTCCATGGTGGGGACTGATACAGCCGAGTCTGTGCCCCGGCGTCCCGAGGCCACAGAGTAGTCAACTGGAGATGAGAAGGCAGCACATAGATGGTGTCGTCACACAAACATCCATGTGGGGCCAGGCAAAAGCTGAGAAGAGTTGAGGACCTGATATCAGGGTTTTTGAGGGCGAGTGTGAGTGTGAGATGAGCCTCAACCCTGAGAGAGATCTCCACCATAAAATCAGGAATCCACCTAGCAGATAAGACCGACTATAGAGGCCAGCCATAGGGGCCAGCCGTAACTATAAATCAGCCTAGGGGAACCGGCCTACTCACCAACCTGAAGTCCAGTGACAAATGCAGAGCAGAACGACCGGGCAGAATGGAAGGTGGAGCTGTATCCGGGGGGCACTGGGGCTTAGATGGGGTTCCACTCACGACAGTGGAAGGACCCATCCCAAGTCACGGCACCAGATGTAAGGAAATTTCCATGGAACCACCCCGGACACGGGAAATCACATGAGGGAGTTTATTAAGCAAACAGTGTCTCCCTGCAGGGTAAGAGAGAAAATGAGAGGAAAAGAGAAAGGAAAAGAAAGGGCGCACACTAGAGAGAGTGGAAAGCCAGGAGGATAGAGAAAAGCGAGGAGGACAGACAGCCCAAGAATCTTATACCCAGCAAAACTTACTTTCAGATTTGACGATGAAATAAGATCCTTCCATGATAAACAAAAGCTAAAGGAATTTACAAAAAGAAAGCCAGCATTACAGAACATTCTCAGCAAAATACTCCATGAGGAAGAGATGAAAAACAACGATGCAAATCAGCAACAGGAGGAACTAGCCTAAAGGAATAGCCAAATGAAGGGGAAACCAAATCATGTCAAAAACCAAAAATGAGTCAAATGACTGGGAATATAAATCATATCACAATAATAACCCTGAATGTTAATGGCCTGAACTCATCACTCAAAAGACATAGACTGGCAGAATGGATTAAAAAGAAAAATCCAACAATTTGCTGCCTGCAAGAGACTCATCTCATAGAAAGAGATACCCATAGACTAAAGGTGAAAGGATAGGAAAAAACATACCATGCACACGGACACAGCAAAAAAGCTGGAGTATCCATCCTCATTTCAGATAATGTGGACTTCACGCCAAAACTAGTCAGAAGGGATAAAGAAGGACATTACATACTGCTTAAGGGAAGCATAAATCAGCAAGACATAACAATCATAAACACCTATGCCCCGAACATTGGCTCATCCATGTATGTCAAACAAATCCTTCTCAAATCCAGAAATCAAATAGACCACAACACAATAATACTAGGCGATTTTAACACACCTCTCTCACCCCTGGATAGATCATCCAAACAAAAATGACTAAAGAAACCATAGATCTCAATAACACAATCAACAATTTAGACTTAACTGACTTATATAGAATATACCATCCAACCAAGAGCGAATACACTTTCTTCTCAGCAGCACATGGATCCTTCTCTAAAGCAGACTGTATTTTATGCCACAAAGCTACTGTTAGCAAATACAAGAAGATAGAGATACTACCTTGTACTCTATCAGATCATCATGGATTGAAATTAGAAATAAATGACAGAATAAAAAACAGAAACTTCTCCAATACCTGGAGATTAAATAATACACTATTATATGATGAATGAATAACAGAAGACATCAGGAGGGAAATAAAAAATTTTTAGAAGTAAACGAGAACAAAGACACATCATATCAAAATCTCTGGGACACTATGAAAGCAGTACTTAGAGGAAGATTTATTTCATGGGGTGCATTCAACAAAAGAAGTAGAAATCAACAAATAAATGACTTAACACTACAGCTCAAAGCCCTAGAAAAAGAAGAGCAGACGAACACCAAAAGTAGTAGAAGACAGGAAATCGTTAAAATCAGAGTCAAAATCAACGAAATTGAACAAAAGAAACAATCGGAAAAATTAACAAAATATATAGTTGGTTCTTTGAAAAAAGAAACAAAATTGATAAACCCTTAGCCACACTAACAAAGAGAAAGAGGGAGAAAACTCAAATTACTAAAATTCAGAATGAACAAGGAAATATCACAACAGAAACAAGTGAAATACAAAACATAATTAGAAGCTATTTTGAAAATCTATACTCCAACAAAACAGAAAACCTCGAAGACATCAACAAGTTTCTAGAGACATATGAATTACCTAAACTGAACGAGGAGGACATACACAACTTAAATAAATCAATTTCAAGCAATGAAATAGAAGAGGTCATCAAAAGCCTACCAACAAAGAAAAGTCCGGGACCAGATGGGTTCTCAGCCGAGTTCTACAAAACCTTTAAAGAAGAGCTCATTCCAATACTTCTCAAAGTATTCCATAAAATAGAAGAGGAGGGAACCCTCCCAAACTCATTCTATGAAGCCAATGTCACCCTGATACCTAAACCAGACAGAGACACTTCGAGGAAAGAAAATTTCAGACCAATACCTTAATGAACATCAATGCAAAAATTCTCAACAAAATTTTAGCAAATCGCATACAAAAATATATTAAAAAGATAGTGCACCATGATCAAGTGGGTTTTATCCCAGGGATGCAAGGTTGGTTCAATATCCGGAAATCAATAAATGTCATTCACCATATCAACACACTAAAAGTTAAGAATCACATGATTATTTCAATAGATGCAGAAAAAGCATTCGATAAAATACAGCATCCCTTCATGCTCAAAACACTAGAGAAAATTGGGGTAGTGGGAACATTCCTTAACATTGTAAAGGCCATCTATGCTAAGCCCATGGCCAATATCATTCTAAATGGTGAAAAACTGAAAGAATTCCCCCTAAAAACTGGAACAAGGCAGGGATGCCCTCTTTCACCACTTCTATTCAATATCACTCTTCAGACTCTAGACAGAGCAATTAGACAAACCAAAGAAATTAAAGGGATAAGAATTGGAAAAGAGGAACTCCAATTATCCCTGTTCACTGATGACATGATTATATATTTAGAGGAACCTGGAAATTCCACCAGAAAACTCTTAGAACTCATAAGTGAATTCAGTAAAGTAGCAGGTTACAAGATCAATGCTCATAAATCCAATGCATTTTTATACATTAGTGATGAATCTTCAGAAAGAGAAATTAGGAAAACTACCCCATTCACAATAACATCGAAAAAAATAAAATACTTGGGAATCAATCTCAAAAAGAGGTGAAAGACCTCTACAATGAGAACTACAGAACACTAAAGAAAGAAATTAAAGAAAACCTTAGAAGATGGAAAGATCTCCCATGTTCATGGATAGGAAGAATTAATATTGTCAAAATGGCCATACTACCAAAAGTGCTATATAGATTCAATGCAATTCCAATTAAAATCCAAATGATGTACCTTACAGAAATAGAGCAAGCAATTATGAAATTCATCTGGAAGAATAAGAAACCCAGAATAGCTAAAGCAATCCTCAGTAGAAAGAGCAAAGCAGGGGGTATCGCAATACCAGATCTTCAACTCTATTACAAAGCAATAGTAACAAAAACGGCATGGTATTGGTACCAAAATAGACAGGTAGATCAATGGTACAGAATAGAGGACATGGACACAAACCCAAATAAATACAATTTTCTCATACTAGACAAAGGTGCCAAAAATATGCAATAGAGAAAAGACAGCATCTTCAACAAATGGTGCTGTGAAAACTGGAAATCCATATGCAACAGAGTGAAACTAAATCCCTATCTCTCACCCTGCACAAAACTCAACTCAAAATGGACCAAGGACCTCGGAATCAGACCAGACACCCTGCATCTTATAGAAGAGAAAGTAGGTCCAAATCTTTAACTTGTTGGCTTAGGATCAGACTTCCTTAACAGGACTCTCATAGCACAAGAAATAAAAGCTAGAATCAACCACTGGGATAGATTCAAACTAAAAAGCTTTCTCTCAGCAAAGGAAACTATCAGTAATGTGAGGAGAGAGCCTACAGAGTGGGAGAATATCTTTGCCACTCATACTTCAGATAGAGCGCTAATTTCCAGAATCTATAAAGAACTCAAAAAACTCTACACCAAGAATACAAATAATCCAATCAACAAATGGGCTAAGGAAATGAACAGACACTTCACAGAAGAAGATATACAAGCAATCAACAGATATATGAAAAAATGTTCAACATCTCTAGTAATAAGAGAAATGCAAATCAAAACTACCCTAAGATTTCATCTCACACCAATTAGAATGGCGGTTATCAAGAACACAAGCAACAACAGGTGTTGGAGAGGATGTGGGGAAAAAAGGTACACTCATACATTGCTGGTGGGGTTGCAAATCAGGGCAGCCACTCTGGAAAGCAGTATGGAGATTCTTCAGAAAGCTTGGAATGGAACCATCATTTGACCCAGCTATCCCACTCCTTGGCCTATACCCAAAAGACTTAAAATCAGCATACTACAGAGATACAGCCACATCAATGTTCATAACTGCTCAATTCACTGTAGCCAGATTGCGGAACCAACCTAGATGCCCTTCAGTTGATGAATGGATAAAGAAACTGTGGCATATATATACAATGGAATATTACTTCGCCATGAAGAATGATAAAATTATGGCATTTGCAGGCAAATGGATGAAATTGGAGGATATCATGCTAAGTGAGATAAGCCAATCTCAAAAAAACTAAAGGATAAATGATCTCACTGATAAGCGGATGAGGACATATAAGGAGGGTAGGAGGGATTAGCGTTAGTGTTAGGGTTAGGTTTAGGGTTAGGGATAAGGAGGGTGGTAAGAATGGAGGAAGGAAGGACTGTATAGAGGGAAAAGAGTGGTGGGGGGAGAGAAAAAATAACAGAATGAATCAAGCAACATTGTCCTATGTAAATTTATGATTTTTAATAAAAAAAGAAAAAAAAAAGTTGCCAACTGCTGAGCGCTATGGTATATGCCTGTAATCCCAGCTACACAGGAGACTGAGGCAGGGGGATCACAAATTCAAGTCCCGCTTGGGCAACTTAGCAAGACACTGTCTCAAAATAAAAGATAAAACAGCTCAGTGGAGGAGCACTTGCCTTGTAAGTGTGGATTCAATCCCCAGTACTAAAAAGAAAAGAAAAAAAGCAGACTACAGTGTTTTAAAGGTGCACAAGGAACTTTCAATGTGACAACTGAGGTAATAAATATGCCTTGAGGTTCGAACGTTCCTTCAAGGAAAGATATTTGGGAGCATCAACAGGGGATGAATTTAACAAAGCAGGTTGTCAAAGGGTCTTGTTCTGCAAAGCACATATGTAGCTGCTTAAAAGTGAAAAACCACAAGTGTGCTGGTATCCTCAGTTGCGATCAACAAACATCTTGAGTCCCAGATTCCATTCTGGATGCAAATAGAAAATAACGGGGAAAATAGCACCAGGAAGAAGTGGGAAAAAAACTATAGTCCAGTAGATGGGAGGGGGAAAGTGAGTTTACAAATTACATAGAACAGAAAACCTGCTGGCGGTGGGAAAAGCCGCTTAGGAGGGGAAATTCCTACGCAGGTGAATCTTCAAGGTCTTTTGCTTTATGCAACTGGTTTGCAAGCCTGTTCATCTCAGCTTTGAGGAAACTAAATAGGGAGGAGCACTTTTCTTGGCATGCCAGTCACAAAAATGCTAATGATTCTATATTACCTTTTAAGAACATTCATGCTGCTTAACAATCTAAGGTGCAATGCACGCGTTACAGTTTGTATTACTTAATAAAAATTTCACATGCCGATAATCCTATCAGTTCATTGTAATGGGACTTTGTATTAAAATGAATATAAAGAAATAATTCAGACTTGTCTTCCTTATTCTACCGGTAGAAATGTTGTTTATTGCCCCCAGCATCAACACTATAAATTATATGCATAGTTGAAGGCCTAACATTTAAAACTTCTCTGCTGATACAACAAAAATTTATTTAGGCTGAGAAAATCACAGGTGGCTGCTTTGCTCATATGTCACAATGGCACATTTATAACTTACACTGATACAACCATCGTATATCAGATGTAATGGGGATATATCATTCCTTTATTTAACAAGTATTTATTTTGCCAGATATTGATGCTGAAAAATGTAATTATACGTGCTTGTTTGAATATGGAATGTACCATAATTTACCCTTCTTCCTCTCAACCTATCAACGAAAGCATTTATGCAACAAGACTACCCTGTGCTCCTCAGCCAAGTCATTGGCTCCCCCAAAATTATAAGATGTAAATACACAGTCACTCACCCACTTTTACGCTCTAGTTTTAGCATCCCTTAATTATTCTTGCCCAAATTAATTATTACTAGCTTGTGGGATCTTCTAATGATGGAATTATTATTAATTTTGCATTCATTAATTGAGATTCATTAGTTGAGTAAGGAGGAATTTTCTTTCTCATTTATTTATTTAGTATTGGCTGTGTGTTCTTTATTTTCAATTATTACCAATTTCTTTCTCAGATTTTCTGAATTTATTAGCCTGTATGGGACCAGAAGGAGCAAATTCAAGCAAACTTCTGTATCTTTCTTTTTTAGTATGATCCATCGCTTTTTGAGCTTTTCCTGACTCTGACAGAAGGTATTGCAGGCTTATCCTGTTTTCCTAGCACTAGTCCTGGAGGAAGCCATTTCTCCAAGAAGCCCTTTTCAGTCAAGAATGGCAGTTAGAACCCAAGCCCTGGGTGCTAGAGGTGCTCATTATTACTATGAAGGTGTCATCTCCACAAAGTCCTCTCAAGAGACAAGGCTAGGAAACGTGTGAATGTGCACACATACACATACTGTGCATCTTAAATGTCTCCCAAAGGCCCTTGTGTCAAAGGCTTGGTTCTAGCCCATGGTGCTAATGGTGGTGACACCTTTAAGAGGTGCAGCCAGTGAGCGGGAATTAGATTACTGGGGGCATAACCTTGAAGGGGATATGGAAACTCTGATCTCTTCCCCTTTGCCTTTCAACCTGGTCATGAGGCGCATAGGCCTCCTCTGCCACATACTTCTGCCATGATCTGCTGCCTTGTTACAGTCCCAGAGCAACAGGACTAATTAGTCATAGAGTGAGACCTCCAAAACTGTGAGCCAAAATAAACCTTTCATCTCTTTTAGTTGATTTACCTCAGGTATTTGTTATAGTAATGGAAAACTGCCTAACATTCACACACACATTCACTCATGAACACCTATATTCATACCTGTATCTATCTTTTTATCTGTATCTATTAAAAATCATTAGTTTATACAATGATTCTCCATAGGGGGATAATTTTGCCTCCAGGGAACATTTGGTAATATCTGGAGACATATCTGGTTGTCAAAGCTGGGGAGGGAAGTGTTACTTATGTCTTGTGCACAGAAACCAGGGACACTGTCAAATATCCTACAAAACACAAGACAGCCCCCACCACAAGGAATTCTGACCCCAAATACCAATACTGCTGGAGATGAGAAACCCTAGCCTATATAGTTACTTCCAATATCAGTTCAACCCCAAAGCATTCTCTGTAGCCTGCCCTTCTGACAGTGAGAGCCGTGGCTTCCCTTGGCCACAGTAAGAACCCCAGAATAAACAGAAAGTACGCTTCCAAATTATATTCCATCCCTCAACAGAAAAACAAGGCTCCTTACAGAAACACAGTATTTTTTTAGATGTGATTTTTTGTTAGTTTTGATTTGATTTTTTTTTTTTTTTTTTTATACTTTAGCCTGAGGACAACCCAAATACTGTGCTAAAATGTTACTGAGGTTGTTTGGGGCTTTTTCTTGGATATAATTAATGCATGAGAGCAACTTGTACTTTATTGATTTTTTTTCTTCCCTGCACCTGTAGCTTTGCAAGTCAACCGTAGCTTCCTTAGGTCTGTGTGCCTTAGAGTATGAGTACCTATAACCCATTTGCACATACAGACATTGGCACAACCAGACTGCAAACCTGAGTTTTCTGATTTTAAACTCTCTGCTTTTTCTTACCCAGTGTCAGAACTTCCAGGTTCTACTCAAGTTTCTCTGCAGTGACTTCACTATTACACACAGGAAAATGATGTTTGTGCTCATTCCTTCCCACTCACACACATATTAATTTTTTTCTCAAGTGAGTTCCTACAATACCTTGACATAGTATTACAATTGAAGGAACTGTGTCTCAGGATACTGAATCATCTTGCCCAAGGTTACTCGGTTAGAGAAACCAGAAGAATAGAGGAAGAGGATCAGTGCGGGATGGGGGGAGGCAGAGGAGAGGTACTTCAGGATTCAACTGATGGAATTGTATTGTTATATTGTGTGCACATGAGAATATGTAGCAATGAACCCCACTATTATATATAAATATAATGCACCAATGAAAAATCAAATTAAAAAAAGAAAAGATTACCTGGGTAGGAGATGACCAAACTGGAACAAAAATCCAGGTACTAGTCTTCTGGTTTACTTTTCTTTCCTTACACATGTGGTTTGTGTAAAAGAATGCATCCCTAAAACATGTTCTCTGCTTCTATGAACTCTACAATCATCTTGAGTTGCATCAGGATATTGGAAAAAGAAATGATCTGTTTGCCACGCAGTGAGTCAAAATAGAACAGAACTACTATTTTATAAACCTGCAAATTGGGATTTATGGTAGTCAGGGCTGTTGTTTGAAAGGCAAACATCATCTAACAATCCTTTCTAGCAGATAACAACATTGAACATTTCACTTTTGCCAGAGAAAAAACTGAATGAAGTTTCTTATATAAATCAGTCCCTAGCATTCAACTAATAGTGAAAGTGTTAAAAAGAGAAAGCATTTGACAAGAAGTGATATTTTCCTGAAAACCAGGCGTGCATGTTATTGCTCTCTGGTCAACACAACCTTTTACATCAATAGACATCACTTCCTGGATACATTGACACTTAACCTGGGCAGGGTGGATTGGCATGCAGAGCTTTAGACCCTAACTGAAAGCCAAGTCCAACACAACAAGATGCAATGCATACACACTTACCTTGTAGCTAGTAAAAATATGAGTGATAAACAGGGCCATAGGCAGCACTAAATACAAGCTGCACAAGAAATGTGGCATAAACTGGGCATGCTTAGTGGCAGCAGAGGAAAGGTAGGAAATCGGAAAATGATCCACTTCAGTTTCAATCAGTTAAAGGTAACCTGACTGGGGTGAATCAGGAAAGGGCAAGAGCAACTAAATGTGGCAGAACAATTGAACATGGTAGGCATAGTCCACCTGCCCAGTTTTGCCTCATAGCAAATTTAAGGTGATTGATAGAAAAAAAGGAAAATTTATTTTCTCAAGTCTTTGACATCTGCAGAAAATCCACCTGGGAGATGACTCCCCATCCAGGTAGCTGTCTCTAACCGCATAGCCTGTTTCACAGTGCAGCACCTACCCACTCTTCCTTATCTCTGTCAGTCTCTTAGCTGACTGGCTAAGAGCACAGCTTTGAAGTCAATGATAGGTTTTTGTTCAAAGCTAACTTTATCATTTACTAGCTGTGTGGCTTTAAGCAAGTGTCCTAAATTTTCTGAGCCTCTGTTTACTCTTCCATGAAGTGTTAGTGATACTGCTGTGGAATCGTTGGAAGAATTAAGTGAGATAATAGAATGAAGCACTTTATTTAGCTCAGTGCCTGGCATATCATAACATAATATGCAATCACTGGTAGCTATTACAGTCTTTTCACCTGATATCTAGCTCATCTCAGCCAGTTGCTGTCTGATAGTGTGACTGGAGAATTCTCTCAACCATTGCATTCTTCTGATGCATATGTGGCTAGGATACCCCCTGTGCAAAAATCATCAGTAGCTCCATCTTATCAGTCCAGTCAATTCAAAATTGAGTCATTCACAATCTAGACTCAGCCTAACTCCTCAGCCTTATCTTCCAGTTAAACTCACCAGGAATCATAAGTTCTGTACCTGAGGCATTGTGCTTTCACAGTGAACTAAATGCTATGCTTGTGCATGAAAACATGGAAACATCAGTTCATGGTGAGGAGGATACCAAATTCCTTTAACAGCTATGGAAAAGATACAGATTTGCCCACAAGAACCATCAAACAAATCTAAAGGAGTCGAGATATGAATTTGAAGGTTTTTCTAACATGCCAAAAACAACAACAAAAAAAGGAGATTTAAATTACCTAAGAGTCTGTGACTGAGTGCCAAGAAAAGATCTAAGTCAATTCACCCAACTTTGTTATTGATCAACTTGTATTCAAGGATCTTCTTGATATGGCATTAATGTTATTTTGCGAAACTCATTGGACTGCATATATCACAGATTACCCCAAGTCTTTCCATCCGTCCATCCCTTTGTATATATAGACTATGTGTATCTCTTGAGAATCCCACACACAGTGCTGGTCAGCTGCCCTACAACATGGGCTCCTGAGCTACACGTCACTAGGGCTTACCTCCTCTTTCATGAGCCTTGGCTCCCTCCCCAGTTCAGCTCCACAATACTTCTGCCATCTGCCCGTTTCTTTCCAGGCCTCTAGTTCAAGGCCATGTCACTGAATACCTCTGGTTTATTATTCCCTTCCTCAGCTTTCTCCAAGAAGACTGGTCTTTTCTAAAGCCAATGTCTGTAGCAACCTCTAACAGAAATCACTCTTTCAGAAGAGAAAACTTCTGGGGAAAGGCTCTGGAAACATATTTAATGCCTTACCGGAAACCTCTAGATCCTCAAACCAATATGTGAGATTCATTGCCCTGTATAGCCCCTTATCACTTGTCCCCATTTAATGCTTCTGTTGACTGTTGTTTGATTGATTTCCCCCTCTTCTCACTTAACTATTAGAGCCAAAGAGAACCTGGAAAACATCTAGCAGAGCATCTTTATTTCACAGAAGGAGGCTCAGAAAGGTTAAGTGACTTATATACAATTCGTTCAAAACAAGAATTATTCTACGTGTCGATTTCAACTCTATTCAGATAATGTGTTTGAAATCGTAGTCTGGAGTGCTTTGTTTTCCTAGCAACAGACACGATATGAGAAGAACAGCAAGGCACACACCTAGCCCGCAAAGCTGCTAATAACAAGGTACTGTGTATTTCACGGCTCAGCCTGAATAGAAAGATGATTGCAGAGAACCAAAGGAAAGCAAATGTGGCAGCCATCTTCGTCTTCTAGCATCTTAATCCTGAGCACTTCCTTCTCTATCAGAACTCCCAGTGTACTCATGTCAGACATGGGAAGACATCATGAATGACGATGATGACATGGGGTAGCTTCTTAAGCCTGGTTTATCTTTCCTTAACTCCCTCTATAATCCTTTCCACCATCTCTAGTTCATATCCCCAATCTGTGAAGGAAAACATGATTTACTTATTTTGATGTTTTGTCAGGTTTTTCCATATCCCCCTGTAGTGACTCTCCTATATATACAATTTTCACAATACAAACAAGTGTAGTGTGATCATTATTGCTCTAGCAGAGTATCTATAGCCTGACGTGCAATGCTGCAGTAAAAATCACTCAAGGAACAACTTAGGAGGCTGAGGCCGGAAGATGGCACGTTTGAGGCCAGCCTCAGTAACTCAGTGAGGTCCTCAGCAACTTAGCAAGACCTTGACTTCCAAGTAAAAAATAAAAAGGACTAGTGATATATCTCAGTGATAAAAATGCCTGTGGGTTCAACCCCCAGTACAAAAACAAACAAACAAAGAACAACAACAACAACAACAAAAACAGTTGTCCAAACCAAAGTCTTTTCTCACTTATCCTGCAATGTATCTAGTAAGAAATGAGAGCATTCTCTTGATATTTGTCAGGTGTATGTCTAATGACTTCATAAACCCTCACATTTACAAATACTTATGCACATCATTACTCTATAAAATGATGTTAAGTAAGTAGAATCACATATTTAATATTTTAGGTGACTCCTTCAGAAATGAAAGCAAATAGACAAGAGCAAAACTGACTGAGCAATGGATATTGGGCTCCTTGGACTTCAGCCATCACTTAGACCACCTCCCTGTGCTTCCCTCTTCCCTTAGGTGCAAGAGCAGGGTGCTGCTGACCTGCTTCTCAGCCCCTAACGCAAACCCTGCCTTTTGTAATGGATGCCCCATTTGCTCTCTGGGAAGTTTAGTGTAGTGCACATGAAATAGGGAGCATCCCCATGTGTCATCTGTGCTGTTTCTTCCTCCCCTTTTCCCCTCTAATTCCACGCACTCTCCCTGAGACGGGGACATACAGCTCATTCCCCCATCTGAGCTCCCAGAATACTTGGAGGTAGCAAAGTCTAAAGAGTTACAAGCACAGGCTCTGGGACCAGCCCGCTGGCTGCCTGACCCTGCTACATTAGTTCACGGAAATTACTTTGTTTCTTTGTGCCGCCATTTTTCCCCCATTGTCAAAGGGGGAAATTAATATCACCTGCAATGCAGAATTCTTCAAGTAATTTGATGAGTAGGACTATATATAAAAAGCCTTAACAGGGCATCTAAAACAGAAATCAAGTCTTTCAGGATATCCTGCTCAATAACTAACAAAACTATTGGCAGATACTCAGGAGTTTAAAAATACATAATGATTCCTTTGGACAAGATTTTAACAGAAACCATCATGCCGACCTCGAACAGCCACTCACTGCTGTTCCTCCTTTCATAGGATGGTCAGGTCAATTATATGTTTTATATTGTTTTATTTGATCATTTATAAATATCTGTCCAAGTTCAAAGAAAGGGTCAAATTTTCTGAGTAGCAACAAGAGCCCGAAAAACTCAGAATTCGGTTTTCAAATGAAAATACTTCCCACTGCCATTATCTTATTTAATAGTTAGAAGAACAAGTAGAAATGGAAAAAGAGGGATAGATGGGTCTCAATCTCGTTTGATAAGGATATTGCTTTGTGTGTGTTCTTAGAAGTTAAAACAGGTTGCTGCTGTTGTTTATCACAGTGATGATGATGGGCTGTGGATGAATGTCCGAGGTCTAAACACGCTGAGCAGAGGGTTCGGATTTCCTCCCCTCCATGGCAGATAACTTATGACCACAAGAGTTTCAGGAAGATGGGATGGGAGTGGGACCAAGTTGCATTCGTTGCGTGGCTTTGCATAGTTCCCATTTAAAGCTGCTCTTATCTGAGGTCAGCAGACCCTTTGCTGTGGAAATCATCATCTCACAAGCACTGGCACAGATTGGGATCGCACGCACTGTGCTGCCCACTCTTGACAGGTGGCAAGCAGCCCAAACCTCCCATATGCTGCTCTGTTCTTTGGGAAGGCACGGGCACGCAACGAGATTTGGCATGTGCATCTGTGGTTGTGGGTGTCTCTGAAACAGCGTCCCTGTCCTTGGGCCAGTTAGCACCAGACAGGGTTCCAGCAGGTTGAACGTGTTCTGGGGTGGACAGCACAGACGGCAAATAAGCCCTCGGACATGCAGATAGAAGTCTATCGATATCTTTGGGGATTTTAAATGTGCTCACTTGAGCAAAGGTGACCACAGTTTAGGTAGCTTACATTTATACACTATTCATTTCTGCTGTTGGACATCTTGCTACAGTAGACTGTAAGGAATTCCCTGTTTTCATTGACTCTCATTCTCCTCTAAGGTCTAAGGCTTTCTTAAAGGCTATTCTTTCCTAAAGGCAGCAAATTGTTTTCAGAGACATCATGCTCCCAACAAAGGAAACTTGCAAATTTTGCATGCAAAGGTAATGAAGTACTTCAGAAATATTTCATTCTGTGTTGGGATGCTGTTCTCTTCGTTTTATCTTTTCTTCCTCTTCATGAGCTCCTCATGATTCTCATTTTCAAGAAGCAAAGTCTTAATTGATTTTGAAATTCTCCAAGTTTACAGAATTGCCAGGAACAGATCAATCAGACCTTATGTTTGGAATTTGGGTCTATAATGCCTTTTTTTCAGTCGCAGTTAGCAGTTTCAATTTCGGTTCCTTTTTTTGTCTCAATTACCCTGTGAGGTCACAACTGGGCTTCTCATTCCTATATGCAGTGTGAACTGCCCTTTTATTTATCAGTTCACTCGCTACTTTAACTCCCCATGAGGTATGCGTCAAAGGGACTCTGACTAAAGCTCACTCACTGTGCTCTTGAGGTTTTCTCCCATAGTCTATAATCATCACAGCTGAACTTACTGAGTTCCACTTACAGTAAAATTTTAAAAATTCTTTTTTTAAATAAACTATAGCTTCCATAGCAAGAATGAATAACCTGTTTAGAAAACGGGCAAGAAACCTGAATAGACTTTTCTCAAAAGAGAACATACAAATGACCAACAGGTATGTGAAAATAATATTCAGCATCCCTAATCTTCAGGGAAATGCAAATCAAAATCACAATGAGATATCACTTCACACCTTTTAGAATGGGTATAAGAAAGAAAGAAAGAAAGAAAGAAAGAAAGAAAGAAAGAAAGAAAGAAAGAAAGAAAGAAAGAGAAAGAAAGATGTGAAGAAATGAAAGCATTATACCCTGTTGATGGAAATATAAATGAATACAGCCATCATGGAAAATGGAATGGAGGTTCCTCAAAAGATTAAAAATAGAACTACCATGTGATTCATTAATCCCCCTTCCTGCTTATATCTCCCAACAAAATGAACTCAGTATATATTGAAGAGATATCTGTATCTCTGTGTTCATTGCAGCACAAAAGAGCAAAAGTATGAAATCAACCTAATAAGCTATCAAAAGATGAATAGATAAATGTGTGTATATGTGTGTACACACACACTCACAGACACAAATGGAATAGTATGCAGCCTTTAAAAAGAAGATTCTGCCATTTGCAACATTTATCAACCTGGAGGACACTATGCTAAGTGAAAATAAACCAGGCACAGAAAGACAATTATTACATGATCTCACTTACATGTGATATCTAAAAGATTTGAATTCAGAGAAGCAGAGAGTAATGGGGAGTAGAGAATAATATGGTGGTCACCTGGCTGGATTGGGAAATGAGATGCTAGTGAAAGGTACAGAGTTTCAGTTAGGAGTAATAAATTCTGGAGGTCTCTGGTAAAACATCATCAGTATAGTTAGTATAGTTAATAATGTAGAGTCAAACATTCTTCTGATGAAATAAATAAATAATAAAATCACCTATGGGGCAGATAAGAGAGAAAGCCATAATAACAATTGAAAGGGCTTTGAATTAAGGCTGATTTAGTGAATCGTTATGAAAGTAAAATGTAATCATTTTCCATTTCAAACTAGTAATGATTTTTCCATTTGTCATTTATTCACATACCAGTCTTTTAGTCTCTTTTTAGGGAAAAATATCCTCCTTATTGTAATTTTTTTAAGTAAGAAAAACATGTGGTAGAAGATTAAGAGGAGAACACAATTTCAGTCACAGTATATTCATAAATAGAAGGACAGAGGAAGAGAGAAATTCAGTTTAAGGGACAATACTAGTGAAAATTTGAACTATAAGATATATTTTTTTTCTTTCAGTTGAGATTTGACCTATATTGAAATTTTGGTCCAAGTCCAAAAGCTTCAATATTTCCAACTAGCCATAGAAAAAATAGTTGTTTTCTCTGTTCTTTAATCAGACTAGGAAGTAGAAAAGGTAAATATTTGCTTCCTTAGGAAAATTCAGAAATATTTTATAGGCCTTTTTGGGCGATAAATAGAAGCTGTGTTTAACAGAAACATTTTCGTTTTACCTTATTCATAACAACATCCTGCAAATCACTCAAAAGATCTTTTCCTTCTAATGAATCCTTCTAGAACCTTATGAAGAATTAAAGACTGTGTAACCATAGCTGGAACCACCTGAGGTGATCTAGTTCCATGGTTTACTTTTTCTCTTCATCTGCAGAAACCTTTTTTCAAACAAAATCGTACAGGGGCCAAGGGGGTTGGAGTGAAGCAGGAGGGAGAGGTCTCCAGGGGGCGGCCCCAAAGTCAGCAGAGGACCTTTACACATCACAAACCCAGCCCCACCTCAGACTACTGAAGGAGAAAGGAGCCAGGGACACAGAGAGGGCTTGACTTGGCCACACTCACCTACCCGGGCTCTCACTGAGGCGGCAGTGGGCCAGGGTGCTCACAG
Source organism: Sciurus vulgaris (assembly GCF_902686455.1). Taxonomy (NCBI): domain Eukaryota; kingdom Metazoa; phylum Chordata; class Mammalia; order Rodentia; family Sciuridae; genus Sciurus; species Sciurus vulgaris. The sequence continues at coordinate 43,732,898 of NC_136474.1, forward strand.
ACACAGCGGCCTCACCCTGCACGTGTGTTTCTATTTAAGACTACATTTCTCCAGAGCACCAATGACAGCTATATACTTACAACACATATTATAGGTTTAAATATGTGCTTATTCATCTAACTTGTGCCTCTTCTGTTTTCTAACCATCTTCCCACTAGCAAGTGAGCTTCATAAGGGCAGGACTTCATATCTGGTTTGTTCCCTGAACCGTCACCAGCACCCAGACAAGTTCCCCTTTCCTAGTAAGTGCTAAATAAGCACCTACTTATGTCCAGATGAATAAGCCTCCTGCACGCTCTCTTGTGTTAGTTCTGCCTCCCCCACTAGATTGAGACCCCAGAAAATGAGAACTAGTCTCATTCATTTATGTTTCCCCCACAGCCTGTGTGTAATGTGATACTTTACAAGGACAAAGAGTAAGAGTTACCCATGTGGATTGAAGTTATCGCCCATTAAAATTATGGATGACATCGGGGGATAGTATTAGAGTTTGGGAGAAGGTGAGAAGTTTTATTTCAGTTTATTGAAGTTTAGATATCCATATAGAACAGATGACTACATGACAATCTTACTTTCCACATATAAATTTTCCTGAGAAAAAATAAATGCTTAGTTGTTAACTGAAGTGTTACATATCATCCATCAGCAGTTTCAAAACTTTTAGCACATATCAGCCTGAAGCACTTTCTGATTCAATCAAGTTTCCAATTCAATAGGTCTGGGCCAAGACCTTGCACTTTTTGTTTAATTTTTTTTATTTGTTCTATCTAATTGGTTATACATGACAGTAGAATACATTTTGATACATTATACACAAATGGTCCATTACTTCTCATCCTCTGACTATACATGGTGCAGAGTCACACCAGTAGGGTAATCATACATATGTATGCATGTTCAGTATTAATGTCTTTCTCATTCTACTGTCCTTCCCATCCCCACTGCCCCACCCCTCCCCTCACTCCCCTCTGCATAATCCAAAATTCCTTTGTTCTTCCCCACCCAACCCCCACTTATAGATCAGCATCCGCTTATCAGAGAAAACATTCAGTCTTTGGGTTTGGGGATTGGCTTACTTCACCTAGCATGATATTCTCTAGTCCATCCATATACCTGCAAATGCCATCATTTCATTCTTCTGTAAGGCTGAGTAATAATATTCCATTGTGTCTTTGTCTGGTTTTGGTATCAGGTGATACCATCTTCATAGAATGAGTTTGGAAGGGTTCCCTCCTTTTCTACTTTGTGGAATAATTGGAAGAGTATTGTTGTTAATTCTTCTTTGAAGGAGATCTTGCATTTTTAACAAGGTCCCAAATGATGCTGATGATGCAGGTCCAGGGACTGACCTTGAGAATCAACTACCATTGACTTTTCACTACTGTATGTTAATTTGACAGTCAGTAAATGTTCGATGCGGCCCATGCTGAACCTGTAGCAGCTAAGCAGATGTTATCAATTGACCTCTTTGGCAGCCCAGCTACAACAGCAGAAGGGGAAGCTCAGTGATTCAGTAAAGAGAATCAGGTCTTCTTTCTTTCAATTCCTGTGACATAGTTCACAGAGGAGCCGTCATTCAACTCATCAGGAAACTGACTTGGATTGCCATTCTGTAGGATTGAAAATTTATGTAATTTGCTTGCCGAGTGATTCAGCTCACTGTTTCATATGTACCACGTGTGTACCCCACAGTGAGCAATATTCTAGTCATCAAACAACCTCAAAGTGAGCAAACCTCTAATCCATCTACAGACAAAGCCATGGTATCTGTTTCTCCTGGTAACTGTATAAAACAAAGTTTCTAATTATGAAGGAAAACGAAGAAACTTGCTTTTAATCAAGACCCAGTCTTGACCTTCTTGGCATGACTATTTCTCATGCCCTTCACCTACCCTCAGATAAAGGGGTTTTTAAATTCATATGAGATAATGTGTGCATAATCAATTCATTTACAAACATTGCTGATAAGCTTATGCTTATTGTGTTAAAAAAATTAAATACGTATAAGATCTAGTCTTCATCCTAAAAGACCACACAGTATATGTAAAATCAGGTCCCAAATGTGGCACCAGCTAGGATCCCAGTAAGCTCTCTTGCCATCAGGGAGAACACGAGTTTATCTGATAGGCGTTCACCGTTCTAACTTTCTAATAGGAGTTGTGTATTTGCTCCATTTGTGTTTATCTAAGGCTTTCTCAACTCACAGCAGGAGAAATTAAACTCTGCAGTGTTTAAATGTCTTCTCCTCAAGCAATTCATGGGTCAGAACCAGGATTAGAGCTATGACTCCTTCTAGTTCCCAGCAAGCAATGATCCTTGGAAGAAATCTTACCCCACCTCCACCCGGCCTTCTCTGTTGGTGCTCACTTTGTTTTTAGACGCTATTGATGTCATCAGAAAGATTCCTATTCTAATTTTCCTCAATATTTTCATATATTTAGAACATGAGGTATCCCTTCCTAGCTCTTTATTTCTGTCCAGGAGAGGAGGTGAGTCACTCCATTGAAGCTTGCTACAAATACAGCTCCATAATCAACATCCCCCGGATGCTGCAAAGGCAGGCTCTAGCAGATGGTAATGGTTCCTAATCATCAGTTTGGCCCTTATTCCAAGCAGCCATTTTTAGTTTTAATTGTTCTAGAGACCACTGAGAAGATTTTAAAACTTTGGTCTACCTGAGGTCACTTATTCAAATATTTGAGCTTTGTTCTGTCCAAATAGTCATTGATTTGAATTTGACTTACAGGAAGGAAGGAGCATGTTTTAGTGGTTGAATATTTTGGTCCTTGATTTTTAAAAAAAATTTGAAAGCACTCTGCATGCTTTGTCTTAAATCACTGAGTTTCTCTCTAATTTCCTCTCATTCTTCAACAGATAATACCCACACAGAAGTCATCAGCAATTGTATTATATTTTCACTTCTTTGAAAATAGGGGTGTGGGGAGAAAACTGTCCTCAGTATTATAAAATGACATCTCCAAATCACTGCTTTTGTGATTCTTTAGCATTTGAATAATGTGATAATGTACATGCTCATAGGAAAGAGAATATTTTAATTATTCCCTAATATTAACTAGGAGTACCAGGTGGCTGACAGTATTCACTTTATAATCTAACTACCAGCTTGTAAAAATTTTTAATCATGAAAAAATAGCAAAGGATTACTTCCTTTTCCTGTGCTGCTGAAAAATGCCTTGCCAAGAACTTCTCACTGAACCCACCAGAAATAAGGGAGATTAAGAGATCCTTTCTTATCTCCCTTATTTATCTGTGTGAACCCCGAACTTGAATTGGCCTTAACATAGGAGAGGGTATGTTTCTTCCAGAAAACTCTAACACATCCTTCACCTCATCCATTTGTCATTGATCCATTTTTGACTAAAAGTACAGTAAGAAACACATAGTTTATTTCCTGATCCAATATTTTTAAAAGTACTAGAGTAATACATTTTATAATGTTTGATTCTATGGCATTTCATTCTACACTGTGCTCTGCCAGGTTATTCTGTACTATAATGTCCCATTTCATTTCAAAAATCTGACCATGCACACTTGTAGAGACATGTTGAAGTAGCTCTAAGATGGCGGCTGGCATTGGGCCAAGAGGTGGCAGCTTGATTAGTGTTAACATGGCGTGATCTCTCATGACCTTTTGCCTGATTGGTTGATGTCTCTTCTGAGCTACTGGTCAACACATGTTCCTCATTCTTTCTTGATTGGTACCATGTGCTCCAATCGTGCTACTTAATCCTAAACTGATTGGCTGCCTTAATGTATATAAGACATTCTCTTCACCTGGAAGAAGATCGCAGGACAGAGGACTAAAGCCACACCTCTAGATCCCAGAATGAAGGACGCAGTACGTGGGACGCACCACTAAGAAGCACCTCTGGTTGAACAGACCATCATTCACTATCTAGTCCAGAGAAAATTATTCTTGCAATATTTATTTATTATGGGGCTCTTCCATGTTCTAAGTAAATGAAAGATGAAATTACATATAAGAGATATCTTCTAAGCCAGGCAGTCAACAAACACCTCCGTGTGTACTACACTGGAAAAACACCAAAAGTTGGAGCCTCCATATGGTCCCCACTATTCAAGTCATTTGCCATCTTTTGACTATTACATCATTCACTAAAAGAAGCAAGAAAAAGAACAATCTATAAAATTTACTACTTCAATTTTTTGATTCAACAAAATAGAAGTAATTATCATCTCTAATTATTAGAAAATCACTAAGTACTAGAAAAAAATTTTTAGAAAATTGAAAGCAAAGAAAAGAGGCAAAACTAGCCTCCAGTGTTCTTGTACTAACTAGATATTTGGACCCTTGTAGAACACAGCCTGAGAAAACCGCAGATTGAAATTAATGGTTCATCAATGGTCCATTCGAAATATGGCCCACAGAACACATGTGATACAAAGGTGAGAATTAACCAAATTACTAGTCAAGGATTGAAATTGTAACTATCATCCAATTTTTATCTGAGCTTAAATCTTAAGCAGGAGAACATAAGTGCTAGAAGCTTGCAGGCATGACCACCAAGTCTTACTTGCTTATGGTCAGAAGTCTCACTTGGGAAAGTTCTTCAGCAACTGGTCTCAACTTTCAGGACAGGAGCCACTTTTACAATCCTTTGCCTCCTATAGCCAAAGGCTGTCATGGTAATAAATGCCCACATGAATTTAAGTACAGAATCACCACTGTTACTTAGATTTTCCAATGGAGAAAAAAATTATTTTCAACTTGTGTTCTTAAATATCACCACCATATTTTATACAGTTTGTCTTATCTCTACTAATTTCAATTTTTGAGCTAGAATTTCCTCAACACAAACTATACTTTGACTAAACCTGTGAAGAACAAGATGAATGAGGCTTCCTACAATGGTCATTTAAGCATTTTAAAAATATGCAAACCTTCGCTCATAATGGCATTTATTACTCCAGGTTTTAAGGGTATGTTGCTCCTAGCAAGAGACTTCCAACACACTTTTATAAATTCATTACTTTTCATGTCATTTATTAAATTTATGTTATAATTAATGTAAAATTTGATGTTAAATGAAAATATTTTTATGATTTTTTTCAGTGATGTTTTATCACTGAAAAAAAATATATTTGTGAGTTAGTCTAAGTGATTTACTTCTCTCAAGAAAGTTGAGCAAAAGAATAAATCGAGAATCTAGAAAAAAACACATATAATCTTCTATGGCAGTGGCTACCACCCAAAGCTGCATATCAGAATCACTCAGAGAACATTTTGAAAATACAGATGGTCAGGCCAAACCCCAGGTTTTCAGGAATGAGGGCCAGAAATCAGTAATGTTTCAAGAATACCACCAAGGATCCTGAATCACAGCCAGTGAGAGTTCAAAGAAAAACACTCGAGTTATATGCTATTTTTGAGATGTTTAATCAATGACAAGTATGTGTAGTCTTATTGCCATACAGCAATTACCTCTAATTCAGACATCATGAGATATTTATTAGGCTTCACAAATAGATCACATTCATCCTTGTGGGTATATCCCTCTCCCCCATTGCACTGTTTCTTTGTGTATTGTGTTCTTCTCATTTTGCCCATGAGCCAAGTGAACAGAGAATTATTTCTGAATCTGTGTTCAGTACAATGCTGAGGACACTGGCACTGAATAAGTGATAAAAATAACAGCAGGAACTGCATGTGGCTTTTATGCACCAGAGTCTTTCAATGCAGGTAGAGCAGGTTCTTAATTTATAGGCACAAATCTTATGTGCAATCACATAACTTTTTATGAGTTTCTAGTACTAAAATTAAACTAGTTTCTGAGACCCCGATTCCAGTCAGTTCAAAATGCTGCTGCGGTGAAGGCAACAGCCCCCTGTGTTGAGTTCTCTCTTCTGGGTGAGTGTTTGGTCAAACTATTCATGCTGGGAGACATGCTGGGCATCCTGGATGGGGTTCCTCTTCACTGCCTGCCCTTCTCAACCTTTAAGCTCATCTCCTGATTGTTGGCATTTGCTGAGTGGTAGCCTGGCCTGCAGGTCCTCACAGCTGCCAACTGATGATCCCCAAGGTCTCTGCCGCAGCCTTTGGTTTCAAAATGGATGCACTCTTGTCTTCACATCTGACACTTCCTGCCCTCTGGTTTCTTCCTGCACTTCTGCACTGCTGGAGGGTCATGACCTTGTTCCTTCCCAGCCAAGGAACTAGAGTCTCTCTGAGGTCATTCATCCTCCAAGTCCCAGGCTCTTACCAGTGACAACCTGCCTCAAACATAACTGTGTGGCTTCTATTCTTGGCCTGCCATCTCTCCAAGCTGGGAATTCAAGCCAGAGCAAAGGTACTTCCTGGACCCATTTCATCTGAGCACCTCTGTCATCACACCAGATTTTGACTGTAGGAGTACACAGGGTGAGATGTGAACCTGTGAGTAGCACCAGGCATTATTTATGTAGTGTGTAATAAACTTGAGGTCAATAAACAATTTAGTGTGTGTTGCCACCTGCAGCAACATTCCCGCGGGAAGGAATCAGAGGTAGACTGGGAATGAACTACTTCTATTATCTTTTTCTGGGCTGCTTTCTTGCTTGCTTGCTTGTTCGCTAGTTTATAGAGGAAGAGAGGCTTGCTTGATTTTAGAGGTACTATGCTTTCAGAGAGGCTATGCTTTCAGAGGAGCTATTTCGTAGAGGTCCGCTGCTTCTTCTTAGAGGTGCGTCCTGCATCCTGCATCCTAAAGGTGAGTGCTAGAGGTGCGTGCTATCAGAGGTGCTTCTTAGTGGTGCGTCCCACGTACTGCATCTTTCATTCTGCATCTAGAGGTGTGGCTTTAGTCCTCTGTCCTGCGATCTTCTTCCAGGTGAAGAGAATGTCTTATATACATTAAGGCAGCCAATCAGCTTAGGATTAAGTAGCACGATTGGAGCACATGGTACCAATCAAGAAAGAATGAGGAACATGTGTTGACCAGTAGCTCAGAAGAGACATCAACCAATCAGGCAAAAGGTCATGAGAGATCACGCCATGTTAACACTAATCAAGCTGCCACCTCTTGGCCCAATGCCAGCCGCCATCTTAGAGCTACTTCAACATGTCTCTACAAGTGTGCATGGTCAGATTTTTGAAATGAAATGGGACATTATAGTACAGAATAACCTGGCAGAGCACAGTGTAGAATGAAATGCCATAGAATCAAACATTATAAAATGTATTACTCTAGTACTTTTAAAAATATTGGATCAGGAAATAAACTATGTGTTTCTTACTGTATTTTTAGTCAAAAATGGATCAATGACAAATGGATGAGGTGAAGGATGTGTTAACTAAATTTATTAAATCCTCCTCTAATGTATACCTAGATTAAAACATCACATTGGACCCCATACATATACACAATAATCATTTGTCAATAATAAATAATTTTTTTCAAAATGGATCAGAAACTCTGGTCTCTTTTTTTGTCCCCTTTAAACTCTTCTGATCTCCTAATAATGAGTTTTCATCTCTGACTTTTCCAATGAGAAAGCAGTTCTCTAGACTCATCCTTCAAGCTCCCTAGTCTCTGGTCAATTTTGTAAATTATCCTCTGAGTCCTGCAGACTTTGGGTTGCTCCTGTGTCGAAAGTCCAGATGTTCCTAACTACTGCATCTCAGCTGGGTGTTCCCTCAGCATCCCCACCCTGGGGCAGTGAGCTTTACCCTCTGTCTAGTTTTAAAGAGAAAGTATGTAATGAATCCAGGTAAGTCACACACACACACACACACACACACACACACACACACACACACACACACACAAACACACAAAACCCAGATAGATGTTTTAGTAAGCTTTTGCATCACTGACCAGAATACTGGACAAAACAACTTAGAAGAGGGACAGTCTTTTGGGGGCTCACGGTTGCAGAGGTCTCAGACCATAGATGGCCAACTCCATTGCTCTGGGCCCAAGGTGAGAAAGCACATCATGGGAGAAGGGCTGGACAGAGGAAAGCTTCTCCCCTCAGGCCAAGAAGCAGAAAGAGAGAGAGAAGAGGAAGGATCCACAAAGAAGATGCACCCTTCCAGGGCACACCTACAGTGGCCTACCTCTTCTGCTGACAGTTATCACCCAGTCATTCAAACCTGGATGAACCAATTAGGTTACAGCTCTCACTATCCCGTCATTTTACCTCCAAATAGTCCTGCATTAGCATGAGCTTTGGGGAAACACCTCATATCCAAGCCAGAACAATTGCCATTCAAAAATACACAGTCACAGGAGCATGTGACACTACTAACACAAAGTATTTTTAAATGTTTAGACACTTAGTGACAGTTACTTTACACTGTTTGACTTAATTATACTAGTAATCAACTATTCATAAAGGTTAGAAAAAGAACCCTTTAAAAATATTTTGTTCAAATATTTAGTTTTAACTTAAAACATACAAATTTGTATTCATTCCACTATCCTTCACATCAAGGAACAAGTCTATGGGGGGGAAAGTAGGGGGCAGTTTGCTGATTGGCATTTCAAGTTGCCTTTCTTGCATAAACCACATTCCTCATCTATAAATTGTAGTTTTAATTTCTTTAGATTTGGACTGCAAAGCACTATGAATGCATCTCCTAAATTTTCATTATTTTTCCATTGTTTACATTTGTCTCACCCCACAACTTTGGAAAAGCTTTCAATATAATTTTTGGGAAAATGTTCTGCACTCATACTTCAACACTTTTTGTGACTTTTACCTCTAAGAATTTTTTCATCTCTTCCCTGGTGTTTTCTGTTATCCGTGTTTCATTCAATAGCATATTATTTAGTCTCCGAGTGTTGGAATAGTTTCTACTTTTTATTTTGTCATTGATTTCTAATTTCATTTCATGATGATCTGATAGAACACAAGGTACTATCTCTATTTTTTTGCATTTACTAAGAGCTGCTTTGTGGCATAACATATGGTCTATTTTCAAGAAGGATCCATGTGCTGCTGAGAAGAAAGTGAATTCATTCATTGATGGATGGAATATTCTATATTTGTCTGTTAAGTCTAAGTTATTGATTGTGTTATTGAGTTCTATGGTTTCTTTGTTAAGTTTTTGTTTGGAAGATCTATCCAGTGGTGACAGAGATATGTTAATGTTGCCCAGAATTATTGTGTTGTGGTCTGTTTGGTTCCTGGAATTGAGAAGGATTTGTTTGACACACATGGATATGCCATTGTTTGGGGCATAAATATTTATGATCATTATGTCTTCCTGATTTATGGTTCCCTTAACAGTACGAAATGTCCTTCTTTTTTTTTTTTTTAGATATTGACAGACCTCCACTCCATTCATTCACTTATATATGGCACTGAGAATCGAACCCAGTGCCTCACACATGCCAGGCAAGCGCTCCACCGCTGAGCCACAACTCCAGCCCCCGAAATGTCCTTCTTTATCCCTTCTGACTAACTTTGGCTTACAGTCCACTTGATCAGATATGAGGATGGAAACCCCAACTTTTTTACGGAATCTATGTTCCTTCAGAGCTTGAAATATGTTGTTCCAGTCCCTTCTAGCTTCTAGGGTCCAGTCTGAGAAATCTGTTGATATCCATATTGGTTTCCCCCTATATGTAATCAGAAGCTTTTCTCTTGCAGTCTTTAAAATTCTACCTTTATTTTGATGTTAGGCATTCTCATTATAATGTGTGTTTGTGTGGATCTGTTGTAATTTTGTGCATTTGGTATTCTGTAAGCCTCTTGTTTTTGATTTTCCACTTTATTCTTCAGGTTTGGGAAATTTTCTTATATTATTTATTGAACAGCTTGTTCATTCCTTTGATTTGTATTTCTGTGCCTTCCTCAATCCCAGTAATTCTTAAATTTGTTCTTTTCATGATATCCCATAGCTCTTGGAGGTTCCATTCATGATTTCATACCATCTTCTCTGTTTGGTCAACTTTATTTTCAGGATTAAATATTTTGTCTTCATTGTCTGAAGTTCTGTCTTCCCCAGGATCTAGTCTGTTGGTGATGTTTTCCATTGAGTTTTTTATTTGGTTTATTGTTCCCTTCATTTCAAGGATTTCTGTTTTTGTTTTCGTTTTTTAGTTTGTTTGTTTTCAGAGTCTCTCTGTTTTGAAATGATCTTTTGTTTCCTGCAGTTGCTCTTGCACCTCTTTACTGGAGTGATCATTCATTGCCTGTATTTGCTCTCTTATCTCATCCTTTGCTTTGCAAATCATTTTAATTATGTATATTCTGAACTCCTTTTATGACATTTCTTCTACCATGCTGTCACTGTATTCTATTAATATAGAATCTAGGTTTGTTTGGAACACTTTCTTCCCTTGTTTTTTCATGTGTTCAGATATCTTCCCCTCTAGCAGTGCAGATCTGGGGTATTGCAGTTTCCACCCTATAGGTTTATAGTAATCCTGAAGGTTTCTAAAACCTCTTCTTTAAGGGGAGATCAATATTAGCAGCACCCAGTGCAGACAATATGCAGCCCTAAATGAAATAGCTCTTTGGAAGATGTTAAAAATATTGTCATAATAAACAAAGAGGATGAGTGCAATTATTATCTACAGTATAACAAGTAGATTTGCAATGAGGTCTACAGTTTCTAATGGTGGACAAAGAGGATGGGGAGGGGTGTAGAATGTAACTGTTAATGGGATAAGAAAAGAGTATATAGAAGTACTAGATTATAGGAAGAGTGAAAGCAGAATCAAAAGAAATTGTTTTTTTAGCATGAGAAAAGGGAGAAAGAGACTGAGGAAACAGGTAAACAAAAGGAAAATAGAGTGAGAAAAATAAATAAATAAAAACTTAAAATGTTTCAAAAAGGAAAAAAAAATCTTCACTATAACAGTCACATACTATTCAAACCTCCCAGTCTTCAGTAGCCTGATGCATAAGAGGTACCTGACAATGAGCTTCCCGTCTCCAGCAGGCATCTCAGGATGGAATTGGCCCCACCTAAAGATGGCAGCTTCCACTTCCAGAATAATCCAAGGTGATTGCACTGGCTTCCAAACGTGTTGGAAAATGGGAGCTGTAGCATGGGGCTTGGGCACCAAGTCTGTGTAAGGTGCGGTTGGTTCCATGGGGGTCCTGTAGGCGGGGCACAGTTGGTTGGGAAGGCAGTCCCACAGGTCCTGGCTGTTGTCCCAAAATGGCAACAGCCACATGTAACCAAACCTGCAGATACTGTGACAGTGAACTTCCAGGCAACAGCAGGCAACTGGCTATCCACTGGTGGCCCTTGGGCAGTCTGCAGGCTACCTGCAGATGATCAGCAGGTGGACCTCGGGCAGTGGGTGATGAGTAGCTGAAAGGCAGGTGATGGGCAGGCAAGAGGCAGGAAAACAGACAAATGGTGGGGGATAGGCAGCAGTCAGTGAGCACTCTGCACTCAGAAAAGTAGTTGATATGCTATAGACTGTGGGTGATTGAGGTGGACAAATGGGGTAAACAGCAGGGGATCAAAGAACAGCAAAGACTGCCTCACAGAGAAGCAGATTTTCCTCTGCTTGAAACCCGAGTTACGGAGTGACAAGGAACACAGCCTCCCTTTAGTCCGCCATCTTGGATCCTTTTTTTGTGACTTTTAATGAAGCCATGTACTTATAATTCCAGGTAGGTCAAAACTAAAAAGATTTCAGGAAAAGTATTGAAAAACTAAAGAGTTACTTAATGGCTTGAGCATTCCTGTGTTTTGGGCAGTCTGACTGTGTTTTCAGAGAAAATGAAGAGTATCCATGGAGCTGCTAAATGTGTTAGGTGAACTCTTATCAAAAGAGTGTCTACAATGTCAAGAGCAAAACAAGAGAGTCAAAGTAAGATAAAGCAAAATGCAAGCTCTAAAAATATGTTCTTATATAGTGGTGCTAGGTTTTTGTTTTTTTTTTTTTTTTTTCTCTCTCTCTTCTTTTATGAAGGAAAGAGAAAGTAGAAGTAAAGATGTTCAGGATTCCAGACCCGGGTTAATTGGTAACCTTCAGTAAATCAATTCCATTTCCCAAATGAAGTTCAGTTTCCTCTTATAAAGATGGACTATCTCCATCAGTTGGATTTGTACCTATCCAAGGTTCTTATGAGTAATTTCTGATTTAGGTGAAAAGAGAGTAAATGGTACTCATTTGTAAAATCACAGTTTGACGTGGATCAATGAGTGGTTCCTCAGGAATATTCTGGAGTCATTCCTAGAAATGGCAAGAGATCATTTTCAAGAAAGTTTCAATGGTTAGACAGTTTTACCAAATGCCAGGATAAAAATGTTTAAAAGGAATGTGCCAAACTTCCCAGCCTAATTTAATAGGCTAAATGGTACTGCACATCTCTAAAGAGTGGTGTGCATGTATGATTACACGAATGGTGTGAATCTACATCATGCACAACCATAGAAACAAAAAGTTGTACCCCATTTGTGTACAATGAATCAAAATGCAGTCTGTAAAAATTTAAAAATTTAAAAATTATAAAAAGAATGGTGTAGTATCCAGCTTCCCCCAAATATATTGAACCAAACCTTTTTTCACATAAGGTCTTTCAGAACCAGAAAGACACAGAGCACTTTGGGGAAATTCTAGCCCAGTACTTTTGTTTCTCTCTAACTCCAAGTACATGCTTTAACCGAGGCCTCTAGCACTGACACTTTAAAAGATTTCTAACAAGCAAGTCATTAGAAATTGCCACAGAGGCAAGAGGGATAAATTTTAAAATGTAAAAACCTTGCACAGAGTCAGCAAGGGGCATAGTGAAAGTCGCTGAAAGAACTATATGGAGAAAAGGAAACAGATATTAAAATAATAATAATAAATAATAGATTTCTGCTAAGAAACCTTTAACCCTTGCATACGCAGTAGTCCATCCATCTGTATCAAATGATTAGGGTGCATGTCTTTATTCCTTTTATATTTTATGTACAAGATGTCATTATATTTTATATACAAGATGTCTATGAGCAAGAACCCAAATTTATTTTGCAAGACTGAGTGACTGAAAACCTCTTAAGGAGTGAAAAATATTTTAGTGTATTATCAGCTAAAAATTGTAAAATTATATCCCTTTGTCTTAAAAATACAAATATTTAGTCTTGACAGCTTTGCTTTAGTTATGAGCTTGGTCCCAGAAAAATTATGACCCATGCTGTCACTGTTTTGTTCTGTAGAACCCACATTCTGGGGTGAGACTAGAAGTCCAGGTACTTATTTTGCAAGCAGCATCCTTAGAGACCAGGACTGGTCTTGGCTTAACCCTAGACTTAAAGACCACTAAAGAATAAAGAAAATTTTGAAAATTTCTAAAATAAATTACTTAAATTTCTAAAATACATTACTAAAATTTCTAAAATTATATTTCCCTAAAAGGTTTGGTCATTCTGGAGCCCAGCCAGCATTGCTATAGGGTTTATGAACTTCACCCGGCAAATGCCAACTCTACCACCACTGTTCACAGAACAATGCAAAACTCATTTACATCTTCAGCATCGCTTGGCCCACTACAGAGCAATGCTGTGTGCCTTAAGTGGCCTCAATCTGGGGGTCTCCTGATAAAGGAGACTCACCTAACAATTATGTTCCACAGTGATGGGTTGCTTCAAGGCATTTGTTCCCACTAAATGCAAACACTGAACTGAGAGTGTGTTGCCTCAATTCTTTTGGAGGTAAAAAGGCAGCCAAAGGAAATTTTCACTAGCTTATGGTCAGGAAGGAAAATTGTTCCTCAAACCCAGAGTGGTAGGTTTGATGAATGGTATTTCCTGTGAAAGTGACCTATCTCTTGGGAGACCATACAAGTAAAGGATTTTCAGAGCCAATATTCAGCCCCATGATCATCTCTTTTGTTTTTGATCTTTTTTTTTTTTCTTTCTTTTTTTTAAAGGCTAATAGTTCTAAAAATGCTTATGTTACCATCTTTGCCATGTGACTATTGCTATTTTTCTAATGAGGCATCTAGTATGAAATTAAAAAAAAAAAATGAAAGGTCAGAGGCAGGGTCTCCTTTGAAATGCGTTTGCATGATAATGTCCCTTCACCCTGGAAGGATGGTCAGCCTGATGAGACTGCAGACACAGCAGCCTCCTCCGTGGCTCCCATAAAGCATCTAACAAATGGGAGGCCCGTACAGTCAATTGTGTACCACAAACATGGCTCTTATCGCTTCTCACTGGGTCTGAGGTTAAGAAAACTTCATAGAGCATGATGCATCTGAGGTTTAACACATAGTGCAGAGAACCAAAGAACTTTTTTTCCTATACTTTTTTGCAGCATAAATACTGTGCTAGTCACATAAAACTTCATGTGTGTCCATACATTGTATGGATAGTGTTATCTCAATTGTCTTGACTTGACAATGGAGGGATTTGGGCTAGATCATAAATAATGTTCTTTCAATAACTAATTTTAAAATTTTACATATATTTCTAAGAATGAGGTTGGTTCCAATGTACAAAGTGGATCCATTACCATGTCCATCTTCCCAGTTGAATGTTCCTTTATTGGGGTTTGCCATCTGCTCTTTCAGCTTAGGTAACATCAGGGTACTGATTGTCTGTGTCCCTTACCTCAGTGTATCCCCAGCTATCTCCATTCATTTATTAATTCAGTCTATAAGGAGTTCAGTCAACAAAAACAGAGTTGGGGTGGGAAGATGTTTGAGAACTGGGTCTTACCTTCCTAGAGCCTACAAAAGAGAAAATAGGGCCTGTAGGGGAATGCTGAAGGGTTATCTGAAGTGCGGTGCACACATGGTGAATGTTTCCCCACAGATGAAGTGCTGCCAGAGCTCAGGGAGAGGTAGGTCACCCTCTGATGGAATGTACCAACAAGGCTTCACGGAGGCAGGAGGATTTGAGTGGGCCCTCAGAGATGAGTATGCTTCTGGGGGTCAAAGCTAGGAAGACACCAGGCATAGCCTGGGCATCCATCACACACATCCACGTTTGTTTGTGCAGAGGAACTTGGGTGATCATTTGGAAAGACAGATTTGAGCCAGGTTTTGGAGGATCTGGTATGTCTGAAGTCAATATTTCATTGCCCAGTGAGAGGAAACCATGGCACGTTTATGAGGAGGTGATGCTGGTGCATGGGGGGCTGAGCAGGCAGTAGAGGAAGGAGCACCTCACAGAATGTGAAATGAATGTGATAACACATAAACCCAAGGCAGCACCAGATCAACTATGGAAGTTACAGAAGTTGAAAGAAGAGAGGGGATGCAAAGGAGATCTACTTATCCATCAAATAAACATTTACTGAGCACCCGCTCAGTGTTTTCCAAACACCCATCTTTTATATACCACCGTCATGATGTGGGCCATTTCTACATGTACTATTATTTGTTTAGAATATTCTTAATATTTTTCTACAAATAGATTCACTTTAATTCAAAAACTTTTACTTTTTCAGAAAGAAACAATATCATTTCCATTTGCCGTTTGAGATAGAAGTTAAATATAAAAATAAAAACAAGGAAATCAAAAGAAGTTACTCATAGCTTGATAATGTACATACTTAAAAGGGAGAAAAGGGGTATGAAAAACTGACCATCCACAGAAAACTGATTGTTTTCTGCTTTGACTAAAGTAGAAGGATTGAAAGAGAATTGAAATGGAAGCAGTTTTCTCACTGTTCATTTCAATGCCAAGACTGGGGTTCTTTGCTCTAAGACAGGTACTGTGCTTAGAACTGAAATGCAAAGGTGAACTTCGTCCACCTTCATTCATACTGTTCTTTGAGAGTATGTCTGAGTGGAAGACATTTCAGAAAGCACACAAATCAATATTGCACAATGCAAGAAGAAAACTGTCAGTGAACTATGGATGCTTTAGAATCCCATTGACCAATCGGGAGGTTGAGATTCTCTTGTTAGACTTGTTAGTCTTGTTAGACTTCTCCTTCAGCTCATTATTGTTTAGGAATTAAATTTGAGTTCTAGGATTTAATTTAATTCTGACTCTATACGTTGTCTGCTTCCCTTCCCATTGTTCAGAATGAGGATAATAACCCATCTTTATTTTCTAAGAACAAAAAACAAAAAAGTGGGGCTATTTCTTAGGCTGAGCAGACATGCTAAAGTACAGGGAGGATAACCCACATAGACAGTAAAATATGGCCACACGTGAGCATCTGGGAGGCTGCGGATCAGATACCAGATCCTTCTGCCCAGTCAGAGCAAGGCATTGAGATGGATGACCTCTTAGAACAACCGAGACTATGTATCTCACAGCCAGCAGCATGGAGGTCACCGTCCCTTGAACCAGCCCCAAAGTCTCTTTATGTAGTTCTGTTTTCATAGCTTTAGGAGATTATGAAGCTCATGATTGACAACAGTCATCCAGGTATCAAGTGGAAAGTGTGTTGGCCCTAAGCGTAACCTGGATGTTCCCAGAAGCGGAGGAGCGAGAGCTAGAAGGAAGGCTGGTGGGGGTAGAAAACAACAGCAGAGTCTTCTTGGGTATGGACAGAGTTCAATGTAAAAGGGAAACGAGAGACAGAGTAGGGAGAGAGCTGGATGTTGAAGGATGAGTTAAGTAAGAATCATGTAGGCAGAGAAAGCCATTGCCCAAGTGAGTGCAGTAAGCACCATCCACAAAGGATGATAGAATGACTTTGGTACCATTTTTTAGTATCTTTCTCCTTGGCCATTTTTTCTAATCAGCCCAGTCAAGTCTCACACACTCCTGTGTGGAACTTCCTGAAGACATGGTGTTCCTCTCTTACGAGTGTTGAATATCTTCTCCAACCTGTTTATGGGTCCGTAAGTGAGCCAAGGAGCTGAAAGGCTCCTCTTTCCGTCGTTCATTCAAGTCATTTATCTCCTGCTCTGTGTCTGGCATTGGGCTAGTACAGGAAAAAAGAAACAGCAAAGAACAGGAGACAAAGAACAGGAAAGAGAAACTGTGTTGCCAATAAGATTCCCTCTCTGGCCTCTGTTCCCATTCTCTAATGAGCTTGGTCAGTCTTACACTGTAACTGCCACTGGATTCCAATCCTTTTCTCAGAGTTCATATTCGTATGTAAAAAGATCTTTCTCCATAATTTATTTTTTAAACTTTTTGTTGTTGCTGTTGTTATTATTGTTGTTTTGTTTTGTTTTGTTTTGCTTTGCTTTGGTTCAGTTTGGGTTTTTTGCATGCATGCAGTGATCCAGAGCAATTCTGAGGGTTCAACCAAAAGTAAAGTAGAAGGTTAAAGAGATTTCCTCATCTGAAGGACACAGAATGTTGGCCATGTTTAAAACAGGTGATGTTGCTGCCAGCCGCATACCAGGGATCCTAGCAAGAGAGCCCTTGTACCCGTCAGTGGTTCATGCCTGTACTCCCAGTTACTCTAGAGTCTGGGCTGGGAGAAATGTGAGTCCAAGACCATCCTGGGACACATAGGAAGACCCTGGCTCCAAGTCATAGAGCTAGATGATTCTTAAAAATTTCCCCAGAGGAGAGAGAAAGAAAAATGAATTTCTAAGCCTACCCAAGCAGAAAGTAGGATAGAGAAGATAATCTCTTTCCAGCTTCAGGTGCTTGGCCTGGAATAAAGCTAGACTAAGTTCCAGGCAATAGTAAGAATATTTTCTAAAATCTGACCAAACCTAGGTGCCCAGTATAAAGAGAACCAGACACAAACGCAGCCCCC
The DNA here is from genome assembly GCF_902686455.1 of Sciurus vulgaris. Taxonomy (NCBI): domain Eukaryota; kingdom Metazoa; phylum Chordata; class Mammalia; order Rodentia; family Sciuridae; genus Sciurus; species Sciurus vulgaris. The sequence continues at coordinate 43,750,492 of NC_136474.1, forward strand.
ATTTGAATCTCATTGCCTGAGCCTCCGAAGGGTTTCCTCAAGTCTGCAATTAACTACTTTCCTTCAAGCAACATCCTTTTAACATTCCCGCTGCTGTTAGAAGCCGCTTCTTATCTGACTTCCATGCTTAGCTCTCACATTTGCCACAGGTGCTCAGGCTGGCACCCGTTGCCTATGCCCAGATCTGCTCCACTGGAATCTCAGGTCACTCATTTATTTGGCTGAGAGATGAAGCTCACAATCCTACTTAAATGGAATTTTGTTTGACATAGTTTAGATAGAGGAAGCAATACTCCTTGGGGGTCCGAGGGAAACCACAGTGGTTGCTATGTGGAGCACCAGTGCAGACTGCCGCTGAATGCCCTCAAGGAGGTATCTGCTGTGCGCTCGTCCCTTCCTCCAACTTTCACCTGGCTCGCAGGTCTTCACTTAATGTAAGATGCGTCACCCGACTATGTGAATTGCTGCCCCCACTCCACGTCATGTGAAAATTGAAAGCTCCAGGTTAAGCTCATAGACAAAAAAGAATTTTGGATGAAGAAGTGCACAAATTACAGGTTTCTAGCATTTTTTTTTTTTTTTTACTTTAAATGACCTATTGAAAAATATGGAGGTATGTATCCAGCATACGTAGATGTCTCTGGAGTACATGTCTTCATGGTTTCAATTACTATCCTAGTGAAGAATAATAGAAGAATAACTACATTTCTGTTGAATAAGGAAATGCATGATCCTTCTCCAGCATCTTCTTGCTATTCTGCTTATAAAGTCCATTTAAATTAAAACACATTCCGTGACGGCACAGCAATAGAGCAAAGCCACAGGACTACACTGCACCACAGGACATCAGTTTGCTCCCTTGCCACCCCCGAGTTTGTGCTGCACACAATTTATGTGCCATATGCTGCAACCTGGGTGACAACCTATCACTGCGTTGAGCGATAAAGGCAAAATTTGTCATTGGCAGGATAGCAGCGGCACACTGTGCAAGCTCAGGGGTCTGACTGCCTGGATTAACTATGAGTAAATTATTTAACTTCTCTGTACCTCATTTTCTTCCTCTGGGAAATAAAGATAATAAGAGTGCCTGCTTTATAGAGCTGTTATGATAATTAAGTGGGGGTAATATGTATAAAGTGCCTGGAACAAGTTTGGCACAAAAATGTATCTATTTTCCTAATATTTACTGGAATACACTAATGGGTTCAAACGTTACTAAACTTCTTCTTTAAGAAAATGAAGGCCAATATTTTTGTAAAATTTTCAGTACCTCCAGTAAAGAGTTTATAAAAGACTGCTTATGAAAGGCATTTAATGTATCAATATCTAACAAATTATAGAATACAATGATCACCAATGTATATATAATATACTTGTAGACTGTCTCCCAATACACAGAACATAATTTCCAAGAAGACACAGAACTTTGAGTTGTGGTCACTAAAGGATTCCTAGTCTCTAGAACTGTACCCATCACTGAGTGTGTGTGTGTGTGTGTGTGTGTGTGTGTGTGTGTATACCTAAAAAGGAATGCGTGGATGTTAGCAATTTTATGAGCTTTTACAGATAATCAGCAGGTTATTGTCTACACTGGCTCACTTCTGTTTCAAAGCTAGAAACATCACCCCATAGCATGTACAATCTTAGTGGTGGAGAGAAAGGGGTGTGAGTAGCTATAGTCCTTGGCCTAGCAGGATTCACAGGCTGACTTCTGTGGCTGGTACATAGTTGCTGAATTATGAACATAATTTCAGGGCCACCTATTCTTATCTAACAATATGCATCCCTCAGGAGTAGACTGCTGTTAGCCTATTAAATGCTTAACAAATGAATTAATTAATTAGATGAGTCTTCTTGTAACAAAAGAAGGCAATATGATAACCTATTATATATTATCATATATATATTATATGTTTATGAATAACGAGATGAAAGGAGGTTGAAGTCTCCAACTATTAAGTAATGATAAGGCAGAGGAAATGTTAATTACTAATGATCATTACACCTTGTATTTATGTATCAAATTATCACCTGGTAATCTCATAAATATGTACAATTAAAACAATAATAATTTTTAAAACCTCATAAAGGTGATAAAATATGGTATTATTGGTGTTTTCATTTTTTTTTCTTTTAGCATCTAAATCTTTTGTCACAGTCCAAAAGACTGTGGCTGTTCACTGATTGAGGTTGCTCCATGCTGTGCCCATCCCTAGAGCTCAGCAGAAAGCCATTGGTGGGGCAGAAAAGCATGTGATTTCCATCTCACATACCTGGCTTCTACTCCTAGCTTAGCTGCAGGGTAGTTATACATGTCAGGGAGGTTATTGAACTTCTATGAACCTAAGTTTCTTCATCTGAAAAGAGGAGAAATCATACAAAGCTTGCAAGGATTAAAAGTAATGAATAGCACATTCCAGGCACATAATAGGCCTGTAATAAAGCAAAACTTATATTTTGCTGGATCCAAAAAGACCAATTAGATAATTCCATTACTTATGGAGTCACCTCATATCGCCCTGTGGAAAGAGAAAATGTCTTCCCTCAAGTCATCAATTGAGTAGTAGTCTGCTTTTAACCGAAAAGGGTCTGTTTTCAGAAAGTGCAGAGAATTGGGGGAGTTTCCTGCGATGGTTTCCTCAGTTACCACCCTTGCAGCTCCAGAGTCTCTGACTACTGGGAAAACTGAGGAGGCCGAAGGAGGTTGAAGGAGCCTCTGGGCACATGCAGCTTGTGTGTGGATGGATGAGACAGCAAAGTAGGCTTCACCCCTCTTCATTAGTGGCTGCTCAAATATTCATGGATTAGCACAATGCCTCAGCTCTGTGCAGAGCCCGCACAAAAAACGTTATTCCAAGCACGAAGATAGTCATTCTATTTATAAATTAACCCTTTTAAACATGAAAATACCTTGTTTTCCAAGCAGGAGATTTCCCATTCATGTATTTATTCAGCTGAACTTTACTGAGTCCATACCATGATGTTCGGGGGACTTTCCTAGCAAATGGTAGTAGGAATGCCTCATAGAACTGTACGGTCTTCCGTGGGAGATGCTCATACGAGGCAATAAGTTAGAACAGACATTTTTTGTACCTGATTGAAGTATAAAGTGCTATGACGGAACACCTGTGGCAGATGTTAATTCTGCCTACGGGTCTCAACAAAAGATTCACCAACAGGGTGGCCTTGGGCTGGAACTTGAAGGAAAAGTATGAGTTTAGGCGAATGGCAAAAGGGAAGATGTGTATTCTAGAAGGAATCACAAATGTTAGAAAAAGAGACTAGTTCAGATGTTCTGAAAGTATGTTGCTGGGAGCAGCAGCAGTATCACCAAGGAATTTGCTAGAAATGCAAATTCTTGGGAACCACTCCAGAAACAATGGGTCCTGACGAGGCCTCCAGCTGGTTCTGATGCACACTCAAGTGTGAGAACCACTGTTATAATTAATTGATGGGATCCAGCAGAGAAAAGGCATACGTGTTTTGCATAACCCAGAGTTATCTGGAGAGGTATAGACTTGTCGCCTTTACTGTCCCTTGTTAACACAAGGATTGAAGTGGTTTGCAAGATCATATAAATCATGAAAAGGAATGAAGTAGAGACCTACAGGAAATATAATGAAAGTAGAAAAGTAATAGAGCCATTACCTTTCTGCCATACATTTCCCAATAGATTTCTTGGTCTTCAATCTGGGAGACCCAACTGTAACTGATGTGAAAATACACACATCTTACTAGAATTTACCTGCAAGATGAAAGGCAAGTCTTTAGCATGTGGTTTTCTAATCCCAAAACCAGAGAGGGATTTTGCTCATGGTCCCTCATGCACCAGTCACCAATTGCCAAGGTAGTACGACCATGGCAAGTGTAAATGCCTGCTTGATGTTGCGTCCTTACATAGGCCAGTGGCTTACCAGCTAAGAGCAGTTCAGTGAAAGAAAACCAGTGGTTGGGCTAACAAGGGTGTGGCTCTCAGACAATCTGGCTAACATGTGAATAGTAGAATCAAAGAGCATATCGAAATGGAAGCATTGGAAAAAGCCGGAAAAGAAATGAAATGGTTAGATTTGAACAAAATATAAAGCAGACATTTCACACTGTCCTAAACCTCTTTTTGATGGATGTGTTACTCTGAACTATCTAAACCTCCCAAATGGAGATGTCTTAGCCTTCCCCAACATTGCATCTTATAGGCTTCTTTTCAAAAGCTTTTTACTTGGTGTATTACACATGCAACTCGTACCATGCAATCTAGGGCTTGATTAGATTCTGACTTGTATTATTCTTTGATTGTTCGTGTTTATGTGATTTATTCTCTCAACTAGATTGTAAATTAGATAAGGCTATCATTGCCATGTTTCCTTCAGCCATGGAATATTTTAAGAGGAGGCTGTATTTGTACCTGCTCATGAAGGAGGAAAAAGAATTTGCTGAGAGAAGAGAAGTGAATATTTTAGAGGCATGAAGCAGAGGCATGGGAGAGTATAGTATATGGGCAAGAATATAAGAATTCCAGCATTGCTAGAGCATGAGGTTTAGGGGTGAGGGAGGGGACAGGAGACAAAGCTGTCTGGCAGATGAACTGCAGATCATGAAGGTCCCTGCTTTATGTCATATTGAAAGATTTATCTTATATCCTAAGGATGTAAGGATCTGAGAAGAATTTAAAACTAAAGAATGGAAATGTAGCTCAGAAGAAGAAGAAGGAAAAGGAGGAGGAGAAGAAGAGGAGGAGGAGGAAAGCTAAATAATGACATGACCAAATGATCGGGTAGTACTATTCCTAACTAGTTTGGAAGTAGAGCTGAGATGGAACACTAGGAATTTGTCAGGATACCAGTACCATCCCCAGTGACACTCAGCAGCCCCTGTGTGGAAGGACAGAAAGATGGTGGCATCAGTCCTTGGTTTGTATTGTCCATAATGGTTGAGGCAGAAGGATCATAGGGAGCCACAGGTACTGGCAAAAGAATGTTTGACCTGCCATGTCTCCTGGGCTGGCCAGGGAGGAAGTGAGATCCCACGCTCTGATGGGACTGGAGAAAGGGGAGAGTTAAGGAGCAAATGGAAGAACTGACCAAGAGATCTAGCAGAGCGCAGGGAGTAAGAGAACAGGAAAATATGGGAGGTAGGAGATTGAGGGTGGGATATTAAGAATCCTCAATTCTTTTTACAGTGCCTAGTACAGTACATGTAAATAGCAGTTTTTCACCAATAAATAGCTGGTGAATTAAATTCATACGTATTGATTTTATTTGACTTCATGCCAGCACATTGAAAGAATATATTGACTGATGCTTCACAGGGTAACACCCTGTCTCTCAAAAACGTTAATCCAAGGACTGTAATCCAGAAACAAATGTTTTCTTCTCCAGCACAGCAGATGTGTTTGCAAAGATTTTAGTTGGAATGGATTTGTTTGTTTAAAATTTAAGATTGGGTTTTAGAAAGCTTCAGGAGAAGAAAGACCCAAAATGAAAAACAGTTAAATGGAAGTTGAAATGCTTGATACATGATGATTAAAAATGATGCACTTTAAAAATTACAGGCAGATGGAAGCAGAAAGAAGGAGCCATGTTTGAGGAATTGCAAGTCCAATTCCCACTAACAGGAATCATTGTTGAGCCTGGAGAAAGCTGAACTGACCTGAGGAAAGAGTCCATAGGATACTAAAAATGGCTGCTGACAGAGTCTGTCCTTCCCCTCACCTCCGCCATGGTATCTACTCACTTCCTTCTCACACGAGCAGACATTGATGAGAGCTTTGAAAGAGTGAGTGCAAAATGTGAATGAGTGTGCATAGTTTTTATTGCATTCTCTTTAGTTACAGATGACAGTAGAATCCATTTTGACATAATTATACAGCCATGGAATAGATCTTATTTTAACTCAGACCCCCATACCTCTCCTTGAGTGTGCATATTTTTTCAGAGGCAATGACTATTTAAGTGGCTATGAAGACTCTCTAGCTAACTCTGATGAGGCTACTTCTGAGATTGATTCACGATTGGCCCTGCTTGGACATAAAGCACATTGGCAGTGGTTCTGGAAAGTTTGTAGCACCTCCAACTGGGTAGAAGGGTCCCCTTTATTTGAATGAGTGAGGGGAATCCCACCATGGTTCTGCCATGGATTGCTACAAGATCTCAGCCACACTGGGCAGGGAGCTGGCCTCACTAAACAGAAAAGATTGTTGGGTATCTTCTCTCTTTTTCTTTCCCTGAGACTTCATGGATCCTGGAAGGGCTCCTCCCCTCTCTACACGTACTTCCTCTGCAGGGGCCTTGGCAATAGCAGGCAGTTTTGGCTTTCTTCTGTGCCAGTGTAGGCCCTTCCTCTACTTGATCTCACAGATATGCTCACCAGAGTCCAGTGACTCTAAGAATTTTCCCATTTACATTTTCCAGAGTGAGCAACCGATTAGCCCATGGAACCTGTGGATGGATGTCCCTGCATTTCATGTTCAACCCATATTTGATTAGGTCAGAGAATGTGGTGATTGCTTTCAACAGTCCCAGCCAAGATGTCCCCAGCAGATGCTGTGTGTAGGGAAGAAACTCCCCAAAGCAGGTGTTGACTGAAAAGCTATCACAAAAGGGCTTCACAATAGGTACTTTTTGGGCCTCAGGGCTTCGTAAAGTAGAATCGTACAGCAAACTTTGTACAAAATGCAACCACATTTAAAAGAGGGGACTTCAAAAGAGAAAACTTGATTCAGGTAAATATATAATCTGGCTGTGAAACAACTTGTCTAGAATGTGCCAAAACATGTTCACAAGACTCTTTAGCTAGTTATGAGAGATGCAGACAAAAATAACTTGGTTTTCATCAGAGGCTACTTCCACTGCTTCCTTTCAAGTTGTAGTGGTGTGAGATTTTGACTGTTTTTGTTTTCTGTGTTTTTCCATGTTCTATCAGGGTTGTTTATCATATTAAACAGCTTTATTCTATCATTGTTCCTTGATTTTCTTAGATTAATCCATGGTTTATACGTTTTTCTCAACTTTTTTCTTTTTTTTCTTTTTTTCTTTTTTTAGTAGACACTCATGGATTTTGCTATCCTCTGTGAACATTCTGCACATATCAATTGTACCTTTTTAAGGTGTCCCCCTGTTCACAAGCCTTGGGAAGGACCATTGGCCATTGCTAGTCAAGGTGACCACATTCTCTTAGCTGATTCCCAGGGCAAACTATCCCTAGGTTTAACTGAGATAATCAACCCTGTCCTTGAAATCAAAAGATAATAATTCCATTGGGTACACATCTCCAAGGTCCCATAGAATCAGAACAGTCACATTCTAACCATCTCAATCCAAAATAATGTTATGATATTTTACAGTTTGCTGCCTGGATTGTCTCCATGTAAAAATTCTCTCCTAAGTCTGCAGTGTTTTGCTCACCAGCAATAAATATGCACCAATATTAATGATAACCTGTTGGCCATTTCTCAAGGAACCATGCTCCACCATTTTATTCTCAGAAACTCTTATGTAACCACTTTTTAAGGCTTTGTGTGAAGACAAAGGTGATTGTAATTGTGCTGCCTACTGTGACCAAATTGGAGAAGGTTTGAATTGTTTTGTTTTGTTTCTTTATATAATACCATATCTTTTGAAAGGGAAATGCGTTCAAAAGCATTTATTTGTAGGAACAGGCTGATCGAATGAAGTATTCACAAACAAAATCAAACTGCAGATGATTAGGATGGCAATTAATGTTAATGAAAAGCCAAAATACATTCTGTATCTATAAAATGGCTTAGCATTATGCTTTGAGTAATATAATTGATGTGTTTCAGACATGCCTATTCAAAGGTGCTCTAAGAGTATTTGTACACTTTTAAGCAAACAACCATGTTAGTCCATTTTTTGTTACTATAATGCAATACCTGAGGCTGGGTACTTAAAAAGAAAGTTTTATTTGGCTCACAATTTTGGAGTCTGAAAGTCCAGTGGCATAGTTCTGACTCTGGTGAGGGTTCCTCTGGCTGCATTACCTCATGGCTGATGACACCATGATGGCAGGAGCATGTGTGATATGGAGATATCACGTGGAAGTCAGATAGAGGGGAAGGATCCAGTCTTACTACTGGGTTCTTCCTCTTAAAGATCCCACCATCTCTCAATACCACCACATTGGAGACCAGTCTCCCAGTAGATGAACCTGCAGGGATCATACCCACCCATAACAAAAAACACATGGAAATCTTCAAGCAGAGAAGCCTGAAAAAGTAGAAGAGAATGGCTTTCAGTTAGTCTTTGCATCTATAATTCAGAAAGCCAGGAAATACACAAAAAGAAGTCTTTGGGCAATGTTAACTCATACTGTCATATCTGTTAACTTTCTTTTTTACATTGACTCTTCTCTTTTGAACTGCCCTGCTAGAAATAATTGCTTCTTTTAGAATTTCTTGGTCTCCCCTACTCTAAATTTATTCTTGAAGGACATAGAAGCCTTTAGTACACACAAGACCATGCTACCATTTTATTTAAATCTCTCCAATGGAGTACCACAGCTTGCAAGCTGTAGCTCTGCATCCAGCATAGTTTACCACAAGTCTCCATGATTGATCCTGGGCACCTACCTCTCCAAGGCATAGATTCACAGGCAAGTGTCAGGAAGCAAAATGACAGAAAGCAAAATCACCATGGTATAAGCAAAATAGAATCTGTTACCTATTACATAAATGAAATGTGGAAGTACCTATGCTGGGCTGCTATGGCATTCCACAGTGGCCAGCACCTTTACCCTGTGCTTCTCCCATCTTCGGATGTAACTTCCACCTCATGATACTGGATCACTGCTCACCTAGCCCTGGAACCTGCATCCCATCCAGAGAGGAAATGAAGATCATTTTAGAGATCTTTTCCAAAAATTGCATATGCCATTTCAAATTATATCCCATTAGTCAGAATGGGTCCCCTGTGCACAGCTAGGGAGATTGAGCAAGGTAGTCATTATTCAGGGACTACTTCACACGTTTTGATAAGAGAATTCTTGAGTTCTCTTCAGTTGAATGTGATTAACTGTCACAGGCAGGTTGCAGGCAAATGGATGGAGTCCAAAAAGGTAGCTTGACCCTGAAAAGATTCATAGAGATCTCCTCTTCCTGCTGTCTCTCCAGTGTAGAGCACAGTGCTCCCTGTTATCCTTGTCAGGGGCTGCCAGCTACCACATTGCTCTTTCCAAAGCAAGTAGTGATTGCTTGACCATCAGTCCTCACTGAATAAGACATGGAAGGGCCTTCAGCTGACTCTTCCCTCTGCATGTAAAAGAAAAATCAAGAACAGCAGCTCTAAATAAAGACATGCAAAGAAATCAAAATGAAATAAGGACTTGCCAGCTTTGCAAGGCTATTTTCCTCTTGTCAGCATCTTCTGAAATGTGGTCTGTTTGTTTGTTTCCTTGGGCCTAATAAATCACCTACCTTGAGAATTTCCTATCCAGTGCTTAATCATTCTTGCTTCAGTCATCATCTGTATAGCAGTGCTTCCATTCCAGGTGTGGGAACTCTGGAAAAAACAGTGTGCATCGCACACAGAGCTCATCACATGGTCACCAAGAGTCAACAACTTCTCCAAGCCAAACACCAGGACATATGGTCTGATGCTAAAATTGAACTTAGAAGGACAACAAAGTGTAATTTTGAAGTCATAGTGAATAAGAAAAAATTAGAGTGAATCACTGTAGTCATAGAAACCTTCATGAAGACAGGATGACCACATTCTTCATGTCTGCTCAGAGAGAAGGGCTTAAAAGACAGTGTCCTCTCTATTTTCAGAAATTGTTACAGCCAAATGAAATCGATTTCCGGGACTAGCAGTTTCTTTCTCTAAGAATGCATAAAATAGGGAGAATCATTATTTAGATTTTTTTCATTATTAAATCATTTCTCTGTGAACACATCATAACCCCTTTGACCAGTAGGGATACCCTGTAGGCATTTGGTCACCTTTGCAGAAGTAAGCCCTGGGCTGTGCATATGAGAGATGCTCACCTCAATGTTCATACTGATGCTGTAGGTCACATGATAGGTGGAAGGAATCCAGTCACTTACTTTTTTAAATTTTATTTGTTCTTTTTTAGGTATACATAACAGTAGAATGTATTTTCACATATTATATATACATGGAATATAACTGCTCATTCTTGTGGTTTTTCATGATGTGGAATTACACTGGTCATATATTCATATATGAACTTAATTATGTCTGATTCTTTCTACTGTCTTTCCTATTTCCATCCTCCCTCCCTTCCCTTCATTCCCTTTTGTCTAATCCAGTGAACTTCTATTCTCCCTCCACCCTTATTGTGTGCTAGAATCCACATATCAGAGAGAACATTTGCTCTTTGGTATTTTGGGGTTGGCTTATTTCACTTAGCATGATAATCTCCAGTTCCATCCATTTACTGGCAAATGCCATAATTTCATTCTTCTTATGGCTGAGTTATCTTTCATTGTGTACCATATTTTCTTTATCCATTCATCTGTTGAGGGACACCTAGGTTGGTTCAGTAGCTTAGCTATTGTGAATTGAGCTGCTGTAAATGAACGCCACTTATAAACATTAATTAAAATGAGAAAATTAAGATGAGGAAAAAAAATAAGTGACAAAGATAAATGTTCTGGAAAAAGACTTTAAGAGTAAAGTAATGAAACCCATTATTCCGTATAATTATTACATGCCAAGAAAAATAAAAATAAAAAAGGGAAGGTAGGAGGAAAGTGAAGGAGAGACAAAAGAGCAAGACTTTCATAGCAGGTGCCAGCAGCAATTGTCTGGCCACTGTCAACAGCATTAGGATTTTCAAACTTCTGGCCCTGCTTCCCAGGAAGTCACCAAGTGTGTTGCTGTATTTTATAAACACAAATTGACATGTTTTTCTTTTAAAATGACAAGAGCATAAAAGGATAAAGGATAGGGTATTAAGTCATTTGTTTGACCTTGATCAAAAAGATAGGTTTAAGATATTAAAATGTTTATGATTGCTTATTGTCATTTTTAGGATCTTATTTACTTACATCATAGAGAAAATGGATCAAAGTCTCAATACCCCTTTGCCAATCCTAAGTAAACAAGGACGCAAGCTAACTTATTTATCCCTGATGCAATTTGTTCCTCTCTTAGAAAATATAGCTGCTTGTCACTGTGCTGAAAATAGCTCACTTAAATCTTAGTAAATATCATGCTGTGTATGTTTAATTTACACAAATTGCCATTAGTTACATCATTTAGCTTAATTCATCATTAGTGGCCTTAAAAATGTTCTTCGTTTGCTCTGGTTGTCCTCAGGTAACATCCTCACACATAAAACACTAAAGTTAATTATTGAATACCTGATTAAAATAATCTTGTACATTTTGGAGTAAATACCCATAATTCATGTTTTCAGCTCTTGCAAGTTTCACATTTTATTGAGAACAAAATATCTCCCCAAGCCCCAGCTGCTTTGAAAGGAAAGTTTGAAGCTTGTAGCATGTTGTTTTATATGTCAAGGTTCTATTCTGTGTAATCATAAGACTTATTATGCATTAGTCTAATCATAAGACCTATTGCATTAGTCTTTTTTATTTTTTATTTTTAAGTGCATATTTGAAAGGCAAAGATGTCTTCAATGGGACCTTGGCTTATGGAGAGAGACATCCTTGTAAATTAGTTTGCACCACGGTTTTGCTAATCCTTTTTTGCCACAGCCTAGTCTGAGGATCCTAACTTCATAGAAATAGGTCCAGGTTTTCCTTTTTCATTAGTGTCTCTTCAGTGGGCTCTTCCTGAGTGTTGTGATTTAGATATTAAGTGTCCCGAAGTGGCCCATGTGCTAAAGGCATGGTCACCAGCCTGGGGCACGACTGGGAAGTGGTGGAACCTTTGGGTGGTAGAACCTTGTGGAAGGAAGTTAGGTCACTGGGACTATTAGGAACCCAGCCCCTTCCTCTCTCTCTTTCACTTCCTGGCCACCACGAGTGAGCATCCTCCTCCATCACAGACTCTCGCCATTGACGTACTACGCAACAATAGGCCAAAAGTAATGTGGTCAAGTGACCATCAACTGAAACCACTCAGACCATGTGTCAGAAAAAAAAAAAAAGAAAAACTTTTCCTGCTTTACATTACTATTTCAGGCATTTGTCACAGTGACTCAAAGCTGACTGAGGCACTGAACCACAGGTATTATCATTCCCAAGTTCCTTTTTTCTTTTTTTGTCTTGGTAGATATCAGTCTTTCTTGCTCCTTCAGGCAAATCATTCTCTATCTAGGCATCCTGTGATTAGCAGGCCAGGAGAACTCCCCAGACCTTAACTTCCGGGCAGGTAGAACCTCAAAAGCAATGATATTTTTCAGTTGATTGTGGAAAGTCAGAAGTCAAAGACTCACAGTTGCAGAAGGAGCATTCACCTGCCTTGCTCTGAAAACCACCAGTCCCTGGAATGCCTGTGAAATGCTCCCTCCTGATTCTTGGGCATCCTTCCTTGGCTCTGGTCCTTCCCTGACCACATATTCATATTTTCACTAAGCAGATGCCATTTGAATCACAGCATGGACCACTCTGGGAAATATTGCATTAATGCATTAAATCACTGAAAAAATAATTTCTGATATTCCCACCATTTGGATGGGATGGCATTTCACTAGACACAGGATGGGCAAAACAGAATTCCTTCCCTCAGGGAGCTCATAATTGAGTAAACTAATTTCAAAAGTGATTTAAAAAAAAAAAAAAAAAAAAAAAAAAAAAAAAACACTTCCCATCAGTTGTCCTAAACTATTAATCCAGAAAGTGAGAGGTAGGAGGCAAAAAGGAGACCCAGAGAGTGTGAACAGAGATCAGCAACATTGTCATAAACTCACAGATGCTCTGCGCACTATGGAAAAGGCAAGACCTGCCCTCTTGAAGTCCACATCTGTCACCAAGTGTGGGTGTTTTATTTGGATTTTGTTTATTAATTAGACATTTAGCTCTCCCTCTTTGAATATCTAAAATGACATTTGTGATATTTTTGGAAAGTCATTTTGTTTTTTCAGGACAACTCTTCATATGACCATTTTTGTATTATAGGAAACTTTTAAAAAAAAAATCAGGCTGTCAGCAGGAAATCAGTCAGCTCTTTAAAAACACACTGTGTTAGAGTCAAAAGAAAATCTTCCACCCTAGTGGAACTGTAGCCTCTTTTACTAAGGCTTGGGGAAGACCTGAGCTTGAATATGAATTCTCCATGAGTTCCCACCACTTGATTCTGCAGGAGTGACTTATCTACTGAACTGAACATTAGGCCCCAAGTCCTTCTCTCATGACCTCAAGAACTTTTCAAGGACCTTTTCTCTGGACATTTTGTCATCTCTTATGCACATTTAACCAGTAACCTTAAATCAGTGTGTAAGTCAGCTTTCTATCACTGTGAAAAAAAAAAAAAAAAAAAAAAAAAACTGAGAAAATCAAATTAATGAAAAATAAGGTTTATTTTGACTGTTTCCGAGGGGTTATAGCATGGTTGCTTGACCCTGTTGCTTTGGTTCTATGGTGAGACAGCAGAAAAGTCTGATGGAGAAAACTTCTTCATCTCCTGGCTGCCAGGATACAAAAATAATGAGGAAAAAGGAAGAGACCAAGGTCCCAGTATCCCCTACAAGGGTGCACCCCCCAAAGACCCAACTTCCTCCCCTAGGCCCCACCTCCTCAGAGTTCTGCCACCTCCCAGTAACATCACAGACCAAGCCTTCAACACATGGCCTTTGGTGAACATTTAGGATCCAAGCTATAAACAATCAGTAAGACTAAATAACCTGATACTGAGCCAATTCAATATTTGTTCTCTACTTGCTCTCAGTTTGTTTAAAGGATATACTTCGCCCTCAGATGACAGAAATTCGTGGACAGAGTTTCTCTACATCTCTGATTTATTTGGCACATCTTTACTTCTTTCAGCTCTGATTAACCTGAGGGGATCATTTGCATATTATAATTGTTCCCACAGAATTTCTGATAATATGTAAAGATATGTCCTGAAGTTTGCAGGTGCCACTGGCTTCTTTTGTTCTTGCTTTTCCCTCACATTTCCATTGTCACTTATGGAATGCTCACTATGTGCAACAGGGCTGCCTCTGAGCTAGGTAGGGGGACATAAAGGTACCGAGAATTAAGCCAGACTGCAAGGAACCTTTTAGCTAAAAGAGAGAGCCAGAGGCAAGCAATAGTATAGGTTCTGAGGAGTGTGTTTAGATGCCACAGAAGCACAAAAGGAACTTATTCTCTGTGCTGGGAATAGCAGCAACAGTTTTTCAGAGCAAACTGAATTCTTTGGGTATGCTCTAATTATGATTATACAATTAAGAAACAAGGGGGAACAGACCCAGTCAGTGGGAATGATGGGAATTACTTGTTTAAAATAATATAGAGTTTCCTTTTCCCAGTTTTCTGACTTTTAGCACTACCATCTCTCGGTTCCAGCTTTGGAGTGAACTTTCCTGCCCTACAGAGATGAGAGAGCTTTTCCAATGATGCATTGAAGTGACTTTTAGAGACAGGGATAAGTTCTTCCAGAAAACCAACACGGTAGTACACAGCACTCTCAGACAGCAACAGGTATGTGCCAAGAGCTGGCTAACCGTTCTCCCCACTCTTGTTCTTCATTCCCTCAGGTCTTTACCCAAGACGGGTCTGGGACTTGACGGGGTGCCCATGACCCCAGCGGTTGCTCCCCGTCAGCAATGAAAGGGTTATCAGGCAGCCGCAGCCATCACCACGGGATCACCTGTGATTCCGCCTGTGACTCGCTGTCGCACCACTCGGACCGCAAGCCCTACCTGCTGAGCCCCGTGGAGCACCACCCTGCGGACCACCCGTACTACACGCAGCGGAACTCCTTCCAGGCCGAGTGCGTGGGACCCTTCAGCGACCCTCTGGCCAGCAGCACCTTCCCGCGCCGGCACTACACCTCGCAGCAGGAGCTCAAAGACGAGTGCGCCCTGGTGCCGCGCACGCTGGCCACCAAGGCGAATCGCATCCCCGCCAACCTGCTGGACCAGTTTGAGAGGCAGCTGCCCCTCAACAGGGATGGCTACCACACGCTGCAGTACAAGCGCACCGCCGTGGAGCACCGCAGCGACAGCCCGGGTCGCATCCGGCACCTGGTCCACTCGGTCCAGAAGCTCTTCACCAAGTCGCACTCCCTGGAAGGGCCATCCAAGGGCAGCGTCAATGGGGGCAAGGCCAGTCCTGATGAGTCGCAGACGGTGAGGTATGGCAAGCGCAGCAAGAGCAAGGAGCGGCGCACGGAGCCCAAGGCCCGATCCAACGCCTCTCCCACCTCCCCGGGCTGGTGGAGCTCCGATGACAACCTGGACGGCGACATGTGCATCTACCACGCGCCCTCGGGCGTGATGACCATGGGCAGGTGCCCCGACCGCTCGGCCTCCCAGTACTTCATGGAGGCCTACAACACCATCAGCGAGCAGGCGGTGAAGGCCTCCAGGAGTAACAATGACGTCAAGTGCTCCACTTGTGCCAACCTGCCCGTCAACCTGGACGCTCCGCTGCTAAAGAAGAGCGCCTGGTCCTCCACTCTCACCGTGAGCCGAGCTCGGGAGGTTTACCAGAAAGCCTCTGTGAACATGGACCAGGCCATGGTGAAGTCCGAGTCGTGTCAACAAGAACGCTCCTGCCAGTACCTACAGGTACCATTTCTGTCTAGTGATGGATGTTTACAATCTTTCCTGGCGTAATTATGTGGTCTTTTCTCCTGGGTGCTCTCCTTGGTTGTACTCTGAGTTGTCCATATGAACTTGAGCAAAGTATTTAGCGTTTCACTGGCTACGTGTTCCTGTCAGGAAAGAGCAAAAAGAGCAAAAGCTATCAACTTCATCCAGTTATCTTAAAGAGACTAGCTGCAGTGCCCAAAGGCACTCCTCCACAGAGGCCCCAAGTCACTCGCTTCTTGTGTTCCTCTTTTGTCTGAGGGATCACAGGATGGAAGGGAGAGGAAAGAATTTTTAAAATAAACCCACCTATAAAAAAAAAAAAAAGTAAACAATGTTTTTACGAATTTTGGAAAGAGTTTAATTAAATTTGTACGGGGTTTTCTTTTGTTTTTTTGAGGGGTTTTGTTATTATAATCATAAAACTCTGCCTGAAGCTATTCATTTCTGAAAATTGATCTACAGCTCACCATTACAGTGGTCCTCTCCAACACCAACATTAATCCCACCCCTCCAGCTCCTGCCCCAGGGAGTAGCAAAGCAGGATGATGCTCTGAGGAGGTGGAAATGGAGCCAGTTAGGGAACCTGAGAAGCACAGCTGCAAAGGCCCAGGACAACAGAGGAGAGGAGGATGAGGGGGAACATCAGTGCAATAAAATACAATTAGTGTCAGCGAGTCAATCCCACACACACAGACACAAGGCAAGCTGCCCTTCCCCTTCCACCATCTCTTCATGATTCTGCCTTGGGCTTCCAACTCACTTAAACCAGATTCCACCTGGATAAAAATATTGGAAAACTGGGGAGGGTCTTTTTCTTTCCCCCCTTCTCTCTCCTGTATTGTAATTTTTCCCAAGACACAATCTTCCAATGTGAATGACTTTCATATTTTTTTCAGTGCATCTTTTTCCTCTTTTCTCTCCTGCCACCCCATCTTAAAAAAAAAAAAAAAAAAAAAAAGTTTCTTCTGGACTATAAAAGTATGACATTATGACATGATCATTTCCTCATTTCCACTTTTATCTTAAGAAGAGATGCAAAGAAAAATTCTTCCCCTGAGTTCATCTCTTTGCCCTCTTTGAACTCCTCCTGGCAAATGTCGCTCCATTGGAAGTGTCACCCCAAACCCTGAGAATGCTACAGGCTAGCAGTCCCTGGGCAAGGACAGTGCCAAAGTCCATGCCCAAAGTTCAGAAGAAGACATTGGCTTCCCACCTGAAATTTTTTCTTTCCTCCTTATGTCTTTTGAAGTCAAAAGCTCAAATAGAGATGAAAAGTGGAGGTATACATCCATAGTTTTCACAGGGACACAATTATGTGAGCAATATTTCTCATGGAACCTATTAGGTTGCTGCAGGCATTAAGAAGTCATCAAGAGCTCTTAATATAGTTAGGGATCATCTAATCCACATGGAATGGAAAAAAAATGTAGAGTCAAAGAAACATGAAAGTTTAGTGGGTTACATCATTGGCTTATGGAAGAGGAGGACTGGAATCCAAATCTTTTAACGAGAAGTGATGGTTAGGAGGTTTGCCACCAAAGGACTTAGAAATTATTTAAGCACATCCAGCCTCATCTACTGCTGAAAGTATTTTGAGAACAACACTGGTCTTGGAGAAAGGTTGGGTAAGGAGATAGAAGCCCTAGAATATGACACATTTTGTTGGTGAAGATTCTGTGACTAATGCCAAAAATAAAACATTTTTTTAAAAAACCATACTTTAATAAGCAGTGGTGATATTAGATAAGAAATGAGAACTATCAGACTTTTTTCTTTAAGAAAAAAAGAATACTGTACATGGATCAAGCACCACCAGCCCTCTTACTAATTAAATTTTTTCATTATATTTGCATAAGTACCTATATTCTATTGACCCTGAAATTTACTTTTCTTTCCTTTTTGTGCCTTTTGGAGTCAAAATCTCAAATAGTTGGTACAAAGTGGAAGGATAAAGAAGATACTGCAGCTGGTGTGTTCACCCTTGCTATTTCATTCCATGTTCATTATAATCTTGAGACCTATCTGGAATAATTCTGTTTTTATAAGAAAGGAAACTAAGCCTTGGGAAATATCAGATGATTTAAAGTCCCATGACTTAGATGTTGTAGAACTAAGATTTAGTTGTAGATTAGTTTGATGCCAAAGCCAAAGAGAAAGGTGAGCAAGGAGAAAATAAAATCTTTAAAATAAACATTTTACTACTAAAATCCTTCACTCAAATGAGAATGAAATCTTTAAGTCTGGGGTTTGGTATAGTAGCATTAGTAGAGCTCCAAGATTTGGCGATACCATTCTCAAATCATTTACCTTCCTTAAGTCAATTTTTAAAATAAAATATTTGAGAAAGGTATAAGGAAATAAGTAAATAAAGTAAGCATCCATTTTTACATTACCCAATGAGAGAAACAAAACATTCATCACAATGGCTCACTCACATACTCTCCATGGTCCCATTTCCTTCTTTTCCTACCCAAAGTAATAGCTAATCTAACTTTGATACCCAAAATACCTTTGTTTTTACTCCTGAAATTATTGAAAGTTTGAAAAAAAAATTAACATTTTCCATCCTACATTGGGCAATAATTAACCCTGAACCTTGTTAATTTAATCTGTTAAACATAAACTAGATTTCCAGTCATACCTATTTAATAAATATTAATATTAATTGAGTTCCTATTCTATGCCCAACTTTCAATATAATTGTATATTTCCATGTGGGGAGGTGGTATATTAATAAGTTAAATAAGATGGAGAACTGTGCGCTTTTCTAAACCAGTGTGCTAAGGTTGAACAGTTCTTGTAAAGAAAGGGAAAGGAGAGCCATATATTTGAATGGAAGAAAGGGGATCAGAAAATACCCCCAGAGACCTGAGTTCCAGGCTTTTTTAAAATTTCCTTGCTTCTGGAAAATGGAGAGAGAATCTGCCATCCTGTGGAAACTCTTCTCAGGAATTAGGTGTTGCCAATCCCAGGCAACTACTGTGGAATAATTTTATTTATAAACTCATTCCTAAAAGCAAATTTGGAGAAACAAAGAAAGAATGTTTTTGTTTGTTTATTCGTTTTTTGAGAAATATTGCCTTAATTGCCAACTAATCTGAAACTGGATGTACAGATGGGTTTAAAATCAACTTACAAGATTTGGTTAGTGAGCACATCACTGTCTACAAAATCCATTCTCTATTGGTCACTACCAAGTAACATGGGCTGGAATCATCCTTTTGGCTCTCCGTATCTTCTTCCCCTGCTAGAAACCAAGGCACTTGTTCTAGAAACCTGCCATCTCAGTCCACGTTTTTAAACTCATAAGTTACATATGCCAGAGTACTAATTAGAGAAATTTTCAAGAGTTGGAAGGCCTGGGACTTTCATTTCATAAATGCCTACTAAAAGCGGATGTTTTGCAAATGTTATCTAATTAGCTCTTTAAAACTCTGAAAGTATTTTACAGTTAAAGATCCTGAGATTTAGTAAATTAGGTTAATTTACTAAGGGCACATAACTAGTACACCACAACCTGGTGTACTGATTCATCTATCTTTTGAGTTCAGATTTTTTGCAGTGACCATGCCCAATCCTTATCCCTCCAGAACCGAAGTAGAGAGAGGGAACCGTGCATTTCAAATACCTATCATGTGCCTGAAACCATCTATATCTCATTTTATCTCAAAACAACTTTGTAAAGTATTACTATTTACTTTAGCTTTATAGACAGAATTGAGGTATGTAAGATTAAATCAGTATTAATGTCTTCAAATCCATGAAAACATAGTGAGTAGGAGAGCTCCCAAACTGGTCCAATTCCATAATATGCTTCAGAAATAGAAATAAATGCATTTTAATTTTATTACTCATTTTATTCTGTAGCAAAAGCGTGTGTGCCTTTGACCTTAAATGCATGTATGCCCTGAAGAGGGCATGGATATGAAGTTAGACTATCAGTGAAATAACTGAATACATTCCTAATTTGATTCAAGGCTGAACAAACTTTAAATTAATATTCATCAATAATAGAATTGAAATACCAGCAAATTTCGGATTCTATCTTCATAGAATCACAACTTAAAATTAACTTCATGTAAGACATTACTATAATTCCTGTAGAAAATGAGAGGTCTGTAACAGGAATTTTAGCCTTTGCCTGACATAGACTGAGAAATCAAATACTATAGCTTGAAATCATTGCATGTTTCAATCAATACTGTCAATTGGTGATATGTGCTCACTCACAAGCTGCTTGTGGTTAATTAAAAAAAAAAAAAGACTCTTTTTTCCCCAATATTGTTATTTTTAAATGTCAAGAATCAGATGTCTGCTGTTTAGAACTATTGTACCGCTGCCAGTGGCTGTCTGTATTAGGGTTTGGAGCAGGAACATGGATTTGAAGACATTAAAACTGTTTAATTCACAGTTGAGATGTGGCTGGCTTTTATACATTTGGAATAAAGCATTTATGGCACATCTCAGGGTAAGTGCTAATAGTTAAGTAAATAAAATAGGTGGGGGGTGGGGGTGTTGTTTTGCTTTTGCTTTTAAAAAGCAGAATTCTTGGTTCTGTTTATGCCTCTTTATAGAAACGTGGTGTGTTGAGTGACTGGCATATAAAGCCATTCAGAAAAGCAAGATTTTAGATTTCCAACTGTTAACCTAAAAGAAAAAAAAATCCCTTCAAATCGTGTATTTTGCATTCATCCAGCAGAAGAGACAGGAACAGGGAAGCCAAACGCTCTCCGGTAGAAGTAGGGAGAGAGACACACAGAGAGGGAGCGAGAGAGCAAGACACAGACCGAGAAAGACAGTACTCTCAGAGATGAAATTTTAGGAGAGCAAAATGATCGACCTTTTTAAGGCTGAATGGGTTTCTTCAGTTTGTGTGCAAGTTTCAAGAAATGGAAGGACTGACCAGGTTTGGGTATAACTCTTTTATTACTTTGTATTTGATAAGTATATGTTGTTGGTTTGGGTGGGGGATTTTTTGCAGAG
Source organism: Sciurus vulgaris (assembly GCF_902686455.1). Lineage (NCBI taxonomy): Eukaryota > Metazoa > Chordata > Mammalia > Rodentia > Sciuridae > Sciurus > Sciurus vulgaris. The sequence goes on from NC_136474.1 coordinate 43,771,174, forward strand.
GGGGGCTGTAGTTTTTGTTATTGTTATTTTCTTTCTTCTCTAAATAATGGTTAGTAGGACTGAAAGAGCTAGCAAACTAATGTCTGTACAGATGGTAGGAAAACAGGTGGAGACATCAGGTACCTAGAAATCTGTGTCTCTACACAAGCTTCATAAAACCATTAATTGATATGATCTAGAGTATTAAATGCTGCTAGAGGACATTATGTGGCTAGTGATTGAAATGTGATCGGTTATGTTCCTGGACAAGAATCCTGAGTATTTACTGTTCCTTTACAAAAATTTCTGGCTGATTGCTTTTGTCAGGTTTGGGGTTCTGTTTTTTCATTTTGTTTTTGTTTTGTTGTTAAAAAAAAAATTCCACAAAAGATCACTTCAGAAACATGCATAACAAGCTTGCACCTAGGATTTTTTTTTTTTTTTTTAATTCAGGTACAGTTATTTTTCAAATCTGTTTCAAGATTATTTCCATCTTTGCTCAGTGAGAGTTTCCTTTCTCTGGCTGAGTTTTTCCTTCCTCCTGTCTTTGAACAATTTAAATTAGACTAATTAAAGTTAAACTACTTATGTGAAATTTAAGAAAGTCATATTGCTAATGACTTTAGTTACTACAATGTTTTCTTACTGCTTTTGTCTAAAACGTCATCAACAATATTAATTGATGACTTTATTTTTAGTTTAAATTGCCATAATAATCCAGCCACATCTCTTTGAATATATTTCCTATTTGGTTTGCACAATCTCTGTTTCACTGATCTTAGTAGAGATGGCTCTTCATTGATAGAAAGATGAGGTTACTCCTGCTTGGTGCTAACTTTGAATGTGGAATCAATGATCAGCTACAGAATGCTGTTAATTCTCTCTCTCTCTCTCTCTCTCTCTCTCTCTCTCTCTCTCTCTCTCTCTCTCTCTCTCTCTCTCTCTCTGATTTTCCATAATTCTCACTATTGCCTATATCCAATTAATAGGGAGAAAAATGCAACTGGAAAAACATGAGAAGTCAGGTGTCCAGAAAGACTTAGAAGTAGTAAAGAGAAGATCAAAAATTAATAGGAAAGTGTTCTTGGAAGTTGTTAAAGAAGCATTATTATTCTTGATCAGTTATTTCATTGTTCGAAAGATATTCTCAGGAGCACCAAAAGCACTCGGTTAACTACAGCCAGAGGCTTCTGAATGTAACATACACTTGCTGATCTCACAGAATTTCAATCTAATAATTGAAGACATAATATTGGTTAGCAAAGAGTAAAAGAGAAAAGCTAGCTTTGGCTATCTTATTAACAGTGGACTTTATTTCCACTTTCTCCAGTCTCCTTGAAGGACAGTTTTCTTGATTGCAAATTAAAGACACTAACCCAAGCTAATCCTTCCCCATTCTTTAATTTCTAGCCCATTTGAGATCATGGCATTGTAAAATTTTACACAGTGATTTGTGAATGGTAGAAAATATGAGTTTTGTTTCAGTTTTTGTAGAGGCCGCTAAAAATACTTGCAATATTGCCAAGCTGACTTAAATTTGTAATTAGATAGTGTTTTTCACCATCTTGAATTTAGAATCAAAGGCAATAATTTCTTCTAGTGGATTATTGTGAATTTAGAGTTCAGTGGAATAAAGCTTTCATGTAAATAAACTCAGTATCATTTTTCTTATTTTGAAGAACATTTGTAGGCTCATGACCATAGAGCTTATTGATACAAGGTTGAATCATGTGGAAATGCCATCTGTGTTGGTCTGAAAAACTGAAATCTGAAATTTTATATGGCTCCGATATAGTGTCTTTTAACAGTCAGACATTTGCTGTCATTGGCTAGGGAAGTTTGGTGAAGAAAAAAAAAAATCTGCCTTTTCAGGTAAGACTAGGTTACTATTAATAAAATCCATAGAGTTATGTGACTTCACTATGATATGTATTACTCATCTGAAAATTTGAACCCATATTTTTACTCTGATGTAAAAATATATGCATATGTGACTTCACTTCTTACTTCTCAAGACCATCTTGCTGGCTCCCCCGACGCCGGCTAGTGACTGGTTGCCATTTGGAACACATTTTGGTAAATGCATATTTAAGTGTCTTTCTAAATTCTTAGACTGAAACCAGAGTAGGGAAGTACATTCATTTTTCTTTCAATGAATGAGTCCCAGTTGGAATGATTTCCATGCTAGTTGATTCTCCAACAGAGTCCACTCTGTAAATGAAAGGTAATAACGTAAAGTATTATTCAATTATTATTATGCAAATGACGGAGTTTAATAAAGGAGGAAATGTAGCGTAAGGAAAGGCAGATCATTGAATTCCTCCTGTTAGTTTTTATTGATGGTTTATTTCTACTGTTTTTGATTCTGTTATGAATTAAAGAACACACCCGTGATAAAGGAAAGACCTCTTCTGATACTCTGATCTTTTTTGTTGTTGTTGTTGTTCTAATTGGTTATACATGTGATTCTCTGATCTTTTAACTGTTAAAAAAAAAAAAAAGCCCACACAGACCATCATTAAAAACTTGTTTTTTTTTTCTTAATTTGCCAAAGTTTAGCAATATGCTCTCTGTTGTTTCCATTTGTAAGATAAAGAAACCTCTATGTTTGTAAATTTGAGTTTTCTACATAGGTTTAGTGTTTCATGTGTATTAGGGCTCTGTTCAGGGTCAATTGTTTCTACTCATTGTTCTCACAGAATTAGGAAACTTTATACAAAAATTAGGCTCGTGATATCAAACAGCCATCTATAAGGCATAATAATGTGGAGCTGGGGGTCACAAGTATGCATGTGCACAGGTCTATGCTCATAATCCCTATGTATACATAGGTGTGCCTGCACCCACACTTATAAAATATATATTTGTACACTTGATGAAATCAGACCCACTATAAATAAATTCCATAAAGTCCAAGGAAGAGGAATAACTATGAAGTAGGCAAACAGATTTTTCATAGATCCCAGTAGAAAATTCATTACCCTGCTTCTCCAGTGATTATATTGAACTTCATCTCAGACCATTAGTGTAGACTAACCTGGGGTGTCCTTCCCTGGAGTGAGGAAAAGACAGGATTTAGTCCCTTTGGTACAAAGAAACACTCAACAACCATGAAAGAAAATGACTTCTGCTCCTTCTCTTTTTGTAAACCACAATTTAATCTATACCTAGAAGATTTAAAGACAGGGTTTTGCTTTTTTTCTTTTTTCTTTTTTTCCAAAAATGACATTTTTTAGACTAATAAAACCTCCTCATTGGAAGGTCATCTCGTTACACCTTTCCAATCATAATCCTCTCCCTGCAGTGTGAACATTGTATTTCCCTCCTTACTTATTTTTCATTTCATAATCACCTTATCAAAGAAACCTTTGAAATTATTTAGTTCAATCTACTCATTTTTAAATGAGAAAAGTAAGCCTTAAGGAAATACCTTGTCAAGATCAGTAATCTCAGTAGAGACCAGGGCTGGCAGGCACACTGCCTGACTTACCAGGGCTCTTCTGTCCCTTGGTGTCTTACACACTGCAAAAACCTTCAGGGCGCTCTTCAAGACCAACTCATCCATTCTGACTGCGTTCTTTTGAGACAGTGAGGTCAGGGCATAAGGAGGCAAAGGGAGAAAAGAACTGATCTAAGAGTTAGATTTAAATCATGTTTGTGGCTTTAAAGGTTCATGATAGATGAAGACAGTTGTTATCAAGATAATTATCTGCAATTTGTAATTCTGTGGTCAAAAAGGCCGGCATACATTTTTAACTTCTAAAGAGAAAAAAAGGAAAGAAATGGATGTTTCTCCTGTTATTGATTAGTCCTTTCTACATCCCAATAGTTTCATTATGAGTAAATCTGGTTCCGAAAGAGGACAAATGAAGCAGAACAGACCCACATTTGGAGATGCAATCTTTAGTTTGTACACATAGAGCCCTGGGTCTGGGTTTCAAAGAAAACACAATTCTCTCCAGCATCTTCCACTCTCTTGGTGATCAGCATCACTCATCTCACTCTCCCAGGACAAAAACGAATGTGACTGTAACTATATATCCAAGGGAACATGTATAACATATATATGTGCATATATATTATGTGACACATAAATAGGAACACATACATGTTGTGACACATATGAAAGTATGTACCTAGACAATGAGACAGTCTATTAAATTGGTGCAACTCCAGAAATCTAAGAGAATAGCACACAGAAGACACCAAGGGCTACAGGCTGATCTTGCATCCAAAATTAAAAAGTGATTAGAAAAAAACGATCCCTCTCAAAAATTGGAAATGCTACCTGAAACATGATGAAGTGGCATCCATACAGGGAGACAAGAGCGTGGTTATTTCATGGTTGTTCAATATATATGACCATCCACATATGTGATTCTATACAGGCATGTATGCAATATTGTCATGCCCTTGTCTGCCCATATATAGGGGTGACTTTTCTTAACCTTGAGAGTGTCTACAAAGTGAGGATTTCTAGCATCAACCCAACAGATTCTGATTTCATGAATCTGGGGTGTTTCTGACACTTTTTTTTTTTTTTTTTTTTTTTGGTACTGAGAATTGAACCCAGGGGTGCTTAAGCACTGAGTCCCTTCCCCAGCCCTTTTATTTTTTATTTTGAGACAGGATCTCGCTTAGTTGCTTAGGGCCTCACTAAGTTTCTGAGACTGGCTTTGAACCCACAGATCCTCCTGCCTCAGCCTCCCAAATTATTGAGATTACATTACAGACCTGCTCCACCACTCCAAACCCAAAGCCACACTTTTAAGTAACCCAATTCTAAGAACCATAGACTTCTTTTCTCATTTTATTTACTGTAGGGGGCAGTAGAGTCTTAATCATGGGCTTCAGATGATCTGCCTAAGAGCTGACTTATTACATGACTTTGGGCTCTCTCAGTACTTCCACTATGGTATTTGTAAAACAGCCATGATGATATGGATGTGTTTGCTTCTATATTTTTTAAAAATATTTTTAGATGTTGACAGATCTTTATTCTATTAATTTACTTATATGTGGTGCTAAGAATCGAACTCAGTGCCTCACCCACGCCAGGCAAGTGCTCTACCACTGAGCCACAACCCCGGTCCCTGCTTCTATCTTAAAAAAAAGAAGAAAAAAGATTGAATTTCAAATTTAAGAGATAAATTAAAAGTAGCATATGAAATGTTTCACAGTTATAAATCCTAAACCATTCACAAGTCTTCTCCCTGGTTCCATACCTCTTTTTCCTTTCCAATCTATTTGCCCTCACTTTCATTAGGGCAGGATGAGGACAAACGTATCTGACTCTTTGGCAAAGGAAAGCTTCCCCAGTTTTGGGTGGCAGTTGATTTTAGTCACAGTGCAGGTGTAAGGCTTCTTCATCCCCTATACCAACAAAGTGTTTGCCTGCAGGTGAAAGGGACACAAAGGGTCAACCTTGGGCTCACTGGCATCAGCAGGTCAGGGTTTCCTTTGGCTTGGTATTTGCTGATGGAATACGACTCTGGCCTCTTGGAGCCTAAGTTTGTTCAGATAAGCCCTGCTTTTGTTTTCAGACCATAAGTCTGTCAACACCCCACTGCCTTACTCCAGGCAGCTTTGGAAAAATCTGCAGGACAGGTTTAATCAACAGCTGTGGAGTTTGTCTGAAAAGAAACTGGATCCACCCTTCACCACTTCCGTTATGGGTTTAACCAGGTTCTCTGAGGAGTGTCTCTTTTGTGACACCTGGATAGGAATGAGCCCTGCCACCATTGCTGGAAGATGACAACAGGCTCTTGACCATTACTCTTCATCGTTCCTGCCCAAAGGCCCTAGCTAATCCTCTCCATTCACTGCAGCCAGGTACATGGCTCTTATAAGGCTGTAGGAATTTAAAAGAGCAAATGAACGTTGACGCCAGATCCCACGCAGTCTTCTCCGCAGAACCATACGAAGCTCAGACTTTCTCCATCAGCCATCTGGCTCTTGGCAGTCCTGAGACTTCCTACCTCACCACTTCCCCCTGCCACCGAAACAATGAAGGCAAAATTCACAAGAACCAGTGACATTTCATGAAATTGTTTCTTAACTCTGAAAAGTTGAGCAAATGATCTTGCTATTTTTAGTTATGAAAGTGGAAATGAGTGAGGCCAGAGATCCTCCTATGAGCCCAGCAGGACCCCGTTAGGTCACCCAGGCCCTGCATTCCATATTTAGCAAGCCACCTGCTTGCCCTGTTGTTTTATGGGCTTCCATCTGACTGGCAGCTTGTTCAACAGCCACTAGGTATGGAGAAAAGCAATCCCTTTCATGTCCCTTCAGGGATCTCAGCTACTCATAATCCTTGAAGAAATGGTGTCTTTTAGCGTCTCTTTCTCCTCTCCTTAACTAGTAGAAGTTTAGCTGACTTCTCCATAACTCAGGGAGTGTCAGGGACAGTAGCTGTCATTTGTTTGCAAATGAAACCTGAGCTATCTGGAAATGACTCCCTTGCACAATCATACCCCCATCTCACTCCTCCAGCCTTGGAGTTGATTTTAGATAATTTCCTGTTCTCCCACCTCTTGGAAGTATTCCACGGCACGCTGAGCAGACACTTTTAGTCAAAAACGCCTATAAATAGCTGATTTTCCTGCTTGCTGCCTTCTCTCTAAGGCTCTCGCAAAGGAGGTGAAACAAATCCACCAGAAACAGGAGCTCTCAGTGAGGGGTATGCAGCGAGGCTTGTGAGAAATCAGATCCACGGGCTGAAAATTGCTGTGTAGGTCGCTGTGCCATCTTTGACTTATGCAACCACTGCACAGAAAGGGAAATATTTTATTTCATGCCAGATGATCTCATGACTGAACAGTCAATCAAAAATGTCTCATATGGAGTTCCGTGCATTAAAAATATGCACTTTGACTCCCATGCTACTGTTTTTTAAAATCCCCAAACCGCTATCAGATTCCATTTATAAATCTAGATAATCGATCCCTGTAGTTATTCCATGGTGGGAATTTTTTTAACTGTTTTCCCATTTCTCCTTCCAACTGCCCTAGCTCACAGAGGGCTTTTACTGGCTGCCTTCTCTCTTGTCTCCTATGCCCCACCTCCCCATCATCATCACCACCAAACCTCTTGGAGTGAGATCATGGAACTTCCTGGAAGACTGTACCTCCATTTGGCAAAACCTTAACATCTTCCTTCACTGATTTTACTAAAACAAACCTTAGTTATCAGATATGTGAGATTAATTTTATGCCCTCTACTTCCACCTCCCCATCGTCTGCACCCTCCGTAGCAGAACCGAGCTCAGCAGTGGTCTCTCCTTCTCCTCCCTTCGTCTTCTCTCTTATTTCCCCTTGATTTTTAGGTAGCTATTTTATTGAGTAATTTGATATGGAAGCCAAATCCAAAACCGTCTGTTTTCAGATGAGTCAACTGAGGTCTGGTGAGATGAGCTGGCATTCCTGTGGCCCCTCAGTCGTAGCGAGTGGTGGAGTGGCAGTAACAGTCACAAGGTCTTCCCTGGTTCCTCTTCATTCTGACACTTCTTCCTCAGTCACCTAACAAGAAGTGTTGAGTTACCTTGGTGTAATTCTCAGCACACTGTCTTGGCTCAGGTTCCCACTATAGTCACTGGGTCTATGTGCTTCCGGCCTGTGCCTATCTACCGCCAAGAGTTTAGAGGTGACATCTCCTTCTACCTTTCTTCTTTATTAGCTCCCAGAGAACAGGCACAGTTCAATAGAAGCAGGTGCCTGGAATGATTCAAAATGTCACTAAACCCAGTGCCTTTTCTACTTTTTAACCATAGAATTTTGTATTCAGATAAAGCAAAATATATAAGACAATTCAAAACAGAGCTACTCACATTGATACAAGAATAGGGGACTCCACATCCTCATCCCCTTACCTCCTGGCCCATCCTGTACCAAGTTTTGCACAGTTTGAAAACTCCTACCCATTTCTTTCCCACTATACAATCTAAGCTATGAAAGAGTTTAATGATCCAGGGGAGGAAATTTCTGAATCTACTCCTGATAAGACCGCTTCTAAGAAATCAGATACATCAGGAAAACCCTGATAAAGTCCAGAAATATTGGCTAACTATCCCCAGTTACCTATCCCAAGTACGTTAAGTGTAATTAGCAACAGCAGCAGCAGCAGCAGCTCTCCCAGGCTACAGTCCTGGTGAACTTGCCCTTTATTTTAAAAAAAAAAAAAAAAAAAATTGATTATGGGCTTCCAAGATTTTTTGATTGACTCAGGCTATAAAAATCACTTTGGGGCTTTAAACTTTTCAATAGACAAATTCTTTTTTAAAAAAAAATTCTACTGAGATATAATTCACATAGCACACAATTCATCCAATGTACAATACTGTGATTTTTAGTTTACTCACAAAGTTGTACAACCATTACCCCAATCAATGTTAGAATATTTTCATTACCTCAAAAAGAAACTCCATAATTTTTAGTAATAATTCCCCATTTATCTTACCCACCATTCTGTCCTCTCATCCCCCATCCACAAACAATTGGTCATCTACTTTCTGTCCCCGAGTTTTCCTATTCTGGACATTTTTCCCTCTAATCTAATTGCACTTACATATGCTTTGACCAAGATCTCCCCATCTTCCCTCCACAACCACCTAAGCTTCTGATAGCTACCACTCTACTCTCAACTTCCATGAGATCAACTTTTTCAGATTTCACATACGAGTGAGATCATGTTCTGACCAATTTCATTTAACAGACTGTTATCCAGTTTTATCCTGTCATTTGCAATGACATGATTCTGTTCTTTTGTGGCTGAACAGTAATGTGTTGCATGTATACCACACTTTTCTTGATCCATTTATCCACTGATGCACACTTAGGTTGATCCACATCTTGGCTGTTGTGATTACTGCAGTAAACATGATGATGCAGACATTTCTTTGACCTACTGATTTCATTTCCTTTGGAGAAATATCCAGTAGGATTGCTGGAGCTTACAGTAGTTCTGTTCTTAATATCTTGAAGAAATCCTTTAAGGTGCTTTTATGGCTGTACAAATTTTTATTCCCACCAACAATGCATAGCGTTTCCTTTTCTCTATATATTCAACACTTACCTTTTGTCTTCTTGATAATAGCCGTTCTAACAGGTGTGATGGAATATCTCAGTGTGATTTTGATTTGTTTTCCTGATGTTAAATGATGTTGAACATTTTTTCATACACATTTTGATGTTTCCTTTTGAGAAATATCTATTTAGATATTTTGCTCATTTTTAAATAGGATTATTTGGTTTTTGCTATTGAGTTGAGTTCCTTATAAATTCTGGAAATTACTGCCTTATCAGATGTATAGTTTGCAAGCATCTTCTCCCATTCCATAGATGGTCCCTTCATTGTTGGTGTTTTTTCCTTGCTGTGCAGAAGGCTTTTTGTTTCATGTAACCTCACCTGTCCTTTCTGCTTTTGTTTCCTGTGCTTTAGAAATCATGTCCGAAAGCTCATTGACCAGATCAACAGCATAGAGCTTTGCCCTGTGTTTTCTTCTGGTACTTCCATAGTTCCAGGTCTTGTCTTTAGGTCATTAGTCCACTTTGAGTTGATTTTTGTAGGATGGTACAAACTTTTTGTTTGATGGTAGGATGTATGGGTCTCCTTTCATTTTTCTGCATATGGATGTCCAGTTTTCCCAAACCTATTTATTTACTAGGCCACCGTCCTATCCCTATAGTCTGAGACATCTTTGTCAAAAATCAGCTGTCCTTAGGCCCGGGCTGTAGCTCAGTGGTAGAGCGCCTGCCTCAAATGTGTGAGGCACTGGGTTCGATCCTCAGCTCCACATACAAAATAAAGATACTGTGTCCACCTGCAACTAAAAAAATTTTTTTTTAAATCAGCTGTCCATAAATGCTTGAATTTATTTCTAGGCTCTCTATTCTACGTGTCTGTTTTCATGCCTTTTACATTTGTCTAAAGAATTTTTTTATATTTTCCTTTTAATTTCTTCATTGTCCATCAATTATTCAGGAGCATGTTGTTTAATTTTCATGTGTTTATACATTTTGAATTTAGGTAGTATGCCTCCAACTTTGTATTTTATTGTTGTTTGTTTGTTTGTTTGAGATCACTTTGTCTATTTGAGGTTTTTCTTAGTACCATACAATTTTAGTATTGTTTTCTCAATTTCTGTGAAGAATAGCATTGGTATTTTGATAGTAATGGTGTTGAATCTGTAGACCGCTTTGGGTAGTAAGGCCACTTTAAAAATGTTTATTTTTCTAGACTATGAACTTGAGATATCTTTCCATTTATTTGTTCTTATTCAATTTCTTTCATCACTGTTTTATAATTTTCAGTGTAGAAACCTTTTACCTCTTTGCTTGAATTTATCCCTAAGTATTTTTTTCAGCCACTGTAAATTACATTGTTTTCTTAATTTTTTTCAGATAGTTCACTATTAGTGTACAGAAATGCTGCTTATTTTTTGTGTGTTGATCTTGCATCCTGAAACTTTTCTGACTTCATTTATTGGCCCATGAAGTTTTTTGGTGGAGTTTTTAGGGTTTTCTGTATTATAAGATTATGTCATTTGCAAAGAACTATTGAGTTTTTATTATGAAAAGATGTCGAATTTTGTCAAATGCTTTTTCTGCATCTATTAAAGTGATCGATAAATGAATTAAATGTTCTTCATTCTGTTAATGTGAAGTATCACATTTATTGATTTGCATATATCGGACCATGCTCACGTGCCTAGGATGAATCCCAATTGATCATGATAAACAATCTCTTAAGTGCACTGTTGAATTTAGTTTGCTGGAAAATTTTTTTGAGAATTTTTATATCTATGCTCATCAGGGATATTGACCTGTAGTTTACTTTGTTAGTTGTGTCCTTATCTAATTTCTGTACCAGAACAATCCTGGCCTCATAGAGTAAGTTTGGAAATATTTCCTCCTCTTCAATTTTTTGGAATAGTATGAAAAGAATCAATATTAGTTCTTCTTTAGAAGTTTGATAGAATTTGGCAGTGAAGCCATCAGGTTCTGGCATTCATTTCCTTATAAGTAAATCTTGGTAGGTTGTACATGTCCAGGAATTTATTCATTTTTTCTAGGTAATCCGATTTGCTGGCAAGTAACTGATCATCATGACTTCTAATGATTCTTTGTGTTTCTGTGGTATCAGGTGTAATGTCTCTCTTTCATCTCTGATTTTATCGTTTGAATCTTATCTCCTTTTCCTATTCTAGCTAAAAATTTGACAATTTAGTTTATCTTTTCAAAAGCCATCTCTTTGTTTTATTGATCTTATGTTATTTTTTTTAAGTCTCTATTCCATTTATTTCTATTTTGATCCTTATTATTTCATTCCTTCTGATAATTTGGGCTTGGATAGGAATGGAGCCACCATTTGAGCCAGCTGTCCCACTCCTTGGTATATATCCAAAGGATTTGAAATCAGCATATTACAGTCACATAGCCACATAAATGTTTATAGCAGCATAATTAACAATAGCTGAGCTATGGAGACAACTTAGGTGCCCTTCAGCAGATGAATGGATAAAGAATGTATAGTATATGTGCTTAATCATTAAGAAGAACAATTTTTATGGGCTGGGGTTGTGGCTCAGTGGCAGAGCACTTGTCTAGCATGTGTGAGGCACTGGGTTCAATTCTTAGCACCACACATAAATAAATAAATAGATAAATAAATAAATAAATAAAATAAAGTTTCATCAACAACTAAAAAAGATTTTAGAAAAAAGAATGACTTTATGACATTTTCCAGTAAATGGATGGATCTGGAGACTATCATGCTAGGTGAAATAAGCTAGTCCCAAAAAGCCAAAGGTCAAATGTTTTCACTGATACATGGAAGCTAACCCCTAATAAGGGAGAAGGAAGGGAAGAATAGAAATTCATTGGATAAGACAAAGGAGAATGAAGGGAAGGGAAAGGATGGGAAAAGGAAAGACAGTGCAATGAATCTGACATAATTTTCCTATGTACATATATGAATATACCATAGTGAATCCCACCACCTTGTACATCCACAAGACTGGGATCCTAACTAGAATAAGACATATTCCATTCTTGCATAAATATATCAAAATGGATTCTACTATTATGACCTAAAAAGAACCAGTAAAAAAATGGGGGTTTAATTTTTTTTTCTAGTTCCTTGAGGTACTATGTTAGGTTATTTTTTGAGGTCTTCTTCCTTGTGTAGGTGCTTATTGCTATAAACTTCCCTCTTAGCACTGCTTTTGCTGTATCCCATAGGTTTTGAAATGTTGTATTTCCATTCTCATTTGTCCAAGGAATTTTTTTAATGTTTCCTTTAATTTCTTCATTGACCCATTAGTTATTCAGGAGAATGTGATTTAATGTCCATGAATTTGTATAGTTTCCAAAGTTCCTCCTGCTGTTGATTTCTAGTTTTATACTGTTGTGGTCAGAAAAGATACTTGATGTGACTTCTATCCCTTAAATTTGTGAAGACTTGTTTTATGGCCAAGTATATGATCTATCCTGGAGAATGGTTCATGTATATTTTGCAGTTGCTGGGTGGAATATTCTGTAAATATCTGTTAGGTCTATTGGTCTGGAGCGCAGTTTAAACCTGATGTTTCTTTGTTGATTTTTCTGTCTAAATGGTCTGTCTGATGCTGAAAGTTGGGGGTTGGAGCCCTCTGCTGTCATTTTATTGCAGCATATCTCTTTCTTTAGATCTATTAATATTTGACTTCAGTATTTAGGTTCTCTGGTGTTGGTTGTGTATGTGTTTATAATTGCTCTATCCTCTTGCTGAATCCATTCATTATGTAATGACCTTCTTTGTCTCTTTTCACAGTTTTTATTTAAAGTCTATTTATCTGATGTAAGTATAGCGCCTCCTACTCTCTTGGTTTTCATTTGCATGGTACATATTTTTCCATCCCTTCACTTTCAGTCTCTGTGTCCTCACAGGTAAAATTAGTCTCCCGTAGGCAGCATATAATTGGGTCTTGTTTCTGTTCCATTCAGCTAGATATGTCTTTTAAATGTAAAATTTAATCCACGTCCATTCAAGGTCATTATGGATAGCTAAGAACTTATTTCTGCCATTTTGTTAATTGTTTTCCATTCGTTTTGTGGATCTTTTATTCCTTGCTTACTGTATTACTTATGGGCAAGTTCTTATGCGACCTTCATACCTTCTTCCTCAGTGTGACCCAAAAAAGAGGAATTGACTTTTCTAAGAACACACAGGACCCCCGATTCAGTCTAATGCTTGTTACATGTTACCATATTGAATGTCATTTGATCTTCATCCTATGCTACATCTACTTTTGTGTGATAATGAATAATGATAAAAATAAGAAGATGAAAGAGAAGGAAGAAAAGGATAAAAAGAAAACATAACTTATTGAGAAAGTTCTATGAACTATGCTAAGCATAGGTTGTTAAGCATACATTGTTCCTGCATTGTCTTTATTTCTGAGGTTTCTGAGTAGTTGTTCTTACACTTGTTTTATATGATGAGGAGGGTGATATATTTACTCAAGATTGTATTACTGATAAGTAACAGAACTGAGATTTACACCCTGGTTTGGCTGACTCTGAAGTCTGTTCACTTTGCACTATGAACTTTGTAAGCATTTCCTTTGGTCTTTTCCTGAAGGACTTTTTTGTTCGAATTTATTTTAATAACAATCACAATTATTGGCTATAGTTTTAAAAACAAGTTCTACCTCTGACATTACATGTATAAACCTAAATCTAGTTTGGAAAGTGACCGTGTTTGAAAACAAAGGGGTACATGAGATTCATTTGCAAAGTCAGATATATAAAGGTTAAGTTGCAATAGAACCATATTATTTCATGGAACTGGAAGATAATATCTCAACTTGTGAAAGGACCATCACTCAAGGCTCATATTGCTTATTTGTTTGTTTGTTTCAGTAAAAAAACAATTGATCCCAAGAGACTACCCACCTGATTGTAGTTTGTAGCATTTTAATAGCACTGTAAGTTTCTTATGTTCAAAGAAGACATGTCTGCCCATTTAAAATCCCATGCTGGGTTTAATTTGGTGATGTTTGCTTCTGTGAGAAGTGATTTCACTGAAATGACCAGGAAGTAGGGTGGGAATCCCCAACCCCAAATTCTCTAGAAGTCAATGCGACTTTATATTTTGCCTGCTCTTACCTTTTAGGAGACCGGATATTTATTTTTCAGGTAGAGTGTGAACAATTCTGTGGGCATGAGCACCATATATTCCAGCATGTTAACTAAAGCTTTGGGAAGTTTGCCAGTTTTACTGTATGTTAAAATACCACACCAAGTCTGAAGGAAAAGATATGTTTTACTAAAGATCTACACTTAGAATTCCACTTAGTTACCTATAAAAGTGTAACTGAATTAGTGAGTCACATAATATCCAATGTGGAATTGTTACACATGCCTGCTTTTAGAGTTGGCTGCAGGTACCCAATGCATAAATAGTACTGCTGGGAACCCCAATAGAATTTAAACTAAATCCCTATAATAAAATGGCAAACTAGAGTGGTCAGACTTTGGGAATCCAGCGGAATAAGAATCATACTCGACCATGAAGTTGAAGTCAACGTAATCTGTATTATCCCACTTCTTACCTTATTTTGGGTTTTTCCTCATGTACATGCATCACATCTCAAATAATTCTAGTAAATTCTTATTTAATACTCATTCCTCTTTGTTTAAACCAGATGAAACTAATTTAAACTGATGGATATGGTCTTAATATATTCCACAGCTTCCACTTTCTTTCTCTCGTTTCAATATTTTATAAAATATCTCCATGCATAAGAATGAAAAGTTAATTATTCACTTAACAGAAAATTGTTAGGAAAAAAGAAATGAAAAAAGTCACTAAAATTAAATCATGCCAATTTATCTGATTTATGTTTTTGAAGGTGTTATTAGTTTAATGGGTGAATGGAGTGTAGCATTGTATTTCTTAGCTCCAACCAGCTGTGAATTCACCCAACTAGCATAAGACCGTCCCTTGACATCCTCTGATCCACAGATGTATAGTGAAATTTTTTTGTTTCAAAGTTTAATAAGAATTATTCTGAACAACCCTTTCATTCAACCAAGATTTGAACCCAGACTGAACTTTGGGGACGGTGACTAGATACAGGTGGAAAAGAGAAGGACCCATCTGGGGAAAGGAAGGAACAAACAGATGAGTGACAGATGGCCCAACTGGTGGAAGTCAGTAAATGGAGGAGTCATGCTCCAGTTGACAAGATGCTATGTAACTTTTTTTTTTCTTAAATACTCAAATT
Organism: Sciurus vulgaris; assembly: GCF_902686455.1. Taxonomy (NCBI): domain Eukaryota; kingdom Metazoa; phylum Chordata; class Mammalia; order Rodentia; family Sciuridae; genus Sciurus; species Sciurus vulgaris. Next base: position 43,786,418 of record NC_136474.1, read on the forward strand.
TCCTGAAAAGGGAAGATATGCTATAGCTTGGCAACTAAGCCAAAGCAAATGAATCTCTGGGCAGCATTTCTAAGGACAATAAATGATGTGAGGACAAGAAGAGATAAGGCAAGGAACCCTCAGAGAGGCAGGGAGGGTGCAGATTCCTGATCCAGAAGGAAGGCTATAAGCCCCAGAGGCAGAGGGGCTGACCAGGCCCTAGAGAAGATGTCCAGGGAGGCAGCACAGCACCCTTGGGGAGGGAAAATATCCTCCAATTCATAGAGCGCCATTGCACCCAGGATCAACACCAGCTGGCAGGATGGAGTCACATGGATACTGTGGGTAGCTGTAGCAACACTGTGCACCCAGAGAATTTATTTATTTATTTTTTTTAATGAGATTTATTTTTTATTTGTTCTTTTTAGTTCTACATGACAGTAAAATATATTTTGACACATCATACACACGTGGAGTATAACTTTCATTGTTTTTTTTTAATTCATTTGTATTGTAAACAAATGGGATACATCTTGTTCTCTGTACATGAAATAGAGGCATACCATTTGTGTAATCATACACTTACCTAGGGTAATAGTTTTTGATTCATTCTGTTATTTCCCCCCCCACTCCTCCCACCCCTCTTATCCCTCTATACAGTCCCTCCTTCCTCCATTCTTGCCCCCTATATGTGTCATCATCCGCTGATCAGTGAGATCATTCATCCTTTGGTTTTTTGAGATTGGTTTATCTCACTTAGCATGATATTCTCCAACTTCATCCATTTGCCTGCAAATGCCATAATTTTATTATTCTTTATGGCTGAGTAATATTCCATTGTATATATATATACCACAGTTTCTTTATCCATTCATCAATTGAGGGGCATCTAGGTTGGTTCCACAATCTGGCTATTTTGAATTAAGCAGCTATGAACATTGATGTGGCTGTATCTCTGTAGTATGCTGATTTTAAGTCCTTTGGGTATAGGCCGAGGAGTGGGATAGCTGTGTCAAATGGTGGTTCCATTCCAAGTTTTCTAAGGAATCTCCACACTGCTTTCCAGAGTGGCTGCACTAATTTGCAATGTATGAGTGTACCTTTTTCCCCACATCCTCTCCAACACCTATTGTTGCTTGTATTCTTGGTAATCGCCATTCTAATTGGGGTGAGATGGAATCATAGGGTAGTTTTGATTTGCATTTCTCTTATTACTAGAGATGTTGAACATTTTTTCATATGTTTGTTGATTGCTTGTAGATCTTCTTCTGTGAAGTGTCTGTTCATATCTGTAGCTCATTTGTTGATTGGCACCCAGAGATGTAGATGTAACTGGGGCCACACTGGGAACACCAAAAGTTCACAGCATGAGAAGAGTGGAGAGAACAGCTTGTGAAGATAACCCCAGGAAAATGAATGGTTTATTATTACACCAAAACATAACTCCTAGGGATGTACTTACTAGAGTGGAAAGATTTTTTTTCTAACAAAGGCATTCGATCTCAAGTAGGGTGAGGAGCTGCTTGGTATTAAAAGTGTATAATGAGGGTGAGATGTAGCTTAGGGGTAGAGTGCTTGCCTAACATGCATGAGGCTCTGGGTTCAAGTCCCTATACTTTGGGGGGAAAAATTGGGTAATGAGAGACTGGATGAGCATGTCATGGGTAGAGCAAGGGACATTTCCCTATTGGTGAAATTAGGGCTAATGACCCATAGGGCTTCTTTTAAATCTGATAGTCTCATCTCATGCCATCCATTATGGTGATTGGCCACTAGCCACTGGCAGCTATTTAAACTTCAAAGAAGTTAAATAAAAATTTAAATTGAGTTCCTCAGGCACACTAGCCATAGATCTAGTGATCAATAGCCACGTGCGATTGGCATTTACCACGAAGGACAGCACAGACATAAAACATACCCAACATCAGAGAAAGTTCTATTGCACAACATTCCCCTAGTTTTTTTAATTTTTCTTTTGTCTTTTTTACTATATTGATTTGTAGTAGATTTGGGATTTTCCATAAAAAGATTGTATTTTGTTGACCCACCAGTGGTTGGAAGTGTCCAAACTGACCAGTAGTTTTCTATGTGCCCACATGGGGACTGGGAGCCCCAAGGAGAGGTGAGGGTACCCTGGGAGAACCTCTACTCTTCCACTTACTTCTGGCATTAAATAAATCACTCCACCACTCTTAACATTTCTTGCTTTCTTTACAAAAAAGACTTACCTTGTGGAGTGATTTTGAGGAGTCAGTTATTTAAATTTCAGGTTGAGTATCCCTTATCCAAACTGCTTGGACCAGAAGTGTCTCAGATTTTAGATTTTTTTTTTTTTTTTAAGGTTTTGGGAGGTTTTCCTACATGTAATGAGATTTCTTGGTTCAGGACCCAAGTCTAAACACAAAATTCATTTATGTTTCATAGATACCTTATACATAGCCTCAAGGCAATTTTATACACTAGGTTAAGTGTGCCTACATTTTGATTGAAACCCATCACATGAGGTCAGATGTGGAATTTATCACTTGTAGCACCATATCTGGGATCCAAAAGTTTCAAGTTTCAAATTTAGGATTTTAAGATTAGGGATATGCCACACATAGCTATTTTCCAATAAATACAAACAACTTTTCACTAGAAATATGAGGACTGTCATGGGATCTTGCTCACCTTCTCACACACGTCTTAGTAATCACTCATTGGATGCTGGCCTTGTACCAGGTGCTGACTTCTCCCTTGGCCACCCATCCTGGACCTTTCCCCTCAGGTGCCTGCCCTACTGCTTCTCTGCAGTTTGCACCTGACTCTCCATTTTCTGGCCAGGCAGTACTTTGCATAATATTTCCATTCACACTCTTTGAGTTGTCACTACTGAAGTTCTCTTTTGGATAGTAGTCCTCATCTGGGATTCTCTTGCTTGCTAAAGAAACAAATCAGCAAAACTTTTCTCCTCTTCATGTTTATTTATAAGTTCCAAAGTTTTGGCACCTCTAAGAGTTGCATCTGGGTGCAACATGAACTCTGAAGTTGGCAATGAGTAGTCATAACTTCTCCAGCGAGCCATGCAGCTGGAGCCATTCAGGTTACCGTTTGTATGTTACCTGAGACACTCCTGCCTACCTCACATGCTTCTGCTTTTGACCAAAGGGAACGAGTTTTCTAGAAAGGCTCTTGGAGTTCATTGTGGATTTACATGAATAGTATTTTTCTTTAACCCTGTTTCCTGAGACACATGAGACTCAAACCTTTCCATTGCCCACCGAAAAATTAATGTTCTTGATTTATGGGTGTCAATGTGACTTAATCGTATCATTCTAAATTGAAAGTATAGCTTCCTATTTTAATAATAGGCAGAAGCCTCATGCAATAATAACCAAGATATGCTTTTTTTATATTCTGCTTTAGGAGAACTGGGATTACCAAACACCTGCTGTCTAGTCTCATTTGTTTACTCACCCAACTTGAAATGCATATTTTCTCATATTGCTCTCTGAAACCAAGTGTTCTTTGGTCATCTTTGACACTGAGACAGAGAGAGATTGCTTCCACCCAGAAAGCCAGGAAAATGCCATTGATGGCAGGTGCATTAGAAAATCTCACTGAGGCAGGTTCCCCCACAGCCCTCAAGGAAGAGGGTTTCCAGGACGGCAGCATTGCAGGTGTCCCTTCACAGGCTGGTGCAGAGCCAGTGACACCATACGTTGGACAGACTTCACTCTTTGGTGGAAGCTTGGGGCCAAAATCAAATGCAGACAGGCAAGGCATACCACATCCACCTAATTCATGTGTTTCCAACCTGGGCTGTGAACCCTTAAGGAGTCCAAAGATGCCTCCGATGAACTCCTGAAATTATATAAAAATTTGGGGAGGTAATGTTTGCATTTATCTTCTTGGAAATAATGTTTTTCAGCTTTGATCCTGTCTTCCCTCCCCCCAAAAAAGTCATAAACTATGAAATTTTAAAAATTAGTTAATTTTCCCTGAAAAATTAGTTAACTTTCCATCCAAAAGTGATGGTCTTCCTTCTTCCTTGCAATAATAGCTCATTAGAAAAAATTAGGGGTGGGGCTGGGGAGAGAGCTCAGTCCGCGGAGTGCTTGCCTTGCATGCACAAGGCCCTGGGTTCGATCCCAAGCACCGCAAAAAAAAAAAAAAAAAAAAAAAAAAAAAAAGAAAAAGAAAAAGAAAAAGAAAAATTTGGGGGTTATAATTTTGGAGTAATTTGAGGATGTGCAGTTTTTAAGGAATTATTATTTGTGGGTGAATATTATCAGGAATAAGCATATACTCTGTTGGAACCTGGAGGTTTATTGTAAAGGAGATTTTCCTGAGTGATCATTTCAGTTCAAGAAACAAATAACCAAGGATCTGCTTACAGACAACAACTAACGCTAAAAGGAGAGGGAAATTCAAAGACTGGTAAAACTATCCTTACTCTCAGATAGATGATAGTCTAGTGGAACATTAAATAGATACAAATAAAATACAAGGCAAATAAGAAAAAGCATAAAGATATCTGAAAAAAGTGTATGGAGATTTATAGGAAATTCAAACCTATATTTTAGGAAAGGAGGATAGAAGAGAACATTTCCCCTATTTGAGATACTTTAAAGTTTTGATAGCATTTCTATGGCAGTGTATTGGGAGAGATCGCCCTTCGTGCTTTCCCATTATTTGTTAATGTCTCAATGATTCAGCCCTGTATTCCTCATGCCTAACACAAGGCCTAGCAAATACAACTTATGTGTATGTGCATGGTTGACTCTCTGGGTTGATGGACAGAGGAGGTGGCAAGCAGGATGCAATGAAGACCAAAGACAAGGGAGGGAAAAGAATGGAAGAACGAGACCACATGACATCACAGTCGTTGTACCAGGAATCAGCCAGCCCAGCTCAGTCTGACAAGAGAGCAGTTGGAGAGAAGGTCAGAAAGGCAGAATGTCTGTGGGTCAGAAGACCGGGCACAGCTTGGCTGGGCTGAATCCTGGGCTCAGGGCATCCCAAGACAGAAGTCAAGGTGCAGCCAGTCTGTTTCTTTATCTGGAGACACTGGAGAAGATTCTGCTTCCAAATGCAATCAGGTGATGGCAAAACTTACTTCTTTGCAGTTATGCAATTGAGGTCTCTTCCTCTTCTTCTTAAAGCTGACAAACGGAACGTTGAATCTTCACCATTTGAATCACACCAGTGTCTTCTGCCACAACCTCTCTGACTCCCTCTTCTACCCTTGGCCAGAGAAAACTTTTTTTCATTTTCTTTTATTATTTTACTTTTTTATTACTTTATGATGTTAAAATAGGCATAATATAAAACTGTTAATTTAAGGGCCGATATAATTGTCTTGGGTCCACCCAGATTAAGCCAAGGTATTTGTCTGTTTTTAAGGTCTCTGATTAGTAATCTTAATCTGCAAAGTCCCTTTACTGTGCGACATAAATTCTTGGGCATGACACCAGGAGGTGAAGATTATGGGAGCCAAAATTCTGTCTTTTATGAGAATTATCAACAGAGTCAATGTGGATGGTAAATTAGTGTAGAGACCACCTACTCTGAAAGCCATGCAGTTCAAAGTTCAAGGTATAAGTTCTGGGAAGAGCAAGAACAGCTTTAGTGCCAGAAAAGTAGTGTTCAAATTCTGTTTTTTACTAATTATATAACTTTGTGTTTTTTAACTTCTCTCTGCCTTGGTTCCCTCCTTTGTAATATGGAGAGAGCAGAAACACCTATCACTCATGGTTGTTGAAAGCATTAAATGAGTTAACACGTAACACAAAAGGCCTGGAATAATGGTTAGAAAGGCAACATTATATAATGCCTCAATAAATGCTACTATTATTGAGCCTGAAAACCCAGTCGTGACAGTGTGAAAGAAAACAAGAACAGATTTAAGAAGATGCTATCAAAAACCTACCAACCAAGAAAAGCCTGGATCCAGACAGATTCTCAGTCAAGTTCTACAAGACTTCAAGGAACTAATACCAATATTCCTCAGAGTATTCCATGAAATAGAGAAGGAGGGAACCCTTTCAAACTCATTTTATGAAGCTAGTATCACCCTGATACCAAAAACAGACAAAGATGCATCAAGGAAAGAAAACTTCCAACCAATATCCCTGATGAACATAGATGCAAAAATTCCAATAAAATTCTGGCAAATTGCAAACAAAAACTTATTAAAAAGATAGTGCCCACAATCAAGTGGGGTTCATTCATCCCAGGGATGCAAGGTAGGTTCAACATATGGAAAATCAATAAACATAATACATCACATCAATAGCCTTAAAGATAAGAACCATATGATCATTTCGATAGATGAAGAAAAAGTATTCGATAAAATACAGCACCCCTTCATGTTCAAAACACTAGAAAAAAATAAGGATAGGAGGAACATACCTCAACATTGTAGAGGCTATCTATCCCAAACTCAAGGCCAATATCATTCTAAATGGAGAAAAACTGAAAGCATTCCCTCTAAAATCTGGAACAAGTCAGGGATACCCTCTTTCACCACTTCTATTCAACGTAGTCCTTGAAACTCTAGCCAGAGCAATCAGACAGATGAAAGAAATTAAAGGGATTCAAAGGGGAAAAGAAGAAATCAAACTATCACTATTTGCCAATGACATGTTTCTATATTTAGAAGATCCAAAAAATTCCACCAGAAAACTTCTAGAACTCAAAAATGAATTCAGCAAAGTAGCAGGATGTATAATCAATACCCATAAATCAAATGCATTTCTATACATAAGTAATGAATCCAGTGCAAGAGAAATTAGGAAAACTACCCCATTCACAATAGCCCCCCCCCCAAAAAAAATACTTGGGAATCAATCTAATAAAAGAGATAAAAGACCTCTACAATGAAAACTACAGAACACTAAAGAAAGAAATTAAAGAAGACTTTAGAAGACGGAAAGATCTCCCATGCTCTTGGACAGGCAGAATTAATTGTCAAGATGGCCATACTACCAAAAGTATTATATAGATTCAATGAAATTTCTATTAAAATCCAAATGTCATTCTTCATAGAACTAGAAAAAAGCAATCACGAAATTCATTTGGAAGAATAAGAGACACAGAATAACCAAAGCAATACTTGGCAAGTAGAGTGAAGCAGGAGGCATCACAATACCAAACCTCAAACTACACTACAAAGCTATGTAACAAAAACAACATGGTATTGGCACCAAAATAAACAGGTAGACCAATGGTACAGAATAGAAGACAGAGACAAACCTACATAAATAGTTTTCTCATACTAGAAAAAGAGGAAAACATACAATGGAGAAAAGATAGCCTTTTCAACAAGTGGTACTGGGTAAACTGGAAATTTATATGTAGCAAAATGAAATTAAATCCCTATCTCTCACCCTGTGCAAAACTCAACTCAAAATGGATCAAGGGCCTAGGAATTAGACCAGAGACCCTGCACCAAATAAAAGAAAAAGTAGGCCCAAATCTTCATCATGTTGTTTTAGGACAAGATTTCCTTAATAAGATTCCTAAAATGCAAGAAATAAAATTAAGAATCAATAAATGGGATGGATTCAAACTAAAAAAGCTTTTTCTCAGCAAAGGAAACAATAACATGAAGAGAGAGCCTACAGAGTGGGAGAAAATCTTTACCACACGCACTTCAGATAGAGCTCTAATCTCCAGAATTTATAAAGAACTCAGAAAACACCAAAAATACAAAGAACCCAATCAATAAATGGGCTAAGGAACTGAGTGGGCACTTCACAGAAGAAGATATGCAGTCAATCAACAAATATATGAAAAAATGCTCAACATTGCTAGTAATTAGAGAAATGCAAATCAAAACTACTCTAAGATTTCATTTCACTCCAGTCATAATGGCAATTATTAAGAATACAAGCAGTAAGTGTTGGCAAGGATGTGAGGAAAAAGGCACACTCATACATTGCTGGTGGGAATGCAAATTGTTGCCACCACTCTGGAAAGCAGTATGGAGATTCCTTAGAAAACTTGGAATGGAACCACCATTTGACCCAGCTATCCCACTCCTTGGTCTATACCCAAAGGACTTAAAATCAGCATATTACAGTGACACAGCCACATCAATGTTTACAGCAGCTCAATTCACAATAACTAGATTGTGGAACCAACTTAGATGCCCTTCAATAGATGAATGGATAAAGAAAACACAGTATATATACACAATGGAATATTTTTCAGTCTTAAAGAAGAATAAAATTATGGCATTTGCAGGTAAATGGATAGAATTGGAGAATATCATGCTAAGTGAGATAAGCCAGTCCCCAAAACCCAAAGCTCAAATGTTTTCTTTGATAAGTGGATGCTGATACATAATGGGGGTGGAGAGTAAGGGAAGATTGGATTGGGCAGAGGGGAATGAGGGGAGGAGACAGGGCAGGAGGGTAGGAAAGATGGTGGAATGAAACAGACATCATTACCCTTATACATGTATGATTGCATGAATGGTGTGACTACATCCTGTACAACCAGGGAAATGAAAAGTTGTACTCCATTTGTGTACAATGAATCGAAATGCATTCTACCCTCATATATAATTAAATAGAACAAATTTAAAGATAAAAAATAACAGATTTAACAGATACTGCAGAAGTTGCTGTTAGAAATCACAATTCTTAAGTCAAACTTTTGAGAAACTAAAATTCTATACTATCTGTATTAGCATCCTATGGCTGCTATAACAACCACAAACTTATGGTTTAAAAGAACACAACTTTATTTTTATTTTATTTTATTTTGTACTTGAATTTTTTTTTTTTATTTTTACAGACTTGATTATGCTCTATAGTATAGTTTAAGGTCTGGTATTGTGATACTTCCTGCTTCACTCTTCCTGCTCAGGTTTATTTTATTTTTTATTCAATATGTAATAATTGTACATATGAATAAAGTTCAGCATGACATGTGAACACATGCATATAGCATGCACTGATAAAAGCCAGCCGCCATTTATGTACCCTCCCACCACCCACACACCCTTCTCAGTCTCTGGTAATCTCTTCCTGATACATGAGAATTCAGTAGCTTCACCCACTTTTCTTCCTACAATTAAAATGCTCTTAGTTTCATCTGAAAGTAGTGTTCCTTTCTTTGAGACGTTATACCTGCCAATGTTTATCATGTGAAAGTTCCTTCAGTGCGTTTTTCAGAGCAGAGGGGTCTTCCTCTAGACAATATTGAATTTATTGGGTCCAGATTCCTCTTTGCCTATGAGTCACATATTTATGGCTTCTTTTTATTTGAAATTTTTATTATTCTCTTAATAAATCATTTTCTTCTTATACTAATTTCTCATATCATTTAAATCCCTTCCAGTGTCTATAAATGTAAATGCAGATGATCTCTGACTTATGACTGTCTGACTTACAATTTTAAGTACTTTTATTAGTGCATTATAGTTTTACCCAATAGTGGGGTTCATTTTGACATAATCATACATGCCTGGAATATATGCTTCAATTCTCAGTGCTTCCTTTTTCCCTGTCCTCCTCCCTCCCCTGTTCCCTTTTCTCTATTCTATTGGTGTTCCTTCTATTTGTTTATCGCTCTTTAATTGCTGCTTTATTAATATACATAAAGGTAGAATTCACTGTAATATATTCATATATGCACATACCATAATTTGGTCAATATCATTCTGCAGTTCCTCCCTTTTTTGGACTTTCTTTCTCATGTGCCAAAGTGACATTCATTCAGTAGAAACTGTACTTCAAGTCTTGAGTTTGGATCTTTTTTCTGAGCTAGTGATATGCTTAATGATGCTGTCTCTGGACAGTGGCAGTGAGCCACAGCTCCTGGTCAGTCACACAATCATGAGGGGAAATGACTGAGACTCCACAGACACTGTGTTACTAAGTAGAATGTTCAGTAGGTTAGGTTATGTTTTCAATGTATTGTGTCCTGACGTTATAGCCCATCTCGTAGGGTGCTTGCCTAGCACGTGCAAGGGCCCGGGTTTGAATCCCCAGCTCCACGGGCGACTAAAAAAAAAAAAAAAAAAAAAAAAAAAAAAAAACGCTTCAACATATTCAACATATGGTGGGTGTGTTGCAGTGGAACCCCATCCTACCTCAGGGAGCATCTGTACATAGTGTATTTTTAGTATAATCACTTTTTAAATTATTTTTTGTTGTAGATGAACACAATGCATTGATTTTATTTATTTATTTTTATGTGGTGCTGAGGATTGAACCCAGTGCCTCAAACATACTAGGCAATCTCTCTGCCACTGAGCCACAACCCCAGCCCTAATACAATCACTTGTGAGAAGTAAGTGGAAATACTCTGCTAAAATCTGGGACTATAAAGCTGCAATGATCTCATTCTTTCCCTTAAGGAACTCTTCTTATACTGAGCAGAAAAGGAGCCTGCTGGTGAGAATTTTTTAGATAGGGAAAAAAAAAAAAAAAAAACATTTTAAGTATAGAATTGACTGATCTTGGAGATGGGTTGACTCATCTGTCAGGAATGTGAAGAGTAGAAATGGTGATCAGTTTATAGTTTGAAAAACTGGGTGCACGTCAGTACTTTCAACTGAGATAAATAAGACGAGTCAAATAGTAAGTTTGGATGGGGAAGATGATGTCATTCTAGCCATGCTGAATCTCATGCACTTATAGCATATCAAGTTGAAGATGCCCCCACAGGCAAGCTTTCATTTATTCAAATGCTGTTCTAGACGTTATTACAGTCAATGAGACTGTAGTTCAGGCTAAGCTAGAAGTGATAAAGAGAGAAGTAAAGGTAACTTTCTACCATATCTTAAATATACCACATTATCAAGAATTGAATGGGGCAGGTGAGAAAGAGGGAGAAGGGAAGGCAGCTGAATTTATGATTTCTGGAGTTCAGGAAGATGTCAGGACTGGAGAAGGTATTTGGAAGTTAGCACATAGGAAGTAGAGAAGAGTTTGACAGTGAATGCGATTGCAGGGGACAGGTGCAAAGGCAGAAGATGAGGCTGTCCCAGTCACTTGCATGGGTTACACAAACAAGAAGCAATAGGGGAGCAATAGCCAGGGTCATAACCATAGGAGGAAATCAGAAAGGTATGGAAGCAGAGGGAGAAGAGGCTTTCAAGAAGCAGGGAAGTTCAACAGGTGGTCCAGCCAGACAGTGAAAAGTCTACGGTGAACTTGGCAATTGCTTAACTATTGACTGCACCAGTGGTTTCTCTAAAGTGATGGGATAATAGTCATTTTGTAGCAGTTTAATAAAAGCTTAATATTTTAATAAGTCTATCATTTTCATGAAAAAATGTATAGCTATTGTAGTATGCAAATAAAATACTCTTAGAATATTCATTTCTCAATCATTTGGCTTTTGAATTTTTTTTTTTAGTTTTCACCATTATGAATAACGCCATAAATATATTTTTCAATGAAAGATGGAAACCTTTTTCTTGTTTTTATTCCCAAATATTGTCAAGTTGAAGAGAAAAGAGCAAGTTAATCTGGCTATCTTAAAATAACTTGAATATTCTAATTTTGCATAATTATTATGCAAAGACATTGTTTACACTTTCTATTTTCAGATGAAGAAAGCTCAAATGTCCAGGCTGTTGTCTCACTTAGAGTGTACACTTCTGAAGCAATCATTTTCTTCTTACTAAATACCAAAACACTCTATTCATGCAGCATCATAGTATGTAATACCAAGCAGAAATCCATTTCCTTTCTTTATATTACAAACAAGTTAATACCCACTAGTAATAGGTTTCTTCAGTTTCAAGTGACTAAAGTAATTTCCCACCTATTAGCTATTTTTGTTGACCTCACTTCACTAGAGTTCCTCAATCTCAGCTTAATTTTAGCAATCACAATTCTCTCATCTAATTAACAAAAAAATGGGGTCATTGCCTCAGTGGCCTGCATTCAACCTTATTTTGACTGGCAATTTTCTAATAATGTCTCACGGTCTTTCCACCCCTATACTTATAATAGGAGTTTCTGTTCCATTGAGTTCATTTCTCTTTCTCCGGTTCTCTTTGCTCTCATTCTGTTTTTCTTTTTCACAATTCTTTTTCTCTTCCTCTTATTTCCTTAGAAACCTAGCCAAGTCTCTTAGTGTTGTAAACTCCTCAGTAAGTGCCCAATTGTTAGTTCCAGAGAAATTCTGGAAGTACACAAGTCAGGCCAAAGGTCATGCATCATGGTAAGCTTTCTGTGCATTAGCAAATGACCTTGGAAAAGGTTGTGTGATATTCACCCAGCAGCACCTCCCATGCTTGGCACCCCTGTAGAAGATGCTTCTCAATTATGAATTCAAACATGCCTCCCTTTTACTTAATTGTAAAACTATCTAGAACATATCTAACTACTCTTCTGCATGGCAGTCCTTCACATATTTAACAGAAATCACTCTTTGCCCCAAAGTCTTCATCACTCTGCCTTCCATGGACCTACTTCCTTAGGAAATTCTTTGAGAACAGGTCTGGAAGTGCTTTCAGCATCCCAACTGACAAATCATATCTTGTCCCAAGAAAAGAAACACCCCTCTGAGTTTATGGTACTATTGTGTGAATGATATTTCAGTTAGGTTCAGATTTCACAGTGCTATGTGAAAATCTTTGGACATGAGCATCCTCCTTCTCTTGGGGTGCTAGTTTGTCCAGTAGCCTCATCAAAATGTCCTCCTGAGTTAAATTTCTGGGAACATTTCTTCATGTCTGATCATGTTGACATATTTCCCCACCCTGTACTGTGTGCACTTGAGCCGTTTAGCATGCGTTGTTATATAGATGTAAACACACCTTCCTAGCCCAGGGTCACTGGCTACTATCATGTAGCTGGGCACTGCTCACCTCTAAGTAGCACCACCTACAAGTAGTTATCTCAGTATTATTTGTTTATTACTGTAAATTTCTAGCAAATGGCAATAGAATCTTGTGGAAGAGACAGATTGTTTCTAATTCACCCACCTAAAAGTGCCATTTGGACTATCAAAAAGAATTCTCACTGTCAAAATTGGAGAACATTAAATCTGAAATCAAATAAATATCTTCCTAAATGTGTTACGTTGTAAATCTTATCATTGTGTCTGATGTATCATCATCATTGAAGCTGATAATTTTAGAGAGGTTAAGAATAAGGCCAAAATAGAAAAGTTTACACTAAACTCTTAGAGAATGTCCTGTTTTCCATGAAATTATTTATGTGCCATTTAGGAAAAACCATTCAATCCATTAGGAATCTCCTATCTAGTCCATATTTCTTCATTATTGTTTTATTACAGGTGTGGCTGTAAGTAATACACTTATAAATTAATAGACATGATTGGGGAAATTCTGTAAAGTATAGAAGAACATAGGGAAGATGAAAATCTACCAGTGAGAACCATTGCCTGCTAACTCTTTTATATTGGTCCTGTTCTTTGAAAAGACTGAAAATATTGAAAACCTCTGAATAAACTCATGGAAGAGGAAAAAGAGAAAGCATGCAATAAACACCGTTAGGACAGGGAAAAAAAGGGAACGTTTACATACAGAGCGGATGTTACATCTAAACATGAAAATAGGAAAAAGAATTTTCCACAGCACATTGAAAAATTGTGTTTAATTTCTTAGAAAAATAAATTGTTCAGAACTCAAAAAAAAAAACCACGAAACCAAAAAAAAAAAAAAAAAAAAAAACCAGAAACCTTAAGTTTAAGTTTAGAATTTGTTCAGAAGGAGAAAACACCAAACTCAGTTAGTTTTATGAAACTTGGAAGGAAAATTTCCTTCCTGCCATATAAAAATTCATGTAGAGCTCACAATAACAATAAAAATAAAAAGATGACCAATTCATTTTAGGATTTAGTGTAGTCTTAAGTGAGATAAAGAAAAGAAAATATGAGAAAGAAAAATTGCAATTTAATTTCTTTCATGGATCTAATGTAAAACTTCTTAATAAACTTGGGAGTAAAATTTAAAAATTATGAACAATGTAAAATAAAATGGCCATATGACTTTTAATTTAGTAATAAAAAGAGGGCTTAACAGAAAGATAATCACTAAGGGCACTACAAGACTGAAAGAGAAAACATGTATGGGTATCTCAAAATAGGAAGAAAAGGTATGTCAAAATATTCAACAGCCATTAATGATTTAATAACCAAACACACACACACACACACAACACACACACATGCACGCACACAAAACACATGAAGAGTAGGAATAAAATTCTTAAAGTCCATCCTAATATAAGAACTTCTTGTCATGTTGGGTCACTAAGGTATTCCTTTTTAAGTTCAAAATAAGACAATAAACCCCTCCTAAAATATACCAAACTAGGTTTTGGCCACTAGTTCTTTTGATGAGATTTTTTTGTTGTTAAATTCATGCTCATCTAGAGTTTCTCCTCTAGTATTTTTCCCTAGACAAGCTCATTTAAGAATTATTACCAAAATTCTCATCACATTCTAAGCTCTTTCTCCTGGTGTCCTCATACGTGAAGGAGAGCTTGCCTGGATGAGAGTCCACCATCCTGCCTCCTTTCCTTGGTGTCTTATAGATAGTCCTGCACTGTGTGCTGCGGTTAGATGTTTCTGTGCAAAGTCTGGTGTCTGCTTCATTTTTCTCTCCCTTAGCTGATATGATTTTTTTGACCGACCACTTAAAGAATTCTTTCCAAAATTTTTTCTAGGGTATGACTTTACACTGACCATTCTGGATGACTGTTCATTGATACAAAAGATACCTTTCAGATAGGTACATTTAAGGTTCTTTTATTTCAGAACAGTTCTCCTGAATTGCATTCCATTGTTTTGACTTTCTTTTTTTGTTTGTTTGTTTGTTTGTTTTTGTTTTTTAAATTATTTTTTAATTTTTTACAGACTGCATTTCGATTCATTGTACACAAATGGGGTTGTTCTGACTTTCTCTTTTGGGGTTTATGACTATGTCCATGTTGAGTCTCCTTTGCCTGGCTTAAATGTACTTTCCTTTCTCTCTAATCCTTCTTTTAAAAAAATACTTTTTTTAGTTGTAGATGGGCACAATACCTTTATTGTATTTATTTATTTTTATGTGGTGCTGAGGATCGAACCCAGTGCCTCACACGTGCTAGGCAAGTGCTTTACCACTGACACACAACCCCAGCCCATCTCTAATCCTTCTCTATGTTTTGTACCTCTGTATCATTTATTTGCTCTTTTTCATTTTTATCTTTGGTGCCTTTCTATTTACCTTCCTTCCCTTCAATTCTACCAATTCCTGTTTCACATCCTGCAGCAATCTGCCAATAACACCCTGTTGATCACTCCATTCTTCCCTGAGTTCTTCTAATTCTACTTTAGGATCTTTCCCTTATAGCTGTAATTGCTTTATTAATTATTCACTTAATAATGAGATTCTGGGCTAGGTACTTAAATCTTATTTCTGACAACATATTTTTCAGATGAGTTTTCATTATCTACAAGAAATTTGTGGCTGCTCTTTTTCACATGTCTTATAGGATCTTCATGTTACTTTTATGTTACTCCCATTTGAATGAGTTGGATTTTCCTAGACAGTTAGAAGGTTCCTGGGGGTGGCAAGGGTAGAGAGTAATTTTCTGACCATCAAGGGCTTCCTTTGTTGCTGTTATAGTTATGAACAGCTCCTTGTGATATGATGTATCTATATAATCACGTGTCCCTTGACACTGAGGACCAAACTTAATTCTGTTCCTCCTCAATTACATCATGATTTACTTCACAGGTTGTCTGACACATGGGGATACAGATTACAGAGTAATTTTCATAAACAGTTTAGAATTTTTCTGGCCCTTAATGAGATGTGCCATTCATCTTCCACCAGTTACATTAACCCCCGTCTTTTCCACAGCGCTTGCCTTCTAGATTAAAGCCCACACTTTTGGGGAGGGAATATTCCTTTGGGGAAGTGAATATTCAATGAATATTTCTGAGCTCTGCTGCAGCATCAAGATCCCTAAAATACCTCCCATCTATTTACCACATTAATCTCACTTCCCTCCGTGGCTTTCTGACTCTGACTTTGGAATTTGGAGATGTTCTGCTGCTTTTGCTAAAAATGTAATTTGTGGGTATTTCTTTTCATTTTGTTCCATTGTTGTTTTTGTTGTTTGGATTGGATTCCAAGAGAAGTGAGCAAATTCAGTTCTTGTGGAAATGGATCCTGTTGGAAATATTTTCCCTCTGTTTTGTTGTTGTTGTTGTTTGTTTTGCTATGAAGATAACTTTGCATAAGGAAATTTGGTGTTTGTGTTTACCTACCAACCAAGTTAATCTTTAAAAATAAAAATAAATTGCATTCAGCTTATCACATTGCTCTCAGCACTCAGAGACCTTCTGTTGAACTACCTATTCTAGAATGAAGCAAAGCTACAAAGTCAAACCCATCAAGCTGCTATGTGTAAATCAAATCTTTTTGAAGATTCAAAAGTCTTGTCCATCTTTAGACTTTTGCTGCCATCCTTACTCACATTGAATCCAGGATCCTACCAAAAGCTCTTGGAGTTAGAATTTGGCATAAAAACTCAATCTTACTGTTTTTAGATGTGTTATCTTTTAAAAAGAATGTCCTAATTGAGAAAATTGAATTTTTAACCTAATAAGTCTTACAATGTTTTAACCCAACATCCTGAATACTGACTTTATAAGAAAAATGTATGTGTTGGGCTAATGGCAGATTTTAATGATGTAGTGCTAAATTGACCAGGGAAAGATACAGAAGGGCCAGATTTTAAACAAGAATATAATACTGATGCCCTTTATGAAACACAAGCTTTGAATCTTTTGCTAGTGGCAATTGTACTCTCATCACCTTCTCACTCCAGCCTACTAATTTAAGAGCTTTGCTATTCATTCATTCAAAAAATTATTAAATATCTACTATTGCTAGGCTCTATGTATACGCAAAATATACAGTGATGATCAGAAAGGTTTTGGTCCAGCTCTCCTGCACCCTATTGTCCAGTGGTGAGATAAACATTATTGAAATCAATCACACAAATGAATGTAAATCTACTACCATGGATATTATTGAATTATTCAGCTCTTCTAGCAAGGTACTGTCTGTAATCAGGGTGGTCCCTGTCTCCATTAAGGGGCACTGTGGCTGAATTCAGCTTCCCACACGACTGAAGTTCTCATGGATTCTAAGGTATATGCGGCTGGCATTTTTTAGCACTGTCCAACAACATCTGCCACCAAAGATCAGGTCAGACTTCCCGGTTCCCAAAACCAAAATGTTTACTCCCTGCCTTTTCTCCCCGCAACATACCCCTTTTTCCTTGCCATATTAGAAGAGTGGCCAACAATAAGTCAGGTCTTACCATAATGAGTTTAATCAAGAGTGAGTCTTTTAAAAGATGCTATGAGTGTAGTGGCCCCTGCACCTTTTGACCTTTCTGCTCCTAAGTAAAAACCTTTCCCAAGTGATCACCTGGCTCAGTCCCTATAAAGGAGATTATGTAAGAGCATATTGATGAGAAGTTCAGCAAAGCATGTCTTAGGAAGTAATGGCTGGGACGGGATCCAAAGGGAGAACTAGCCGAAACCGGATGAGTCCAGGGAATCATGTCTGAAGCAGAAGGACAAGCATATGCAAAGGCAGAAACAAAAGGGCCAGAAATGAGCCTAGTGTGGCTAGATCACCACAAGGATAGGAGATAAGTCTGCGGAGATATGCAGGACTCCATCAGACCATGTTTAAAATGTAAACCTTTAGGTCCTTGTTCATGTGGGAGGGAGGATTGGGGAAGGCTGATATTTACTTTGTCTTTAAAAACATTTCTTTGCAAAGTGTGAAAACAGAAAAGCAATGGAAAAGGAAAACCAATGAGAAGACAAATACAGTATTCTAGGTTTAAAAAAAAAAAAAAAAAAGGTGGCTGGAACTAAGAGGATAACAATGATATTGGGGCAAGTGGGTAGTGTCCAGATTTCAAATCTATGGGATTTGGTGAGGTGGAGAAAGAGGAAAGTGTCCATAAGAGTACTTATGTTCCTGACTTGCATAAAAGTTGGTGACTCCTTCACAGAAGTAGGAAACTCCAGAAGAACCCCAGTATATTTACTCTGGAGGGTAGAGATGGAGACAGAAAGAGTTTGATTTGGAAGGTGCCATGAATGCAGTGTTTTGAAGTATTTAAATGAAGTTGTCAAGTACCTGAAGTTCATTTGGGAGTTCTGGAAAGATAATATGAATTTATGCAGTATCTGCATTGGAGAAATTTTCCTGTGGTTCAGGTTACTCCTCACCTTGTTTTTTCTTCTACCCTTTCCAATGTGAAGCTCATGTCACTGGATAGAGACAAGAGTAGGAAAACAAAAGTTTGAGAGTTTGATATTTTGCCTTTCTTCTCCCTCCTCCTCCCTGCTCCTCCACCTCTTCTTCCTCCTTCGTCATCATCATCTGTTCACATTAAACCATCTGGAGCAGACTTTGGGATTTTCCTTGTTCTTCTATTTGTTCTAAGGACTTAAAAAAAAAAAATTCAGAAACCTCATTTCACTCTGGGCTTTAGCCCCTTGGTGTAACTCTTGTAGGCACTCATCACTCCCTGTACTGTTCCTTAATTGAGAACCTATCCTCCACATTTAAAATTTCAAGTTTCTTTGATCAAAATACTTCAAACCCCTTATTGTCCAATGCTTTTGGTTTCAAGGGCTTTCTTCTTTTATTCTCATCTAGATCACTTGATTCCTATCAGTGTGATTAAGTTTTGTGATCCTGCTTTCCCTCTTGAGTCATCTGCCTATTCATGTTATCTCATCAAAAACAAGTGTCCGTCCTCTCGTTCTCCTTCCTCCACTTCCTCTTCCTTCTCTTTCTTCCCTTTTCTCTTTGTTCTCTTCTTCTTCCTCTTCCTGTTTCCTTCTTTATTCTCCCCTTCCTCCTCTTCATCTTCTTCACTCTCCTCTCTCTGATGTTGAGGGTTTTCCTTTTCTTTTTTTAATTTTTTTTTATTTCTTACAGACTGAATTTTGATTCATTATACACAAATGGGGTACATCTTTTCATTTCTATGGTTGTGCAGGATGCAGATTCATACCATTCATGTAATCATACATGTACAGAGTAATGATGTCTGTCTCAATCCACCATTTTTCATACCCCTCCTCATTTCTCTCTGTGTAATCTAAAGTTTCTCCATACTTCTCTCACCCCCTCCCCCTCCCCCACTAGATATCATTCCCTTATCTATTCCACTTATCAGGGAAAACATTCAGCCTTTGGTTTTTGGAACTGGCTTATTTCACTTAGCATGATATTCTCCTTGAAAGTTAGCTGCAAGGGCTAGGGTTGTGGCTCAGTGGTAGAGCACTTGCCTAGCACATGTGAGGCACTGGATTTGATCCTCAGCACCACATAAAAATAAGTAAATAAAATAAAGGTATTGTGTCCATCTACCACTAAAAATATTTAAAAAAAAAAAAAAAAAAAAGAAAGCTGCAATAAAACATCAGCACAGATGGTTCTTCAGTTCTACCTACAGCCCTTCAGTCCTCAAGAGTCACACACATCTGGGTTCGTTCTTTCTCCTCCTTTACCTCTCTCTACCTGCCTTTAATAGAATTTATTATATATGACTAATTCATGTAACAATAAGCATTACTCGGCAACTTTCCATGACAAATTAGTTTTATGAACATCCTTATTGAGATTCCATTCACAAAGCTTTAAATTCACCTATTCGAAGTGTACAATTTGGTGTTTTTAGTATATCCACAGAGTTGTACACCAAAATCAAAGCTAAAAACATTTTCTTCACTCTCCAGTAGGAGACCTTGTAGACATGAGCTGTAACTTCCCAGCACTTCCTTCCCAGGACAACTACTAGTCTACTTTGTAGTTTCTGTCTCTGCTGGACATTTCTTTATAAATTGGAATCATAAAGCATGTGATCTTTTGTGTCTGACTTCTTATAATCAGCATACTGTTTTCAAAATCCATCCATATTGTAGAATGTGTCAGTATGTCATTTCTTTTTATTGTCAAGTATATGGACATGCTGCATTTTTGTTATCCCATTCATGAGTCTGTGGACATTAGGGTTATTTCTGTTCTTGCTGTTCTGAATAATGATCCTACAAATATTTGTTTCCCAATTTTTCTGTGAAAAATTTGTTTTCATTTTTCCCTGTATATGCCTAAGAGCATAATTGCTGGATCATATGATAACACTGTGCTAAACATTTTTAGATAACTCAATCATTTAACTATCCCTTTTCTTTATACTTTCTCATTAAAGATAGCCTGGCCTTTTATGGATTCAGGAGAGGAGAATTTGGGGGTTTGGTTTTCCAGTGACAAAACAATAAAAGTTAAAAAGCCTTTGCTCTAAACTAAAATTGCTTGGCAGCCATATTGATCTTGTCTGTTGATAACCTAAAACTGGTCTTCCTATGGTGACTGGTGATTTCTGTTGAGAAAGCCAGATCTTAATAAACACAGCCTACACAAAACTTATGAAGTAAAACACTTGGGAGAACAAGCCACAGCAGTTCTTTTGCCCCATCTAGAAATGAGATACACACTGAACAAGTATTTTCTGGGATGTTTCTCTATGGAAGTTAATGTTTCAAAAAATTAAGAATTTACCTAGAGGTTTCTAAAATGTGTTTACTTCTCTTAAAGAAACTTAATAAATCAAAGAATATTACTTAATTTTCTTCCAAAAGAAAAAAAAATTAAGATACAACATACAGATATCTACTGTTATTTTACTCCTGGATCCTCAGAGTCTCTGTTGGTGCCATATCCAAATGTTGTATCCAGTTCCCCTGTGTGCACAAAATTGAAAACTGCCTCTGTCTTTCCATTGCTAGTGAGACCATCAGGCATTTTTTGTTTGCAAATTTCAGGGATCGCTCCCCCACATGAACTTCTCTTTGACAGAATACACATAACCCCCAAATATGCTGCAGGGTGAATCAATAGCCCAAGAATCCACAGAGATAATGAAAGAGAGCGATGTCATTTTGCTGGGGCAGTGAGCCTGCTCCACACTCTGTAACTGCACTACTATGCAAAATTACACAGGCTTAAAAATCTGCGCTCAGTATTCGCTTAAGTGGTAGACTTCCGTGAAGATTTGATTCCATCTTCATATGAATGAAAATATAAAGTTGCAAGTCTAGAGTTGTGAGCCATCGCCAATCACTCTCCCTCCACCCCCAAGCCCTGTGTTTACTGCCTTACTCACCCACTTTGCATCGGCAAATCATAGAGAGAGGCTAAGTGCTCTCAGCTGCACTATTCCAAATCAAAGCTGAGATGAATAATGAACTTAATTTTCCATAAAGACATTCTGTTTGGCATTTCAGCTAATAAGGTAAGCTAATACTACCAATTCTGGGGTGTGGAAAGGAAAAAGAAATAGTTTCTTTTAGTGTTTGACTTCTGTGTTAATCCATAATTTTTCTTTTAACATGCTGGAGATGATTTTAGGATTCATGATGTCTGTGGGGATGGACAGTTTTATAAAGAGTACCCCCAATGCACCCTTTTCCTTGGATGCAGTTGCTTTGGGATGCTAGAGGGGCTGAGGGAGAAACCTAGCTTTTTAGTAAGAATGACATTCGTATATTATTTTTTATCATCTATAATGCAGAGTGAAGTTAGTTAAACAGCAGAATATTTAGATGTAACAAAGATAGAATGAATTATTTAAGCACTGATTGTTGAAGGTATTTATCATGATAAAATGTAAATTGATGTCGAATTTGCTCTAAAGAAAGCAGAATATATACATCATGTTGGTTTTTGAATCATTTCATTTCTAAGTACATGTTATTCTAAAGAAGGTAGTAATTTTCAATTGCTAAAATTATTCCACAGCTTCGGTTGAGGTGGATTTCATTTTGTAAGATTGTATTTTTAAAGTAGTAGCATACTGAATTTTTCTTATTACCTTCCTGATTTGCCGTGGCTGCAATGATTTCAGTTCATGGGTGAAATGTACTTGTCCACTAAGTTCATGGAAGTAGAAGCAATCAGATCTTTCTAAGACTTTTATCACTACCCTGGTCACTATATCTCAAAAACAAGAAGTGATGAGATAATTACTAGTTTGGCTTCACTTTTTGTGATGCAGCTTTTTGGTGTTTAACACAGGGATTTTGATTTCATGCAGATCATAGCACAAATCCTTAAAACTAGCAATGGCTTAGCAAGATGGAGAAGAAATTGTAGTCTTTCTATAAGAATAACAAAAGTGGAAAATATAATGAAGATTTATGTTTTTAGGCATTCTGGGCTTGCTATATCACCTGAAACTCAGATTCTATTCTCTCAAAGTGGGTGACCTCAAAAAATATTTCAGAAGGTCTATTCAAAAACAGCTAAAGTACATGGGAAACATTTGGAGAAATGGAAAGTAACTCTTCCTCCTGTTCCCACAGTATCATCTTTGTATTGTTTTTATGCGTGAGAAATGAATTGTGGGCAGGGAGTAGTTTATTTCAAGAAAGTCTTTAAACATCACCATCAGATTTTATAGATAAAGAACTTTTCTTTCTTCCCTTTACATTTTTCACCATGTCTGTTGTTCCTGGAAGTATAAATGGGATACTAAGAATGTGAACACAGGTATTTAGCAATATTTACCAATAATGACTTGTTTCTACCTAAAACATCATCCATGGTCTGCCTATAAATTTAGACAATTCTCCTGAAATGCATCTAATTTAGTAAACCTATGAGAAGTCAGAGTGTGGAATTCTTTTCTATCATGGTTAATTTTTAAGAATAACAAGACAGACATATGTTACCTATTCATACTTCAGGGTTTTAAAATATGTTCAATTTCACAGCTATTCTGTTTATAGGGCTGCATAGAAAACTCAGACATAGTGGGTTGTTTTGGATTTGAAACATATTTGCTTTATTTTCCTCTTTTTCCCCCTTTCTCTCTCATACTTCATCCCTCCACACCTTCCTGGCTGCCCCATGCACTATTTTGCTTCTTTGATTTTGACATTTTTCCCATTTCCTTCTCCCTATTATCACTAACCCAGAACCTATGGATTGCTCTATGCCCATCTTAAAGCTGCCAGAAACAAACTAGGAAACAAACCTTTGCAATAACCATGTTGTCATCTTCCTGCCATTTGTACAATAAGAAGATATTTATACCAGCAAGACTTTTATCCACTGTATTCACCCCAAACCAACTCAACAGTGAAAATGGGAAAGGCTGTTTGGTCACCATCCTTTTTGAGATCTTTTACTGAAGTGACGTTGAGATGTGAAGTCAGGCCATTAAGGTATTTCTGGAAGACATATGTTATTTACCCCACTCACACACTAACTGTGTGTCACTAAATTAATGGAGACAATCTAAAGAAAACAGTATCACCACCTCACATGTGATGTGCATGCCCACACACACACAAATAGTAAAGACCAGGGAGCAGCTGCCAACTGAGGACAGTGGTGACTGAGGTGGCAGCTTTGATACAGATGGTCCACCATCATAAAACGTTCTTGGCACCACGGCAAGGAGGTCTGACAGAAGGCAGCAAACAGATTTGTTCCCAATGCATGTGAAGCCCATTCTTGGGCACAATCAGAATTAACTGCAGGAAAAACAAAGATGAGAGGGGACTAAAATATCACTGGATTTGGTTGTCATTGTTAGTGTGACCTCATTTATGCTCACAGACTGGGGAACCCAAAGATATAGGGGTTGCAAAAATAAAGGCATTTCCTGAACCTACCATGTCTAAACTTAGTGTCCTCCCCGTGAGCCTCTACCCTGGGTTTCCTACCCCTGTAAATGACATCACCAGCTACCTTCTTTTAAAATCCAGAAATATTAGGGGCAACCTTGATACTTCTCTCTACCTCATTCTCGTATCTTGTCTCCAAGAAAGACCTATAAAACTTAATTGAACAGATGAATGAATGGAAAAACCACCTAATTCTATATGTCTTAAATTTCTCTCCACTTCTTTCCATTCATCTGCCATTATCCCTGTTAAATCTCCATCATTTCTTACCTAGATTTTTGTAAATACCTCCAACACAATCAAGCTTCCCCTTGATCCAGTCCATTCTGCATACTACAGATCAAATGATCTTTCTGAAAACGCATGTAGAATCACTAAGTCTTTTACTTAAAAATCATTTGATATTTCCATTTTACCCTTGGAATGAAGTCTAAACTTTAATGTGACTTACAGTGTCAGACACAATTGGGGACCTTTTTCCTTCACATTTTCGTTTCCTAATTCTTCCTCTGTTCACTTTGCACTTCAGCCATTCTGGTGTTTTCCCTTTCTTCCAGGTGTCATGTGCTCTTGCCCAGAGCCTTTTCAGGAGCTGCTTCCTCTTTTGTCTCTTCTATCCATCACCTCAAACTCCTCCCTTCCCTACCTAACCCCTTCTCAAACTTCTAGTCTCATCTAACATAGCACTTTCTCTATGAAGTCCTTTATGACTGACCAAGTTGGAGTCAGATACTGTCTCCCAATATGTTTCATAGTACCCATTATTTCTTTATCATACAATTTCTATTTTCTGTATAATTGCCTGTTTGTTTGACTCTTGCACTAGCCTGCCAGTTCCATGAAGGTAGATGTCCAGTCTTTTATTGGAGTTGTTGGGCTCAAGTGGCCATAAGTGACATTAATAATAAAGAATGGGCCCCTCAGTTTGTTTGATTCTATAACAGCTCTCCACATGACCCACTGCCTCCTTAGAATGAGAGGAAAACTTTATTCTTAATAATGTAGAGTAATCATAGAAAAATCCTTCATTTTTCACTAGCTGCCAGTGTTCATTTGCTTTCTGACTTCCAGCAGTCTGCCTTAAGTATGTTTTTTCCTTGTTGTTAATCTGAAGGGACTTTTTTCTGAAGGTGCTACAGTATTCTTTATTCTCATGCTTTCTCTTACAACCCCTGTGTCTACCCAAGTTTTTAACCTTTTTCACTTTGTCTTCAGTGAAAGTAGCTGGGCCTTGCATTTCTGTTACATTTGCATTGTCCTTTTCAACAGGGACAATTTTCTTGGTCCTGCTCTATGATTACTCTTTCCACAGTGCTTTTGCTCAAACTACGTTGGTCCTTACTGTTTTTCAGCCTTAGCCTGATGTCAGCCTACTTAGGGGGCTTCCAATGGTCTTTCATTGGAGAAGCAAACTGCTACTTGTTCACACCCAGCCGCTTAATTAGCAGTGCTCTCTGCAGAAGTAATAGCTAGAAGTATAACTACAGAAGGGACATGTACAATTTCTGGGACATTTCCCATTATGTGTTGGCCGTGTTGGTGTGATCCACACCAACACACAGATGCACCCAACTGCAAAATGTGAGAGACAATACAGTTGGTGTGAGTAATAGCTTTTGAGCTGGACAGAACGAGGTTGGAATCCTCTTTCTACCATTTCTCCATCTACATGACCCCATCAGGTTACTTCACCTTTCCATGCCTCCATTTCTTCATCTGTAAAATGGAGATAACAATGGCATGTACCCCTTAAAGTAATGCTTGCCACAAGTCCTCAATTGATGATGCTGATGGCATAGGTGGTTGTAGTAAGTAGAATAATGCCACCATATTCTCATCCCAGGAAACAGTGAACATTATTTTGCATGGCCAATAGGACTTTACAGATGTGATTACATTAAGTATCTTAAGTATCTTGCTACATGAGATTATCCTGGATTATCTAAGTGGATCCTAAATGTAATCACAAGTGTCCTTATAAAAATAAGACTTGGACCACAGAAGAAAGACATTTGACCATGGGAACACAAAGGAATTCGCAGAGACTGTACTTTTGGTTTAGATGATGGAAGAGGCCTTGAGCCAACAAATGGAACAAAGCAAGGAAATGAATTTTCCCTTAGGTCCTCAAGGGGGCACTCATCCTTGCCAATAGCTGGGTTTTTGCTCATTGACTCTACTGTGGACCTCTGGCCTTCAAAACTGTAAGGGAAAAAAGTGACTTGTTTTTAAAGCCGCTGAGCTTGTGGTGATTTGATATATCGGCCAGAGGAAAGTAATACAGTGATGGTTTGAGAAATGAAAGCTAACTCAAAATGAGCTGATCAAAAAGGAAAAAAAAGGTTAATATAAAAAGATGATATTACAAAGACTGATGGTGTGGGGTGGAGAGGTCCTCTAAGTACTCAATGTGTGCCCATATATGTGGATAAAGGTATCCCATGCCTGAGTTAGAGGAAATCTAGAAAGAGACTACTGAGGTGCACAGCATCTGTGTCTTCTGCTCCGACAGTCCTCGGCATAGAGGAGGCATTCAATATGAGAATAAATGGATGGATGAATTGAATCATTCATTGCATACTGTGGGCACAATTATAGGATGAAGGAAATATGAAGTGCAGGGATCGTGGGTCAGTGTCTAAACAAATGCATCCTTCCACCCTAATCTCTCAAAAAGCAAAAAATAATTGTAAAAAAATTGGATTCACAGGTTTTTTTTCCTTAAAAAAGATAAAGTTGCTATGTTTGATGCAAAATTTCTAAATGAATGCAACTATAATCTTTTTGTTGCAAAAATAAATAGTAAGTGGGAACATGTCATGTTCATATTAAAATACAAATTATCTCATGTAAATTAACAAATCACTAGTGAGAAAAAAAATGTATGCAGTACTTACCTATGTCCCTGTCCATGAATTTGTTAACATAGTGTATTTTGCTTTCTTAAAATGAAATATCAATTATGTCTATTTTTATGCAATTCGGTGTTCAAAGTTTTGTTTGCAAAAAGGAGGATGTACTTGCATAAAGCATTAATAATGTTCATTGCCTGCCAAAATTAATGTATTCACACCAGTGTCATCAACCTCACCAAAACAGAGCTGGACAGAGTTGTAAGAGGGAAATATACCCCAATCTCAAATCATTTCTAATGACTCCATCTTTATAGAAAGTGAACAAACATTCTAAGTTATTGAAGAGGGAGAGCTAATTTATGTTAGTGGAGTTTTAAACATAAAAGGAAGAGAAGAAAGAAAATAACATATGCTTGGATTCCAAGATCCTGTTACATCATAACACCCAAAATTGGAAGGAAGATGGAAAACACATCTTGAAAGCCTATTCTGCATGCTTGGCTCCGCCTCACAAAATCCCTGTGCCATCTTATTAACAAACTTTTCCACATGTAGCAGTTGGATCTAATACCAGGCTAAATCTCTCCTTTGTGTTAGAAATCGATTTATTTCCCTGCCCCTCCCCCCTCATCCTGAGTTCTCCTGTAGCTAGCCCCAGGGACTCCAGAGCCTGCTTCGTTGTTCATCATTAGTGTTTATCACTTTTACAAAATGCCACAGGGTGCTCAGAACTCGACCATGCTATTTGAAAGAAAACACAGAATCCCTGCTCTTCGTAGGGGGCGCTCAGACCATTAAAAGCTTTTGCAGAATCTAAGGAGAACACAGGAGTGATGAAACAATGTGTCCAATAGGAGGGCCACGTAGGCAGCCTCTGGGAAGTAGATCCAGAGGGGACACAGAAAATGTGAGATGGAGAAGTCTCCTCGCTCCAACCTGGCCACCCACCACGATGGACTTGGGTCAGCGCATGACCTCAGAGCAGAAACAGGTGACCCACCAGATTTGGAACATGTCAGGTATTCAAGTCCCAAGCCAGGAGGGGCTAAAAGTGCAGTTCCTCCCTTGGTGGGCAGATCCATTTGCCTGCAGTCTGTGTGACAGCATTTGGGTCAGGAGAACACTTGACAAAGGGAAGAAAACCTACTCCTGTTACCTTTTTTGACTACTCAGAGAAAACTCCTTTAAAACTAAAGACAAAAATGCTGCATAGTAAAGGAGATACCGTGCCCTCACATGGACCTGATTTCCTTTTTCATATTACTCAATAAATGCAATTTCCTCCTAAAGTGTATTTTTTTAATAAATAAAATCAGTGAGATGTCCAGATAGGCACATTATTCCGGGTGGGAAAATGATACATTGGGTTTCATTTCCTCCTGGTGTCATAATCCTTTGCCATCAGCAATGCTACCAAGATTGCAACACCGATTTTAGTATTTCAGACTTTAATCGACTGTAGTTCTCTTCAACCCAGGTTGAAATTTCAGGTGATAGTATATTTTCAGCTCAACCTATTTTAATTCTTATCCCCAAGTCTATGGAATCACATGACAGCAGGTTTAAGGCTAATAGTAAACATGTCTTCATTTTCAGCACATTGGTGCAAACTAGTAAATAGGCCTTTACAGTCAGATAAAGCATACTCAACATCAGCTTTATATTCAGTTTTATAACAACCATGCTTACCACATAGCAGACACGCAATAAATAGTTGATAAAGGAAAGATGAGAGGAAGGTAGGTAATGAGGTGGTTGAAGGAACAGAAAAACCTCCATATTCAGTCATTAGAAAGGCTTTCCAAACATGTTTATATTTCCATGAAATTTATTACGATCACCTAGTAGTAAAACTCAGCATGCCCTGATGCAGCCAACAATTGTGATTGGTTCCAAAAGAGCTAATCTTTATATGTTAGAAAGGGGAATATTTTCTATGAAGTTTTCATTCCACAATAACTTGCCATTCTTATATAATAGAAATGGTAAATGTGGCATTAGAGTTCTGCTTCTTTCTCCAAAGGATATTTTTTAAAAAGCACCCACAAATGTCATCTCATCTATTTTTAAGCAGAGTGCTGCTGGATAAACAGCTGAATTGTCTAAACCCAATGGGAAAATTCGAAGTTTAAATAAGCTGTTTTAGCTCATTGAAAATAAGTGGCACCGACTGACACAGAACATATGGGGTTTTGCATGCAGTTACATGTAAATTTTCTTAGCTGAATATAAAACTCCAGCTGAAGCTGAAGAATAGGGAAGCACAGTACATCCATAACGATTCTTTGGAGGTTCTGCTTTCTGATTCTCCAGCCCAGATTTCAGTAATTTCCAGTTAAACACTGTTCCTGTAGGTCTGTGATCCCAGCGGCTCAGGAGGCAGAGGCAGGCGGATCACAAATTCAAAGCCAGCCTCAGCAACTTAGGAAGGCCCTAAGCAACTTAGTGAGACCCTGCCTCTAAATAATATATAAAAAAGGGCTGGGACTGGGACTTAGTGGTTAAGTGCCCCTGGGTTCAATCCTGAGTAACAAACCAAACCAAACAAAACACTTTTCCTTTGTTCTTTAGATCTCTTTTATATGTAATGAAGCTATATCTTTGAATTGAGAAAATATTTAAAAAAAAAACACACAAATTCTTTAAAAAAACAAACAATCCAAAAAAATTAAAATTTAAAAAAAAAAAAAAAAAACACCTAAGCTGGACATTGTGGCATACACCTATAATTCCAGCTACTCAGAAGGCTGAGGCAGGAGGATCACAAGTTCAAGGCCAGTCTCTGCAACTTAGAGAGACCCTTTGTCAAAAGAAAAAAGAAAAAGGGCTATGGATGCAGCTCAGTGGTAGAGTCTTCTGGGTTCAATCCCGGGAAGGAAGGAAGGAAGGAAGGAAGGAAGGAAGGAAGGAAGGAAGGAAGGAAGGAAGGAAGGAGGGAGGGAGGGAGGGAGGGAGGGAGGGAGGGAGGGAGGGGGGGAGGGA
The DNA here is from genome assembly GCF_902686455.1 of Sciurus vulgaris. Classification (NCBI taxonomy): domain Eukaryota; kingdom Metazoa; phylum Chordata; class Mammalia; order Rodentia; family Sciuridae; genus Sciurus; species Sciurus vulgaris. The sequence continues at coordinate 43,815,931 of NC_136474.1, forward strand.
GGGAGGGAGGGAGGGAGGGAGGGAGGGAGGGGGGGAGGGAGGGAGGGAGGGAGGGAGGGAGAGAGGGCGGATCCCCTCTCCCAATCCCATAGCCACATCTTGGTGTATGTTTTCCTTATCCAACCCCTCAGAACACCAAGATTTTCAATAAAGTGATAAAATTACTCACAGTTGTAGAAAATGAATAAAAGAAAGAAAGAAAGAGATCTACAATGATCCTAAGTTTGGGAATTTTTTCACTGACTTCATATTTTTAATAAAATTATAGATGTTAATCATGAAAAATTTTAGTTCAGAATGATGTAGCATTAAAAGCCCCCCACCTGTTGTCCCATTCCTACTTCCAAAAGACAAACATAACTGTTACCTTTTTAACATTTTCCTTTGATTTTCAAATATACGTATGTAAAACTGTAATATACATCTGGGTCCATGTACAGAGATGTATGCATGTATGCACATTTTCTTTTCTGTTTTAACAAGTTGGCATTACACTGTAAACACAGACTAGCCCTTGATCTTCCTTACTTACTAGTGTCTACTGTCAGCTTTCCACATCAGTATGTAGAGCTCTGCCTCATTCGTTTTAATATCCACGCATGGCTTTGTTATGTGGGAGTGTTCATTCACTCGGCTGTTTACCCTGCGCCGAGCACTCTTCCACACCCTGGAAACACAGGACGGAACAAAATAAAATCCCTGACCTCGTGAAGACCATGTTCTATAATAGTAATATCACATATTACAGAACTAATATGTTAGAAGCATTTTTCATCGACCCACTTTTGCTTTTACAAATAGTGCTGTGATGAATCACCTAAACAAATCTCTACACCAATTTATCGGCTGGACAAATTGCAGGAGTTATTTTGATGTAGTCGGTTTTTCACTCAGTGTTTTATTTGTATCATCTCTTTTTTGTATCATCTTCTTTAGAAACAGATTGTAAAGCTTTCACTGTTATTTAATCAATACAGTAATAGAATTTTTACACTGAGATATGCTCTCTTTTCTAGATCTCTCTCTTCTGGTATCTTGATTAAAGAATTAAAATTTTATCTGAGTTGAATCCCTAAATTGGTCAATGATAATGCTCCACAAGAAAATCCAGTCAGACATCCCAATTTTCCTCTACTTTTATTGATCACATGTGCTAGAAGTGGCCAATTTAAATATTTGGTAATACTCAAATACCTCCCAGACAACATTTTTGGCTACTGTGTAACATGTGAACCATAGAGATGTTTAATAAATCCAAGCAAAAAACGAATGTATGCTGTTGTTCATAGAAAATTTAAGAAAATTATGCCCCTAACATAACTGGGCCAAAAAAAAAAAAAAAATCAATTGTTACTTACAAGACTTTCCTTTAGAAAGTCATTTGGCTGCTCTTGCCTGTATGTCCCATAAGTATATTACACCTGAAACTAAGTCAAAATCTTCCATCTTCTCTTAGATGGAAAAAGGGAAGTTGCCCGGTGAGCAGCTATGCAGGGGAGAAAGGTGGTCTCGCTCCCTCTGCTTCATGTCTGGGGAAAAGACATGCTGAGCAGCTTCTCCTTTCCTTCCCCACATACCGCTGGACCCCCCACCTCCACTATCTATTCTGTTTTTCAATGTCATCTAGTCATATTGGGGAACTATGACGGGTTTGGGCAGAAACGAGGAAACCACGTAGTTGTTTTTTGTTGTTGTTTTTCTGATTTAAGAAATAGTCCCTTCCAAAAAAAAAACAAAGTTTCCTGTGGACGTTCCAGCACAGAATGGACTTTTTTTTTTTTTTTTTTTAATCCTAAATATTTGTCTAAATTTGCTGCAAGGAAAAAGAATGATTCCTTTTATCAAAGGGAATATCATAAGTGGGTTTAATTTAATGCTGTTCTATTAATTCAGAATCTCTTCCTCTAAACAAACAATTGCTAGCTTGAGTAGGAGGCTCAGTGCCCACATATCCTGCTACACTGAGGTATGTAGATCACTGAAAGCTTGCATGGTTTCTAAGAGGAAGTGTGGACGTTTCTCACAAGGTCAGCTTGACCCATTGGTGAAAAGGTAAAGGAAAACATGACAAAAGAAACCCTTTCTCAAATGAAATACACCAGCATTATTACTCTCTGTAGGCAGTGCACAATTTCCATAACAGGAAAAACTCCATTTTTGAATATGCAGTACACTGTGGGTTCATGTGTATGTGAGAAAGAAAATATTGAAGATGGAATTCCAGGGCTTATTTGGAGACACAGGAATAATGAGTGTGCATGCCGCGAACAAGGGATCTGTCTACTTCCACATCCAAAGATAATCACTTATTCTCTTGAATAAGCTTTTCTTCTCTCATCACAGTTTTTACCATCAAAAGGGCAGGATAGTCTAGGTGCATGGTAAAAAATTCAAGACATGGAATGTATACCTATTTTTAAGAACCACACCACTTACGTGTCTCTACTATGATATTTTCTTTGCACCAGTATCTTGAGACATTCAAATACTGACACAGGTTCGACACAAAATGTTAAGTTCCTAAAGACTGGACTTTGTCATGCTTTTTCCCTCTAAACACAGTGTTTCATTCTCTGTGTATCCATGTACGGACATTCGACCAGTTTCACAAGTTGTTGAAAAGTACTCATATATTAATCAGTTATTTTTCACTTTGTAGAGTTTAGTGGTTAAGTAAAGAGTTGTTGTATGGTGAAATGGAATGTTCACTGGCCCAAAAGGAGATCTGAATTCTGACCCAATCCTAACACTTATTAGCCATGTAAACTATAGTTTACATTCTGGGTGTCCTTTACTCCATTTGCAAATGAGGAGGTTGACATTTACCACGATACAATGTACATAGATGTTCATGTGGGGGGAAAAAACTGTCAAGTCTGAGAGACTGAGTGAGATACTCAGGTTTCTATAATTGGCAAACATTCTGGAATCTTTAAAATGCTAATATGTATGGCAACTTTTGAAGACGGCAATATAAAGCATTCCTAAACTATCTTGGAACCCTCTTCTGCAGAGTACTTTGAAGGACTGATGATCCATAAAATGTGCTTTGTAATACGCTGGGGTGAAATGACAGTTTTAGTTTTCTGCCTTGCTAGTCCTGCCATGATGTAGTGATGAGGTTCCCTTGGCCTGGTGAAGTTCAGTTGACCCTTGGATGGGATATGGTTTTGGTTCCCATAGAGCTCCACAAAAATAAGCAGCTACAGTGTTCTGGAAGTTACAAAGCCTCTCTTCTGGATGCTGGTCATGCGTTCCCTACCTGCTCCCTGTACATCCACACGTGTGCACACATACCAGCTCCCTCCTGCACAGGAACATATTCTGCTGAGGTCCCTCATGTTTTGCCTACATCTGATGCCAAGTTTCTTCCTTGTTGCTGATGGAGGAAAATCCAGGACTAATGGTTCCTATACTTCTCAGTTGATTAATAAACCAGGTATATTAATAAACCAGTTGATATAATCAAAGATTTCATGAGCACTTCATTTTATCTTATAGTCTCTGCCAAATGAATGACATCATCCCTCCTTTCAATTTGCTTACAGACTGGTGGGTAGGACAGATTTGTAAACACCTGGTTTCCAGATGCTGTGGTAGGTGTTACATTAGTAGTGGGAAAATGTTGTTGGAGTAAATCTTGATAATTTTAAGGTGAGCTCTATATTTGTTTTATTAAGGCAGGCCATTATGGAATTCTGGGTCATTTAGAATGTTGAAGTCTTTAAGGAAAAAATCAGTCTCTAAAATTCCTATTCATTTCATACGGTGTGATGTTTCAGGTGACTGCAGATTTTCCTGTTCATTTGTCAACAGGAAATAAAATCTCAAGGGAAATAAACTCCCTTGCTCATAAAGAAAAATTTTTCACTGAAATTGACCTGCAAGATGGTCTGTGAGGAGCTGGGTGCAAAGCTTGCTCTGGCTTGCTCTGCTTGGATGGCCTTTGTGAGCCTCCTGAGAGGCTAGTGAGGGACTTGGTATTGAGGTCTTTGAGCCAAACTATAACTCCTGGGAAAATGAACAGAGCACATGGAGGTCAAAACTGAAGGGAACCTGAATATCCATGGTGCTGTAGTGGCCCTGTCTGTCCCCAGAGTTTTTCTTCTGACCTCGAAGCTGCCACCTGAGCTCCCATTTGTGATGGTTAGTATATGGCCACCTTCCTAGACTAGAGTACCCAGCTATTGAATCAACCCTAATTTAGATGTCACTATGAAGGAATCTTGTATATAGAGTTAAAATCAACCATTAGCCGACTTATAGAAAGGAGATTCACCTTCATAATGTGGACAGACCTCATCCAATCATTTGGAAGAACTTAAGAGCAAAACCAAGGCTTTCTTGTGAAGATTCTGCCCTAACAGAGCAGCATCATCTCCTGTCTGATTTTCTAGCTTGCCAGGCTACTCTAGGGATTTCAGACTTCTTTTCTCCATCATCATGTCCACCAATGCCTTAAGATAAATCTGGTTTTTTTTTGTTTTTTTTTTTTGTTTTTTTTTTTTTTAATTTCTGTTCTTAGAACCCTGACTGATCCATCATCCCCTACAGTCAGCATCTGGAGGGAGAGTCCCCAAGGTGTGTTCATCTCCCCCACCTTTCATCCTGACACTCAAAGGGTCTTGGATCTATTGCAACTTCCTTTATGGCTGAGTTCCAGTGTGAGTTAAATAGGCTTTAGGGGTTTGCACCACATGGGGATATAACCATCACTTGCAAGGGGACTGCTACATGAAACTACCTTCTCAATTCCAAAACACCAACCTGCCAACAAGCTTTGACTTAGTAGACCTGTTACATGTTACATATATCTATCATCTTCATTCTTTTTTTTTTTTTTTTTTTTTGGATGCTGGGATGGAACCCAGGGCCTATGCTTATAAGGTAAGCACTCTACCCACTGAGCTGTCTCCCCAGCCCCTCATCTTCATTCTTACACTCAGTCCCTGGAATTGGTGTTACTGTTCTCAGTTTGCATTTGAAAAACAAGTTAAAAGACGTTCAGGTGACTAGGCCAAAGTCACATGTCAGGTTTAAGGACGAGTCAGATGTGAACTTAAGTTGACCTGATTCCAAAATTTATGCTCTATTCACTGTGGCGTGCTCCTTCACCACAAGTGACAAAACTGAGGGAGAATTGCATGGTAGCAAAATGTTCCATTTTCTTCTGTGCCACTTTAGTAGGTGTGTGGTGGGGAGAAAGAATTGAAGATTCGCTAACATTTATTGAGGGCTCACTATCTGCCAGGCTTTTGTTTGAAAGATTCATTAAATGAAATGTATAGGATAAATCATATCATTTCTGTAGTTGGTCACTTCAGAATTTTAAGACTTATTATTCATCACTTTTGTCCCAGCTCCAATTATTTCTGGTCATGCTTTTTGGGGGGGCAGGGGCCTACTGACTGGAGATTGAACCCAGGGGCACTTAACCACTGACCCATATCCCCAGCCCTTTTTATTTCTGAGGCTGGCCTGGAACTTGGGATCTTCCTGCCTCAGCCTCAGCCATTGGGATTATAGGTGTGTGCCACTGCACCTGTCTAGGTCATGAATATTTCATACAGACTTCCCTCCTCCTGTTTCTAAATGACAAATATTTCATATTGATATTGAATACCATATAAATTATAATTTTTAAAAAAACAGGACTATTCTAGGGTATGTGAAAGCTGGTTGTTTTTAGGGATTTGTTTTGTTTTGGTTTGGTTTTGGAAATGTTTTAAATCCCTCTTCCTTTGGCCTCAGAAAATGGGTGTATAAGAACATGCAAAAGCCTGCAATGAGTAGGCTTCTGCCTCTTCTTTGCACATGTGGTGATAACCCAACTGGTGGACTCACTTCACTGGAGTATCATCTCCAACCTCTGGACTCTCAGCTACACAAGAATTCATTCAAAAAGACACTCAGGTCTGTACTTACTCTGAAGACAAAGGACATATTTGTCTATACAAGTACAATTAGTAAAAGTACCAAAAATCCCAAGGGCTCAATTCAAAAGTATCACTTTAGTGTCTCAAAACTATTCTTTCAACAAGCACGTGCAAAGCATTTATTTTTACAGAAAGTTCTTGGGGAAAACAAAGATGAATAACATTGTCTTTCCATGAATAATGAATGTGGCAGAGCTCTGTGCTCAATGCTCTAAAAGCAGTGGTTTTCAATCCACTGGTCACAACCAATTAGTGGGTAGTGAAATCAATTTAGTGGGGTGGGAACGACACTTTTTAATTAAATAGAATACAATAGAAGAAAATAGAAAAGAAGACGGAGTGCACGGCATGCCCAGGGGTTAAGCCTTTCCTTCTTCCTTTCAGTTGTAGATGGGTCCCTACTGGTTTCCAAAGCAAGACAGTTCCTATTGTGAGACATGATCAAAAATGGTTTAAAAGCCAGCTTTGAAGACGGGGTGGGGGAGAAGAAAACAAAAGCCTTGTTCTCAAGGAGCTTGTATCTTTCTGAAAGAAAGAACTAATTAATGGACAGCAGAATCTTCTGTATGAAGCAACTAATGGCAGGTGAAATGCGTGGTGCCAATCTAGCACCCCGTTGGATTGGTCTGGGGGGAAATCAATGTGACAGTTCATCTTTCTTCTTGAAGAGCTTCTTTCTGCCTTCAGAACATACCATGTTGATCCTTCTCAGTATGTTTTGCTTCTTGCTTCTTGGTTCCCACCTCTGAACTTTGAAGTAAGGCCGAATGGACACAGTTCTTGGGCCATTTCTCTCTTCTACCAGCCCTCAGGCCTCAGGTCTCCTCGTTTGCTCTCAGAGCTTTAGTACCATGTGCAGGCCCACACGGATTTTTCCAGCCAAGTTTGCCTGACCTCCCAGGTCCCCACTCAACATCATCTCTACCTGAATGTCATGGGCATCTTAAACTCAGTATGTCCAGACGCGAGCTCCTATTCTTAATCTTCTTCCTCCAACCTGCTCCTCTCTTTGGCCTCCTCATCTTGGCTGGTAGAAATTCATTTCTTCCACCTGATCATGCCAAAGACCTACATGTCATCCTTGACTCCTGTCTTCCAATCCACGCATCCAAATCATCATTAAGAAACCCGTTGGTCCATGTTCTCCCCACCCGCCAGTGCCACCTGGGTCTTCTCTTTAACTCCAATCTGAGTTCTTACATGAGCCTCCTATCTCATCCTTGATTCCACCCTTACTCCTCTTTAGTCATTCTCGACCAGGCAACCTAAGAGAGTCTTTCAAATTAGAACAAGTCTTTCTCTGAACAAAACCTTCTATTCCCATCTCACCCTTAGTGAAAGCCACAGTCCTCACAACAGCCTGAAAAGCCCACCTGAAACCGGCCCCCAGCCTGGCCTGTTGTCCCTGTCCTCCACCTCCATCTCCTCTCACCCACTCTGCCCACCCGGTTTCCACCAGCTATCACTGCAGGCCAGCTTTCCCCTGGGGACCTTCTCATCTGCTCTTCTTTCTGGCTGGAGCTGTCTCCTCGCAGGTATGAGGGCCACACCCTCGCCCCCTTTGACCTTTACTCAGTGGTCACTTCTCAGTGAGGCTTTCCACAACAGTCCTTTTAACGCTCCATGCCACTGCCCTCCCTCCACCACGCACGTGCTCTCTCCCTTCCTTCCTGCCGTCTTTTCCTCCATACCACATATCACCATACAACATGCACTTCCCTTACTTTATTAATGGTTTCCCCTTCCCCATAAAGACAGAGGGTTTTTTTTTTTTCTGCTTGTGCATTGCTTTCTCCCCCATGACAGCACCTATTTTATAACAAATACTCAATAAAAGTGTATTGAACAAATGAATGAATGCTTTTGTAGCATTTTGGTAAAGTCACAGAGGGATTGCTGTTTTTAACTCCAGCATAACCCCCTAAGTTAAAGTGAAGGAAGCGAATAGCATGATACAACCTGATCTAAGAAGCCCTAGCTCAGAACCCTAAAAGGAGCCCTCCTGTTGGGACTTCCCTTTCAGGGTCACTTGGACTAGCTTGGAAATACTGATTTAAACAGCAGTATTAGTGTATCATCTCATCTGTGCACATGCTTGTGTGAAAACTCCTGTTCCCTACAGAAAGCAGACTGAAACATAGCTGAAGGTTCAAGTCCTCAGGGACTCAAGTCCTCCCCTGTATGGTGATTATTAAAGTGGGTTTTTTTTAAAGGGGGTACCAGGGATTGATCTCAGGTTTTCTTGACCACTGAGCCACATCCCCAGCCCTATTTTGTATTTTATTTGGACATAGAGTCTCACTGAGTTGCTTAGCACCTCGCTTGAAACTGAGGCTGACTTTGAACTTGCTAACCTCCTGCCTCAACCTCCTAGCTGCTGGGATGACAGTCATGCACCACTGTGCCCAGCCTAAAGTGGGGTTTAAATCACCAAAATATTATCTGGTCCTTTCTAGGTGCCAAGAATTAGACTCGTGTAGTTTGATGGCTTAATTGATATAGAATGGCTAAGATTCAGGAAGGATTTTATTGCGATCCATTTGAATACAGTATACCTTTAGGTGTTGTAAATGTCACTTGGAATAGAAAAATCCAAACAGCTCCAAGATGCAAGAGGGATTAGAGGTCAGTGATGAAAATTAGTGGCATGCTTCTTCTTGGGGTTTTACTTGTTCATAGATATCAAAAGTTAAGTCAATGTCTTTTAAGTATCATCCATCGATAGCCTCATTAGAAACTTAGTATTCTAAAATTAATAATAGATGAACTAGAGGGAAGTGTTATCTAAAATTTATTTCAAATTTTCAAATTTTAAATTAAGTATTAATATCTGAGATGATCGGCTTGATTTTTTTTTTGGCTTGATATTTTATAATCTCTAAACTTGCTGTACCATTTTAAATAAGACCATCAGACATAAGTGCAGTTCTAAAAGATCCGCACCTAAGCATTTTTAAATAGCTGTACTCTTTGTTCATTAAATGTTTATCGGACTTTATGTTCTAATGAAGTAGATTCATACCTACACAAATTTGACAAGTAATTGGGGTGTGTTTGACAAATAGATGACATGCTGAGAGATTCATACCATTTTAGCCAACACCTAAGATACGGTGTCAGTGAATGATATTTCTACATTTGAGTTTATACGAACCCCAGAAGGATGGTCGCCCTTTTTCTACCTGTACCTCTGCTTCTAGACACCAGATTCAGAACTCTAGTTTGCTTCAGGGAATTCAGTTCTGGGAACTTGGAATTATAGTTACAAACCACATAGAATGTGGTGGACAAACACTACTGACTGGAACATAATAGAAAATTACAGGGACTCAGTTAGCTGTTCTAAGTCAACATATAAGCCTCCAATATGCCAGAAAATAAACAATTGTATTTTGAAAAAAAAAAAAAAAAAAAACAGAAACAAAACTAAGAAAGGGTTCCAAGTAATCTTATCTCCTATGTAGCCAGCAGAGAGAAAATATATTTATCACAGACCTAAACCCCTATTGTTTTTATCTTCTACTCTTTTAAGATGTTTTTATTCTGCCTTATATTTCACTAAAACATGTAGCCAACTATAACTGCCAGGTAGTGAGTGTTCTGTGACCATTGCTATAAGTTCTTCTGGTTGTTCCAAGCATCTAACAATCGTTACTTGTTACAATTTTCAAAATGTTATAGCATTATGTCTCCCAGCAATTTAATACTTGAGCTTTATGTTCAGAGGAAAATAGCCATAACTAAGTTTTGAAATTCTTGTAGACACCAGCATGCTACGACAAAGAGCATAGAAATTTGAGTGAGACAAACGTGTCTTTCAATTCTGACTAGTGGTAACATTCAGTGCATGTTATTTAATACCATTCTGAGTTTTCTCAACTTTGCAATGGAATTAGTAACAACACAGGATTTTTGTAGTAGGTAAAATAATGTTTGCGTATTAGGGATTATAAAATGGCTACCTTCTTCCTGATTAATGTACCCAGTGAGCAAGGGATATCTTTGTTCAGCTTTCCAAGCAAAGGTCCCAAGATCCTCGTAGATTGAACAGGCTTAGATCACACACAGAGACCCAGAGCCATGCGAGGAAGCCGTGAATGAAGCTAGGGGACCTTACATGCTGATTGGCTTCTGTGTCACTCCTGAAACAGTCTCAAGTAAGGAAGGAAAGTTTCCCCAAAGTAAAACCAATGGAATGTGACTCCAGAAGCTGGAGTGGAGTCCAGTAGCAGATCCACAGCTATCCATGACAGTCAAGATACAAGGTAGACAATTAATAAAAGTTCATTTCTCCTCCTGGCCTTACATTCTGCTGGAGTCTAGTAACTTGGTTACCTTATATGTTGCCACGAAGGCATCTTCTAGACAGTGCCCCCTTCATGTCAACGGCATTTTCTACCAGCCTTCAAAGGCCAGTGGAAGCCTCCCTTCCCTTGGGGGACTTCCTGCCAGGGTCCTGCAGCACCATTGCTCAATGGCCCTCGGGCACCTAACACACATTCCACTCCCAAAGAACAGTTGTACCCCCAGTGAAGAGGACATAGGGAACAGACTCCAAGCCCAATAGGTAACACTCAGAACTACTGAGATTTATTACTAGATCAGCTTGACCTGCTTTAAAGCTCTTTTAATCTTTTCCTTTATCCATTCTCCAAATTTACTGATCCATTTAAGACTCGCAAATTCCTTCAAAGCCAGAGACTGTGTTTTCTAAAATGTTTTTGGTGTATTTACCCAGAAACTGCTATGGTACCAGGTACCCTGAAGATATGTATAAATTTCCTGGGTGAGAATAACCCCATGGGGAGTTTGCATAGTGAGCAAATCACCCTGCATGTTGCTGTTCACAAAGTTCTGTTCCTTCAAGAGCAGTAAAAAACACTATATAGAGGGTATAAACCCTACTCTAAAAGAGGTAGGTATTTACTTTTGTCCTTTAAAGGGAATTTTAAGCAATCACAAGCAAATTAAGTTTTGTATCAGCTTTGGGCCTCCAGGGGAGTCAGGAAGGGTGGTTGCCAGGGAGACCTGATCCTGTTTGGGAAACGACAATCGTGCCTAGGATCTGCCTATCGCCTCATTGTAATCTTCCTATTCCTGCTCTTTTTTTTCCTGCTTTTGCTATGAGAAGAGCAAGCTAAAAAGGCTACAGGGACACTTAAGCCAAGTCGCATTTGTCAAGGTGAAAGCTGTGTGGAGGAGAAAAGCAGTTCTCCCAGCTGCAAAGAAGATGCAAAGGAGCCGAGTGAGTAGGGAATCTGAGAGCCCACTAAAAGTGCTTAGAAGCCCAACACATTACAGCCATCTCTGGAAACAGCTGGAGGCAGGAACGCGAAACCCACAGCAAAGCCTCCTCACACAGGCTCAGAGCCGTAGGGATACTTGGCCTTAAAGGAGTGGCTGTCTTGCAGATTCCCTTAATTTCCTCCAAACTGTCCATTTTTGTTTGAGCAGTAATGCTGACCACAGCCGAAAAGGGCACCACAAAACTGAAACAAGTGCTGTTTCACTTCGTGATTATTTTAAGTATTTATCATTTTAAACCCTCGTTAGCAGGGCTAGCCAATTCATGTCAAGGTGATATTTATCCTTATTTTAATAGTTACACTATTTTTTTTTTAAATGTACAGTTATGCAGGAGCAAGCACTCTATTCCTTTCCCCCCCACTTCCCTTTTTTAAGTTTATTTGTTCCTTCACTCAGTCATCACGAATGGATTCATCAGAGGCAGGGTGATATTTTTTAAAACTTTGCTGCCTAACCAAAGCAAACTAACTCACTCCTGCTAGTTATTAGGTCCTAGGGCAAGTCATTTTTACCTTTTGGAGTCTCAGTTCTGCCACAGTAAAATGGAAAGAGTAGTGCCTATTTTGTAAGATGGCTGAGAAGATTAAAATCAGTGCCAGAGGTACTGCTCCCAGTCCTTTGAGGTTATTCCCTAGTGGTCAGACTATTCCATAAATGTCAGGTCCCCAGCGCTCCTTTCATAAATAGAGGTTTGGTTTTTTTTTTTTTTTTTTTTTTTTTTTTTCTCTCTTGATCTGTTAAGCTCAGGAAGGGCCAAGCACAGGGCTAGGCAAGCACTCTACCCCTGAGTTACACCCCAGCCCTTACCTGTTTGCTTGCACTGAAATGCCCTGTCCTCAGAAAACCACTGACAGCAGCTAGGTGGCTGCGCACCTGCAACTGATATCATTTTAGTCACTCGTCTTCTTAGCTCTTTTTTCCTAATCAGTCAGATGCCTGAGTTATTTCTCCTGGCTTCTTTGGTTCCTGATGACATAGAACGTTGCCTCACATGCCACTCAGCGTCAACCTCATCCATTTCCCTTATTGCATCTGAGCAATCCAGAATCGCCCTGGCCGGCCCTGGTGTATTTTCGGGACCCGTGCTCCATTTCAGCTCTCCGGCTTTCTAAGTGTCTCCATTCCTTTTGTGGCTCTCAGATTTCCCAAAATCTCACGCATTCTCATTACTCCAAACCTCACCATCCAATTTCCCATCCTGAGATAATCCACTCTCGAGGAGTCACACCCACATGGCTTCATCTCTCAGCTATTAGGCCATCGCTGGCCCAGAATGCCTGAGCACTTCTATGGCCAGTTGCATGTCAATGATGGCCGTCCAGCCACAGTGGGGTGCTCAAGCTACTTGTGCTTGGGGCGAGTTTCTTATAAATAAACCTTCCCATCTCTATAATCGTAACTCTTTTCATTTTTATTTCAAGGCATGTAACCCATTATTTGTTTATTAATTTACTTTTCTTCCAGACAGATCTAAAAGCCCTATGAATTTTTTCTCTTATCTGAAATATGTGTGCTGTAGATTATCATAAAATAATTGTTATCCAAAAGACATACAAATATGAAGAGGAAAAAGATTCCTGGTTTGTGACCAGCAGAGCCAGCTTGGGCACGGTGCTACACCACACTACCTACTGAATTCTCTGAACCTCAGTTTCTTTATTTAAGTATAATATATTATGCTATTATAATAGCATAGTTATAATAGTATAATCCTGTTCTCCCTGTCTTTCAAAATAGTATGATACCATCCTCTCTGTTTTTCAAAATAACTGTAAGGATTGTGAGACATTATACAAACATGTTTTTTTTTTTCAAAACCATACAATAGATTAATGCTGATTATTAATGTTAATTTGATCACTACTAAATATGAACATTAAGTTCTATAATTACTAACCCAAAATACTCCTGTTTCTTGTTCTTCTTTTCACAAATAAAGAATTTTTAACTGACTCTAAGACCCATGTTTTTCACATTTTAGCAAATCAGATAATTGAGGTGCATCATTTATTCTGTAGAGCCTCAGATTTAATTGGTGGCATTTCTTTCCTTCTTAGTTGCACCAAAAAATATTGAGTGATTTGCACTGGTGTCTTAGATTCTGTAAAATACAGTATATTATCTTTAGTATGATCTTCTTTCAACTGATCTACAGGGGGAAAAAGATCAAGTTCACTTCCAAAGGACCCAGAAGACAGACAAATACCTTTCTGTGCCCACCAACCAATTTAGCTCTATTCTTTTGTTCCACATTTTTATTGGTTCATTATACTTGTACATAATGGTGGGATTCATTATTATAGATCCATATATGCCCAACATGTAACAATATAATTTAGCCAATATCATTCAGCTTTGTTCTTACCCTAAAAGAAATGTTTATATTTTTGTGTATTATGACCTTTGTAATCTACTTGCATTTATATTCTTATGCTAGAATATCTGATGAATAGAAGGATGTCATCTACTTTTCATCACCAAGATTTTTTTGACTGACCATACTTAAAAAATAACATGAAGAGAAACATTTCCAACCTTTCTGTCCACATTTTTAAGGTGCTTTGAGGTTCACAAACTGTGTTCACACACATTATCCTTGTTCATTATACATCTGTCATCATTCCATCTTACAGATGAAAACACTGAATCAAAGAAGTGAAGTGGCTAACCCAAGGTCACACACAGTGATTGGGTCTTGGAACAAGACTTCCTTAAAGTCTTCTGCAAATACAAAAATAGTTACCACAGAGGTTTCTTGTCCCTAAGTTTTCTGTGAACCAAACTAAAGAATTTGAGGTTAGATCCCTTGAAAGCCAGGCAAGCCTGTGTGCCCCTTTGTGGCCCAAGAGCTACAGGCTCCCCTCCCAGTCCAGAGCAGGTCTGTAGAGTGCTTCCTGATGAGGAACTCTAGCTCAGAAATGATTGGAGTAGGCAGTCCATTAGGAACTTAAGCTTTGCTTAGTAAATTTCAACTATTTCTGCCCCTACGTTACCAAAAACAATGAAAGTAGGCCTCAGCATCTTCTTGAAAAGACAAAATCATCTATAATTAGGGAACACCTGTGTGCTCAGTAAGGTGGGTGAGTTCCATGAGGAACTCCATAAATACCATAAAACAGACCAGTTTTAAAAAGCACTTCCTGTGTGCTTATGGGCATTACCTCATTTATTCCACACGTAATTCTGGGTAAGAGAATGAGGCACAGAGAAATTAATTAATTGCCCAAGGATGTTACTGGCCCAGCAGGAATTCAAACCTGGGCAGTGTAATTGTGAAGCCCATCCCCATAGCTCTTCAGCAACACTGCTTCTCCCAATTTCAGTGAGCTTATGGAGTAGTTAGAGAGATAAAACAAGGACACAAGGAACAAGTAACTCGTATAAAACAACCATTTAGTGATTATGCAAATAAGTATGCATAGGATCAAGTGGATCCAGGGTTGGCAAACTTTTTTTTATGAGCTATACATTCCCTGTCGTTACCACACAACCCTGCACTGAAGCTTCAGCTAGTTTTCAAACTAGCCATAAACAACAAATATTGAAAGACCATTGCCATGCATCTATAAAACTTTATTTATAAAAATGGTGGGCCAGTTTGAATCTATAGGCTGTATTTTGCTGACCCTTTAGGTAGATAGTATATGCTATAGATTTCATAAAGCAGATCAATTTAGGCTGCAGCAGGGGAGGGAGCTTTGGAGAGCTGAGATCAGCTGTGAAGGACAATGTGAGATGAGCTTACAAGATGCTGCGTGACCTGGTCCTGCACCTTGCATCTCCTCCTGTCACTTCCTTTCTTGTTCAGTGCTCTCTGGCCCAGCTGGCATTTTCGTTCGTAGGCTTTGATTACAACAAATTTATTCATACTCTAGAGACTTGGCACTGGCTGAGGCTTCTGTCTGGAAACTCTGCTCCCGGATCTTCCCAAGGCTGGCTCCTTGGGTCATCAGATCTCCTCTCAGATGTTACCTCTTCAGGTCAGCCACTCTGAAGAGCAAGTTCAAGAAGCCACCTGTTGCATCGCCTCATCTTGTTTCCCTCATAGCATTTATGCTTTCTGAAATTATCCTGTTCATTTATTGCTGTGCTTGTCTATTATCTACCTCTTCCAGCTCTCCTAGAATGTAAGTTCCGTGGAATGGAATCAACATTTGCATTGTTCCCTGCTGGCAAGTAAGCCATCAAAAATATTTGACAGAAGTAAAGGAATAAGGGAGGGAGGCAGGAAGGGAGACTTTGACAGTGTAAGCATGTAAGGTAGTGGTTTATTTCTCCTGTTCTGTGACTGAATGATGCATTTGAATGGCCTGTCATTCAGTGCCATGATACTATTTCAATGAAGGAAGCGTCTTCATCCTGGAATTAGAGGATAATAGCACTGCATCATGGTCATTTCTTGGGTGGGGCAGTCTTAGGACTTCTAAATGATGCCACATAGTTCAAGTTTCAGAATAACTGTACCTGAAATAGTAAGTACTCACCATTCCTCATTTTATCAAAAATAAAGCTCTTTATTTCAGTGTTAGTGCTTAAACACTAAAATGTAAATGACCCTTTTTTCTAACCCGAAACTTTTGTAAAATCTAAACTATTATTTCTATTTCTCAAATGTTTGTTGAGCCCAACTACCTCCTAAGATGGTTCCAGCAAGCAAGGATATCCCACTAGCCCAGTACCAGCAAGCTCCATGGCTCTTTTCTCTCTGTTTCAGCTTCCCTCTCTTACCAAGACTTCCAGTCCCCTAAACACCCTCACCAGTAACAATGAAGCCTTTCTCAGGCAGCTGCAAAGGCAACCTTCTCTTTAGAGTTCCCTAAATCTTTTCTCTCTGCACCACTGAAGTGGAAAGACACAGCAACCTTTGACTGTCACAGCAGCTGCAGCCATGGAATGTCCTTTCTTATCAAAAGGGGGTAGCATTTTACACTTTGTGCTCCTTACGAACTGGTATGTTTTCTTCTAAAACTGTGGACCTAGGCAATGTCTGTCTCTTGCTTTGGAGGTTGACTAAAAATAAAAACCAGCTCCTTTATAGCAATTTTACAAATCTTTATGGATCAGCAAGTGTTTTTCTTCTCCAAGGTCTTGATTTTCTGTCTCTTTACATTTGCCCTAGGACTGATTTCTGTATTATATTATATGTTGTTAGGTGCGGAAAATCGCGGCTGCTTGCCAACAGGGCTGCTTCAAGCGGCTCACCCCGCGGCTTCTCTTACTGGAAACCGGGGCTTCTTTGTCTTTTCGCTTACGGAAAACCACGGCTCTTCGCACTTACGGGACAGAAGACACGTACTCTTTAGAAGTTCATGAAACAGCTTCCCCTTTATTCCAATAACACCCTCAATATATAAGCAGTCTCATGCATAAGCAATTGTAATCAGATATGTCCATCCAATCCTGTTAAATGTCAAGCAGTCACTCACTGGAGCATACATGTAAAGTATATCTGTCCACGTGCTAGGCAGCTGAACTGATTATAATACAGCCAATTGTAAACGCGTTCTGCCATTCTCCATGCATATTCAGAACGCTGTTTGCTCTCTGCGGGTCGCCATCTTTGGATGCACATGTCGTAACCCTGGGCCCCGGGTTCTGCCCACCACAGTTAGGTAGATGAATAATATATGAGTATTTATGTTCCACTCTGACGGAAGTTGCTTCTGTACTTCACTGCTGTCATTTGAAAAGAATGTTTAATTGAAAGGTATACAGATTAAATAATTCTCAGCTGGTTCCCTTAGCAACAATTACAGACTGTTTCTAGCCCCAAAAGTTTCTACCATAAACTAACTTTGAAAAGCACCTAAACAGAAATTTACCATGTTTTTCTTCCATAAGCAATATTAATTATCAGTTAGACATCAGTCTCTGACATCTTCCAGAGAGCAATGCTTATGAACTTTGCATTGGTGCTGAGGGATGGCAAGGGCTGGTTGCATTATCTAATGACCCTAGCTGTACTAAGTTAATTTTTTAAATGTACTTGCTAAGTCAATAATTAGGTTCTGAACATGATCATATCTGTGCAATGAGTCACTTGTCAATTGAAGGAAAACAAGACTGTTCTCAACATTTATAATTTCCTAAAAAAATCCTTGTTGCTGTGGTGATTTTGATGCTTTTTAGCTAAAAAGTAAAAACTCTACATTGCTACTAACATAATTAATAAATGGCAACTACAACAAATGTGATGGATTACATAGGTGTCAAGGAACTTAACTGTCAAGTTCTGTGGGCACCACAGACCACAGTCTAGAAGGAGAGGCTCTATCAAATACTGGCCAACAGCAGAGCCCAAGGAGCTGCACCACTGAAACTCTCACCTTTGAAGCTGTAATTTGGGGCAAGTTCCATAACCTTAGTTTCCTCATTTGCAGAATGAGAATAATAACAATCCTATCCCTCCACTGCATGGATCAAGTGAGTTCACATAAAGCATTTCAAATAGACTATACACAGGAAGCACAACATAACAATTTGTTAAATAAACAAACTGCATAGCCAAGCTCAACTCTGCTAAGTGCCTTGCAGAATAAGAACTACAAACTGGTGGGCTGGGGGTGTGGCTTAGTGGTACAGCGCTTGCCTAGCACATGTGAGGCACTGGGTTCTATCTTCAGCACCACATATAAGAAAGTAAAATAAAGTTATCATGTCCATCTACAACTAAAAATGTTTCTTAAAAAAAGAACTACAAACTGCTGTTTTCAAGTTCGTGAGTTGCAGCTTGTATTCAGTCTGGTGCTTCTCAACATAAAGCTACAAGTTATAGACCTGGATTGATAATTTAAGGAGAAGTAATAGTGCTTTTCCTTTAGTGTCACATCTATCCTCACCTTATAGACTCTGTATACTTAGAAAGCTATGTCTGATGTTTGTATTTGACTTCATGGACACTTTCCTTGACATTTTAGATTTTGGATTCACTTATTAATCATAAAATTCATTAGATTCTGATTTGTGGAAATTAAACCAAAAGACATTGAATCCCAGTGCTTCTGATGACTAGCTATGTGCCCTTGGGCAAGTTACTTCAGCTTCCTGAGAAATACAGAAAAATACACAGGATATTGTATCAAGGAAACAAGTTCCCATAAACAAATTCCTTAGCATAGTTAAATGTTAACAGTGACATACTGTGTCATTTTAGTGGATAACCAGTAAATAGTATCAAAATATTAAATGTCATTTTATCTTCTCATTGCACACTGGGCCAGTTGGCAAACCTGCGTTCTCCTTCCCCCAGCACCATTATTGACTCCTGTTTCTAGTGTCTCTTGGGCACATATTCCATTTACGGTAATATATCTTCAAATTGCTAAACTGTTCCCAAATTTATTTATACTTGTTTTCTCATCTCTTTTATAAACCTGTTGAGGGCAAGAACCAGTCTCCTCCCTCTTCTGTTGTCTTTGGAGTCTTGTGCAGCATTGCAATTTATCACCATTTGATGGAGAAGTATCACCATGCATTTCTTGCATCAAATGGAGGGGGAATGAGATTCAACAGGAACTAGGTTAAGTTCAAGTTGAGATGGAAAATGTAAAAGGAATTAAAAAGGCTATCATAAAGAAGCCTCTAAAATGTAGTGTAATGTCATGTTCAACTCAAAAGAAATTGTTATAGAAAGAAGACAGTGTGCTGCACTAAGAACACTCTCTTGGGTGGTCTCCACAATTATGGGCTTAGAGTAGGATCCAACAAAGCTAAAGGAAAAGAATGATTTGGCTTAGAAGCTATCCCAGGTAAGCAGAACAACCGGACTGCCAACAGAACAAATGTTCTTAAGAGGTTTGATGTGTGTGCCCATAAAAGCAAAGAATATGCAATTTGTTTTCACAAGAATATCATTAGAAAACTTCAAAGCATGCTTTTCACAGATCTATGGGGGCTGACTCCAAATTGAAGAGGAGTTCAGAAACAAGAGGTGGTTAGAAAGTAAATGCAGGTGGTATAGACCACTAGTTAGGAAGAAGAGAGACTGGATATGAGATGGTAAAGATGGACAGTACAGACAAGGCATAGATAAATCAGAACACATTCTTGACTCTTAAATGACAATTGAAAATAAGTCATTGAAAAGCTCAAATAAAACTACTTTCCTGGACTGGAGATATACCTCAGTTGGTAGAGTGCTTCCCTTGCATGCACAAAGCCCTGGGTTCAATCCCCATGATGGTGCATGCCTGTAATACCAGCAGCTAGGGAGACTGAGGCAGGAGGATCTCAAGTTCAAAGCCAACCTCAGCAAAAACAAGGTGCTAAGCAACTCAGTAAGACCCTGTCTTTGAATAAAATACATAAAAAGGACTGGGGATGTGGCTCAGTGGTTAAGTGCCCCTGAGTTCCATCCCCAGTACCAAAGAAAAAAAGCTTTCCTTTCTAATTGCTTAGATTCATCTGTTATCTGTGTGAGTAAACTGAGAAATGTGAATGAATCAGAGTCAATGTTTTAACTTTTCCTAATGTCCAAGGATTTTTTTTTTTAAAGATTGTGACATTGATCTTCCTGCCTTCCAAATATTGTCAAATCAATCACAGTAAAACATTATTGAAAGGTTATTATCTAAAATTTTAGATACTTATATCTATTACCTATATCCGGAGTCATATAAAAACCAGTAAAGAAAACAAAAGAAAATTGAATTTTCCAAGAAGTGAATTAAGTGTTTTGTATCTGATTAGGTTCCTCAAGATGAATGGACGGGGTACACCCCTCGAGGCAGGGACGATGAAATTCCATGCCGAAGAATGCGAAGTGGCAGCTATATCAAGGCCATGGGGGATGAAGACAGTGGCGATTCAGACACAAGTCCCAAGCCTTCTCCCAAAGTTGCTGCACGAAGAGAAAGCTATCTCAAGGCGACCCAGCCATCCCTCACAGAACTCACCACGCTCAAGTAAGTAGTCCGAATACAGTGCTCTTGATAGTGCCTTGCATTACCACCTCAGATCAGATTCCGTGTCTCCAAGAGTTAGTCAGGTAGGAAAAATTCTGCAGATGGAGTGCTGTAATACAGGAAGCTGCCTGTTGATTTTGACATGGAACCTGACTTGTAGGCCCTAGTGTCTTCAAAGACAGGCACACCCAGGTATACTCTGAGCTGATCACAGCTGAACCTCTCACCCTCAAGGAGAGTTCCAAACAACCTAGAATGGCTTCTGGAAAAATTAAGATTTCTGACCAAAGAGAGGATCCATTAGAACTTTGTTCAACCACAAAATATTGCAGGGAAATGCTTCCTTAAAAGTCTTGAATACTTTTGATAATTGAGTAATATAATAGAGACAGATACCTTAGAGAAGTTTATAGAATGTGATCATTCTTGAAAATTAGGTGATATGAAGATTAGGTGTTTCTGGATATTCATGTTTAAATTTGGGCACTCTGTACATATTAAAATTTATAAGACCTTAAAAGTGTTTTTTCGTTGTTGTTGTTTTGAAAAAGTTTTATTTTGAAAAATAAGATTATAAGTAGTCTTTACTTTCATTTGTGCTATTTGTAAAAAGAGAACAACGTTACAAAGGAAACTATGGAAATCATTTTACACAAGACCTGATTTAAATATTGTTATTTATAGAGAGTAAATCAGAGCCTTGGATCTAGAGATATAATTCCATTTGGACCTGAAAAACATTACAGATAATTAGTATTTCTAAAGTGCCTTTGATTCCATATGTTGATGTAATACATGTTACTATTCTCTCATTTTTATTATATTACAAAATAAAATATTAAAATATGAAATAAATAAAACAGAAACGGCCAAAGAAATTGGATCAAGGAAAACAGAGCAGATTGTTAACCAAGAGCATTGAAAAACAGTGGACAAGCCAATCAAATACAAACTAACAGATGAGTGAAAGGAAATCTAGTAGAGTTAGAGGAAGGAGAAAGGGAGAGGCAATTGGGAGGGGAAGGGGGATCATGAGCTGAAATCAATTCCTATGCGTGTATGAATTTGTCAGGAGTGGACCTTCTGCTATGTATAACCATAAAACTCTAATAAAAGAAAAAAGAGGGCTGGGTTTGTGGCTCAGTGGTAGAGCGCTGGTCCGACATGTGTGAGGCACTGGGTTCGATCCTCAGCACCACATATAAATAAATAAATAAATAAAATAAAGTTCTATTAACATCTAAAACTATATTTTAGAAAGGAAAAAGAAAAACAGTGAACAAGTCTATGAAGGAAATGTATTTAAATAGCAAAGTGTATCATACTTAAAACAACTGGACAGGGAGAGTTCCTTCATGGATTTTCTTTCAAGGGACCATATGGAATTACTCCAGGTTATGTTGATCAAAAATTAATGCCGTACCTTAGTAAACCAACCCACAAAAAGAAGCTCTCCCTTCTTTCCTTCCATTTCCAGTTGTCTCTCCTTTGTGCCTTTATGCATTAGTTTCCCAGGACTATCACAGAAAGGTACCAGAACTGGGGAGATTGAACAATAGCATCCTACTGTGGCAAGTTCAGGCAGCTGGAAGTCTGAGATCAAGGTGTCAGCAGAGACATGCTCCCATGACACTTGTGGAGTACAGTCCTCCCCTGTTTCTTCCTAGATTCTGGTGTAGCCGGCGAAGCACGGCTAATCCTTGGCCAGCAGCTTCCACCCTTTAGGCTCTGTCTCTGTTGTCTCGTGGCACTGCGCCTTCTGTATCTTCACATGGCGGTCTTCTTATGACACCAGTCATTGGGTGACTTCAGCTAAGCTTGATTACATCTGGAAAGGCCCCATTTCTTACTACTATAGTGCAAGTCACATTCATAGACACAGGGAGTTGGGATTTCAAGATTTCTACTTGGGGGACACAATTCAACCTATATGATGGGTGTACAAGATAAAGGGTGATTGTGGAATTAAAAAATTAAAACCAGTCTTCATTGTACTTTGACACACCTAGCAGAGGTTCAGAAAATTAAATATGTTCAGTCTGAAAACAACTGAATTTGGTTTTTTTTTTTTTAAATGCCAGTGGGCCAAGATAGTATGAAATAAAGGTGTCCAGAGACCCTTCTAACAAATATCTTTGATGGACCCTAAAAAGCTCTCAACTAGAGATAATAAAAGGTAGGCACAGTCATGGTGTTAGTTGACATCTTCTAGAAGATGCAAATGAGAAAATAAGATGAACAGAAAGTCATTTAGATCTTTAAAGTCTCAGTTTCCTCACATGGAAACTACATCTGCAGCCTCCAGCGTCCCTGCCACCTGCTGAGAGTCCTGTTATGTTAGCATGAAGATGCACTGGGCAGGACACCTGGGGTCCCGGGCGATGAGATAGGTGGCTGCTGCTCACAGCAATACACAGGTGTGAGGAGAACCGAAAGGAGCAGAGCTATGAGAAAGAGGAGGAGAAAGCTCTGAAGAAGGCTGAGGACAGGTGCCAAAATCATCATTTACCATCGCACCTTGGGGTTCCTCTCCTCTTAGCTCCAGGGGTGTGAAGAATCCACTCTGAAGCCCTTGGAACTCAGAGTGGCTTTCATTTGCCTTCTGTACAATGTCATCTTCCTCTAATGTCCAGGATCATATTTTTACAACCATTGTGTATTTCTTTCACCCCTCAAATTTTAAGAGCCAAAAGAGGCAAACACACAGATAGTGGAGAGACTGAGAGCCGAGAGGATCAGCCACTTCAGAGAGTAAAATCATGGAATTGAATGTGAGTTATAACTGCTAACATATGGAAATTCAAAATGAACCAGTTTACTAGAAACATCTTGTAAATTGAAAAACTTTTTGTTTTTTTTTTTTACTTAGAATGGAGTTTCATTGAACCATCTCTAGAATCCCCTTTCTTTAGCAGGCAAGAGAACACCTGACCAGCATTCATACACATCTTTCTTCTCTCTGTAAGCACCCCACTCCTGGAATTATTTCTCTTAGTTCCACTTATCACCATTCATTTTTCCCTCACCTGCCTTTTCAGTTCCACTTATCATTATAGTCTACATATTAAGCTTCTATAATACTCAACCACATAATGGTTATTAATGATTTCTAGTTTAATGAGATTTCAGAAGATACTCAAGGAGAAAGAGAAGCAAAAATTCAGATGTGACATGACTCATAATTAATTGTCTTTTATTCTTTGCTGTTGTTTTGACTGGAAATCATTATTTTTCTAGAAGTTTGAAGCATTTGGTCGCTCATGAGAAAAAAAAGATACCCATATCCTAGAATTCTAGTTCCCCCATAAAAGAAAACTATATTTATGTTCCTACTTCTTTGACATTTAAGTCGATTTTTTTGCTCCTTCCTCCTCAGCAATTCACAGCTTTAGGGATGAATCATAGCTTTGAACCAAGACAACTAAAATTAGTCAAGTGAGATTGGGACAACATTTCATTTGAGGTTTTCAACACCCATCTTCTCTCAGAAATTTCAGAGAGAAAGCCCTCCTCCACTTTCTTACATTGTTTTTCTTTATTCTTTCCCTTTTCTCTTTTCCAGTGGTGTCTTGAGGGTTTACCAGTGGGGGTTGGTTTTCATCGACTACTTAATAGTGGTGATTGGATCATCTATTGAACATTCCGGAGTTAAGAATAGACTTAACACAGCAAAGTTCATCTTTGGCCTGCTGAAGTCCTCAACTACTACACTCCAAAAGTTGTTTCTTTCATTCTTTTCTCTTATTCCATAGCCATCAACAATTCCTTCCACTTCATCACTATCTTTTCCTTCTTCTACAGTTAATCTGAAGTGGCATATTGCCCCAGAATATTAATATTTTCATAAGGAGCTTCTGAATATTTAATAGTTGATTTTCTGACAAGTAGAAGAGTTTGGTGGCCAGAATTTCCTCAAAGCATGTCACCACAGCTTGGCTCTGATGAAGAACTTAAGTCTTTTACCTGATTTTCTGTAATATGCTATTTATTCTGGAACTGAGACTACTGCCTGCTACCATGATTAGTTAAAATCATGCCCAAATCCCATCTTGGATTTTCATTCAATATACTACTGTAGAAGGGATTTTTCAAAAATGATATTAAGTGAGCTGTCATTTAAGAGATCCTTAAGTTAAATTCAAAGATCCAGTAATCTGAGACAAATAACAGTTTTGAATTTCTCCATGCTTGTTTATCATTTCATCCAGGCACTAAAAAATGTTTCTTTTTCCCTGGAAGAAATAATCAGCCTTTGCTATTAGAGACTTTGAAACTCCTCTGAAATTGGCAAGAAGGGCCCCAGGCTTTTGTGAGAAGGCCAGTCAGAGCTCCCAGAAATTTTGATAAAGTGTCTACCAGAAAGCTTCTGGAAGGTTTATTTTCAATTCTAAATGCCTCAAAGGAAGACAGTTTTCATTTTCAGGATGGCTAATCCTCTTCATCTTCACTTTTTCCCGGGGTCCTGAACCATTTACTTGGAGTGGAGGTGGGTGTTTTAGATAAGTTGATAAAAGACTAAACAGCTCTGAGCTTTTGGTAACTGGTTTAACATCTCTGAATATCCCCAAAAGCATGAGAGTCCCAGGCCTTTAGCATGATGGCACCACTCAGGTGACTACTACCACAACTCTCCCCTCCCCCCCCCGCCCCAACCTACCCCCAGACCCATGGCAGGCAGCATTAACAGATCCCAACATTGATGGATCCCATCACCTTTTCCACCAAGCTCAACTCATAGATCCTGGATGTCCACAGATGCTATTTTTAGTCTACCTGAAAAGTCTCTGAGGAACCTTTTGGCACCAATGTGTAAACTATAGGACGAAGCACAGAGAAACCAGCAGTTCACAGTTCAAAGACAAAAGGACATTGCATTGATAAATAAAATACTTGGAAAAGAAGTAGGAGAGGTGTTCTCCTTCAACTTTAATTCTGAAGATGTTAAATGAATTGATTGTACATCAGAAGCCCTAAACTGGAGCCTCTTGCTGGAGTCTCTTTGTCTCTGTATAAGTTACTTTTTTCTCTCTAGACACATTGTGTCCTCTGCCTGTTCCTCACATTCCACATGCCCCTCCTACCCACCGACTGTTCCTCCTGTTCCTTCTCTTACCAAAAAAAGAGGAGGAGTGGTAGAGATGGGAGCATCGCTATTTTTTCTCAAAGATGTGAACCATATTTAAGAATATGGCAATATATATCATCCTATCTTTGTCCTAGTGATGTGAAGTGCCTCTGGTTTCCTTTGCTGTCTGCCTTTCCTTAAATGCTTTTCTGTGCTTTTCCTACCTATCCCTTAATATAATTGCCATGCTGCATCCAATAGTACAGAGAACAGAATAACAGAGTGTGACACTACAGAGTTGTGAACCTACATCCTCCATGATGTAAACTCAGAGCTGTTTCTCATCCTTCCCTGACACAACACTTTCCCATACTATCCTCCATCTTTCCTACTCCCCTCCCACTTTCCAAAGTAACACAAAGTGGAAAGAAGTTTAAAACAGGAGACATAATTCTCACTCACCGATAAATTATCACTTTCTCAATACCTTTATTATTATACCATCTCAATACCTTTCCAACCCCTGTAGAAATAAGCCTGATTGAAAGAAGAGGGGAAACTAGGACAAGAAATTATCTCTTATATTTAGTCCCTGATTTTCATGCCCAGCTGTAAAATACTTGTTCCTTCATTGGGATAAGAATGTTCTCCTCCAAATGATGCAGACTGTGTGAGTACTGCAGTCTATATCACACCGTAGTCCCTTGTTGTACAATTACTCTTTAGAAAACCTATTTTGGAAGGACACCAGCATAGATCAAACTGTCCCTACAAGGACCATGATCACAGAGAAGAAAGAACTACTCATGTGTCTTTAAAGGAAGCAAAAGAATGAAAGAAAGTCTAGATTTACACACACACACACGCACATGCACGCCAGGGATTAAACTCAGGGATGCTTAAACACCGAGCCACATCCCCAGCCCTTTTTTTTTTTCTATTTTGAGACAGAGTCTCGCTGAGTTTCTCAGAGTCTCACTAAATTGCTGGGGCTGGTTCTGAACCTGTGATCCTCCTGCCTCAGCCCCCCGAGTCCCTGGGATTACAGTCATGCACCACCGTGTTTGGTTTAGATCCTTTTAAGAGAGTTGGAACAAAGAGAATAAAAAGTAGGAAAGATATATATGTTCTAACCAGGTTCTGAGTGCCTGACTGAATGTCGAGGGCTTTACCTATGTGTTTTCATCTGATCACACAACTCTATACACATTTTGCCCATTTTGCAACTTAGGAATCTTGAAGAGACTAAATAACACCCAATGTAACCTATCAATTACTTGTTGAATGCTAAAATCTGAGCCCAGGTCTTGGAGGCAGAAAAGATAGAAATTTGGATGGAATATGAACTATTTTGAAAAGGTTTTTAAATGAGGGGAAAGGAAAACCAACTGGATGTCAACATTTGAGACGTGGCGCCCAGGAAAAGGATATTCCCAGCCTATGGTGGGAATGAGGAATGGACCTGAGGAGGTGTCAGCAGCTCTGGGAAGTAGGTTCTCACCTGGAAGGGTTAAAGCAGACATGCATTGACACTGGAAAGACTTTGAGAATGTTTGGACTTGGGCTTCACCTGAGGTGAAGGAATGAAGAACCAAATGACCAAAGGATAGAACTGCACAAAGCCATTGGCTAATAAAGGGCACTAGGAGAAGAGATGGCCTCTTAGGAACCTGGGTTCAGCTTTGTAGGAGTGGGGACAAGTGTGATAACTAATCTGACACCCGTATGTGTTCTGGGACTTGCACTGTACGTATAATCTGATCCTTTTTCACATGACTACTGACCAGACTTCCCATCAGTAACCATCAGCCACACAGGGCTGTGTAAACAAGGCACTGGCCAGAGATGTGAGCAGAGAAAGACCCAAGGAGGGTTCTGGAAATGAAGTTTCCCCATTCTCCTTAGGTCATTCTGATCAAAGGCACACTGCTCACTGTCATGTGAAGAAGACTGCTATTTGCAAAGAGCCTTAAATACTTTTGCCTTGCCTATCTGCTGGCTCCTATTCCTTCAATTTAATATCTATGTTCCCTGTTAAAGTGCAGATAACCAGCTAAAGAGAGCACCCTAATTATAATCAGAAATCATATTCATGTAATTATGCAGTAAACATTTATTCTGTACCTATAATGTTTAAGTATTGCATGAATCATTTATACCTTGGTTTCAGTAGATTTATTACCTGCTTTACTAAAATCTGTTTTCCAGATTTTATAATGCACACACACACTTGAATCTAAAAAGCAGACTTTCCGGAAAAGAAAGAAACTTAAAATTGAGAGGTTAGAGATATTAAAGTTGATGGTTGTCTTCGTCTGTTTTCTGTTGCTGTAACTGAATACCACAGACTGGGTAATTTATAAAGAACAGAAGTTTATTTGGCTTATAGTTATAAAGAGCAGAAAGTCCAGAATCATGGTTTGAGCCTCTGATGAGGACCTTCTTGCTGTATCATAACAAAGCAAAGTGCATTATGTGGTGAGACAGAGGAAGCATGCTACCTCAGTTTTCTCTTCCTCATCTTATAAGTGAACTGATGTCACCATGGAAGTCTCACCCCCATGAATTCATCTAATCCTCACCTCCCAAGGGCCCACCTTCTGAACACCAGTAACATCTAACTTTGGGGGTTGTTTCCAACAGGTGAACTTTGTGGGGACATATCCAAATCATAGTAACAATTTTAGTCAGAATTTTTGTCTGGTTGGAAAAATCTTTACTTGACACAGGAAATTTTTTTTGTTTTATGTTTGTTTTCTTTTATATTATGGGTTACTATTTTATCAGCATAATTCAAGTTATTAGTTTGACTTTCATTTTATATCATTAAAAAATTTTTTTTTCATCATGCACCCAGATGGCAGGACCCCATGCAGGAATGAGAAAAGCTGCTTTAAAAAGAAGCCTAGGCAGACATATTAGAAGATGTCTCTAATCCTTTTTGGAAGCAGGCTCAGTATAAGTCCTAAATAAATGTATCTTTAGAGAGGATGCATATGGTATGGAAAAAGTACCCATAGATCAAACAGGAGGAAATCACAACTGCAGCTCAAGGAATCGTAGATTACCTATCAGGAAGAATTTCTAGATGCAGCTATTAATTATTAAATAAATTAATTTGGAATTTTTTAGAGAGACTTTAAAACATCTTGAATTGCGTTTCTCTGAGTGTTTTGATAATCTGCATTGAGCTGAGCAAAATGAACAGAATATCTATACGGTATTTTTCCAGGCTGAGAAGTCTAAGACTTCATCACAAGATAAGCAACATATTTTTAACATGTACCTTGATCCTATATTTTCAAGCTAAGCAAGCAGACAGATAAGACATCAAGGTACCCAAATAACCCAGTGTTCCCTAAATATAAAGATATCACTTTTTTTCTTGGCTCTTCTCCTTCTATCAGTAGAATTTCCATTTTCCTAAATACAGTCATGAAACATTGAAGTTCTCTTCTTACCTCTTTGAGCTTTAGGGCTTCGTTATTTCTCCGTTGAATGATTTAAAAAACAGATTTGTCTTGATGCACAAACCTCTCTGTTTCAACTCCTTCCAAAGACTTTCTACCAGGTTACCGAAAACATCATTTCTGACTTCCATTCTGTCTATGCACAAAGTCCTCAACATAACATTCAAAAGTTTCAGAGAATCTCCATTCTCCTCTGAGATATTCTTTCCTGCTGTCCTTCTACAAACTTTCTATGCTTCAATGGAACTGAGATACTAATTATTCTGAGTTTCTGTTTTTCAGGTTTCAGATGTGTGCTCATTAGGATAGGCTAGATTAAGATGAATGTAAGAAACATCTACCAAAACAGAGAGGCTTCCAAAAACAAAAATTTATTTCTTGCTTATGCTACATGCCTACCATGGGTCAGTAGGAAACTCTGCTTATCATAATTGCCCAGGGCAAGGTGTATCCAGATGCACCGTATCAAAGACATGCAGGGATAAGAGCACAGGGTGAATTAAGCACTGGACTGTAAAGTTGGCACTTGGAAGCAGAACAGATCACTTCCCTTCCCACTCGATTGACAAAAGCTTGTGACATTGCAAAGTCTAACTTCAAAGAGTCCAAGACAGGCAACCTTACCGTGTGCCTGGGTACAAACACACAAACAACATTTGACAAGCAGCCTACCAAAGTCCATCCTTCCTGACACTAAATATTTAGCTCACTCTCTCCCCTGCAAGCAACATATATTTATGCTCCACTATTAAAGGGGAAAAACTGAAAGCTTTGTCCTCTCCTGGCACAAAATCAACCTCCAAGTTTATGTTCTGTGGGGGATATATGATAGTGTGGACAACAGAGAATGATACATCGTCATATTTGTTTTGGTCCAGGTGTATCTTTGAGACAGGCAAACTCAAAAAGACAAATTTATCTGCCTCCCACATATCCAATATATAATAGTAGAACACGAACAAAATAATCCACAATAAACATTCCCAATTTAGAAGGGAGAAGATGGAAAATAACAGTAGCCACTGATCCATAACTATTCTGCAATCTCACTAGGCAAGATTCCATAAGCTCTGTACCTTGTGGGACAGAAAGTTTCTTGAGTAGGCTGTAATTCTACTCCCTGGGAGCAACTTCCAGGTCCATTGTCCTCCACATGTCCTGGTTCCCTGCTCTGGAAGAACTCTTCCATTTCTATTATGCCCTTTGACCACACCTTTAGTTCACATAGGGAATGGGAATGTGTGTTCCCTAGGAGCCCAAGAGGCATTCCAGGACTCCTCCAGTTATCCCTCCAGTTGTCTTTTGATATAGGCTCATGTTGTTGTTTTGGGGGTGTTTTTTTTTTTTTCGGTGGGGGACGAGGGTTGGTAGTACACTCTCTTAAACATATAGTTTCTTCTTAGATGTTAATTCCAGGGAGTTCCCTATACCAGTTGCCACACTGACAGATCCCTGGATGCAGTTATCATTTTTACTTAGTTCCTTTGCCTTCCTATCCCCATACCTCTATATTACATATTCTCAGGCTAAGTAAGAGAATCACACTTAATACCTGCTTTGTGAATCATTTTGCCTAATCAGAGGGATTGGCTTAATTGCATCTTCATGCTAAATTCTCTGAATCCATTCTGAGGTTTAAGCAATGGGGTGGCCATATCTTTGATTTGAATTTTGCAGGAAGGAGTAGTTTTCACATGTCTTCATCGCCCAAACCCCTCTCACATTTACCTTTTATGACTTAGTTTGAAATCAGTTTCTTCTTCTAATCCTACAGGTCCACAAATATCTAAGATTCTCCTTATTCTCTTTCATTGCCACTTGAAATATAACCATTTTTTCTGAGTTTATTTTTTACAGATATAAAGACATACACTGTTAGGGATTCTTGTTGCATTTCTGGTACCAATTTATGTCCCCGCTAGGACAGGCTAGGTTATGCCTTGTCAAAGGTTGCTAACAGCAACCAACCCATGGTGTTGACACTGCTTTGTCTAGAGCTCTGAGTTCATTTTTATATCACCTACCATTCAAGGAAATAGTCTACCAAATGATTCACTGCTGCATAACATGGATCAACACTTTTTCAGTATCTAAGAGCAATTACTTTACTGCCTGCTACCACATCCTGAAACCATAGGCATACAGGTTTAGGAACTTTTGTTGTTCTTGTTACATTTCTGGTACCAATTTATGTCCCAGCTAGGATAGGCTAGGTTATGCTCTGTTGATAAACAGCTAGCAGATCTCAACAGTTTATTTCTCACTCACGATATCATGACTTGGCATGAGGCTCTGCTCAATGTAGTCACTCGCACACTCAGAATGACAGAGGTGCCATCTCAACAGGTGTTTCCACGATCACCGAATCACAGAAAGGGATGGTGGAAAATTGAGCACTACTTCCTGTGAGACACCTGGCCTTCACTCATATCTCATTGCTGAAGCATTCTGCATGATCACAACTACTTTTAAAGAGGCATAGAAATGTAATACCAGCATGTACCCAGAAAACAGAGTGCTGGCTATATCCGGTGACCTACAGTCATAATACCTCAAGGCCTTCATTGCTGCTGTCCCCTGCCCTATACTTCTGCATTACCATCTCCTATTCATTTATTCAGTCAACAAAGACATAGCACATTGCTAAAAGGCTCAGGTTCTGGTTAGATTATCTGAACTCAAAATCATAGCTCTGTCACTCCTATGTGTATTACTGTGGGAACGTTATTCACCGTTCTGTGCCTCGGTCTCCTCATCAGTTACATAGGGACCGTGCTATCTCCCACCTCAAGAGCACTTGTGAAAACTCAAGAAAATATGTGCATGAAGCACTCAGCACAGAGCCTAGTACATTGTAAGTGCTCCTTACGTGTTAGATATTATTATTTTGGGCCACCTACTATGTGCAAAGCATGGGCTATATTAGTCATTCAGACTCCTAGTCTAATAGATTTTACAGTCTAATAGAGGACAGCACTAGAAAAAAAGACTTCATTCTTTTAAACAGTCCTCTCAAATTTAACTTCTCTTGATGCCATAAACTATTTCTTTCTCCTGAGAACTCCCAAAGCATTGTGTGAACATTTCTCAAAGTGCCTATAGCCTTCTGGTATACTTTTCTATCTTCTCTGTCCCTCCCGTGGAAGGATGTTCAAAAGGTATCTGAAGGAATGCCTGTGAAGCGCTCGGTCCAGCGTCAGCCTCAAGGAGATGTAGACTGCCCCTTTGCCATCCCTGTACACCTAAGGTGCTTTGAGCAGTCCCTTCCCTCCATGCGTTCAACCTGCGTTGTTGGTTTGAACCGTCATCCGACATCTGCCCAGCATCCTTTGACTGCCTCTGTGCTCTCGGATTCTTCAGCCTCCCTGAAGCTTCTGAATCTGTGAAAAGCTCCCTGTTCCTTCCAACCCTGCATAGCTTTGCCAGCCCACCTGGAGGCTGGGAGCTCAGTCTGGCAGGTACGCATTAGCATGTTAAAAATATCTACACAACCGTCCTTAGTACTATCACCCACTTTGAACATCAACCTATTTCCTTCTGTTCACCTGGGGAAATCCCTGTTCTTTCTAGTTCTGAAAAGAGGAAGGGGTTAGCGCTAAGCGACCAGTATTAACTAGTCCTTTTAGAATTGGGGAAGGGTCCTCTTCAATGACCACCATAACTACTCAGCACTTTGTGAAACTTACTGCTGAATCCACCTAAAGCAGTTACATGGAATATACTTGATCATCTATCCTGATAACTGGTAATAGTTTAATTTTCTTCCAAGCCTGATTTTTTTTCCAATAAAAATAGTATAAATAACAATTTGTCAAGTGTTTGTAGTACATCTCATTTGATCGTCTCAATGGTCTCACAAGAAATTTAGAATTGATTTTAACCAAGACTTTACAGATGAACCAAAGTTTTCTCATGATTGTGAGGCTCATGAGATTGGTCCTGGGCTCAAGCTCTACCCCTCTGCTTTCCATGCCAACTTTCTTCCTCCCACCTGCTCGTGGAGCGGTGGTGACTTTTCCCTGAGCAGTCTGGGGACTGTCTACTCCATCTGGACATTGTTTTTGACTTCTTAGGACCTTCTTTTAGTTCCTTTGGACCACTTCTCTTTCCCAGAAAAAGCAGAGCTGAGAGCTCCTGGCTTATATCCAGGTTGCAAACCGCTTATGAAACTTCCGACACCCAGGTAGCATTCCCTGTGACGAACTTAAAGAAAGGTGGACACTCTGTCAAGGGTTCAGTCCCCTGAGAAAGTTGGACTCATCCTAGAGTTCACGTCTTCAGAGCCTGGGATTAGAAAGTCAAGTGAAAACCACTTTCCCTTGCTGCTGACATTCTCCGCTCAGTGAAGAAAAGTGGTATCAGAATTTCAGATGGAACAAAGCCAGAGATGGACTGGGCTGGCTGTGTTAACTAGCTTTCCATCACTGTGACAAAATACCTGAGGTAAACAACTCATAGAGAAAAAGTTTATTTGGGCTTATGGTTTCAGTTCTCCATCAGTTCAGTCCTTTGGCTTTGACCTATGCTGAGGCATAACATCATGACAGGGAGAGTGTGGGAGGGCAAAGCTGCTCACCTCAGAGTGGCCTGGAAGCAAAAAGAGAAAGAGGAGGGGCGAAAGGCTCGATATCCCCTTCAGGGGCACACCCCCATGGCCTAACTTCTCCCAGTAGGTCCCACTCCCTGGAGGTTCCGCCAGCTCCCAATGGCACCACGGACTGGTGACCAAGCCTACACTTGGTGCTAAAAGTGCTATAACTGCTCAAGAATGGGGAAAATCAATACGAAATGGAAATAGTAAGGATGATTTCATGAAGGAGAAAGGATTTGACCTGGAATTTGAATGATCGCTTAGAGGCAACAGACTGGGAAGGGAGATGTTTGAATATGAAGAGTCAAGTTGAGCGATGCAAAAGGAGTGTTTGGGAAGGGAGAACCATCTTTGGAGGGTCAATGAGGGCTGTTAAAAGCAAGACCCTTAAATATCCAGAGAATTCATTTGGTTTGAATCCAGTGAGTGACAGGGAACTTTTGATGGCAAAGCCAGGGGATGAAGCAATGTGTTCTTTTAGAAAGATGCCCAGCGTGGTATGGAGTGAAAACGTCAATTACAGGCAAATATATTGTTTTCTCATTTGTATGAGGTTATATTCTATATTATTTGCATGACAATATATGTATGGAATGATGTTCTCTATCCTTTCCATGGGGAGGCTATATAGGTGACTTTTGCTTTATTTCTTATTATTTCTTTTTTTCTTCTTGCTTCTTTTTTATTTATCTTTCTTAATGTTAGAATGTATCTAATTTTAACCAAAAAAAAAAAAAACTCCAAGAATAAAAATGACTAACACTTAGAAGCACTGCCTCCATGCCAGGCGCAGTTCATACAAGAACTCTAATGGCACCGATAAGGCAGGAATTATTCTTATCCTGAATCACACTTGGTAGAAACGGGGACACGGGAGATGAAATGACACAGAGCTAGAGGTGACACAGGCCAGAGCCCACATCATCAACCACTGTACGACCCTGCCTCTAAATAGAAACAAATCGTAGACAGAGAGTTTGAAATCAAGTAAAAGAGCCAAGAGAATATTGCTCTGGTCCAAGGAGGAAATGGTAGAAGCATAGACTGGACTGGTACTAGACAGAGCTGCTACACCCAGTTGCACAGATCAGTAAAGGACCCCCAAATCAAAAATCAGCAGCCATGGGGTCAGAGCTCCTGATGACTGTGGCTGCTTCTGTCAGGTGATCACTGATATTTTGTGTGCTGTGGCCTGTGTCACAATAAACACCATATCACACACATCTATTTTCTGTTTAGGAAGAATGGAAAGATTTCCTATTATTAATTATTATTGTTGTTATTATTAAAAATAAGAATTACAAAACTCCAACAGCCCAAAGAGTATTTTAGTATTTAAAATCTTCCTCCCCCTCTAATCTCTTCTTACCCATCTACAAAGGTAAGAATTCTCAGTTCCTTATGTATTCTTTCAGAAATGTACTATGCATTTATTATATGTACTCATGTCTAAACTTTTCTACAATTTGCTCTTTTCACTAAAAATTATGTCTTAAACATTGTTTTCTGTAAGTGCACAGAGATTAAGCACATTCTTTATAACAGCTGCTAAGTATTTTATTGTATGCATGTAGCATAATTTATTTAACAAGTTTTCTCTTCAATTGGGGAATACTTTTTGTGCAAGACAAAAAGGCCTAATTATAAGAAAATGAGAATATTCACAACAACATATCAAAGTGGTCATAGAATTATAATTCTTGGGCAGGAGTGAAGGAAGAGGCTGAGAGTTTAAAACTTATTTCAACACCCATGATGGCTTAGGATCTCAAAGCCCTTGATCATTTGAAGAAAATGCAAATGAAGCACACACCTGTAATCCCAGGGCTTGGGAGGCTGAAGCAGGAGGATTGAAGGTTCAAGGCCAGCCTCAGAAACTTAGTGAGACCCTGTCTCAAAATAAAAAATAAAAACAGCTGGGGATGTGGTTCAGTGGTTAAGCACCCTTGGGTTCAATCCCTGCTACAAGAAGAAAAAAAAAAAAGTAAAATATATTCCCAGCCACAATCATAAAGCTTACCTTTTCAGTTCCCTACAGGCAGGACTGGGTTCTGAGACTGCGCCACTCCAGGGTTGAATGTAAGCAAACTACCACAGGAAAAATAATTCAGGGGCCATTGTAAAAAATAACTGGATTTGTTGTTTGATTTTGTTTTTCAACTTAGCGTCATAGTAACGTTCCATGAACAGCTAAAAAATTCCAGCTTCTTTTCCTTTATGAATTGAGCTGTTTAGAAGATAAGACCTTCGTTCTTATTTTTCATCCTTTGTCTTGAAAGAAACAATCATCTCAGGTAGAGGGAATTCCTCATATGAGCATGGAGTGGGGGATGACCCTTGGGGGGAGAAACTGTTAGGTGTTTCTTTTTTTGTTGTTGTTTCCCTAAAATTAGGCAAATCTATTAAATCTGTGTACTCCTCAGCCATCCCTCCCCCTACCTTCACGGAGTTTATTTAAGTAGTTGCCCATAGCAACCACCCACACTTCAAGTCGCTGAGCCTGGTATTGTGGGGAACAGTTTGGCAAGCTTCCGTCTGGCTTGCATTATTCACTGCGCCCTGGAGGTAATTACATAAAATGCAAATGATAATTTAAATATATTAATGATGGTTTCGGGTCTCCTTTGTTTGTTGTTGTTTTTTTAAGCCCTACTTTTAAAAATGTTTTTGGGGTCCCCTGGTTGCCCTTCGTGCTGTTAGAGATGGACTAGTTTCAGGGAGAAGAGAAAGGCTGCAAAGAAAGCCCAGCAGAAAGGACAGGTGCTTGGCCACCCTCCTCCCCTCCTCTCCGCCTTCATGGTGGTGCTCACACTGCTGGGACCCAGTGGTGACTTCAGGCTTTGCTGCTGATAATGTCTGAAAGAATGGGAAAAGGCAGAGCGGGGTACAAATCTGGGCATCACCTCAATGTCACCTTCTAGGAGTTAATTCGTTGCTCCCAGTAGCCTTTCTTTGTTTTTAAGATGGGCCTCCTGCCTATCACTAAATAAATAAATATGTGAAAATTCAGTGAGTTCACAGATGTTAAGCCCCTAATCTGGATGCTTTGTTATGTAAGGACATATTCAGTATCTTTTATATACTAGATAAAAATTTTTACTTTGAAATTAAAAAAAAAAAAAAAAAAAAAATCTAGAGGAGGAAAGCCACTGGAAAAACCCTAGACAGAGAGTAGATTGCTCAGTGCCTCCATGATGTACCAGGTGCAGTCAGGCAGACCCCAGCCTGGCCACCTGAGGCTCTTCCTCATAGACCTGGAATCCTACTCTGCCCTGCAGGTTGTGCCCCAGGACTGGTCCAGACTATGCTTTCCCTTTACCAGGAAGCTGCCCTTAGCCCTTGTTCCCCATAGGGTCATCCCCCATTCCTGTCCCCAGGAAGAAGGTATTTACCTGGCTGATCCAAGAAGGCCAAGTGACTGAACATGAGTAATACCAAACCCACCCCAGTTTTTCCTTGATTACAAATCTATATGGCTGCCTTTAAATCCCTTTATGTCCCCATTTTTTTTTTTTTTTATTGATGCATTGCAGTTGTACATAATGGAGAGATTTGTTGCTTAAATCTGTCTTTTCATCATCTCCCACTGACTCCTCCCCTGTGTGGGAAGCATTCCACTGGCAAGTCACTGTGGCTTACGGTTGTGAAGCCACGTGTTTTGCTCATTGTTCTGAACTAGTATCCTTGCCTATGTTTACAGGCACTCAGCCATTAGGGGAGTCAGGCTTGCAGTGTACCGGATCCTTTTTCCTATACATCATAGTTCACTGAATCCTTATGTTATCTGACCCATTTGGGTAAGACACTCCCCTCTGGTAGTGAATGGGGGGGTCCCCTAGGTCTCCCACTAAGAGTGTCAAGAACATCCTGCTTGCACGCTCACTAGCTCTTAATGACAGAACACTTTCTTTCTTCTCTTATTGTTCATAGTTTCCATCCTTTGATCTCTTGGTCTGCAGGAACTTCCCTAACAAAATGCCATAGGCTGGGGAGCTAAACAGAAATTAATTTATTCCCAGTTCTAGAGGCTGGAAGAATGAGATCAGGGTGACAGTATGGTCAGGTTCTGGTGAGAGTTCACCTGAAGATGGTTGCCTACTGTGCCCTACATTGGGGGAAGAGTGGAAGAGAGAGAGAGAGAGAGAGAGAGAGAAGATGAAGCAAGCAATCTGGTGTCTCTTGTTATAAGGGCATTAATCTCATCATTACGGTCCCACCCACATGACATCATCTAAACTTGATTACCTCCCAATGACTCCATCTCCAAAATGCCATCGAACTGGGTGTTAGTGCTTCAATATATGAACTTAGGGGTGGGGGAGGACACATTCAGTAGACACCACCTGACATGTATTTTCTTGTCTGTGAGCACAATAAATTAAGAAGGGTGTGGATGCACCCCCAGGAAGAAGAAACTATGGGATAATGTATTTTTTAAGTTACCACGAGTTGACACACACCTATAATACTGCAAGGCTGAGGTAGGAGGAAGGCCAGCCTGAGCAACTTAGCAACACCCTGTCTCACGTTTCTAAAAAAAATGGCAGGAAGGGAAAGAGCTCCATGGTAGATGCACAAGGCTCTTGAGTCAATCCACAAAACTATTTTTAAAAACTAGAAGTAGAAAAGGTTATTAAAACATGAATTCTGGTCATTATTTTTACCAACAATGCTCTACTCTTGCTGCTGGAATTTGCTTCGCTGCCACAGTGAGGATCCAACAGTTCCCATCCCTTACCTACTTCAGTCCCTATCTTCCCAGCCAAGCATTGGTGACTATGTTGAGAGCATGTTTATGAATCAAGTTTAGGTTTCATGTTTCTGCTTCCACCCACCCCTGGGATCTCTTTGATGTACTGTCACTCAATGCATGATCCCTTTCTTCCTGACTTCTTAAGAGAACACATGATCTGAATCCTAACAATAGAGTGTTATGACTGTAAGAAAACACTTTTTATATGTAGTAGTGATGGGAGAATTTCATGTTTATGTAGGTTTTACAAGTGTAAAAGTTTGCCACTTGTCTCTCATTTGATCATTGAACAGCCTCCTTCTATGCAGGAGAATCTGTTCTACCAATGACTTATCATGTGAGTTCAATTTTTGCTACTCTAGCAAATACTGGAGATAATCCACTTTTAAAAAGAAAAGGTTTATTTGGGCTCAGGGTTTCAAAGATTCCGATTCATGATTGGTTGGCCCTGTTGCTTTTAACTCTATGACGAGGAGGCGCATCGTGGTGGGAACACATGGCAGAGCAAACCACTCACCTCGTGGCAGGCACACGAAGGAAGGAAAAGGAAGGGCTAGAGTCTCACTGTCCACTTCTAGGGCACAACCCCAGTGGCTGCAAGACCTCCCACTGGGCACCACCTCCTAAAGGTCCCACCACTTCTGAATAGAGCCATCTCAGGGACCAAGCCTTTACCACATGGACCTTTGAGGAATATTCAAGATCCAAACTAGCACAGTCATGAGCTGAGCTGGGGGTAACCCGGGACTTCTCACTCCATAACCAGCATGTTTTCCATAATACTAAATGCCACTGCAAAACGGTTCAAGGACATGATGTTTTAAGAAGAAAATGAAGGAGTTGTTGCCTCCAGATCTTCATTATAGAAGATTTCCCAAAACAACATGAAGTCTAGAGTTCTAAACTCGCTGCCTATCTTAATCACAAATTCTCCCACATTAGAAATTTATATATATATATATATATATATGCTACATATATGCAATATATGTTATATGTATGCTCGTATGTATATATACATGTATACATATATAGCATATATATGTATAACATGTATATATATTTAGATATGCTATATATGCATAGAGCATATTATGCTATATATGTATGTGTATATATATGCATATGTATATAGATAGATACACACACACACACACACTCACACATACACTATAATCCATGATGGATACAGAAAAGTGATGTCGAAAGTCAGTATTGGTGATAATATCTTCCTGAAGTTGCTAGGGAAACATGACCATCAGTCAGCAATAACCCAGTGAGATTTGTTCATTCCTAGTTCCATAACCCTGTTAGCCCTTTAACCATCAGATGGCACCTCTTTGTGACTGACCAAATCCTAAAACTGGGTTCTAATGTGGGTTTTGGTAGGTATTTCAAAGGAGGACATTTGTGTTTTGTTTTGGCAATTTTTATTTACCAAATCACACAACTCTAAGAAAACTCTAATAAAATATATTATTTAATGAGGGTCTAACTTAGTCCCCAATAAGAAAATCCTCTTATCTGTTTCAAAAGATTTGAAGCTTCTTCCTGACTTTTCATGACATCCAACTCCCCTGTCTCATAAGACACTCAGTCAGTGGTCCATGATCCTCCTTATCCTGGCCAGAATTAGTTATGTATGTCTGCAGAGTATAAGGATCATGCCAATTTGCAAGGGTAATTGGTTGAAGTTACTCTTTCCCTGGAACTTTCTCCAAGGAATAACTTTTTTGGAACATTCTACAATCTCCGAGGTTCTCTGTCTTCTTCAAGATATCCATTCCGTGGCAGAGAGATGGAAGCACAGGTTTCACAGTGGAAGATGAACAAGCAGCAGCTTTGCAGGAGTCAGCCATGGTGAGAGGGAAACCAGTGACATACTCTTTCTCCACCATATGTTATCAAATTAGCCAGATCCTGTGCACGGAGAATTGGCAGAGCTTCCTCTACAATGGAGATCTTGCACCATAACTCTCAGCCATATTTGTAATTAGGTGGAATCTCCTGCCAACTTCTGCAGCCTGCCCTCTAGGTGGCAGCTGACCATGCCACACCTTTGTAGCCACATGTGATCCTGTGGAAGATTTAACCCCATTGTTTTAAAATATTTTTTTAGCTGTAGGTGGACACAATACCTTTATTTTATTTTTGTGTGATGCTGGGGATTGAACCCAGGGCCTCACATATGCTAGGCGAGTGCTCTACCACTGAGCCACAACTCCAGCCCAACCCCATTATTTTTTGTCAATCTTTCCTGCCTTCCCCCCAAATCCTCAAGTGATAGAAGCTCTTTGCACATAGAGGAAACTTTTACATGCAGCATAAAGAAACACCATATGGAACATTCTGGGTTGGATATTCCTGGGCTTCTCCTCACACATCACTTCTCATTGCCATAAGTCATGTTCAACAAGGTATTCGAAGCAGGATTTTTTTGACCCCGAAAGTTCTGAAATCACAAATAAATGAATCAGTGCCTATAATTGAGATGGGTTTTGAACATGTAGCACTATAATGCATGTTGTCAACGACACTGCATCTCCTATTTATATGTTATATTCCAGCTGACAAGTTTTCTGTCTCATTACTGACCCCTGAGCTGTCACCTTCTATGCTGTCATGGTTAGAGAAGGATTAAAGGAGAAAGTGCAGCCACATAGGGATTGTGAGGACAGGCAGTTCTAACACATCACCTGGATCCTAGCCAGCCGTGCCCCACCTGACAAAGGAGAAAGGAGGAAATGTCTGTAGTTAGAAGTGAAATGCTTCTTTACACTATATCTTTGTGCGGCCATGTATTCAGCAAGTACTTAAGACTTGCAATGTAACTAGCACTATTCAGGCATTGAGGATACTGCAGTGAACGAAACAGACAATGGCCCTGGCCTCGGGCAGCCTGCATTCTAGAAGAGTGGAAACAAACGAGGAAGAGATGAAGGAGACATGGTTTAAGTCAGATGCAGAACGCTGCTAGGAAGGAATCTTGAAGCAGGTGGAGATGCCTTTCAGAGAGTGACCCCAGAAAGCTGCACTGAGAACTGGATATTGGGTAAAGCCCTGAAGGATATTAGAGAGTGAGGCATGCCACTGTACAGGAGAAGGATTCAGGCCTGTAGCAGCAAGTTCAAAGCTCCCAACACGCACCTCATATGTCAGTGACAGAGAGAGAACCAGGGTGGCCAGAATAGAGCAGAAGGGAAGGGCCCAACAGGGAAGTTGGTAGGGACACAGAACTGCAGGCCCAGGGAGCACTTTGAATTTAACTGAGCGCAATGGGAAGCTTCCAAAAGCCTCAGAGAGAAGAGTAGCATTTTCAGAGGGTCGCTCTGGTGGCTTTCTTGAAAAGAATGTGAAGAGGAGCAAGGACAGAAGTAGAGAAACTGTCCAGGGGAAGCAACGATGTGGGCAGAGGACAGTGGGCAGGAGCTGCAGCCATTCTGAAGCCAGAGCCAGCAGGGAGTTCGTGGATCCCCTGTGGGCTGTGAAAGATAGCGCTGAGGCCCACGGCGAGGTTCACCTGAGGTAGGGAAGATGGTGAGAAGAACGGATTTGGGAGGAAAGGGATATTTACTGTTCCTTTTTAATTTATTTTTGTTTTATTATTTTTTGATTGACACACTAATGGTACATATTTTGGGGTTACAATGTGATGTTTCCATTCATGTATACATTATGTAATGACCAAATCAGAATGATTAGCATACTCATTATCCTAATCTTTTATTATTTCTTTATGGTAAAGCCATTCTAAATTCTCTCTTGGAACTATTTTGAGATACGCAGTATCTTATTGTCAATTATATCCACCCCAGTATGCCAAGGACATCAGAACTTAAGGGATTTTTAAGTGTAAAAAATTCCATCAGAAATCCAAAATGAAAGTTCCTCAAGATCCTTGTTAAAGACCCCTACATCTTTGCCCTGACTCAAGGTGGCGGGGGAGGGGAGGGGAGTATTGAACATAATAATTACCCCTATTCAGAAATCTGAATGATTAAAATTCCTTCCTTTTATGTAAACTTAAAATATTTTACTTGGTCAAAAACTGGTGTCGATTTATTTATTTATGTCTTGAATCATTTTGAGGAACTGACTAGAGTGATGGGCACTGTCCCCAGAACAGGGCACAGGTACACCCTCACGCTATTGCCTGAAGTATCAATGAATTCACTGATTCCCCCAAAACCCACAGGGGGCCTGCAGAGGCAAAGAAATTTCCAGTATTCTCGAAGAATGAGGGCTTTCGGTTTGATCTATGTTTTGCTTTATTTCACAATGTTGTCTTTGAAATAGGCAGAAAAATATAGAAACTTTTTAAAATATAAACTAATCACTATTGAAGAAAAACTAGGGACTGCAGATGTAACTCAGTAGTGGTGGTAGAGTGCATGCTTAGCATGCACAAGGCCATGGGTTTGATCCACAGCACAAAAGAAAGAAA
This sequence comes from Sciurus vulgaris, assembly GCF_902686455.1. Classification (NCBI taxonomy): domain Eukaryota; kingdom Metazoa; phylum Chordata; class Mammalia; order Rodentia; family Sciuridae; genus Sciurus; species Sciurus vulgaris. The sequence goes on from NC_136474.1 coordinate 43,858,400, forward strand.
GGAGGTGAGGGGGAGAAAGAGAGAGAGGAGAGAAAGAGAGGAGGGAGAGAGAAGAGGGAGAGGAGAGAGAGAGAAAAGATAAGCACTACAAATATTTTTTCACAAAATTGGTCATCATACAAAATCAGGCCTGTGCCTAACTCCTTTTCTTATCTTCATAGGGTTGGACACTTAGTTCTTGGTCACACTACTCACTTATCTAGTAGCTAAACCCACCACTTCTGAGAGAACCTCTTCTAATTTGGGCTGCTAGAAATTAGAGTTAAACCAAAACCTCTCTCCTTTGGTACAGTCCCCAAAACCATAATAACAGAGAGCAATTGCTAAAATATCCAAGTATTCGCCCATCTTTTCCATAATCCACAGGGCCACAGGTGTGAGATGGGAGTGAAACTCAACAACAGAGCTGCAGGGAACAGAGAAAAAGCTCTGAACAGGTAGATCAAGCCTCCGTTGGGTGGCCTGGCATGTACCCTTCTTCTGCAAGAGCATCTTTCTGCTCAAGTCACGTTGTCTGCCTTAAACCAGTTCCCCAGACATGGAACTGGAGGTAAAGCTTCCATGCTTCTCTCAAGTGAGAAAGAAGAGTGACGGAAAAGGAGGGGAGGCATGGAAGGAGGCAAAGCAAATGCAAGGTGTGACGTCGCCAGGCTGCCCGGAGGATTGCAGGAAAACACAGCAGGGCGTTTGATCATGTGCAACATCTCTGGATGGGTCACGTGGAACCACTGCATGCCAGAGCAGTCCATCCAGAGAAAGGGCAAGGAATCTGCTAGTTCTTTCAAGCCTCCTGTCTGTTGTTGGTCAGACTTACTGCACAGGGTATTAACTGCGCCACTCCTCCTCAAGGGCCCCAACGAGGAAGCCCGAGCCTCCACAGGGCTAGCAGATTACTAGGGGCTGGGCTTTGCCAGCCCTCATTCTCAAGGAGGGCCAAGACAGAACAGTGCTGTCAGGAAGGAAGACACAGCAGGCAGGCTTTATAAATGGCAGCAGCAGAAGCCCTCCTCAGGCTTCTCTGTCCAGGAAACGGGGCAAGTGTCCAAGGCCAAGGGATCAGGCAGGTACCTCAACCAGACTCAGTACATTATGCTAGCAGTTCAGCCAACTCAGACTTGGTCTGGCTGTGGACTGAGGTATCAAAGGACTACAGTCTGTGTGGTGAGGTATGGAAGGACAGCAACAGGTGGAGGTGACACACACTGTCAAGTTAGTAGAACCCTCTGGTTCCTTCTGGTCTGCAGGGGATGCTGAGCCTGGGATTGGAAGGGAGAGCTCATAGCCCACCTCCAGGGTGGAAGGATTTGAGAGGAGATGAATGAGAAGTCAGGGTCTCCATCAGAAAGATCAATGTAACTCCAGAGAAGAATGTCCCAGCTTCAGTATCTACAGTCAGAATTAGGGAATAAGGCTGTTGCTCCCTGGTCCCTGAGTATCCAGAGGCCGCCAAGGATGGGGCTGAGGTATAGCACTTCTGGGATTAGATACTGAGGGGCACCAGCCAGCCAGCCTCAGCTGGAGTGTCTTCCATGTGGAGTTGGGAGCACACAGGAAATTGACATCATTTTGCTGTTAAAAATGATAAATTGCAGCTGGGCATGGTGGATCACACATGTGATTCCAATGGCTTGGGAGCTAAGGCAAGAGGATTACAAGTTTGAAGGAACCTCAGCAACTTAGCAAGGCCCTAACTCATAAGAAAGAAGAAAAAGAGACTTGGGATATAGCTTAGTGATAAAGTGCCCCTCAGTTCAATCCCCAATACCAAATAAATAAATAAATGAGATAAATTGTTTATTGGTGCTTCATTTCAGTAGCTCACCTCAAGTAACAGGTTTCAAAATACTGAGATTATTGTACTTTCTAGGAAAATATACTTGAGTTGTCAATGGATCTTTTATTTTATTTATTTATTTATATGCAGTACTGAGGATCAAACCCAGGGCCTCACCCAGGCCAGGCAAGTGCTCTACCGCTGAGCCACAACTCCAGCCAGAAAATACATTTCAATTTATATAAAATATATGGCTTTCTATGAATATATTGTACATAATGTACATAATGATTGCTATTGGTTCCTAAGGAAATATCTAGGTATTTTTGTCTGAATAAGATTTCTCTCTGTCTCTGTCTCTCCACAATACACACACACACACACACACACACACACACACACACACACACAAACACACACACACACTGGCACGTACACACACCGCATGTATTATTTTTCTTCAGTAAATGGAATCATGCAACACAGACGAAACTTCGACAACTCTGAATTCAAGCCAACGCTGTGAATCTAGAGCCCACTGTTTCCTATAACCTACTTTGAGTTTTCTGACCTGATTTTAGTAAGAAATGTGTATGAAACTATGAGGGGAAAAAAATGCTATTTTCCACAGCTTTCCCTTTTTTACTGATTTCTGTTGAGTACTGCTATGCTATATTGAGCCAATTTTGATTAGTAATTATCATCATGCCTTGCAAAGTTTCTAGAAGATAAGGTGCTTGTCGAGGATATTATTGCAGCGCCTGCACTGACTTTTCTGAGGGATATCATTTTTCATATCCTGATGAGCTGCCACATATTCCTCACTGTTCTCCAAAAAGATCATCAGAGTTGACAGGTCTTTATTGCTTCAGCCCAAAAGCCATGCCCATGGTGCACGGTGGAGGTGAACCTGCACTAATTGATTCTGTCATTTCTAAGAAGCAGAAACCACATCTGCAGGAGGAGTCTGGTTGATTCTCTTGTTTTAATGAAGCAAAAGCAACTCCCATGTTTGTGTGTGCCTGTCTACAAAATGACAGAGATTTATTTCACACTGAAAGCAAGTTCAGGGGCCTCCTGGAGTAGCACATAAATCTACCAGCCCCCTTGTGGCGGCAGATGCTGAAGTCCTGCCAAACCCCTCACAATGCCTCCTTCAAAGGAAACCTTCCCCCGATTTCCTCATGCCAAAACTTCAGTACCCAGTTCCCTAAAAGCCAGGGGTCTTTCCCTTCTCCCCAAGTTCTGTCAAGGGCACATGATATTTAAAAGAAACACAGGCAAACACTGCTCTTTCTGTTAAAGCCAGTGTCTGTTTCCTGCTTTTCTTGAAAAAAAAACAGATAATGGCAATCACTGTTTAATACAGCTTCCTCCTTTGAGAGACTCAAGAAACAAAAACTCAGGAACTTTGAAACTGTCCATTCAAAGAAGCAGCATGTTCACCCATTGTGAGGTATCTCCTTCTTTTACAACTAAGCAAGGAGAAAACAGTTCATTCTAAAATCTTTTTGAAGACGTTGCATTGGAAGATTTTCCCACTGATTCTGATGTATCACCTAGGAACCATTAAGCAAATTTCCATACTAAAAGTCTACTTGCCTATTATGTCCCAGCATCTCAGACCCTGTGTATAGGACATCTATGTCTGGAATGCCTGGACATAATTATTTCAAAACCATGAAGAATTTACCATTGTTTCCCCTATTTAGGCTAAAAGAATTTTCCTACACTCTGAAATAAACTGTGTACCAGAACTACTGCTTACAATATTTTCCCAAATATTACTTTTGACAATTAAAATTATCATTGCTGCTTACCCTGATATGGTGAGTAGATTCTGCTCTTTCTTTTTTTGGTAGCTCTTTGGCCATTCAAAACTATTTCTTTCTCTTTTTTTTAATGTAACAGTATCTGTCATCTGTTTTTGCATTCCTCATTAACTCTTTAATAATCCCTGTCATTCTTGTCCTCCCAAATGCCACTACCAAGGGACATTTCTGTAATATGTCACACCGTTGACACGTCTTCTAGAAACTCTTATGCTGTCTTCAGTGATACCCCTCTCTTTTTGCTCTCCTGCTAACCATCCGGCCATTCCCTCTCGGTGTATTTTAGGGGATCCCCTTCCTTTATGGTCCCTTTAGATACTGATATACCCTATGGTCCTACTTTGATCTTTGTCTCTTTTCATTCAGTAGGCAATCCCATCCACCCTCGCAGATTCATCTGTTGTCTATTCGGTTTTACTCTCAGACCTACTTCTTCAACCCAGGACTTTTATCTAAGCTGCACATCATCTAGAAATTTCCTGCTACCTCTGAATGGTTCCATAGCACCTCACAGTAGGGATCTTTCCTCTCATAGTCCCTCACCTGTTCCTACTTCTCTGTTTGCCGCCTCCTCATTGATTTATCGCAGTAGATTATTAAAATCTGTTAACCACAAACTCTATTTCTCCAGTAAATTCTCTTCATCCAGATTCTTCTCAAAGGTCCTCAATTATCACTATTTGTGTACATATGATTCATCCTATTAGACTAGAAGCTGGAGATGGACCCAGGACTAGGACAATAGGTATTGGCATGTGGTAGGTCCAAAATTAATTGAGCAACTGAATGAAACAGATATGTAAATATTCTATAACATTAAAGGAAGGCTTGAAAATGGAAAAATCAGCTGTAATATCCCCACGTGATGGTTCTGTGGTACTTCTTTGTTGTCTGCCCAGCTTTTCAATGCTTCGTTCACAAGCACAGACTTTTAGGTAGTCATAACACTAATGGATGTATAATTTTGTGTCCTCCCTTTTCCTCTTCAACACTGATTCATGACCATTTCCCCATCTGTTTATAAGGGCTTTATAATTACATGCATTCTATGGCTAAGTACTTCTAGAATGATAGTGATGGCCAAGCCCAACCCCTCAAGGACTACATCTGACACGCAAAGCTAAGTGCCAAAGGAGCCTGCCAAGGTGCAATGACCTTGAAAAGCATCTTAACTCAAAGAGCAAATTTTCCCATTTGCCAAATGAGCCTAATCATAGTTGTTGGTAATCCTCAGACAAAGGGTGTTGTGCAAGTAGAAAATTTTTAAGGGTCTTATAGATGAGAAATATGTTTGCAGGATAAAAATAACTCATTTCCTTTGTCTCTTCCTCTGAAGGCAGAGAAGGTTAATGATAACCTACCTTTTCCCATCGGCAAGGATTCAAAGAATTAAGCAGGGAGGTGGAGAAAAACATATGGTTTCCTTTGTGATTTTGGTGTCATCTGTTTTCATCTTTTCAAAGTTTTCTTCCTTTCTTCTATCATTTAATATTGTCTTTGCTGTAAATGCTCAGATCTCAACACTAGCAAGGAGCCAAAGACTTGTTTATTCCCTAGTCCAATTCTCATGCTAAAAAAGAGAGTTAAGAAAAGGCAAAGCAACTTCAGGGTCCACACATCCCTGGCTGTCCAGGCCACTTCCAGATAACTCATTTCTGGGAGACTTTGTACAACTAGGGACATAACTCAGTAGTAGAGTGCTTGCCTAGCATGCACAAGGCCCTGGTTTCAATCCCCAGCACTGGGTGAGGGTGGGGATGGGGAAAGGAAGCTCAAACTTAGGATATTCACTGGTAATTTTTCAGAAGAAATGAAGGCCTGCCACAAAGGGGAAAAAAATGTTTTTTAAGAAGATAATGAAGTACTATTTGTTCTCGTGGTAATACTATGTTCCTATGACTCATCATAGCTAAATAATACTAACCACAGTGAAATCCATAGAAATACAAGTTCATTTTCCTCTTGTTTATTTTAACGTGACAATATATCTGTGCCAAAAAGAGACAAAGCCATTTTGTAATGTTCTCATTTTATCACTAACATTTTCCTAAACTTGTTTTCAGAAGCACAGATTTATCTCCTAATACTCGTTACCTCTTTTTTGTTGCATAAGTAACCACAGCTAATGCTCCCATTATTCAATTCAAAATTCACCATTTGATATTTATTTACCATTCTTATTTAAGACAGTGTGAAAATGCAAGCAATATACTCCATGAAATTCACTTCAGTTGCTTTCCCCATTGAAATATGTTCTTTTGCCACTATTCTTCAACCTTGAGCTACAAGCCAGAGTTCATCATGAATATTAAGCTTTTGGTGGCTATACAAGACATCATCCAAAAATTTCTTGAGCCCAAACACTTTATTTTATACAATGGGTACACTACTTTAAAATAATTTACAAATGAAAATTGCACTAATTTACTCATATTTTCCATTAGATTGGCTTATTTTTGAGACACACTTGAAAGACTGGATCTTCACTCAAGGAGGATCCCATGTTGTCACCTAGAATAGCAGATGATCACCCCAGTGTTGACACTTCCCCATTACAATCAAGAATTATTTCCTTTGCTGAAAAGAAGCTTTTTAGTTTGAATCCATTCCATTTATTGATTCTTGATTTTACTTCTTGTGCTTTAGGAATCTCGTTACGGAAGTCAGATCCTAGGCCTACCTGGTGAAGATCTGGGCCTACTTTTTCTTCTAGTAGTTGCAGGGTCTCCCTGTTCTTGTCCCTAAGTCTTTGATTCTCTTTGAGTTGAGTTTCATACAGAATGAGAAATAGAGGTTTAATTTCATTTGTTACATGTGGATTTCCAATTTTTCCAGCATTTGTTGAACAGGCTGTCTTTTCTCCAGTAAATGTTTTTGGCACCTTTGTCTAGTATGAGATACCTGTATTTATAGGGGTTTGTCTCTGTGTCTTCTGTTCTGTACCACTGGTCTACATGTCTGTTTGGTGCCAAAACCATGCTGTTTTTGTTACTATAGCTCTGTAGTACAGCTTAAGGTCTGGTATTGTGAGGCCTTCTACTTCACTCTTCTTGCAAAGGTTTGCTTTGGCTATTCTGGGCCTCTTATTTTTCCAAATGAATGTCATGCTTGCTTTTTCTTGTTCTATGAATAATGTCACTGGGGTTTTAATAGGTATTCCATTAAATCTGTCTAACACTTTTGGAATATGGCCATTTTTACAAAATTAATTCTGCTTATAATAAAGAGAGAGTTTACATAATGGGAGAAAATCTTTACCACATACAATTCAGATAGAGCATTAATCTCCAAGATATATAAAAAACTCAAAAAACTTAACACCAAAAATACAAATAACCCAATCAATAAATAAGCTAAGGAACTGAAGGGACACTTCATAGAAGATGAAATACAATCACTCAACAAACATGAAAAAATGTTCAACATCTCTAGCAATTAGAGAAATGCAAGTCAAAACTACTCTAAGATTTCATCTCACTCCAGTCAGATAACAATTATCAAGAATACAAGCAACAATAAATGTTGGCAAGGATGTGGGGGGAAAGGTACACACATATATTGCTGGTGAGAATGCAAATTGGTGCAACCATTATGGAAAGCAGTACGGAGATTCCTCAGAACACTTGGAATGGAACCACCATTTAACCCACCTATCCCACTCCTCAGTTTATACCCAATGGACTTAAAATCAACATACTATAGTGATATAGTTACATCAATATTTATAGCAGCTCAAATCACAATAGCTAAACAATGGAACCAACCTAAGTGTCCTTCAACAGATGAATGGATTAAGAAAATGTGGTATATAGACACAATGGAATATTACTCAGTCTTAAAGAAGAATGAAATTATGGAATTTGCCAGTAAATGAATGAAGCTGGAGAACATAATGTGAAGTAAAATAAGCCAATCCCAAAAAACCAAAAGCCAAATATTTTCTCTGATATGTGGATGCTAATGGGGGTGGCTAGAGAAGAATAGAGTTACTTTGGATTAGGTAGAGGGGAGTGAAGGGAGGAAAGGGGTACGGGAGCAGGAAGGATAGTAGAATGAATCGGACATTATTACCCTATGTATGTATACGACTACATGACCGGTGTGATTCTACATCATGTACAACCAGAAGAATGAGAAATTCTACTCCTTTTGTGTATGATGTGTCAAAATGCATTCAACTGTCATGTAAAACTAATTAGAACAAATTTTAAAAATCAAGGATTATTAAAGTTTGAGGATTCGCTGTTGCATATAAAATATCTAATCTAAAGGTTACACCTGCCACTGATAGTCTTTCCTACTGATGACACCTTCTGTTATCAGAAAGACTTTTTACTGAACTCAACTCTTACCTCTTGGTAATTTTTATGCATTTTTCTCATTAGCTATTTTAACATAGACACATGCCAAAAGAAATTCTAAAAACTTCTAGAAAATGTGAATGTCAAACTTTAGTAATTACATCTAAACTTCAGTGATCCTGGCACTCACTTTTCCTGTAAAAGCTATCTGACAAACATAAGTCAGTTTTCCTGTGTCTTGGAATAAGCACTACAGTGTGTTCTTGACATTTCTTCTGAGTTTATTTCTATTATCTGTAAATACTTTTCTTTTTCTAGTACTGAATGCATGACTAGTCATCATCCTAAGAATCAAATGGAAGCATTTGGCACCAAACAATGCATTTGAATTGTCTCACTCCTAAACCTCTATGGAAAGTAGAATAGTAACCTACAAAGATCCTAATCCCCAGAACCTGCAAATGTTTTTTTCCTTACATGGGAAAAGGGATTTTGCAGATACGATCAAGTTAAGGATATTGAGATGGAAAGATCCTCATGGGACCCATGTCATCTCAAAGAATCTTATGAAAGTGAAATGGAGTCAGAGGAGATGACTGCAGAGAAGCAGAGGTCAGAGAGAGAAGGAAAGACCAGAGGATGCTATGGTGTTGGCTTTGGAAATGGAAAAGGGGGCCACCACAATCCAAAGACACAGACTGCCACTGGAAGAGGCAAAGACAAAGAAACAAGTTCTCCCCTAAAAACTCTTATTCTGCAGCCCATAAGACCCATTGCAGACTTCCATCCTCCAGGCAGTAAGATAATAAACTGGTGGTTATTTTAACCCTCTAAATTGGTGGTAATTTGTTACAGCAGCAACAGAACACTGATATGACCTTTCACTCAGCACCACAAGAGCATATTTATAAACATAAAATGAATACACAGGAAGTGCTGGGGAGTGATATTGACCAAATCATGGCGTTACGATGTGCGCATGTACAAATACATAACAACGAATCTCATCATTAGGTTCAATTATAATGCACCAATAAAAAAGAGATTATTTTAAAACATGAGAAGTGGTTATTATTTTCTCAGTCCATAAAGTGGATATATTTTTAAAAGTGAGTTGAGTTTGTGTTTTACAAATCTAGGAAAAGCCTTCAGGCAAGAGGAGTGTGGTTGTCTGACACAAGCAGCCACAAGACGGCCAGGGGTTGCCAGGGAATGAGCCAGGGCTGAGCAGTAGGAAGTGAGCCCTGTCACATGCAGTTTTACAGATTTCACTGACAGCTTTCAATTTTAGAACCCTCCTTGAGCTCATTTCTGAGATTTTTAAAATAAATTTGTGCATATTTAAGACTTCCAACATGATGTTACAGGATGCACATGGATAGTAAGACAAGGACTAAAGTGAGGTAGATTAACATGTCTGTCATCTCGTATCATTGCTTTATTGTGTCAAGAGCAACTAAAATCTACTTTCTTACCCAAAATCCCTGACACAATTTTATTAGCTTTAGTCCTCATGTCGTACATGATTATCTCTTGATAAATTTTGAACAAAATAAAATGTCAGCAGCTCCCCTTCCCCAAGCCTCTGGTACAAGGCCGGGTGCAAACCCCTCCCTTTCCCCCCAACTTCCCCCTCCGCGTGGCACTTTGTCTTGTCACCGGCAGCTCCATGCGGGCGCCCTGCGGAGCAGCGCGAAGGCGGCAGAGCTGGGCAGGAATCCGGCCCATCATTAAGCAGCCAAACCAGAGAACACCCTGACATTGTGGGTGGGTTGCCATTGATCAGGAGAAAAATGTCTTCATCGAATGGACACCTGAGAGATGAGTAAAAATAGATTCTCCCGGAGTTTTTTAAAAATAAAACACAAAGAGCAGACTCAAATCTCTCCTGAGACTGTAATAGCTTGAGAAAAAAAAAAAAAATAAGAAGAAAATGGAGAACAAGCTTATTTTTGACTAACATGTATTGACTCTCCATATTAATGGGTTCGGTGTGACATTTTCACATATGCATATAATGAGTGGGTGTTATGATAACTTTATGTTTAACTTTTTGAGAAACTGACCAAACCAGGGTAATTAACCGCTCCCTGTCCTTATCATTTCTTTTTGTTTGGAGCCTTGAGCTCCTCTCTTCCAAAACTTCATAAAATATATAACATGATCAGTTATTGTAAGCCACAATCATCCACCTGTGGTATGGAACACCAGAACTATTCCTTCTATTCTGGGTTTTGATTCCTCATTATTCAGAATAGTTGAGACATGGAATCAATCTGTTGGTGGATGAATGGATAAGGAAAATATGGTGTATATGCACACCAGAATAGTAGTCAGCCACAGAGAACTATTTCCGTGGTTATATTTCCGTGGATCCACAGGTTGTTTCCAATTCCAGAAGACCCAACAACTGGGGAAGCTCAAGGAAGCAGCGGCCTGGGTGAGGCATCTTGTTCTAAAACCGTGTAACCAGCCACTTCCAGGAATCCAGCACACACACCCTGTGACACACTCTGCCTTGAGGGCTGGTACTTTTCCCTTAATTGGCCTTCCGATTAAGTGAACACACACACACACACACACACACACACACACACACACAAACAGAATTTGTTTCTTTCCACTTTAGTCTTTGTAATGACTCCTGTTGTAAATAAAAGACCCAATACTCAACATCTGGAAATTAGCTTTTTGTTGGACCCTCAAGATCTACATTCAGAAAGACATGAGCCCATCAGACACAGCATTCATTTGGTGCATAAGCCATCAGTTTTTCATATGAATATACATAAGGTTCCCACCACCACCACCATGTCTGCCCCTTCCAGAAATAGCATTGGCATCCATAGGAAAGCGAAGGCCTTATAGTTACGAGTATGTGCCTTCAGAAGGATGTTACCCTTTATAAATGACAGCTTCACTGAGATATAACGCACACACCACACAACTCACACACTTAAAGTGTACAGTACAATTGGGTTATGGTATATTCACAGTTGTGAAACCACCACGATCAATTTTAAAATATTTTCAATGCTGCCAAATCCGCAGACCTATTAGAAGTTATGCTTCATTTCCTCCAACCCTCAGTTCAGGGACTTTCTGTCCCTGTGGATTTGCCTGTTCCAACATTTCACACGTGTGATACTTTGTGACACACTTCTTTCATTTAGCATAACGTTTTCAAGGTTAATCTGCATTGTAGCATGCATCAAAGGCTCATTCCTTTTTCTGACTGTATAATAGTTTTATGGATATTTATACTTATTTGGGGGGTTATTTACCCAATCATCAGTTGATGGACATGTGGTTTGTTTCCAACTTTTAATTATTAGAATAATGCTGCAGTGAACATGTGTGTACAAGTTTTTATTTGAGCACATGTTTTCATTTCTCTTGACTCTACAGCTAGGAGTAGAATGACTGGATTTTATGATAACTTTGTTTAACTTTTTGAGAAACTGCCAGATTGTTTCCAAAGTGGCTGTATTTTCTCCCCCGCCAACCCCCCTCACTCCCCACCAAATATGTAAGAAGGTTCCAGTTTCTCCACATCCTGGCCAATACTATTTGTCTCTGTCTTTAGTAGTGTGGCCATACTCTTGGGTATAAAGTGGTATCTTATTTGGTTTTGATTTGCATTTCCCTTATAGCTAAGGATATTGAGCATCTTTTCATGAGCTTGCTGATCATTTCTTTATCTTCTTCAAAGAAATATTCATATATTTTAGACATTTTTATTGGGTAATTTGCCTTATTAAGTAGTAGAAGTTCATTATGTATTCAAAATACAAGTCCTTTTCAGAGATATGGTTTGTGACAATTTTTTGTCCAACCTGTGTGTTGTCTTTCAATTTTCCTTGATAGTGTTCTTTGAATCACAAAGGTTTTGAATTTTGGTGAAGTCTAATTTGCCTATTTTCTTTAGTTGCTGCCTTTTTAAAGAAATGATGTCATTGTATTGTTTAGATCTTTATTTTATGTAATTATCTATTTCATGTGGTGCTGAGGATCGAACCCAGTGCCTCACACATGCTGGCCAAGCACTCTACCACTGAGCCACAACCCCAGCCCTGGTTGCTGCCTTTATAACTGTAACTTTGTAGTAAGTTTTGGAACTGAGAAGTATACATCTGCCAGCTTTCTCTTTCAAGATTGTTTTGGTTGTTCTAGATCCCTTGAATTTCCATAGAATTTTAGGATCAACTTGTTAATATATATAAAGAAACCACCCTAGGTTTTGATAGGGTTTGTGCTAAATCTAGATAAATATAAGGAGTATTGCCATCTTTACAACATTGTCTTCCCATCCATGGACATTAAGTCTTCTTAATTTCCATCAATAATCTTGTACCTTTGTAGTTTTGAATATTACATTTTCCCTTTGTTTAAAACAATTCTGAAGTATGTTATTATTTTTAATGCTGTTATAAATGGAATTCCAGGGACCAATTATTGTTTTAAATTCCTTATTGTATTGAAAGAAGCAAGACACCTTTTTCTGACCAGGTCCTGCTGACCCATTCAAACTTATCCTTGGTTTGGGGCACCTTCCAGAATCCAAAGACACTGTACCCAACACACCCATGGAATGACATTTATATCATTTCTGTTTTTTTCAAGAGGAGATGATCATAACAATGTTGTTTGAAAAATACCAAGTAAAAAGACTTAGAATTTATTTGTTTTCCTTACTTTCAATGTGGAAAAAAGGCCAACAGGACTGTGGGAAATTTATTTTGAGATATAAACCTGTGTCACTCATCTAGCCCCTCTCTCCTGTCAAGCCTGCATTTCCTTTACCACTTCCACTTTTATGAATTATCTATACTTTTTACCTTTTGACTTCAATATAGTCAGTGTCAATATCAATATTGTCCTTCAGTGTATTCCCTGAAACTGTCACTGTGGATTATATAAGCTGGTATTGAAATGACCCTTTTCTATTAAGGATGCACTGGACACTGAATTTTCCTCTGAACTTCCATTTTTAAGTCCTTTCCCCCACTCTCTGCCCAAACACATTCATATTTAAATGAAAACTTCCAACTATCATTTAAATACCAGGTTTATTTCAAGGCCTTAAAAATAATTTTATTAATACATATATAAATAATTTTCACAAAGATCTCTTTGAATTGATTTTTTGAAATGGCAGATGAGTAAAGGTTACATAATTTCCCATTTATCATACTCAGAGAGAAAGTGTGAAGTCCCCAAAGAAACATGCTGGCATTGGCACCGGGGAGGCAGGAGTGAGTCAAGAAAGCTTTTTTGCTTTTAGGTTATGATGGAGAATCAGCACATCCCCAAGAGTAGCTAAGGTCCCCAAGCAAGGAAGCCAAGAACTGGGTCAATATGAAAAGTTAATCATGTATTTGTGCAGTCCAGAGTCCCATCTCTTGGATCTAGGGTGAGGCTGGTTTAGCATGAGAGATGAAATACATTAGAGCCTGCTTATTCCCTTCTGAAGATTCATTTGTTCTACAAACCCACATCCATATACCCCTCATGACTTTCTGGGATGCTTTCCCCCTGGAAATGGAGAGAGCTGCTGGAGATGATTACAAGACTGGTAACATTTCGCAGCAAAAAGTTAATGCTTCCTTTAAAATTAGCCATATATTGAAAGCTAGGGGGAAAAATGTCATGAAAATAGGAGTCAGGGGGAGGAGAAGAGGTGGGTAAAGGAAGGCGTGGGGAGTCAAAACTGACCAAATTATATGCATATACAATTATGCCACAGTGAAACCAGTACTCTGTATAATTAATATGCACCAAAAAAAAAAAAAAAAGAAAGAAAGAAAGAAAGAAAAATCTTAACCTTTCAAGGTAGGTCAGGGGCAGAAAGCTTTCTGAAAGGACAGTCAGGCCCCTGGAGCCAGGGAGGAGTCACAGCTGGCCTGGGATGCTGCTTTTGCCTTGAGAACAGTAGAACAGATCAACAACTTGATTAATGGTATCCCTGAAAGAGACTAGGTATAATAAGTACCCAAGCATATAAGAAGGTTTCACATTTTTGTATTTTTATTTCATAGTTACATAACATGTTGTATCACCTTTATATAGTTAACCTTATTATATGCTGTTGTTTAAAAAATAAAATTAGCCACCTATTATTCTCTTCTAGATTTCTAAAGATTTATACTTGCCTTCTGAATGGTATTTTTACATTCAGTTGCACAACCTGCTATTTGGAGGCTGATGACCTGGAATAAAAATTACACAGTTTTAATGCACCAACTTAAGTTTTTTTAATTAAATTTTAAAAAATGTTTTTAAAAGAATTACACCCAGAGGCTGAGACAAGAGGATCATAAGGCCAGCCTCAGCAACTTAGTGAGGCCCTAAGTGATTTAGTGAGGCCCTGTCTCAAAATAAAAAAATAAAAAGGGTTGGTGTGGAGGAGCTCTGATATAAAGCACCCCTGAAATCAATTCCCAGTATAAAAAAAAAAAAAAAAAAAAGAATTACACAAACCTTCAATTCTCTTCCCTGTCTTGACTTCATCTGATCATCATGGAGCCATTTCACATGTACCAGATGGGGACAGGAGAATTCATAAAAGTTCAGAGGTGTCTCAGCAAAATGCACAGTGATGTGAGCAATCATTCTGGATTCCAAGGTCACGGGTTCCAGCTGTGCCTCTTCCACTTACTGGATCTAGACAAGGGACATGATGGATAGCAGGCATGTGCTTGAACTTGGAGGTCAGTTTCATCCTGGATTTAAGTCTCAGCTCTAGCACGTACTTTTAATGTGACTATGGACAGGCTCATTAACTTTAATGAATATCGATTTATGGATCCATTCATTGGGAATGATACCTGTCTGAAAGCACTATAATGAAACAATTCACATAGAAAACACCAATCACAGGGTCTGATATGTTGTAGGAAACTATTGTTACATGTCATGGTAACTGTTGTTATCATAGCTATGTAAAATTACATGTGTCCCTTAAGTACCCTACAAAATAATACCTTCCTGAGAGTCATTGTATGAATTGTATTTTATAATATGAAAGTATCATGCATATAATAGGCAATATAATTGTTATAGAAATTTTTTAAAGTCGAGTTAGAGAGCAGTGAGAAATCTTGCATACTACTTTTAGAAATAATTTAACATTACCTACCAAAGCTAAATACTGTCGGGAAAAACTCCAAATCTTATAGAGGAGGGCAAGGAGTAATAAGACCCCACAGAAGGAGTGATTATGTAGTTCAGTGGTACAGCACTTACCTAAGTTGTTCAGGACCCAAGATTTAAACCCCAGCCCCACCACCCCCCCAAAAAAAAAAAAAAAAAAAAAAAAAAGAGTTCCCACAGGAGCTACCTTGGTAGAGAAGGAGGTAGTTTGGGTTGTCAAATGGAGACTCTGAGATGTAGTAGTAGTAAGTCACAACAAGACATTTTTTTACTCACAGCACAGCAAAGAGCAAGAGCATTTGTGTGGATGTGCTTTCCCCACCTGCAAGCCATTTGAACAGCACTGCAGGCCCAAACAGAAGCCATTCACAGAGAGGGTTGTATGCAGCTGGGGGACACAGGGCATAGGGCTCCATACCTTTTGTAGTAAGCAACAAATAAGCAATTCCCTTTTCCCTGAGGAGCAAGCAGTAGTCACACTATGATTGCCTGGGCCTACTTAGTTTCTACATGACCAGCTACAGTAACTGCTCAGTATCAGGGAATGGATATGACTTGAAATTTAGCACACTTGGGAAGGATGTGCAGGGATATCTGAGGCCCACAGGAGACGTCATTCCCCCTAAATGTATACTCTATAAGCCAATAATGCCATTCCTAAGTACGGACACAACTAAAATGCATGCACAGATACACCAAAAGACATGTAATATATTAATTGCAGTATGATGTTTAGCAACCTCAGACTGACATGACCAAAATGTCCACCAACAATAGAATGGGTAAATTAATTATGATATATGCACATGAATGGGCAAAAAAAGAGTTATGACCAATCATCATACAACAAAAGACAGGTTAACAAGAGAAAGAAATAACACATTTATTTAATCAAAGTTTTATGTGACACAGAAGTCTTCAGAAACAAAGACCCAAAGAACCAGGGAAACTATGTATTTTTGTGCATATATTTAATAAAGAATGGACAGCTACATAGAATCTGCTGGACAACAGAATGATCTAACAGACTTGAGGGCAAAACCCAGCAAGGACTGTCCATTAAGATTCTTCTTGGCCTCTCTATGTATCGCTCCTTCCTCCCAGGTCGGTATAGGACAAGATCCCTTCTGCAATGAGGGACTCCAAGGAAGAAGGGAGAAGGGAAGTATTATCTTTTGAGGTTTTATTGCTTGCTTTGGGGGAAAGGGGCTCTAGTTTCTGTGGATCGCACTTTGACCCACTTTGGGGAAGATGATTCTGGTCTCTATGACTCACTTCAGAAGAGCAAGACAAGGAGAGGACAGGCGGGTAGAGACTGCTTCTGAACCTTTCCAATCTCCTATACTTCAAAGTACTCAGCAGGCCAAAGCGCCATACTTTACAGTACTACAGTATCATTTTCTCATCCCCAACATATAAAAGGGAATACTTCTATCTGTAAATAAGCCACAGTTTATGCAAAAACAACCTGGAAGAATCTCAAACGTGTTGAGCAAAAAAAGCCAGATCCCCAAAAATGCATACTTTATGATCTCACTATCTGAAGTTCAAAAGTAGGCCAAACAATAACGAATCCTACTATTATGTATAATTATAATCCACCAATACATTTTTTTAAAAATCTTTTTTTAAAAGTAGGTCAAACACACCTGTGTGTTACAAGCTGAGATACTGCTTACCTTTTGGGAAGGAGGAAGTAATGACTGGTAGGCAGCCTCTGGGATATAAAGTTCTTTCTTAATTGAGAGTTAGTTTATAAGTATATTCACTTTGTAACAATGTACCCAGCTCCAAACTTATGACTTGTGTACTCTTTTGTGTATATGTTAATATTCAGTAAATTTTGGGGAGAAGTTAGGCCAAGTAGAAAGAATGGAATGATTTGGCTTATTGCCACCATCTTTAAGGGTCAGATCTCTTCCCAGAAGCCAGAGGCAGAGCATCTATCAGTGAACTAAGCTCCTGCAGCAAGACTAATCTGTCTCCTTTCCATTTCATAGCTTCAGTATTATGAGGAACATCACAGAGAACCTCCTAAATGAGAATTAAAAGGGACAAGGGGCTGGGGAGATAGCTCAGTTGGTAGAGCACTTGGCTTGCAAACACAAGGCCCTGGGTTCGATCCCCAGCACCCCCCCCCCCAAAAAAAGGGACAATACTAGCCCAGCATGGTGGCCCATGCCTGTGATCCCAGCAGCTCTGGAGGCTGAGTCAGGAAGATCACAAGTTCCAGGCCAGCTTCAGCAACTTAGTGAGGCCCTAAGCAATTTAGCAAGGCCTGGTCTCAAAATAAAAAATTAAAAGGGCTGGGAATGTAACTCAGTGGTTAAGCACCCCTGGGTTCAATCCCCATTACCAAAATAAAAAGCTGAGGAGAGCGGAGGGAATCACCAACATCCCACCATCTGACATTCCAGATGATGATCATCCCACAAATGAATTATCAGAACTCTTGTTTATAAGGATCCCCAATCACCACTCACTCTCTCATCTCTGATCACTATATGCTCTTCCAGAGGAATTATCTTGTCACTAAGGAGATTAGTCTTTGTGTACCTGGCAGATGCGAGCTCTTGACCAGACATTTCTAAAAGCTTAAACAGAAAATCTGAAT
Organism: Sciurus vulgaris; assembly: GCF_902686455.1. Classification (NCBI taxonomy): domain Eukaryota; kingdom Metazoa; phylum Chordata; class Mammalia; order Rodentia; family Sciuridae; genus Sciurus; species Sciurus vulgaris. The sequence goes on from NC_136474.1 coordinate 43,876,073, forward strand.
TTGTTATATTCTAGTACTCACCAAGAGGAAAATTCTGACATGGGTTATTTTAGCAACCTAAGGATGCCACCAAAACCGAGAAGTTGGCAACTGTTGCAGAACTTTCCCCAGACAGCTGCTGAAAATTATTTCTAATAAGTGGGAGGTTGGAGGTGGGGTGGCAGCTGCTGGAAATGGTGGGGGAGGTGAGCAACCTAATTTGGGGGTAGAAGACTAAGCAAAGAAGTCTCTTTTCTCAACTTGGATTCCCAGTCACAGAAAAATATATTTGGGTTCTCTTTGTTACTTTTTAACTTGGCAATTTATAACTTCTAACATCTGACTGTGGGGCTATGCAGAAATATTAGCAGAGAGTCTCAATCTATTTCCCTGTATAATCTGCTCGAGTTAATGTAGCACCCGTCTCTGGTGCTACCAGAATGGAATAAAATCTGTTAAAAATAAATAACACTTGCAATCTGTGAAAAATGAATTTGGCAAGATTTTTCGTCGGTGGGGCAAGAAGTTAATCAGGAAAATTGCAGTTAGTTTACAAGAACTTGGCCTACCAGTTCTTTTTTTCAGCCCTGGGGAAGTAATAGTCATCTTGTCCAAGAGCATCTCAGATAACTGAAGTCATTGATCCAAATTGTCACTATAGATGTGTACTAGAAACCCAGTGTGACGATTATCCTAATATTTATCCCTAGGGTTTTAATCGTCCATCTGTCTGTTTTTTCTCTGGTGACAATGGGCTTCCTTAGGCCAAAGATTTCTTTATACATCAGATGCCCCCTCATGGCACCTGGCACATAGTTGATACACAATATTTGTGGTTGAATGAATAAATAAACTTGCCTGGATGCCATTATGGAGAAATTAAAAAGCAATGCCTATTGATCCAGTTCAGCCCATGTGACCCAGGGTCCGTCACCAGCCCATTTGGCCATCCACTACCTTCCTCCCAGGCTCAGAATATAATGTACCGGATTTCTCTCCAGACTTGCTCAATCCATATTTTTTAAATGCAGACTTTATTTCTCAGTGCAGTTTTACATTTAAAACAAAATTGAGCAAAATGTACAAAAAGTCCCCGTAAGTTTTTTGCCCCCCCTGCGCCCCCGCACACACAGCCCCACAATCAACATTTCCCACCAGAGTGGTACATTTGTTAAAATGGATGAGCTTCAACCACACATCATTATCACCCAAAGTTCGTATTTACCTTAGAGTTCACTCTTGTTGTTGTATATTCTATGGGGTTTAACAAATATATGAGGACATGTATCCACCATTATACAACCATACATTGGCTTCTTTCACTTACTGGTATGCATTTAAGTTTCCTCCATGTCTTTTTATAGTTCACTGACTGTCTTTTTTCATACTTTCTATATTTTTAACTTCTGATTATTTCAACTGAGTCTCATTATTTCAAGGAAGGAACCCACAAGTTCATTGTCTCAATCTTGACAACAATACAAATCATCTCTGGGGAGATTTTACAGATACAGATGCCCAAGCACATGCCAAAGATTGTGATTTAAGTGACCTGGGGTGGGATTCAGACAGCAGTATCATGTAATATCTCCCCCAATGTGCTCCTCAAATGATCTAATCAGAATAAAGGACCTCTGCTATAATTGGTGCATTTGTTCTAAACACCTCAGAGTTTATGAATTCTCAATAAAGGAGGCTGCAAGTTCACTACATGCCCCACAAATAATTGTTTTAAAATAATCAGCCAAACAAAACACATCAAACTCAGCACTACCGATTTTTTTTTTTTTTTTTTTTCAGTCTTCCACAGCTTATTGCTTCCAGTATAAATAACAAAGGCTGGGGATGTAGCTCAGCAGTAGAGGGCTAGCCTAGCATGCAAAAGACCCTGGGTTCAATCCCCAGTACCACAAAAAAATGGTTCAATCCCAGAAACAACTGACAATCTCTTTAATTTGAGAAGATGTGAATGGAGAGAGGTCACATGGACATTATTCTAAAATGTCAGTGCCATACATTTGTAGCTTTTCTTGCTAAGGACTCCTACCAGGTCTAACATATATACTAAACAAATAATAAATCATCCTATAAATACAACAGACATCCAGTTTCACTTAACCAGGTTAGATGACCTCTCGGAGGAGTTGGTAGGCCCCCAGCTCTCAGTCAAATGTGGAAGTGGAGTGATAGCATCTCACCTGCTGGGATGAGGCAGAAAGAGGTGGAGCTTGGGCAAAGATCAGTATCTGACCCGTAGGTGAGACCACCTGCAGGGAAGGAAGAGGAGAGGTTTCTTTGCAGTCAGCAGAAAGACAAGAGGAAGCATCAGAGACTTACTCTGGGAGCACTGCTCAAGCCCTTGGCTTCCACGTTATCTGTGAGAGCAAAGGGGTGAGTGGTCATTTTAGACGGTGACACTGCGTGCTGACAGCTGATGTCCTTCCCTCTAAGCCACTGTCTTCTGGGTGCCTTCCTCCTCAAGGATCCGCTGGAAGGCCTGAGAGGTGAGTGGCCACCGTCAGTGTTTTCCACACTGACTTTCCTCCCGATCAGTCAAGTCTCCCTCTCTTCATCACATTCCTCACGCCACATTTTTCTGTCATTTTCTTTCAAAAGACCTTAAAATTACTTTGCATCCCTATTGCATCTCCCTGGTATTCTCCTGAGCCTACCCCAGCCGGGCGTTTGTGCCCACCATATTCCCCAGCTGCTCTCACCAAGATCATCAGTCTCCTCCCACGGCTGAATCCGTGGGTCAGTTCTCATTCCCCGTCTGCCATGCCTCAACTATCAGCAGTATGATCCATGCTCTGCTCCAGGTCTTGAAATGCTTTCTTCACCTGGCTCATCTGACATCATCCTCTCCTAGATTTTCTCCACCCCGAGCAGAAGCTTCTTGCCCCATTACACCTGCTACTGTCTCCTCTTACCTCTACCTGCTTCCCATCTGAAGGCCTCATGCCCCCTCCCACAGGGGTCTCAGCAAGACTACTGCTTTTAAACATCACCTATTCTGTGGTCCTCAAAATGGGTGTCTCTGGCCTTGACTCCACTCCTAATCCTAAGCTGAGACTCCAGCTTCCTCCAGGACATCTTGACTTTGATCAGTTGTGGCATCTCAAATTGCACAGGCCCAGAGCAAAACTCCTACCCCTTCCCCACAACATTCTCCTCCTACAGTCTCTCCAACTTATGCAAAGCCTCCTCCATTCTTCTGTTGTTCCCACTAATGGCCTTCAGGGCATCCTGAGCTCTCCTTTTCCTCTCATGTTCCACATCCAACTTACTAACCAGTCTAGTCTCTTTTAATAATCTATCTAGAATCTGGGCACTCTTAGCTCCTCCACAGCCAATACCCCCCTATACACTGCCATCATCTCCAGCCTGGATCACCTCCAGATCCATCTCCCCATGTCCACTCAGGGATCCCCCACATCTATTCACCACACAGCCATCTGGGTAAAGACAACACCATATAGTCTTCCTCTTTGCCAGGAGTGCTCCAGTACCTTCCTATCTGTGTTAGTCAGTTTTTCATTGCTATGACAAAATGCCTGAGAAAGATAACTTATAGAAGGAAAGGTTTATTTTGACTCGTGGTTTCAGAGGTTTCAGTCCATGATCAGCTGTCTCCATTATCTTGGGACCTGGTGGTGAGGCAGTACATCATGGGGGAAAAGGGAGAACAAGATGTTCACCTCATAGCCCAGAAGTGGGCAGAGGGACCAGGGATGAGATATACCCTTCCAGGGCATGCCCCCAGTGACTTGTTTCCTCCAACTGGTCCCCACCTCCGACAATTTCCTCTACCTTCCAATAATGTCATCAGATTATCAGTCCATTAATGTAATCCACTGATGAAGCCAGAGCCCTCACAATCTTAATTACTTCTCAAGAGTTCCACCTCTGAACAAGGTGTTAGAGGACATGAGCTGTTGGGGGACATTCCAGCTTCTAACCATAATGCCATCTCCATCAGAGATAAAGCCAAAGTCCTGTCCATTGCTCACATGACCTATGTATCCCACATCTCCTCTTGATCCCCCCACCCCCGAAACTTCTCATTCTCTTTGCTTCACTCCAGGCTCCTTTCTCCTCTGCTGTTCCTAGAAAGGCCAGCACACTCCTGCCTCAGGGCTTTTGAACATGCTCTTTCCTCTATCATAGTGGTCCTTCCTCTGTCATCACTTGACCAAGGCAGGAATGAATAGTCTCCCTTTTATTTTCTATCTCAGCATTCCACTTATTTCCTTTATGATACATATCATCACTGGCAATTTTTTATTAGGTTTTCTTTCCCTTTTTGGTTTGTGTTTGTGCTCAGGTATTTGCAAATTCCATGTCTGGAAGTTATGCTTGTTCTCTCACTAAATTACAAGTACTAGGTTTACCTACTCTTATCCCCAGAACCTAGCACTGTGATTGACACATAGCAGATATTCAGTATGTAACTGTTGAATCAGTAAAGGGATTAGTTAATTGGATAAATGACACACTTGAATTCACATTAATCTCTTTACTGATCATCATAAAATATGTCTAACTCAACAAAGCAGTCATTACAAAAGATCTATTATTTCATAGCTAAATGCCATCATCATTACAAATACTATTTGTTCATGGAACCATATCATTCCTGTGTTTAATATGATTATTGAAAATGCTATTCATTCCTAGACATCCCATCAGTTTCTTTAAGCTCCAGGGGACTGCCGTTGGCACTACCAACAAGGACCCTAAAAGCATGGGCACTGACACATCAACCTTGAAGTTTTTAAGGTGTATGGGTGGGGACAATTAGAGGGTAGCTGTCAAGGCTCCGTCCAAACACCAGAACCAGTTATCCCAAAGAAGGGTCATGGTCGTGGCAGCCTGCCAGGAGAAATGGCAAGTGAGGATTTGAGTTGCTCTGTATAGTCCAGTTTACTACTTGAAAACTTCTAGATGGATCATTTCTAAAGCTTCTAGTGCTAAAATTCCCTGACTTACATAATGTGCTAAAAATATAAAGTTTATTTCTTTAAATATGCCAACATTTACATGATCAATCTTCTTAACATCGGCTATAAAAAACAGTCTAACATGAGCTTAATTCCACAAATTCTGACATCCTTAGGTTTGATAACACTATAATTTAATAAATCATTTGTCTCCAAAACTGATAGCTCTCTGAAAATATGTATGGAATAAATGGATAGAGTACATGAGGGTACGTGTGGAGGAACAGGGTCATCAGAACAGTTCCTTCAAAGAATTCCTTTTATCTAATTCTTGCATTAATAATAATAAAGCATAAAATATTTTAATTAATGAAGAAAACATGTTCCAAAATGTGACTTTGTTTTAGGGGAACTCAGTAAATATTTACCTATTGTTATTATTGTCATGAATAGTTAGGCACCTGGTCCATACAAAATACTGCTCTATAATAGAAATAAAACAATTAAAAGATAAAGTTTCTCCTTTACTAAGTGTCCTTGGTTGACTGGGAAGGTTTATATGTGTATTGGGGTGTCTTATTTATTACCAAAGAGTGAGTCAAGTACAAATGCTCCTCAATTTTTGATGCAGCTGTCACTCAATAAACTCACAAAAGATTGAAAATAGCATCAGTAGAAAATGTGTTTAACTTGGGAGCTGGGGTTGTGGCTCAGTGGTAGAGCACTTGCCTGGCAAGTGTGAGGCACTGGGTTCGATTCTCAGCACCACATTAAAAAAAATAAAAAGGTACATCAACAACTAAAAATATATATTTTTTAAAAAAGAAAGAAAACATGTTTAACTCTTAACCTACTGAACATCCCAGTGCACTGTGGAGAGTGTGTGGTTTCCCCTAGTGATCACAGGGTTGCCTGAGGGCTGTAGCTTACTGCTGCTGTACAGCATTGTGAGAGAGGCTCATATCACATATTACTGGAGCAGGAAAAGGTCGAATTTGAAGTGTGGCTACTGAATATGTATCATTTTTGCTTCGTTGTGAAGCCATATTACAAAAATCAGCTTTTTTTTGTTTGTTTCTTTTTTTGGGTACTGGGGATTGAACTCGCAAGTGCTAACTCAGTAGTTACACTGAGCCACACCTCCAGACTTTTTAAATTTTTTTTTTTTTTTTTTTTTTTTTTTTTTTGAGACAAGTTCTTACTAAGTTGCTTGGGGCCTCACTAAGTTGCTGGGGCTGGCCTTGAACTTGTGATCTTCCTGCCTCAGCCTCCTGAGCCATTGGTATTACAGGTGTGTACCACTGCACCTGTCTATAAGTCAAAGCATCATAAGTGAGAGAAAACTAATCTATATTGGAAATAGAGTCCAACAAGATTGTTTTGTATTTTTTCAGCTCCTATAAGTTCTTTATTGGAACTTTCAAAACATCTTCATATAATGTCAATATAGTGCCCTTTCTCATGAAGAAAAGGCCTAAGAATATATAATGATATACAGTGAGCTCATTAAGAACCACTTCACTTTAATATTCCTCTATTTGATTTTAAAGCATGAGTGAAAATGTTCAATTCTCTTAAACGGGAGATCCTAAAGTTAGTCATTGGCAGGAACATAAAGTAAGGACTAGGAAATAGGAACAGAAGAAGTGAGGTCCTCTGCCAACTGCGTCCCAGAGTTATAAAGGTCTCAGAATTGTTCATTTCAAACTTTGATGCCCCTAAGAATCAGCTGGGAATGCTGATACAGTGCAGATTTTTATTTGGGAGGACTGAGATGGGGCCTATGATTCTGCATTCCTAACAAACTCCCTGGTGGTACTATATTGCGGGTCCAAGGACCACACTTTGAGTACCTCATTTTTAAATAAATACCCTGAGAAGAAATGCAAATCAAAAGTACACTGAACATTTGCTGGGAAGTGGATGGAACTGGAGACCATCATGCCAGGTGAAATAAGTCTAACCCAAAAAGCCAAAGGTCGAGTGGTCTTTCTGATATGCAGAAGCTAGACCAAAATAAGGGGAAGGGGAGAGTAAAAAAAGAAGGACGGCAGGAGGAACTGTGGAATGAATCTGACCTAAGTTTCTATGTATGTGTATGAATATACCAGTGAATCTCACCCTTATGTATATCCACAAGGAACTTGTTTAAAAAAAATGACAGAGATTTCATCTCACTCCAAATAGAATGCCAATCATCAAAAATACAAATAACAATAATTGCTGGTGGGGATGTGGGGGGACAGGTACACTTATTCATTGTTGGTGGTACAATCACTTTGGAAAGCAATATGGAGATAACTCAAAAGATTAGGAATGGAACCACCATATGACCCAGCTATCCCACTCCTTGATATTTACCCAAAAGAATTAAAATTAACATACTATAGTGATATATGTATATCAATGTTTACTTTACAGCAGCACATTTCACAATAGCCAAGTTATGGAACCAGCCTAGGTGCCCATCAGCAGATGAATGGATAAAGAACACGTGGCATCTATGCACAATGGAGTTTTATTCAGCCATAAAGAAGAATAAAATTATATCATTTTCTGATAAATGAAATCAGACTCAGAAAGTCAAAAGTCAAATGTTTTCTCTAATTTGTGGAAACTAGAAAGAAAAAAAGAAAGAAGTTAAAAAGAGGTCTTCCTTGTTAGAAGAGAGAACAATAGAGTATAGACAGGGGGTAGGAAAGGACTAGGGAACAAAATCTACCAAATTAGGTGCTGCGTCTGTGTATGAATATCCCATAATGAATCCCGATTTGTGTATATATATGCATATATATAATTATAATTTACTAATTAAAATAATAACAATAATAGAAAGGGAGATCAGTAAAGTAGAGCAAGCAGATTATGTGGGGGAGGAGGGAAGATATACTGGGGAATGAGATTGATCAATTTATGCTGTGTGTCTGTTTGAATATGACACTATGAATTCCACTATTATGTATAATTATAATGCACCAATTTTTAAAAAAAGAAAAAAACACCCTGAGAGCTTCCACTAATTGTTCTGCAATGGGGCTCAGAAATGGAGGGGGAGAAAGTAATATTAAAATTCCCAAATGATCATGTGAATGTGTAAATCACCAGAAAAGGCTCCTTGTTCCTAAGATACTAGGCAGATACAGCTAGACAAAAATAAATAAAAACACATTAAAATTAAAAAATCTAGCTTATTAACTGTTTTTACCATCCACAGTCTATGATGGTTATAAAATAGCCAAATATTGCAATAAATATGTGCTTGTGTTCCCCTAATGAGCTTCACCACTCCCAGCTTAAATCATAGAAATGGTAACTCAAAGGGGGAGGAGGGAGACCCCAGAAAGTTCGTTTAGCATTAGATATGTATCTTATAAACAAAAGCAGGCAATGGCCATTTAGAGTTTTTTTGTTTGTTTGTTTTTTGTTGTTGTTTTTTTTTTTTTTTTTTTAAGCGCGGAAGCACGCTGTAGATCCAGCATCAGCAATGCCACTAGCTAACTGGACAGAACATCTCTGAGCCTTGATTCCTTATCTGTAAAATGAGAACCTTAGAAAAGATGATCACGAAAATCCAAGACCTTAGCATCCTTCGAACGTTTTGTTAAGTCGCCAATGACAAATATTTAAAAGCGTGAATATGCAAACAGCCCTGAATTTCCTAGAAAACACCCCTTCTTGGAGGTTTGCATTGTGCTATGTCCCACTAGGAGATGTGGCGTGTCCTGCGCACCCCTGCGCATCGCTCAGTGTCGCTCGCCCCCTGCAGGTGCTCGCGGGACTGACTCTCTCCCACCGCCTGGTGTCCAGGGCGCGTCTCCTTGGAAACAGCCTCCTTTTCTTTCAATAGACCCGCACCATGGTCCCCCAACCAGCACATCCACAGGGCACAGGAAGGAGCAGCGCGGAGTTTAAGTGCATTTTTCATTAGAGGAGAGACAAAGGCCAATTAATAGGGACCCAGAGAAGAGGAAGGGCCCTCGGGGACTGGAAGAGGAAAGGGCAGAGGCGCGTCTTAGTTGTCTGGACAGCAGCACGTGAAAGGAGAGCTTTGTTTATCTGCTGTCCCCAGAGCTCCACTGAACTCGCGTTTCATACCCATGACTTACAGGAATCTTGGGATTTTCCGCAGCAGAATATGTATGATCTATTCTGTTGCTACCATAACTGTTCATTTTGGCCAGAAAGCTTTCAACCTTTTTCTTGTGTTAGTAAATGATTGTTCGCCGCTTCTCCTGAGAAGTTAAACCATCTTTAATAGGGTGAATATTACCTTTACACTCTTTCTCAACTAAAACGTAAGAAATTACTATAATTTTCCATGGCACAAAGGTAATAAAAGTGGGCAGAAGTCATATTTTCAACACCTAAGCACAGAACAGTAAAAGCATTTGACTGCCAACAATATTAATTATTATAGTCTTTGTACTTGATTTAAAGTACATGTGGTCATTTAAGTACTGTTTGATTCTGGTGATAACAGATTAATGGGGTATGTTTCCTGGTTACAAATGCTTTAAAATATGTTTTTGCTTTATGTGTCATGGACGATTATATTTTCATTCAGAATCTGAAGTTAACGATTCTTCACATTTCCTGGAAAACTTTTTTTCCCTCTTTTTTGTTCATATGAGCACTTATTCTCTCCACATTTGAGGATGGATACGTTTCTACAGCTAAAGCTGCTGTAAAATATAATGATGCCTATGTATTTGTCTATGTTTCAAATTTGTATTTTCCTGTGGCCACCTCCTGTCTTTTCATGCCTTAATTAAGGCAGCAAGTTGGTAAAGCAGGGGAAATATGTTGAAGACCAATCAAGTCATTAAGAACTACCTGCATTTCCAGATACTTAGAAAAGAAAAGGAGAAAAGTCCCAGAACCTCCTTCCCTGCCCTCCCTTCCTTCCAACAAACAGAAGTGACCCATCATGTAAATAAGATAGAATATTCATGGTTGGACACAGGAATGCCTAATCAATACCCAAATACATCCCCGTGAGTACATTCTTCAAGTGTGTGACACACAAAGACCCTGGTTCACTGGGTTTAAAAATTGGAAACTAACTTTCTTCTCTTATATTTAGGCACAGCTTGGGTTAGATGACAGTCCACATTATCAATCTCTTGGTACATTCTAATCCATTTATTGTCTGCAGGTGAAATTATTATTTTTGAATTAAATATTCATTTTGAGAATGAGATAATTGTAGATTCACATGTAGTTAGAAAAATAATGTAGAGAGCTCTCCTGTATTCTTTACCCAGTGTTATGGTTTAGATATGAAGTATTCCCCAAAAGCTCATTTGTGAGACAATGCAAGCACATTCAGAGGTAAAATGATTGGGTTAAGAGAGGCTTGACCCAGTGAATCAATTCCCCAATATGGATTAACTGAGTCGTAACTGAAGGCAGGTAGGGTGTGGCTGGAGGAGGTGGGCATTGGGCTAGTGTCTTTGGGGTACATATTTTGTATCTGAGTAGTGGAGTCAGTCTCTGCGTCCTGATCATACTGATCATCCTGATCTTTCTGATCATCATGTGGGCTCCTTTTCTCAGCCGTATCCTTCCACCATCATGTTCTGCCTCATCTCAGCCCAAAGAATGGAGCTGGCTGGCTGTGCCCTGAAATTGAGCCCCCATGTAAACTTTTCCACCTCTAAAATTGTTCTTGTCCCTTCTTTTAGTCACAGCAGCAAAAAAGCTGGCTAAAATACCCAGTTTCCCCTCTTCCCATGGTGACAGCTTGAAAAACTGTTATGCAGTAGCACAACCAGAACTTTGACATAGTCAATACACAAAGCATTTCCACATAAATGGTCATGTTGTCCTTTTATAACTGCACTCAGTTCCCTCCCAACCCACCCCTTTATTTTTTTTTTATTGTAAACAAATGGGATACATGTTGTTTCTCTGTTTGTACATGGCGTAAAGGCGTACCATTTGTGTAATCATAAATTTACATAGGGTAATGTTGTTTGATTCATTCTGTTATTTTTTCCCTTCCCCCCACCCCTCCCACCCCTCTTTTCCCTCTATACAGTGCTTCCTTCCTCCATACTTGCCCCCCTCCCTAACCCTAACTCTAACCCTAACACTAACCCCTCCCACCCCCCCATTATGTGTCATCATCCACTTATCAGCGAGATCATTTGTCCTTTCAACCCACCCCTTTCTTTACCTCTAGCAGTCACTAATCTATTCTCCATTTCTATAAATTTGACTTTTTTTTTTTTTTTTTTTTTTTTTTTTTTGAGATAGAGCCTCGCTAAGTTGTTGAGGGCTTTGCTAAATTGCTGAGGATGGTCTCAAACTTGTGGTCTTCTTGACTCAGCCTTCTGAGTTGCTGAAATTACAGGCATGAGACTGTAAACTTGTTTGTCTGAATAACAAACTTAACATTCTTTATAATGGAATCATGCAATACAGAGCCTTTTGGAATGGGGTTTTTTTCACTTGGCATATTTCTCTGGAGATGCATCTATGCTGTTGCTCAGTCCCTTCGTGATGTGGGTGTACCGCAGTTCATTCTATCATGCCCTCGATGCAGGGATATCTGGATTTGGGGGTTTTGTTTTTCCAGTTTGGGTTTATTACAAATAAAACTGCTCTAAACATTCTTGCAAACATGGGCTTCATTTCTTTAAGATAAATCCCAGGAATACAATGGTTGAATCACATACTAGTTACATATTTGGTCTTTTGACGACACTGTCAAACTGTTCTACAGTGTCTGTACCACTTTCCATTTCCTCCAGTGTGCCTGAGTGATCCCATGTCTCAGAAGCCTTGCCAACATGTGTTGTAGTCATCAATTTCTGTTTACATCATTCTGGTGGGTGTACGGTGCTATCTCATTGTGGATTTCGTTTTCATACCCCTCACGGCTAATGGTGTCTAACGACTTCTCTTGCACTTGTTTGTGAAATTCTCTTTGTTGCTTTTGCCCATTTTCTGCATTATATTTAATGGGAGAAAAGTGAATCTTTTCCCTCTAAGGTCAAGAACCAGGCCAGGATGTGCATTCCTGTTGTTCTTATTCAATACTGTGCAGGAATTACTAGTCAGTGCAGTAAGGAAATAAAAGTCATAGAGGTTGAAAGGAAAAAATAAAACTGTCCGCATCTGCAAATGACATAATTGCCTACACAGGAAATCCTGAGGATTTAACAAAAAAACTAACAAGGTTAATAAGTGAATTCAGCAAAGTCACAGGATATGATACCAACATACAAAAGTCAGTTGTATTTTTCTGTTTAGCTGTGGACCTGTTGGCACAGAAATTGAAAATACAATACAATTGTGGAATCACACAGACAGTGGAGAACACTTCACTCAAAAATAACATAAATCACATTCTTTTCAAATGTCTATAGAACATAAACCAGGATAGACAATATTCAGGACTAATAAAAAAATCTTCAACAAATTTAAAAGAATTGAAATTATGTACAGTATGTTCTTCAACCACAATGGAATCATATGAGAAATCAATAACACAAAAATAAGAATATCTCCACACTCTTGAAAGTTAAACAACACACAACTAAATAAGTCATGGATCAAAGAAGAAGTTTCAAGGGAAATAGGTAAATATGATGAACCAAGGAAAATTAAAATACAACATATTAAAATTTGTGGGACATAGCCAAAGCAGTGCTGAGAAGGAAATTCATAGCACTAAATGCATGTTAGAAATGAAAGAAGTCTTAAATCAGTAATTAAGCTTCTTCCTTGGGAACTTAGAAAAAGAACAGACTTAAAATAAGTAGAAGGTAGGAAATAATAAAATAAGGGCAGAAATCAATAAAATCAAGAAAAGAAAAACAATAGAGAAAAATCAGCAAAACTAAGATTTGGTTCTTTGAAAAGATCAATAAAATTCACAAATGTCTTGCAAGCCTCATGAAACAAAATAGAGGACACAAATTGCCAATTTTAGGAATGACTAAAAAATAGAAAGATACTACAGGTAACTCTGTATATTCATTTGAAAACTGAGATGAACTAGACCAATTCCTTGAAAAACACAAATTACTACAATTTGCCCAATTTTAAATAGATAATTGACCTGTAATTCTTAAGATTATTGAATTTTTTATTTAAAAGTTGTCCCGAAAAAGGAGATCTCCAGGTTCATGTGGTTTCACAGGAAAATGCTACTGAATGTTCAAAGAAAAATTAAAGTCAATTATGCATATATAACATATATACACAAATATAAATATATGTGCACATGTGTGTGCTGTGTATGTCTCTCTGTGTTTACACACACATACATTATATTGAGGAGAAGGATACCACATGTGTGCACGCATGTGCACACACACACACACACACACACAACCCAGGGTCCTTGATTGAGTAAAAGATTAAAAAGATGTTTAACCAAAAGATATCGTAAAAGCAAAAAAAAAACAACAAAATAACTAACACAGTTATCACTTAATTGGAAAATTAGTGATGTCTTTTATCTTCTCTCATTTTTTAAAATTTTTCATGTATCTTATTGTGTGTGTGTGTGTGTGTGTGTGTGTGTGTGTGTTTGCACACACATGCATGCTGAGAATTGAATCCAGGACCTCACATGTGCTAAGCATATATTCTGCCACTGAAATACATTCCCAGATCCTCTGTTATAGTGAGGCCCTAAGCAACTTAGCAAGATCATGTATCAAAATTTTTTAAAAAGACTGGGAATGTAGCTCAGTGGTTGAGCACCCCTGGGTTTAATCTCCAGTAACAAAAAAAAAATTTTTTTTGGTCTATCCTAATTTATATACAAGAGATATATACAATGAGTATATACATTAAGAGGGGAGTTCTCATTTTTGTGGGGGAAATAGGTTGAAGAAAGCCTCACTATTTTGAACAAATTTGATCTTTCTAATCAAGGTACCAGTTAAATCCATGTGCATAAAATATGAGCCTGTTATGCCATCCATGTTTTAGTTTCTGACTAGGGTTTCTCAAAGACATCTACGGGGCCACTGTTTGCATATGTCCAGGGTGCACGGCACACATGTGCCATGTCTAAAAGGATTTTATTTACATTATAATTACACAAAATTTTGTATGAAAATGCACAAGTGAGCATGGAGATTCTGAGCCTCCCAAGGCCACCAGGAATGCCCACTCACCTACATAAAGAGACAGAAGGCACCACAGCTATGTGCACAAACACACGTTCAGCTGTGCTCAGGCCCACCGCGCTCCTCTTGTCTGCTGAGGTTGCTCCTCTCACCTGCCTTCCATCCTGAGGGCCCTGATTCTCATCTCCTGCCCGACTCCAAAGCTGACAGGGTCGACTCCACTTACATAAGGCTAGCCTAGAACCAAATCCAGGAAACAGCCACAAACAGGAAATCATAGAAAGCCATGAACATTTCATTTCCACCTGAAGGAAATCAAATATGATTATGGATATCATTGGTGACATTTTAGGAATCATGGGGAAAGTACTGGTAAAAAAGAAAATGATGGGGCTGGGGATATAGCTCAGTTGGTAGAGTGCCTGCCTTGCATGCACAAGGCCCTGGGTTCAATCCCCAGCACATTAAAAAAAAAAAAAAAAAAAAAAAAAAAAAGCAGATGATATCTCCGTTTCTCAAAGAGAAGATTATAAGAACTACAAATAGCTAACCTAGTACAAGTCTTGGAAATTTCTAAAATGAATTTTTAAACAGATGGTTTGTGATGATTTAGAAAACAGGGAGGCAGCATAATCTCACTTACAAGGAGTCTACAGAACTAGTCCCTTGTCCTCCTTAGGCATGGGTGAACAGTGCAGGTGACTGCATTCAGGAAAGTATTTGAAACAGAGGGTCACAACAGACTTGCAGCAAGAAATTAAAAACAAACAAACGCTGGATACTAGGCGATATAGTGTTATCAGAGTCCTCTAGTGAAGACTGCATTATTAAGAGTCTGAGCTGACTTGGAACATCACTGATTTGCCCAGTCCTTGACAATAATTTACCAATGATTGGGGAAGAAAATGGATGGCTTGCTTATGGGAAGGTATGAGGTAGTTAAAACTGCAGAAATTAGACAGACCTCGCTTTCAAATCTGCATTGACAAACTTGTCAGCTTCAGTTTCCTCTTCTGTAAAATAAGAATAATAATACTCCATAGTTGTTATAATAGCCCATAATTTTGGTGTGGTAACTAAATAAAACACTGTAGGTAAAACACATTGATAGGTCCCTATAACTCCAAATGGCACTTTTGTTTTATTGACCTTTGTTATTACCTTTGCTGGAGACATGTAATTGGCTAGAATAGGTGACATGTTGAGGTATTACATGGGGATGACAAGTTTGGCCTTGGTTTCAACTTAACAGGACAAAGGGTCAAAACTCCAGTGATTTATCAGCACTTGATGTGAAGACCTGAAAGTTGTCCAAAGGGAATTTACCAGAAGCTGATGGTATGAATATAGGCCATACTAACCACAGCTTCCCAAGCCATATCCACCTGGATCTTCCACAGAACACAGATGGCCGTTCTGTGTTCTGCACCTATTAGGCCAAGTGTGGTTCTGGGTGCCCTTGTTTAAAAGATAAATCAGCGAATTGGGCCAACCAGAGAAGAGTCACCAAGGCTATGAAGAGCCTGGAAATGCTGACATGAGTGCAATAGGTGGAGGGGCATGCCACTTGGCAGAGACATGATAGTGTGTTCACACAGCTGCAGACCATGATGTGGAAGAGATGTCTTTTTTGAGACCTTCTGTGAGTTTAGACACAGAGCATCTAACAGTGGGGATTAGAAGAAAAGCAACATTGAAAGAATTGTGTAACTCTATCATTAGTTGCTTTTTGTCCTTCCTAAAATGAGGTCAGAATATGAAGCAATTTGCAAAACATCTATAAAATACGTTTACACAGACTTTAACTGCCCCATTTTATTAATGTCGATTTACACCTATGTAAGTGCACCTGCTCTGCCCTGACACTTTTTAAATTGAAAGAAACTCCGTTTTCAGCTCAAAACAGCATTTAGGTCACTGTTTCCACCCCCCTAAGAATTACGATGTGGACTCTTTACTCCTTGGTGCAGTGGAACTGTCGCCACATCTTTCTTAGTAACAAAATTATTCCTTTTCTTACTAGTCTATAAACTGACGCTGCTGTCAACGGTCTCATCACAATCTCTCACTGCTCATGGAATTATTTTTCTAGATGTCTTAATCGTGGCAATCTAATTTATTTGCAGTGTTGCTACATCAAGTTTTAATTATATTACTCTGTTTTAATCAGTTGTGCAGCAAACTTATACTCAGATTTATTACAATGCAATCAGTTATCTCTATGGGCTCTGCATCCAAGGATTCAAACAAATGCAGATCTGTGTCTGTCCTAAACATGCACACTTTTTCTTGTCAGTATTACCTAAACCGCACAGTAGAACAACCATTTACATTGCATTTGCTTTTTATTAGTTATTATAAGTAATCTAGAGATGATTTAAAGTACACAGGAAGATGTGTATAGATTTTATGCAGATCCTATGTTGTATTATACATGAGACTTGAGCATTTGCAGAATTATGTATCTATGGGGGGTCCTGGAACCAGTTTCCTAGAGATATGGTGGGATGACTCTACTTCCTACCAACTAATAGAAGTATTATCTTTCTATTCTCAGCCATGGCAATAATAGTCTCTGAAATGCTACTATATTATTTAGCATCCTTAAATTTGCAATTAACAAACAAAAGAATGCCTCCTCAGGAGGAAAAAAAAAAGTGATGGTTTGTTTTTTATTGCACTGGTCCCCAAAATTGTTAATAGCAAAATTGCTAAGATATGAAACAGAAAATAATAAGTGCTTCCATTAGCCATACCCACCTCTAGGTATATAGTCAAAAGAATGGAAAGCCAGGGCTCATGTTCACAGCAGCATTGTTCACAATAATGGTAGGAAGGAAGCAACTCAAGTGTCCTCCACAGCAGAGTGGATAAACCAAATGTGGTATAAACGTTCAGTAGCATAGTATTGAGCCTTAAAGAAAGGAAATGCTATCCCGGGCTACAATGTGGATGAACCTTGAAGATATTATGGTCAGATAAATAAGCCAATTACAAAAGGGAAGGTATCATTTGATTCCACTTATGTGAGGTGACTAGAGGGGCCAAAAATAGAGCCAGAGTTGAATGGTTGTTGCCAGGGCCCATGGAGGGGGATGGGGGTTAGTGTTGGTGTTCAATAGAATTCGGTTTGGGGTGATGAAAAACTTCTTGGGATGAATGGAGATGGTTACAAAACATACTCAATGCCCCTGAATTGCACACTTCTAGAAATGGTTAAAATGGTGGATTTTATGTTTGTGTATTTTCCATTATAAGAGAGAGAGAAAGAGACAGAGAGAGAGAGAGAGAGAGAGAGAGAGAGAGAGAGAGAGAGAGAGAGAGAGAGAGAGAGAGAGAGAGAGAGAGAGACTGATGCTTATTGTGCCAGTAAATCCTCACAGCTCTAGAAGGTGGGTATGGTTATCTCTATCTAAAGAAAAGGAAAATGTGGTTCACTCCATGTCATGGGCTCAACCCAGTCATGAATCCATGAACCAGGGTCTATCAAATTGCAAAGCCACGTTCACCAGAACAAGCTGCCTTCATGAAACTCCTTGTGTTAAAGACGATGACCCTCTGCAGCATTTCTCCCAGGATTATTTTAATGGATTTAGTGTTTGGTTGGGTCCTTACCAAACTAAAACAAACATAATTGCAGGAGTTGTTTTGAGACACTATGTGAGCATTTTTATTAAACCGTTAACCTGGGAACATAAGAAAGACAGGAAAGGAACCCTTTTCCACCTTAATCATGGTTTGGTTCTGGGTAGTGATTTTAGTGACTTGTCCAAATGAACATGTACTACATTCTCACGCAGAACTCCCTGGATGATAAAATCTGCCAACAGTCCCAAAAATCCCTCATGGGGTTCCTTGGAATACTACTTAACATACTCCCTGCTGTATCTTCAACCAGTCAGTAAGAAAACTCCACCAGGGTCAGGCACCATCCCAGGGGCTTAGGAGGTTGAGGCAAGAGGATTCCAATTTCGAGACCAGTCTCAGAAGCCCTAAGCAACTCAGTGAGATTCTATCTCTAAATAAAATATTAAAAAGGTCTTGGGATGTGTTTCAGTGGTTAAGTGCCCCTGGGTTCAATCCCCAGTACAAAGAAAAAACAAACAAAAAACCCTCTGTTGGGCAAAATTAAGAAAGGTTATTTCCTTTCTGCTGCCAAAAAGAGAAACAAATACCTCCAGGTCTGACTATTGTCTATGTATGGGAGGAGAGGTGTCACCTCCTACCTTCCATCACCCAGGAACAGAGTGCTGCAGGTACCCCTCTGCATTCTTCAAGTCTGCCCCATACGGCCTTGCCAATCTTTATCTTCTGGGTTCCCTGATTCTCTTTGGCCCCACTTCAAGGTCACACTGGACCTTGTCACAATGTGTGAACAGATCTTTACACCCCTTCAACCCTCCCCTCTCATACAACAGATAGTTAAGAAAGTTCAGTATGTGTAGCACCTGTGTTCAGATCTGGCAATACAGTGACGTATTCCCATCATGCCAGCCATGGCTGCTGCCCTCAGGAGGCTGCAGTTTGATGGGGGAGTTTGACCAGCAGAAAATTACAACATGCTTCCATAATTCTCCAGCCTGGGCAGGGGTATCCCATACACCCAGCACCCTGAATATCTGCCACCATATCCTCTGCCTCTAAGCTTTTGCTCTTAGCAGTTCTCTGGATCTTCTGTCTGGCTCATTTTTACCTGGTGACAGTCTTACCATTCTGGGTCTAACTCAAAGCCAGCTTCTCTGAAGTTGTCCCTAACGTCTGCATTCCAAATGAGTCTCTTCTTTTCCCACCCTCTCATTGCAGCTTTCTTGAACACCTGTTATAAGCTTACCACAGATTATCTCTCTCTCTTTTTTTTTTTTCTTTTTTTTTATCAGTGCACTACAGTTGTACATTTGGTGGGATTTGTTGTTACATGTTCACACATGCACACTGCATAACAATATAATTTGGCCAATATCATTCCCCAGTATTTTCCCTTTCCTCCCTCCCCCCCTCTCCTGGACCCTTTCCTCTACTCTACTGATCTCCTTCAATTTTCATGAGATTTCCCCAGCTTTTTTTTTCCTTTTTCCTGTCTAGCTTCCACATACAAGAGAAAACATACCACCCCTGACTTTCTGAGTTTAGCTTATTTCATTTATTTCTCAAATTCCATTCATCTTCCTGCAAATGCAGGAACATGCAGAGGCAAAAATCATCCGTATATGACTGAATGAAACTCCATTGTGTATATGCACCACATTTTCTTTATCCATTCATCCACTGATGGACACTTAGGGTGATCCCATAGTTTGGTTATTGTGAATTGTGCTGTTATAAACACAGGCATTCTTTTATCACTATAGTATGCTGATTTTAAGGATAAATACTGAGGAGTGGTATAGCTGGGTGGTATGGTGGTTCCATTCCTAGTCTTTTAAGGAACCTCCATAATAATTTCCATAGTGGTTTTACTAATTTACAATCCCATCAACAGCACAAAAGTGTTTCTTTTCCCCCACATCCTCTCCAGAATTGAATATTGTTTATATTTTGGGGAGTGGGTGGAGATTTAACCCAGCATCTCTTAACCACTGAGCCACATATCCTCAGCCCTCCCTTTTTATTTTTTATTTTGAGAGAGGGTCTCACTAAAATGCTTAGGATCTCGCTAAATTGCTGAGGCTGGCTTTGAACTTGTGATCCTCCTACCTCAGTCTCTCAAGTCACTGAGATTACAGGCATGAGCCACTGTGCCTGACTTTGTTCTCTATATTCTTGATGACTGCCATTCTCACTGGAGTGAGATGAAATCTCAGTGTAACTTTGACTTGCATATCCCTAATTGCTAATGATATTGAACTTTCTTTCATCTATTTGTTGGTCATTTATCTGTTCTTCTTTTGAGAAGTGTCTATTTAGTTCATTTGCCCATTTATTAATGTGTTGCCTTATTTCATGCTTTTGTTTCCTTTGCTGTGCCAAAGCTTTTTAATTTGATGCCATCCCATTTATTAACTCTTGGCATTATTTCCTGAGCTTCAGGGGTCTTATTGAGAAAGTTATTTCCTGTGTATACATTGTTTCTGGCCTAATTCTTAGGTCTTTAATCCACTTTGAGTTGACTTCTGTGCAGGGAGAAAAATAAGGGTCAGTCTCACTCTACATATAGATAATCAGTTTCCCAGAACCATTTGTTAAAAAGGCTTTTCTCCAATGTATGTTTTCAGCACCTTTGTCAAGAATCAGATGAATGTATCTGTTTCACACAGATTATCTTAAAGTCAGTTCTGCACATTTGTCTCAACCTGGAGACTGCGAAGTTCTCAGAGGCAAGAATCATTTGTTCTCCATAACATCCAACATAAGAAATATGATTAGCTGGCATATTTTTTTAAATTATTTATTTATTTATTTATTTCTTACAGACTGCATTTTTTATTGCTTTGAATCTAATGTTGCTCAGCCTAAGAATCTGAGTAAAGAATATTTGAATTCCAAGTGTCACAAGAGTCTAAATATGCTAGATATGCATATTTGGCACACTGGAAGAAATTCATTTGATGTTGATAAAACATATGTAATACATATAAGACCTAATATATGTTATATTTTTATATTACATATATTTTAGATACATGGAAGATCATTGTAGAAAAGGTTGCACCTTCAGTGTGGATAAGGCTACTATGTAATTAAAAGCAGTTATTTCAGCTTCTAGCACATGACTTTGCACATAGTGAGCCTGTGACTTTCTCATAGTGACTCTAGTTGAACAGTCAGAAATCCCAACCATATCAGTCTCTTATTCTACAGAGCAAGATGATGGAGCAAATAAAATGTTGCAACATCAGATGACTTTCCAAGAATATTACCTCAGCTCTCTTTCACCTGCACCCTGAGGCTTCTAGAAAATAGCCAAAGTCTACAGAACTGAACAACTGCAAAGTCTCCCAGAAATAATGCTGACATTTATCCTCCAAACTGAATCTCTGTGGAGGAAGAACAACAGAAGGAATCCATGGCAGTGTGCTCCTTCAGTTTGTACTTAATCTTTCAAGTCGCCCCATGTATAAGCTGTGCTTTTCCAACAGAGCTGAGCCATTCGTGAAATAGATCCCTCTATGGAGTTACACTTCTATGAAATGGAAAGAAAATTAATGTTAAAGGTACAATGTGATGTGGCAAAAGGAGTAAAGTTTGAAAAGGGACTCTGTGGCTGGGCAATACAAGTGTCTGGAACTAAGGAAACAAAGTCAGGTATCTGCAATCCTGCTGTATTCTGTAAATATTTGTTGGTAAATAATGGTTGAAATCAAGAAAATGATTTCCTGCTGTTATTTATTTTCAGTTTAGTTCTTTTGTGATGAGGACATAATTTGTGTAATTTTAATCCCCTTAAACTTACTCAGATTCATTTTATGGCCTCGCATGTAGTCTGTCCTAAAGATGTTCCATATGTCCTTGGAAAAGATGTGTGTTCTGATTTTGTTGGGTGGAGTAATCTATAATGCCTGTTGGGTCTGGCTGGGTACTAGTATGGTTCAGCTTTTCTAGGTCCTTGCTGAGTTTCTATTCAAATATGTTTAATTATAGAGAGTCAGGTATTGAAATCTCCAACTACTATTGTTTAATTATTCATTTCTTCCTTTAAGTTTGTCTATTTTTATTTTATATATTGAACTCTATTATGAGGTGCATATATATTTATAATTGTAATGTTTTTCCTGATGGATTGACACTTTTGTTATTGCAAAATGTCCCTAGGGCTGGGAGTGTAGCTCAGTGGTGGATCACATATTTAGCAAATGCAATGTTCTGGGTTCGACCCCCAGCATGCGCATGCGCGCGCGTGCGCGCGCGCGCGCGCACACACACACACACACACACACACACACACAAGAAAAGACCTATGTGTCTTTAATAACATTTCATTTTCTCCTAAACTATATTTGATACTCATTCCAGTTCTCTTTTTTTTTTTTTTTTTTCTTCCTGCTGCATCTTTTATAATACTTCTACTTTCAACCTATTTGTGTATTTAAGTCTTAGGCACGTCTCTTGTGGACAGCACAATTGGATCCCATTTTTTTATTCATTCTCCATCTCTTCCTTTTGACTGGGTTGTTTAATCCAGTTTAATCAACTCTATATATGATGGCATTAGATTTTCTATGTTGATTTTTGTTTTTTGGGTTTTTTTTGTTTTTTGTTTTTTTGGGTTTTTTGCATTTACATTTGATTTTTGTTTTTGAGGTGCCCCTTTTGTTCCTCTCTTCCTCCATTATTGCTTTATTTTGTGTTATATACATTTTTGCTAGTGTAACATTCAAATTCCTTTGGTATTATAGTGATTGCTTTGGGATTTACAATACAGACTTTAACTTAATCTAGTACATATGAATATTAATTTAATTCCAATAATATACAGAAACTTTGCTTCAATACAACTCCCTTCACTCTTTCCTTTTCTCATTAATACTATTAATATCATGCAAACTATATTTTTGTACTTACAAAAAAAATCATCACGGTTTTTGAATTAATGTCTATTTGTCATTTAAATAAGGAGGAAAATGTTTCAAAATATGTTTTAACCGTTTTTGTATTTATTATATCATTATCTTTATCAGTGATAGACAGGTAGATAGTTGTCTTGGGTTTTCTTTTATGGTTTTGTGGCACAGGAGATCAAGCCAGGACCTCACACATGCTAGACAATTGCTCCATCACTGAGCTACACCCTCAGGTCAGTTTTGCCAGTGTTATTATTTCTATTTTGCCAGTCATAAAGTCCCTCCACATTTGAGTTAGCTCTTTCACTACTGCAACTAAAATACCCAACCAGAACAATTGTAGAGGTGGAAAAGTTTATTCCAGGGCTCACGGTTTCAGAGGTCTTAGTCCATAGAAGTCAGACTCCATTCCTAGAGGCTCAAGGTGAGGCTGAACATCATGGCAGAAGAGAGTGGCAAAAGGAAGCAGCACCCATGATTACCAGAAAGCAGAGAGAGAAACAGAGACTCTCTCTCTGGATACAAAATATATACCTCAAAGCCACTCCCCCAATGAACCTCTTTCTCCAGCCACACCCTACCTGCCTCCAGTTACCACTCATTTAATTCCATCAGGGATTAATTCACTTATTAGATTAAGGTTATAGCCCGATCTTTTCTCCTCTGAACCATTTTGCATTTGTCTCACACATGAGATTTTAGGGGACACAGCATCTAAAACATAGCACTCCATCAATGAAAAGTTTCTTGCTCTTTTATCATGAATAATGTTTTCCTACGAAGCTTTTATATGCTGATATAAAATTATGTGCATGATTTTTTCTAAATAACATTATTTATAATAGCCAAAAAGTGAAAACAAAGCAAGTTTTCATGAACTTGTGGTATGTATTCCCACAAGAATTAAGGCATAAAAGGCATGGAGTAGTGGCACATGCTACAACATGAACCTTGGAAACATCATGCTAAATAAAAGAAGTCATATAAATAAAAGTCCACAGGTTGTATGGTTCCAGATGCACAGTGTCCAGAACAGGTAAAGGCATAGAGACAAAAGGTGGATTAGAGGTTTCCAGGAATGTGGGGTAGGGAGGACTAGAGTTACTACTAATGGATGCAAGGTTGTTGGGGGGAAGACAATGAAACTGTTCTCAAGTTAGACAGCATTCCAGCTATACAATTCTGTGAGTGTACTAAAATCCACCAACAGGCGCACTCTAAAAGGGTGAATTTTTAGGGTATGTAAATTACATCACAGTAACCCTCTTTAAAAATCCTTTATGAGGGTCTGGGGATATAGCTCAGTTCATAGAGTGCTTGCCTGTCAAGCACAAGGCTCTGGGTTCAATCCCCAGCACCGCCAAAAAAAAAAAAAAGTCTTTATGAGGTTTTTATAAATGAAAAAAAGGGAAAATTTGTAAAAGCAAACTGTTTCATATCTAAAACAATGATCAATTGAGTTACCCTCCCTATTTATTTATTCACTTGTTCATCTATTTCATGAGATGACTTGAATATAGTACCTGGCATAAAAGAAACTCTCAAGCAAGTGTTGGATATTATCATTAGTCTTTTTAAAAAATTCCATGTCAGCATACCACTGTGTAACAGAACGAACGACAGGCGGATTCTGCCTTCTGAGAGCTCAAATATCTAAAGAGTACACAGACATGTAAAAAAAATAAAAAATAAAAATCAGTGGGGCAAGTGTGTGATAGAGAAAGATAAAAGGCACCAGAGTACAGGTGGAGGAATACTTCATCTAGTCTGGAGAGAACAAAGGAGGCTTTCTGAAGATAGATGGCCTCAATAAATGCTCTAACACCTAGTGACCTGCTAACAGGAGTTGAAATAAGAGTTTTGTGGGTGGAAAGAGGAGGAGGGAGACTATGCCAAGCAAGGAGTGAGGCTCTACATAGACCATGGGAGGAAGTAGCAGAAGATAAGACTGGAAAATGTCTTATGGGCAGAGGCCCCACAGAAGGAATCTAAGGAGGAGAGGGTCAAAATAACTAGCAGGAGAAAAGAGATGCATTTGAGGGTGTCAGACTGGTGGCAGGGATCTGTAGGAGAATCAGAATGAAGCCTGAACTAAGGAAGGAGTGGAGGGAGAAGTGTTAGGGAAGAGAGAAAGCCAGTTGTACATGCATATAGGAAGCTAGAATGAGAATGAACAGTGATGGTCAAGTGGATTTAGACAGTCCAGAAAGGAGGCAGGCTAAACTCCTGGATTTCTGACCTGGGTCAGCTGAACACTTTGGTGCCATTCATCTCAGTGGGGAATAAAAGAAAGCAAGGAATTATGAGGGTAAAGATACGTGTCAGCTGGAGGTCATGATGAGTTTGGGGGACCTGGGGAATATCCAGGTAGAAATGCACAGTAAATAATTGAAAGTTTCATTTTGAAGTTTAGGAGAGAGGTATAGACCACAGATAGATATGGGAGTGAATAAATAAAAGTTGGAAATAGAAGCTGTTGTGTAGATGAGATTGTCCCAGGAGACAATGTGGATAAATAATTGTAATATCTTGGGGGATTAAAAATATTCCAGACAAATTAAGAAAGAGGGACCCAAATGAGAGTCCAGATAAGATTTCCCAAGAAATGAAATATGGGAAGAGCATGAGAATGTTGAAGGAAGAAGGCAAAGGTTGCATTCAAGTTACCTTCAACAACGTGGAGACTCACGAAGGCACAGTTTCTTATCTGTAGAGTGGTATTGGCAATAGCTAAATGCTTAATAAATGGTCATAAATGTTAGGTATTATTATTAAGTGGAAATACCTTGAGTTACCTAGACAAGTAAACAACTTTCATGAAAGTTTATACATTTATAAAAACATAGCTGGATATGGTGGTGCATGCCTATAATCCCAGCAGCTCCGGAGGCTGAGGCAGGAGGATTGCAAGTTCAAAGCCAGCCTCAGCAAATTCGTGAGACCTTAAGCAACTTAGCAAGACCTTGTCTCAACATAAAAAATAAAAAGGGATGAGGCTCGGGGGTTAAACCCCTCTGGGTTCAATTTTCAGTACCAAAAAAAAAAAAAGAGAGAGAGACATTACACAGGAGATTGTCGAGAAGAAAGCTGGACTCTGTTTCACCAAAGTAGATTGACTAATAAAACACACTGTGCTTAAGCCCCTAAGCTAGTGGTTGAGCGCTGTTACCACTAAGTGCCATTATCCACACTGACGTCCACGGAATCGAAGCCTCTCCATTTAAGCCCTGAATGTTTATGGGCATGAGTCGATAAAAGTGTCATGACCAAGGTCAGATACATTCATTTTCAAAACAGAGTAAAGTTAACCCAATAAAATGTTTCCTCTGGGTCCTATGGGATAGCTTATATCTCAGAGTCAAGACAAAGTGAAAAAGAACAAAAATTAGGGTGCAGATGGATCGGTAAGATGGCCCATCACCTTCAGAGATTCTCCCATTAGACTCAATGGTCTGGAATCATAAAACATTTACTTCTCTGGAGGAAAAAATTGCCAATCACCCCAAGTCATAGTTTTAGTCATATATTACAAAGTTGATCATTTTCTCTTTAGAGACATTGGTTTTAAATTTTGTAGTCTGAGTATTGCATTTTCTCTTTGCAAAAGTAACTTCACAATCACCTTAGGGCTTCCTGTCTTTAGGTGCCACTTAAAGGATGTGATAATGAATGGGACTTGCTGATCCAGCAAAGTCAGAAACTCACTTCAGTTTTTTGTTTTTTTTATTGTAAATCACCTTTATTTAGCTGCAAAATGAAACATACATGTGCATGGTTGATAAGTTATTGTTTAGTTATTGTTTATTTTTATCCAAGTTCAACACAAGCAATTTTAAAAGTATATATCAACTTGAACCGTACAAAATTGCTATTATATAATTTAAAATTTTGGCAGTATTGGCAATTACACACGGCTTAACCTAATACAATATTTTTGCTTCAACCATGCCATATGACAGAAAACTTTAAATTGACTCACTGTGCATATCCTCCAAGGACACTTTAGGCACTAGAAATGGCAGTAATATTTGCAATGGATGCATTTTTAGGGAAAAATAAGACTTTAGCCATGAACCTATTTCAATTTAAATAAGGTCATTTCTTTTTTTTTTTTTTAATGAAAACTAGAAATTCAACTATCAGATGAAACAAGCAAATGCTCATATGTCGCTCCCGTTTTTATGAACTAGAAAAACTTAATCTTCATACGTAATTTCTGATGAAGAGCTGAAAATGATGGATGTTACTTCAATAGGCCAATGTCAAAAACTAGTCTAGGGCTGGGGAGATAGCTCAGTTGGTAGAGTGCTTGCTTTGCAAGTACAAGACCCTGGGTTCGATCCCCAGTACCAAAAAGAAAAAAAAAAAAGAAAGAAAGAAAAGAAAAAAAAAATAATCTAACATGAAAACTAATATTTCTAAATATGCATGCTTCCTTTCTGTGCAGATCAACTTTCTTTTGAAGTAAAGATAAAGTAATCAACACATCATGTTTTGGTGTTTCTTTGCTGAGTATTTCTGCATCAGGAGCACAGGTACATGCTGTACCCTCTCTGTTGACAGCTGTGGACTCTGCTCTCTAAGTGATTAAGATAAAAGAGTTCATTTCCTTATATTTAGTGTGTTACTAAAGTATGCATGGTTTCATCGGGAATGACTCACCGAAGTAGAACTATTCAATTCCTTCTGAATGATTTTGCACTCTGAAATTTTGGAATTATGCCTTACTTCATAACAAGTGGCCAGAATGACTGATTGTTGCAACGAAGCCTCATTTCCCCGTCTCAGCCAGCAGACACTTAATTTTCAAGCCACCAGACTTTCAGTACTTCCTTTGAAAATGCACCATTTATGAAATAGCCACCCCTACAGCTGCCCTGATAAACATTTAGAATAGCAATATCATTTATGTTGGAAATATCATCATTGCTCCAGGTCAGGTTGCAAAAGAGCCAAAGAAATATGTTTGTCATCTCACTCTGAAGTTCTGAAACGAAATGAAGGTTAGGATACAGATGCTTCAAACTAGGCTCTCCTTTTCTAAAACAGACCTTTAAGAGAAAATGAATTCTTCAGTTTGTTGTTGGAATTTTTGGCATGGACATTTGTAAAGCAACCAGGGTAAGTCACCATAATAGCACCAATCACAAAGGAAATATTTGCTTTACCTGACAAAGGTGTTTTCATGTTTGAGAGCTACTTGGAAAATCCACAGGGCAAGTTTCTTGTAACAGTAAAATGCAAGGTTTACTCTGGGTGTTATATTCTAAATCTCTTAATTTGGTTCCTCCATCAGTGCAAGTGGGGAAAAAAAGTGACTGCTAATCAAATTCTCAGGTTTTAGAGTTATTGAGACTTTCTCTTTTAGTTGTTGTAGTTAAGTAATTCCACATAAGCTTTAAGAAAGGGTACCATTTGCTGGGCATAGTGGCCCATGCCTGTAATCCCAGTAGCTCAGGAGACCAAGGCAGGAGGATTGCTAGTTTAAAGCCAGCCTCAGCAACCTAGTGAGGCTGTAAGCAACTTAGCAAGACCGTGTCTCTAAATAACATAATTTTTTAAAAAGTGATGGGGTTGGTCTCAGAGCTTAAGTGTCCCTAGGTTCAATCCCCTGTACAAAAAAAAAAAAAAAAAAAAAAAGAATGGGTACAGTTTTATAAATTGCTGCTAAGAGGACATTTGAAATATCTTTACCACCTGAGAACATAGACATGGGTGTGCATTGATATGATCTATAAACACATGTCATTTTTCATTAGCATTTCTGTAGTTATTAGTGAATTGAGCCTCTCGTCATGTGCTTAGTGGCATATAAATTTACCTTCCTGTGAACTTACTTATTCCCCTGATTAGCACTCCATAGTCTTTGTCCATTTTTTGTTAAGTTAATTGCATTATTTTTTGTTCATTTTTAAGTCACTTCCAGATATTACAACGTGGACCCTTTTTGTTATACTTTTTTTTTTTTTTTGTGGTGCTAGGGATTGAACCTAGGGCCTTGTGCATGCGTAAGGTTTTTACTTGTTTGTTTTCATAATTTTCTGGTAGGTTTTTAAATTTTATGTATAGAAATTAGGATTATATAACATAGTTTTCTGTGCAACACTAAAGAACTTTGAATGTCTTTAATATTTTTATGTTTAATCTATATAGGTAATAGGAATCCATTCCCCCCCCCCCACAAATAGATGCACAACTAGTCTAACTCATTACTAAGTCTTTGATATCATCACCTATTTCAACTGCCATCTTTGCAGTATACTGAGTTCAAACACTTACTTGAATCTGTTTTTCAAGTTCTTATTTTATTCTACTGGTTTATCTGTTCCTTTACCAACACCACACTGTTTTTATCCTTGTAGCTATAAAGTTCAGTGGAGATCTGATGGAAGGCATTCAACCTCTTGGTTTTTTTTTAATTTATTTTTGAACTGCTCTGAATTCATCTTTAACATTCTCTTTTCATGTGCATTCTCAAACCTAAGTGTTCCTCTCAAGTACCACTGATATTAGTCCTTACGACCTGCTTAGACTATTGTAGTATTGTAACCACATTAACTAGTTTTCTTTCCCTAGTTTGGCCCACTTTAGTCCACTCTCCAAGTTCCCTTCAGAAGGGAAATCTGATTACTTTGAGATTTTTAACAACCTTATTGAGATCATAATATGCATACCATACATTTTACCTGTTTCAAAGGCACAATTCAGTAAGATTAATATATTCAAGTTTCACAACCATCTCCAACATCAATTTTATAACATTTTCATCACCCCAGAAAGAAACTCAAGATCCTTTAGATAATAACACCCCTATGCTACCATCTTCCCCATTGATTCTCCACCTAGCTCTATGCGACCATTAAGGTACTTTCTGTCTTTGTAGATTTGTCTTTGCTGGACATTTCATACAGGTGAAATTACTTAATATGTGGTCTTTCGTGACTGGCTTCTTTTACTTAGCCTGACGTTTCCAAAGTTCATCCACCTGTAGCCTGTGTGAATATTTCATTCCTTTTTGTGTCTAAATAATATGCCATTGTATGGATATACTTCATTTTATCTGTTCATCGGTTTATGGATATTTGGGTTGTTTTCACCTGTACCTCTTATAAATAATGCTTCTGTGAACTTCATGTAAACTTTCAAATGAATTTGCTACATCCCAATAAATAATTCTATGGGGATTTTTCTTGCATTTGCATTCAAATTTATGTATTAATTTAGGGGAAATTTAATTTTTTACAAAATCAAGCATTTCCATCCAGGAAAGTTGTGTGTGTGTTTTTGTTTGTTGTATTACTTGGTCCTTTTTTATTGCCTTTCATAAAGTTTTATCATTTTATTCATAAAACTCTGGTACATTTCTTGTAATATCCATTCATTTTATAATTTTTAAATTTGAATGTGATTTTTAAATTAAATTTTCTATTTGGTGGTGGACGTGTATAGAAAAGTTGCTCATTTATTTTGACTTTGTATCTCGCTACCTCAAGAATCTCTTTTATTAGTCCTCTTGATTTTTTCGATCAGTCTTCCTTTATCTTTCAGATAATTATGTAATCTACGAATACTCAAAATTTCTGTTCCTTTGCAATATTTATATTTCCTTTTTATTTTTCATTTTCTAATACCATTAGCTAGATCCCCAGGTCAATGATAAAAGATAGCATCTGTATTGAATATACATCTCTTTTCCTATCAACTTTAATTTTTTTAGTTGCAATCGTTATTGTGATCAAAATTAAAGAAATATAATAAATAACTGGACATGGTGACTTAACACATGTAAACCCAGCTACTGGGTTGGTTAAAGCAGAGGATGACAAATTCAAGGCTAGTCTGGGACCCTGGGTTCAATCCCCAACACCACATAAAACACCAAAAAGATCACCAAAAACAATAATAATAATAACAATAATAATAAAGAAAAATCACCCTGATTTCATGTGAAAACAAAATTTAAAAATTACTAAATAAATTAAATTATTTATAGGAAAAGTGAGGAAGTATATACATCAAGCTGCTATGAGTAGTTCTCATAAAGGTGCGAAGTTCCAGAGGCAGGAAGAGAGACATTTTCTGCTTTGTGTATTGCTGAATAGGCTGCTATTTTCAATGAGAATTTCCTACTTTTATAGTCTTTGGAATAAATCCAAAGAATACAAAGTATGTAAATACTTGTCATTATATGTCAGGACTCAGAGATGTGTGCATTTTTAATGGCTAAGATTCAATTTGTTTCCCTAAGTTCAATCTCATATGAAAGAGTTGAAGGTAGGTAGGTGGATAGATAAAAGAAAAAAGGAGTAAACGGATACACAGATACAGGTACAGACCTCGGGTTGTTACTAGAGAATCCAAGAGCAAAAAGAGTATCCCAAGAAAGAAATAGATGCAAAGGAAATTTTGTACGTTACACAATACAGAATTCTGGGCAGGACAGTTATTGCTATTATCTCCATCCCTAGGATGCCTAAGACCATGTAAACAGGAAGTTTACCTCATGGCTGAAAGAATAAGAGAATTTTAATTGTGCTCCAATATCATCAGATCTTGATGATTTCCTGTCACTAAGTTTCCTTTGTGAAGAAAGAGAAACTTTCACACACTATTATTGGGATGTAAAGTAGTATAACTATTATGGAAAGCAGTATGGAGTTTCCTCAAAAGACTAGAAATAAAATTACCATATGACCCAGTAATCCTAGTACTAGGTGTATATATCCAAAGGAAATGAAATTGGTATGTTGAAG
This sequence comes from Sciurus vulgaris, assembly GCF_902686455.1. NCBI lineage: Eukaryota > Metazoa > Chordata > Mammalia > Rodentia > Sciuridae > Sciurus > Sciurus vulgaris. Next base: position 43,907,332 of record NC_136474.1, read on the forward strand.
AGACATCTTCATTCCTCTATTTACTGTGGCACTATTCACAATAGCTAAGATATGAAGTCAACCTAGGTGTCCATCAGTAGATGAGTGCATAAAGAAAATGGAACATTATTCAGCCATAAGAAGAATGAAGTCCTATCATTTACAGCAACCTGAATGGAACTCAAGGACATTGAGTTAAGTGAAATAAGGCAAGCACAGAAGACAAATTTTGCATGTACTTATATGTGTAAGCTAAAAATTTTAATTTCATAGAAGTAGAGAACAGAATAGTGATTACCAGAGGCAGGGAGAGGGCAGGGGATTTGAAGAGAGAAGGGTTAACAGATACAATAGTGCAGTTGGGTAGGAAGAATAACTTCTAATGCTCTATACCACAGTACAGTAACTATGATTGATAACCACTAATTATTATATTTTAATAGCTCATAAAGAGGATTCTGAAGTTCCCAATGCACAGAGATTATAAATGTTTGAGGTGATAGATATATCAATTATCCTGATCTGATCATTACATGATGTACACATACATTGAACTATCACACCATCCCCCATAAATACGTAAAATTAGTATATGTCAATTAAAATTTTAATTAAAATAAAAAAGGAAATAGGAAAACAAAAACATGAAGCTAGAAAAAAAAAAATCTTCCTTCTGAGACACTATGGGAAGTCACGGGAGGACACACATAGGAGGCTATCTCTGTCGTTTAAGGTGCTACATAAATGATGGTAGTTTTGCATATCCCTCCCTACATTTTGGAATAAATAAGCACCTCTTCCATTGTTCTCTTCCAGGATATCCAATGAACATTCACCCAAACTCCAGATTCGGAGTCACAGCTACCTGAGGGCAGTAAGTGAAGTCTCCATCAACCGAAGCCTGGACAGCCTGGACCCTGCAGGCCTGCTCACATCACCAAAGTTCCGCTCCCGGAATGAGAGCTACATGCGAGCCATGAGCACCATTAGCCAGGTGAGCCCATCAGATCCGTGGTGGCAGGAGCCTTTCACTGAAGAGGGTTAGTGAAAACTGAGGGGACCTGAGTTGGAAATAGGGTCACTCCCCAAGAAGATCATTGATGGATCAGATGGGTGGTCCAGTCACGTGCTACAAAGAGTATGCACATGTTCGGGATAGATGCTAGTGGCAAAACCAAGGTGGTATCTAATCATGAAAGTACGAAAGTGTGGAGCAGGTCACAAGACAGGACTCAGGCACACAGAAGCAATATATGACCTACTTACCGCAATTGGGTCCTGAGGAGCATTGTGTCTTAGTAATGAGAGTCCCTCTGCGAAGAACTCAAGACTGAGGATGAAGACTCAATACAGGTGACTGAATACTGCATCCAAAAGAGTCAGCTAAAACTCTTGAGGTTCTCCCACCAAAGCCTCAGGATTTGAAAAGATAGCTCAAGGGATGAGAAAACCTGGGACCCAGAGGAACTGACCCTGCAGTTTTCAGGGGCCATCAGAGGAGCAGAAAGTGCCTGGGAAGGCATAAAGAAGGGTGTTCTTATTGTTTTGTTTTGTTTGTGGTGCTGGGGATTCAATTCCGGGCTTTGCATATGCTCTGAGCAAGTGTTTTACCGTTGAGCTAACCCAAGAAGAGAATTTTTATAAATGATCTTAGAGGCTCTGCATATAAATTTATATCACATTTTTTAAAAATAAGTACTGTATGCTGGGCCCAGTGGTGTATGCCTGTAATCCTAGCAACTGGAGAGGCAGAGGATCTCTAGTTTGAGAACAGCCTCAGTAACTTAGTGAGATTTTGTCTCAAAATAAAAAGGACTTGGAATATAGCTCAGTAATAGTAAAGCAGCCATGGTCTCAACCCCTGGTACCAAAAAATAGTAATAACAAGCACTATACCATTAATTTAGCCAATATTGTTCGAGCAAAAGAGTAGGCCAGATTTTGCAAATTATCCAACAATAAGTACACAAAATACCTGTTCCCCAGAGGTTTATAATCTAATGGAGGGCATATAAAAAAAAAATTTAAGTTTCATAACAATCATTATGTCCTTGACCACCACAAAAAACACTTGAGTAAGAGCCAACTTTTGTTGGGAACTTACTAGGTCAGTCACTATGCCAATTGCTTTATATTTTCCTAATAGTAGTCCTAGAAACACCTGTTAGATATGCAAATTTAAATGGGACCTTCCCTGTGGCCACAAAATTGTCACCTAGATCTCAAGGCTAGCAAAAAGATGGTAAGGACCCAGGAGAGAACTTTCAGAAATGGAGTCTAGGAAATCACATTTTAATAAATATTCAAAGTGATTCTAATAATGTGGCATTTGATCTGAACTTTGGAAAAATACTAACCTAAAGCATATTCAGGAAATAGTAGATGCTTTACTTTTGCTGGAGCTTAGAACATTGTAGAGACAGTACTGGGAAATCCATTCTGAACACTGTCCTGAACGTTTTTTTTTTATGTATGGCCTTACATGCCTGGTCCAGACAACTGGACTTTATTCACTTAAAAAAAAAAAAAAAAAAAAAAGGAATAGATTGGTCTTTATTAGTGGAGACTAATAAAACATCAGCCTTTAAGCAGGTAACAGGTATTATGAGAACTTTTATGTGGGATCATTAATCTGGGAACAAAATGTAGGAAAGATTAGAGGATGAAAGGCTAGAAGCAGGGGCTAGTGTGGAAGACATTGTGATCACAGTGGAAGCAGGGGCTAGTGTGGAAGACAGTGAAAATTAATGCTTTTGGTGGTGGTGGTGATGGTGGTGATGGTGGTGATGGTGGTGATGACAGTGTTGATGGTGGTGATGGTGATGGTGGTGACACTGGTGGCAGTGACGGTGGTGGTGTGGTGGTGATGACATAGCTGTGATGCTTATATGGATGAAATAAATAACGAACTTGGGAAAGAAATGACGAAAAGGTAGGCGGGTCACTGAAGGATCTGACTAGGAGAATGACCCTGTAATAGGACCACTGCTGTCACTTCATCTCTGCCAGCAAAATAGTTTCCTGATCTCAATGGAATCATAAAGAGCAAAGTCAAGGGCCACAATCAGCCTCCAAGGACAGGGCAGGGAGAGGACCAGGGAACGGCTGGCCTGTGGGATTCCAGCAGTGAAACACCATACATTCCCTTCCTTTAAAGAAATCTCAAGCTGCAGAGGCACATGCCTGTAATCTCACCTGCTCAGGAGGCTGAGGCAGGAGGATTGCGAGTTCAAAGAAAGCCTCAGCAACTTAGCAAGGCCCTCAACAACTTAGTGAGACCCTGTCTCAAAATAAAAAATAAATAGTTTGGGAATGTGGCTCAGTAGTGAAGTGCCCCTGAGTTCAATTGCTGATACCAAACAACAACAAAAAATTGTTAAAAAAGAAACTCACACTATCAGTGCAAACCTGTCAGTGCTAGTTAATCCTCGCCAATGATGCACACTATCCCAATCTCAAGGAAATAGTTGGAGCCTCATTTTGGTACAATTTAGACTTGTTTTATCCTCATTTTTCACAATAAATAGTATAATATTTAAAACTTCTTGAAGCATATCTTTATTTCACACAGTCTAATGATCATAGTTTTTGAGAACTATAAAACAGTCTATAAATTTAGCTGTCATACAAGCAGAATACATAAGTGGGTTTAAAATTTTTCTGGGAAAAATACTTAGACACATTTATGATTTTCATAACCTTAACATGTTTAAAACAAGGGAACATATAATTTCCTCCTACAGGACTCTGTGACTGTATTGCTATCTGCTTTGAGTCCTTGTGCAGCGGCTCTGACCTTCCTTAGGACAGCATTACTTCCCAGTGACAGCTTAGTAAGGTATTAGCAAATCACACACAGGCACAGGGGGAGCATTAATGCTCTGCCAGGTCAAGTGTTGCAATTCCATGGTCTAGTCATGAGGCCTTAAGTAAAACAGAAAAAAAAAAAAAAAAATGGCCATCCTGAATGGATTCTTAATGCCATATCATTTTCTAGCACCATATTCAATTTTGTAGTAATGTAGCATCTTTAAGGATAAGTTCATATTTTCTATGAAGTATTGTCATTATTCAGAGGAGAATAGTTTCCTCTTTGAAGCCATATAATCATGCACATACTCTAGACTTTTCAAAAAGTTATTGGCTTTTCTTATGTTAGCGATATGCTCTTGTATACATCATTAGAAGCTAGGATAGTATCAAATTTAAGTATATTATATCCTGTTCCTGTTTTAAACCTGACATATTATTCATCAAAGACTCCTCAAAGAATCAAAGTAAAATTTTGTAAGCCAAAGAATTGGTCTAGAATAATTAAATTGTTCCTGTCATTCATAATTCAAAGAAGTCAAATATTGTTATTTGGATAGTAGAGAAAAACTGGGCATTTTTTCATGTTTATTCTTTTCTATATTTTATAATATACATCTAATAAAACAGGGGCTCTATAAGGTAAGGTTTGAGAAGAAAGAATTATAGAATTTTGGAGTTTTACACACTATTTCACATAATAGCCATCATTTCAAAATTAATGTGTCTCAATTTATCGTACATTCAAATCTTAAGTATCCTCATCTGGAAGATCAAAATAGAAGCCCACAGACATATTGTATCTGGCAACATGTTGGGTTCCTACATCATTTCTTAAAAAATTAATATAATAACTACAGAGGTTTTGTGCTTAGCAGTAAAACCAGAAGTTTATCTATGATTTTTTACTTAGAACATCTAGTCCGTGTGTGTGTGTGTGTGTGTGTGTGCATGTGGTGTGTGTAGGAGTAGAGACCCAGATGGATTGCTTATGGTACACAACTAACCAGTGACAGAACCTTTTAGAAAACCCAAGTATTCAAACTCCTAAATGGTTAATTACTTCAATGCCTACTAGTATTTGGTGGCAATACTCTTCTAATCTTAGTAGTATTAACAATGGAAATAATGTGTTTCCAAGTGCTCTACCACTGAGCTATATACCCTTATCCCTCAAACACAAAGCAATATTTTTTGTGTGTAAGAAAACTTTCCTGAAATGAAAAGATGACTTGAAACTACATATTGGAAGAACATACCACATACCTAAGAATTGATTTAAAACAATGAATATCAGGACATATTCCAGTAAAATTCTAGCTTTTAAAAATCCAATTTAAAGGATTTTTTTTAATCTTTGAACTTCTACACAAAAAGAGAAAGTGACTTGAAAAAGAATGAAAAGGAAATCGTCATCAAACTCTTTCTTAAACAATGGTTCATACCAGAAGGCCCAAAAAAAAAAAAAAAAAAAAAAGAGTCTATCCTGGGGAATTTACTTGTCAATGAGATTTAGATAATCAAAATGATCAAACATAGTTTGTGGCAGACATTAAATACATAGTAATTTGTAGAATTAAAACTAAGTGAAGGCTGGAGAAGAGACAGCATGTAGGTTTATATGCTGTGACAGAGTGAACACAGCACAACTATTTTTAAATGAGGCAAAATAATTAATTGCTTTTAAATCAGATACGGGGCTGGGGTTGTGGCTCAATGGCAGAGCACTTGCCTAGCACATGTGAGGCACTGGGTTTGAGTCTCAGCACCACATATAAATGAATAAAATAAAAGTCCATTGCCAACTAAAAAAAAAATTTTTTTTAAATAATCAGATATGGGCAATGGTGGTATTGTTGTGCACATACTATGGAATAAAGCAAAGAAATAATTGTAGAATATTCCAATTCCATCATCTCCTGTGTTCTTGAAAACTTGAGTATTGAATAAAGATATAAGCATAAATATAATATAGAAGAGGTTATATTTAAAAACACTGAAATCCGATTTGAAATTATACAGATTGGTTTCCTAGATTTGTCTACTGAGATCAATAAGAGTGAATCTCCCTAGTGCACAGATTCTGTTCTTGTAATACCAGGCCCACTTAAAAGAGAAAAGTTTTTTTGGAAATCCACTGATCCCAGGACTGGGTAGCAAAGGTATGAGATAAGTCTGGAATACCTAGTCATAGCAGATATCAATGAAACAATCAAAGACTTTTGATTTCATGTCAAAAGGAATCAAGAGCCAATGTAAGTTTCCCACTAGTCAAAGGTTGGACAAATTTAAGTTCACTAAGAAAGTGGATTTAAAATTATTGTTAGCTTTCCATGAACACAATAAATATCTGATATAAATCAAATTGAAAGAGGACAGGTTTACTTTAGCTCACAGATTCAGAGACTTTGGGACCTTTGATGTGGCTAAATATGGTGGCAGGGAACAAGTCACCAAGGATGCTGCTCACTTATGGTAGCTGGGAATCAAAGCAGACAAAGGAAGGCTGGAGTCCCAACATGCCCTTCAAGGACATGCTGCCAGGGGCCTTACCTCCTCCCACCAGGCCCCACCTCTTAAAAGTTCCACCACCTCCCAGAAAAGCCACAGCCTGGCAACCAAGCCTCTATCACATGGGCCTTTGGGGGACACTTATCTAAACCATTGCAACTATCAAATATTTTTAAACCTGAAAGTTTATTTTGATATTTTTCAAAAAATCAATTGATCACCTTTGGAAGATAAGAGGGAACAGATTATCTCAAAACTTTGTAAATAGAAGGGGAGGAGGTAATCAAGCATTTATCCTTCCATTTCCATATAAAATAAATCATTAGGTTATTAGGTAATATAAGAGAGAAAGCATTTCTTTATTAAAATATTCCAACTAGTAATTGAAAAAGTAATGGTAAAATTCAAATATTGCCATTTTGCAACCCCCATTAGTGAATGAACAGATCTAGGCATCGAGTATAAATGATCTCTAACATAAAAAGAGGACAGCCCAGACCTAATGTGCCCTTTGATGCCAAAAGGATTCACCCTGAGTCAAATCAATTTTCTGGATCCAGCTTACAATTTTCGGGAAACACGAAAAACAGAAGAACACGCCAAATTCCACCATATGTATGAATTTAGCAAAAACGAAACCTGAGAAGCTTCACTAGTCAAGGAACACAGATTCTTCAATACATAAATTACAATCAAAAGAAATGTATGTTGAAGATGAATTGATGGATGTATCTGATTCTTTTCAATGGATAAGACAACTTAGGGTCTAAAGATACACAACTGGGTAAATATATTATGAAGAAATACAATTGCACTTGCAATAAATCTCAGGGTAGTAGTCACTGTTGAAGGATGGAGTTCTGATGAGGTGGGGGCATGTGGAGGTCTACTGGATGCCTGTGAAAATTCTCTTTCTTGATCTGGGTAGCAGTTCCCAGGATGCTCCTTACAATGTGTTGTTATACATTTATTTCATGTGGTTTTCTATATCTGTGTATAATAAAGACTTGTCCATTCTTTCTTTCCCTCATTCCATTTGACAGTTGCAGATTTCCATTCCTTTACCTCTGAATGGATGCCCATGTAGTCCCTAAAAAACAAAGACTTACACATAAAGATATAAATATATTTTTAATATGGAAGGATGTAGTTTATTCGCCTTGAAAACATACAGTGATTTGTAATCCGATCAGAGGATGTGAAAGTACTATGTTTAAGTTGTAAAGTCATTAAGAAATGCAAAATATGAAGTCAGATGTCAAAAAAAAAAAAAAAAGAAAGAAATGCATGTCTTTATTTATATGCCTTAAAGTAATTGGTCGCTTTTATTTGAAGTCTAAGGCAATTACCCATGACTGGAGCACATCTTCAAATAATACAAAATTAGGAGACAATGAAAAACTGTAACTACTTTCCAAATGTGGTCTAAGATGAATTGCAGTTTAATCTTTTAAATTCCCAATTACCCATAAATTCAATATTTGGAGAAATAGAGACAAAAATTCCTGGCAGGTAAATGGAAATTGCTCCTAAGTCTCTAGAAAATCAGCTACGAAGTAAAATATTGACTGGAACATCTAGTTGGGGACATTTTCTTTGCAAGCAGTACTCAAACCCAATGTTATATACAGAGGAATATAAATTAATAAAAACTGAGGGAGGGCTCATGCTCAAAAGCTCTTAAAACACTCATAATTTGTGGAATATATCAGCTTTTTTTATAAAGAAGAGTTGAAAGTGTAAATAGTTTGAAAATCTTGATAGTGCTTTTCATGATTTTGACATATCTGGGTTTAGCCTATTTTTGTACAGAATGTATCTTGCCAGAGAATATAGGTCATGTTTCCATTACTTGCACTCAATTAAGCTTCAGTCAACACTGAAACTATCTGAGAACCAGTCACTTCAAAAGGCACCGTAAAGTTTCTAAAATGTTCATGCTGAAGAGTTAACACTGAAGTACATGAACACTAACCATGGACCAATAAAATAAAGAGGTATGCCAAAATATTAACTGATAAATCTAAGTGAAGAGTATACAGGCAGGTCACTGTATAACTTTTGTAACTTTTCATCCATTTGAAATATTTTTCAAAAGAAAAAAGATTTTTGGTTCAAAAAAAATTGCTCTCTAAACTCGTGTTTATAAATAAGGAGGGGCTGGAGGTGTAGCTCAGTGGTAGAGCAGTTTCTTAGTATGCATGAGGCCCTGGGTTCCATTTCCAACGAGGTGAGAAGGGAGGGAGAGAGGGAGAGAGAGAGATGGGAAAGAAAAGGGGGGAAGCAATAATCAGGAAATTAATCTCAGAATGCTTTGGAATAGGCTTCCTAACTCCCATTTCCTCACATTCTAAAAACAAAGCTCTCAAGGGAAGAAAAAAAAAAAAAAAAAAAAAAAAAGAAGGCAATCATATATATTAGCTAGATGTCATTCAATTATAGTCTGTAAGAGAGGGAAATAAGTAGTGCACGCCTGTAATCCCAGGGGCTCAGGAGGCTGAGGCAGGAGGATCCCAAGTTCAAAGCCAGCCTCACAACTAAGTGAGGCCCTAAGCTACTTAGCAAAACCCTGTCTCAAAAAATGAAAAGGGCTGGGGATGTAGCTCAGGGGTTGAGTGCCCCTGGGTTCAATCCTTGGTATCAAAGGAGTAGGGGATCACACACACACACACGCACACACACACACACACACACGAAATAAAATGCATTTGAGTTTGAAGCCACCAAACGCTGGTTTTTCTTCTGGGCATTAAAGTTCGGAGGTGCTCAGAGAGCTCGACCCTCCACCAGGTGGAGGACTAACCGCGAGGTGTTACCGCCCCTCTGCTCGCAGGTGAGCGAGATGGAGGTGAACGGGCAGTTCGAATCCGTGTGCGAATCAGTGTTCAGCGAGCTGGAGTCGCAGGCGGTGGAAGCGCTGGACCTGCCCATGCCCGGCTGCTTCCGCATGCGGAGCCACAGCTACGTGCGGGCCATCGAGAAGGGCTGCTCCCAGGACGACGAGTGCGTGTCGCTGAGGTCGTCCTCCCCGCCGCGCACCACCACCACCGTGAGGACCATCCAGAGCAGTACCGGTGAGTGAGCCACTACGGCACAGCTGTCCCCAAAACAGTGCGCTCGCTGTTGTCACACACAGTTGCCAAGAAGAAAACACCACCCCCGTCCCAGGAAACAAAAGGTTTGCTTCCCTACCTGCAAACCCCCCCTCTGGCCACGCCCACATACCTCCCTCCCCATCTCTGGAATCAGTCCCGGAAAATGAAACTTTGGCACCGTGAGGGAGGGACAGCACACCATCCTAGGAGCCAGAAAATTGATCCCAACCAATTCCCACTCTTCAAAAGAAGGCTCTGACTTTTAGGACTGTGACTCCAAATGAATCAGATACCCTGCTTCATGTACATCACAGAATTGGATTGTTTTATGTTATTTCAAGAAATGTCACTGTGAAGAAAAAAGGAAGAAATGGTTGGCCCAGTAATATTAATTGAATGCTTTATGAGTTATAATCGAAAGCAGATTTATCTCAGTGTTTTAAGTCTTCTATCATATATAAATAGTAGCTCCTTTCCCCTCTAAATTGTATTTAGGTTTATGCATTTTAGCTGTATTTTTATGAGTAGATTTTTAGGTACAGAGGCACAGGTTTCCATGACACTGGAACGTGCATAGTAATGTAGCCTTGAGCTATGTATGATTATACAAATAAAATGATTGGGTTCCAGAAGAAAATCCCTACCTCTTAACCAGGTTTAACTTTCTGATTAAATTCAGCATAATTCAAATAGAGTAAATCTACAAAAAGATCATCAAACTTGGAGTCAAGATAAAAAATGATGAATAAATTCGAAAGAAAAGCCTGTGCCAGAATACTGTAATAATCCATTTTAGTTCTGGGTGCATCAAATGTCAATAATTATGATTCAGCCTAGAACTTTCTCAGGCTTGAGTAATAGGTCCTCAAACTCAAGTTAAAATCCTGCTAACTAGAAATGTAGAACTGAGGTAGGAAATTTTTTGAACCATTAGAGGTTAAATGAAAAGAGTTCATTTTTGACCACTGCAAACAAAGACCTTGGTGTTAGGAAAAGGGATGCTTCTAGACATTTGTGGAAACTCAGAAGCTGGGAGACCCTGACCCTGACCTCCAGACCCAAAATAATGGATGTACATTCTTATTCATTGGGAAATACTCCAAGAACTGTCACAGATAACATTAATAAATTAAATAAAACTTATTTACAAAGAGGATAAATGTTTTAAGAAAAAAGACAACCATGGGCATATTTATGTGTGTTTGCATTCATGCAGTAAATGTAGCTTCAATGGTCTGTTCTATGTCTCTCGGTGTCCCCCGCCCACTTTCCCCAGTGTCTGGTCCATTCCTCTCTATGATGATCTCATTGCCTGACAGCTGAAATGGCTTCTTAAATACAAAAAAAAAAAAAAATGCAGAACCTGTGGGCCAAGGGGCAGCCTCAGGAGAGCTGTCTGGAAGGAAATGACGCTGGCTCATTCCTGCTTCCTCAGGAATGGTGTTGGGGATCAGGTAGTGAAAGACTGAGTGGCTTTGCCCTATTCACTTCTCAGAGGACTCTTTGTGTTTTTGTCATTAAGAGACAATTTACTTACACTTTGAGTACTAGTTCTTGCTCCCGGCTCTTCACACACCCGCTGCTCTGGACCTTCCTAAGACCCTTCCCAGACACTCTAGAAGCTCCCAGAGTTCAGACAACAGAGTGGCCAACCAAAGTCTGGGTCACTTAGTTAAATTTTAATTTCAGATACATAGTCAATAATTTTGTAGTATATCTCAAATCATGGGTGGGAAATATGGAAAGTGTTTGGAGTGCTTGTATCTGTGATAAATCAAACAGAACTATCAGAGAAGAGTTGAGTGGGGCCTGGGAGGGTGTCCTGTGTTGTCCCATTTAGAATCTGAAGTGAATCGGAGGGACTTTGTCCAGAGGCTGTATAGGGGAGAATACCCAAACCAAGAAGTGAATGAAAACCACACAAAGGAACTGCACCCTCTCCCCGTGGGTCCCCTGAGTCTTGTCCTATGTACTAGACCACCTCTCCTTGCAGCTGTCTGAATAGGAAGGCTCCAGGCTCGGCTACTCCTGCAAGGATGTAAGTCAGTAAGATGTGACTTGGCGCTTGGAGGAGGAGCATGAGGGATAACATGCTAGATTTTTTCTTTATTAAAATCTTTTTTTTTTTATCTTTACAGACTGCATTTTGATTCATTGTACACAAATGGGGTACAACTTTCCATTTCTATGGTTGTACACAATGTAGATTCACACCACTCATGTCATCATGCATATACATAGGGTAATACTGTTTCATTCTACTATCTTTCTGTCCCCCACCCCTCCCACCCCATTTTCCTCTACACCATCCAAAGTTCCTTCATTCTTCTCTTTCCCCCACCACCCCCTACCTCGTTATATATTGTCAAACACTTACCAGAGAAAACATTCGGCCTTTGGTTTTGGGGCTTGGCCTATTTCACTTAGCATGATATTTTCCAACTTCATCCATTTACCATCAAATGCCATAATTTTATTCTTCTTTGTGGATGAGTAATATTCCATTGTGTATATATACCACAGTTTCTTTGTCCATTCGTCAATTGAAGGGCATCTAGGTTGGCTCCACAATCTAACTATTGTGAATTGAGCTGCTATTAACATTGATGTGGCTGCATTACTGTAGTATGCTGATTTTAGGTCCTTTGGGTATAAACCGAGGAGTGGGATAGCTGGGTCAAATGGTGGGTCCATTCCAAGTTTTCTAAGGAATCTCCATACTGCTTTCAGAGGGGCTGCACCAATTTGCAACTCCACCAGCAATGTATGAGTGTGCCTTTTTCCCCATATCCACACCAACACTTATTATTGCTTGAGTTCTTGATAATAGCCATTCTAATTGGAGTTTGATGAAATCCTAGGGTGGTTTTAATTTGCATTTCTCTAATTACTAGGGATGATGAGCACTTTTTCATACATTTGTTGATCACCTGTATATCTTCTTCTGTGAGGTGTCTGCCCATTTCCTTAGCCCATTTATTGATTGGGTTCTTTGTATTTTGGGTGTAAAGTTTTTTAAGTTCTTTATAAACTTTGGAGATTAGTGCTCTGTCTGAAGTGTGTGTGGAAAAGATTTTCTCCCACTCTATAGGTTCTTTTTTCATATTATTGATTGTTTCCTGTGCTGAGAAAAAACTTTTTAGTTTAAATCTATCCCATTTATTGATAACATTCCAGATTTTTACACAAGGTAGCTCTTAACTTGGCTCTTAATCATTGAACTAAACATTGTGATTTAGAAATTTTACAGTCATGAAAAAATAGTTTAAGTATTAAACCATTATAGTAGATTTTGAGTAGCCTATCAAATATTTGGGAATGCAACTTTAAAATTTTTACTATCACCTTTCAGAGTCTCCGTATCATAGATTTATCCTTTTTTAAAAATCTGTGATGTAATGAGTTTGTTTCCCATATTCTGCCTCTTCCTGTTACTCCTGTGTGTTTCTCTCTGCCCCAACACACACATTACAGTTTCCTTTTCCTTTTCTCTCTCATGTTATCTTAGTACTATCCTATTAGCTTTATCCTACTGGTTTCTTTCTTCTATTAAATCAAATAATTCCATACAGAAAATCAATTTTCTCACAGAACCTACTAAATCTTGAAAGAACACACTCACCTGTGGAAATCAGGAAATGGCGTTGCTCTAATTTTATTGATCTTGCCAATGTACACAGGTCAGGTGTATGTCCAGATGGAGCAGGACTTGGAGAGTCTCTTTTGCTTCTCTTCCTTTGATCATTATTCTTGAATACTCATAACAGATTCAGTTTTTCCCAAACTTCCCCATGTTCTGAAAAAAAATTCTTTATTTTCTTCAGCTGCTGTTATTAGATAGAACTTTTCCCACAATCCATACTCTAAGATGTTAATTTTTGAGTCAGCTCATTTTTAACCATTGAAACTTTCAACACAGTGTACAACTAAGTCTTTCTCTTCCAGTCTTGTCCTTTGTTCATATTAGCAACCTGAAATCACAAAGTCTACAAAAGTCTGATGTCGCATGAGAGTCATGAAGGTAGGCTCAGCTCCAAGTGGCAACAGGAACCTTCTGGAGGATTATTAGCAGGTGAACAAGGATGACAGAGCCATCTCCCGCAAACAGGACAAATTAGCAAAGGAGTGAAAGAGGGACTGATTGCTATGCTTCCTTTGATTGATCGACTTCTTGGCTGATAGAAACGTATTTTTCTCAGTCTGTTATCTACTTTGATCACCCAGATCTCTCTCCATCCACTAGATTCAATAAATTTTTTTAAAATAAGTTTTATTCTCAATCGATGCAAAATAACTGTACTTGTTTATAGGGTACAGTGTGCTTGTACCTATGTACATTGTATAGTGCTCAATCAGGGCAACCAGCATCTCCATCACCTCCAAAACAGATCATTTCTTTATGAAAAGAATATTAAAAATCCTCTCTTCTACCTATTTTGAAATATACCACCCATTGTTTTTCACCCCTTATAGTCACCCTGCGGTACAACGGAACACCAGAACTTGTTCCTCCTATCTGTGTTAAGTGAAATAAGCCAGGTCCAGAAGAAGAAATACTGCACGATCTCACTCATATGTGGAATCAAAAATAGTTGATCTCAGAGAAGTTGAGAGCGGAATATGGGTACAGAGGTTGGAGAAGGTAGTGTGGAGACAGAGCTGGGGAGATGTTGGTCAGCAGATACAAAGTTTCAACAAGTTTTTACATAAACCACCGTAGATTAAGATGAGAGCTACTGTAGGAAAATGATTGAAAAAAAAATGGGGCATTTATCCTCATGAATGTGGAAAACAAGCACCCTTGTCTCAGTCATCTGAGTATTTTAGGTAAGAGTAGAACTTCAATGCCCAAAATAAAACCAGAGTCCCACTTTGAAGTACTGGATTAAACCTGCCTGTCATGGAATATACCAAAGCAGTGATAGGGATTTCAGGGTGAGCTTCCTTTTTTTGCTTCCTATGCTGAACAATTTCTAGGTCTTACCAAAAGCATTATCATATTGTAGCTAGACAGATTGGCACCTTACTAACCAGTAGTAAGTGGAGTGGATTGGAGGGCATGAAAGAGGAAGATTTTTTTGTTTTGTTTTTTGGGGTTTTTTTTTTTTTTTTTTTTTGGTACCAGAGATTGAACCCAAGGGTGCTTAACCACTGAACCACATCTCCAACCCTTTTTCATTTTTATTTAGAAACAGGGTCTCATGAAGTTGTTTAGGGCCTCATTAAGTTGCTGAGGCTGGCTTTGAACTTACAGTCCTCCCTGCCTCAGCCTCCCAAGCAACTGGAATTACAGGCATGCACCACCATGCTCAGTGAGAGGAAGATTTTTAAAAATAAGCACTTACTGCTTTTTTGACTTTAAATTCACTATAATATTTGAACAAAATAATACTCTCACAGAAATAGGCAAACTCATAATAATATGATTCTTGGGTCATTCAAGAAAAGTCTTCACTTTGAAATTACAAGGTTTTTAAAGACGCTTTATGTAGCAATAAAAATTCTTGGGGCTGGGGATATAGCTCAGTTGGTAGAGTGCTTGTTTCACATGGGTTCAATCCCCAATACTACAAAAAAAAAAAATCTTTAAAAATTAGAAAGAATCAGTAGGTTCATTTGCCACACTATTATTGCAGCTGAAGTTTGACCTGTGTGATCTGTCATTTCCTGATTAGGGGAATCTCTGTAAAGACAATGGGTTGAAATGGACTTCTTCGTGTAGCCCTTGAAGAAGGGGAATAAGGACCTTGGGCATAGTGCACCATGGGAGAGCAGCCAGTGTTGTCCAGCCAGGGAGTCAACAGTTTGCCCTCCTGGGTAACTGGGCATAACACAATTACAGCCATACATGCAGTTTGGTTATTCCAACAAGAGAGATCGTATTTTCCTCTACATTGAGATATGTTCTTCCCATACTCTCCCATTCCTGATAGTTCCAATATACATATTTATTCATGTCTTGCTCAATATATAAAAGCAATTCATTAAAACAAGTTGAAATATAAAAATTTTCTGTAGAAGAAACTTCTACATTGTCTAGTCCAGAGATCTGCAAAGTAACCAATGCAATTCCTGGCTTGTCAATAAAGTTTTATTGGCACTCAGTCATACTCATTTTGTTTGTATACGGTCTGTGGCAGGTTTTAGCAGAGTGAAATAGTTGCTGTAGAAAATATATGACCCAGAAAACCAAAAATGTTCATTTTCTGACCCTTCACAGAAAAAGCTTGCCGTGCCCACCTAATCCATTGAAGCCACTTTAAGGTAATGAAACTAAGCACTTGTGAGGCCCTGGATTCAGTCCCTAGCATGAGGGGGAGAAAGAAGGTGGGGAAGTAGATAATCAAAGTCTAATTGAAGGAAAGATAAAAATAAAAACCCCAGCTCTCCAGCAACCAGTCCTTTGTTTCTTTGGGTCCCTGGTCCACAAATTATTTATTGCATGATTATAAAGTTAGTTGAATTTCAATTTCTTCATGTGTAAAATGAGATTATAATGCTGCTTCTCTTACCAGCTTTATTGACCATTTTTTGGAGACTGTTCAGAGTTCAGAGAAAGCTCACTTCTTTCCGCCAGGTGCTAAGTTAATTAATAGGTCCTTTCTATAAAGCAATAAGGAAAAGATTTAGAAGTCCAAAGGATAGATATCAATCAGAAGCTTGTAGAACAAAGCACCTTTGTTTTCTATTCAAGATTAAAATCAAGGAAAAAATATCTGGATATTCCCTGGCCTGGTGCCTTGCCCCTCTGCTAATGAAGTTTTCTTTTTTGAGTCTCTCCAAGTAGAACTGGTGACATCCACTTACCCTCACCCTGGGAGGATCAGACCAAAAAAAGAGAAAGCAAGATTTATGGAATCATCTACTTCTCTTATAGGGCAACTTGTCCTTATCTGCTTTTATATCTGAAAAAAAAACCTGACTGTGATAAATTACACAAAATTTTTGCTTATAATTTTTCCTTTCATCTTTGGGGCACTTGAGATGGGATTCCTCAGTGATAGTATAAAGTCCTAAAAATTCAAAAGTTTCATTAGGAATAGAACCAAGTTTAAAATCTGAAGGCCATCATCTGCTTTCATCAACTCTGCTTGTTCAGAAGTATGGAAATCGCCTCTTAAAAACGCAGTCCCAACACTTTGAGGGGTCAAGGAGTCACCTTCACCCAATGAAGGTTATCACATGGCAAATTGTGAAGGGGCCCCAAGAGTTTCTGGTACACCAGCCTCAAAGTTGTCGTGAGGCTCAAACAAAATAAGAAAGCAGTGTGTAAGTTACAAATTAAAATGACTCTACATTGGTTTTGATTTTAAATCTCTTAAGTCTGGCTTAGTTTAATAATACTGATAATAGCTAACCTTTGAGCATTCACTATTTACACTCTGTGTTATGATCTCAAGTAACCCAGCTGAATACTCTGGTACATGTATGTTATACGATCTTCTTCATCAAACGGGAAAAAAATGATGAGTTTAAGAGTTAACACAACTTGACCAAGTCCCACAGCTAGTAAACAACATAGAAGGTTCAGAAATAATTTTTATAACTATCAATAAATGTTTTCAGAAGTATGATATGCTCTGAAATAATTTAATACAACTCCATTTCTGGACTGAGTAGCCCAGAAGATTTTTCTTTCATTCTTTCCTCAGAAATATTCATTTAGTTCCTGCCATTTTGGAAATCTGTGTTTTCCTTAAAAGTTTCTGAAAACCCCTCCCTTATAAAGAAAATGTTTTGGTCACATATTATTGACATGGTCCCTCATGTTGGTTGTTCTGTGAAATAAAGATTTAAAGCTAAATTAGAGGCATAAAAGATAGAAACTTAAATAAATAAAGAAAAAGCCTATGAAAAGAAAATACTCTTTGGGTTTAAAATTTCATATCACACTTTGTCATTTTGACATTATGATGGATTTAAAAGATCAAATATCCAATCTCTAGATCTTGTCATGGAGCTGTCAGATGGTAGTCAATGAAAAAAGGAATTTTGGCAATTCATGTGTAAACTAAGCAGGTGGCAAATTCTGCTTTGTGGCTAATGAAATGGCCAGGGGTCTCTTTTCCCTTGTGATTAAGTTTAAAAAAAAAAAAAAAAAAACCTACAGTAATTTAATCCTGACCTGACAAGTCTCTTTTATTGAGCTGCAAAGCAAGGACATGAAGTGACCCAGTCACAAAGGTCAATCAGAAAACAAATTAGAAAATCAGTCTTCTTAAATGTGAATATTTATTATAGGGGAAATTTGGGGGGAAAAAATAAGTGAGATGAAGTCATAGGACCTAGAACGTCACCTTTTTTTTTTCTTTTTAACTTTCATAGTGACTCCATAAACATTATTTTATAATTAAAAAAAACTGTCATTATTAACAGGCTTCAGAGTCCAGAGTTGTCTGGTCCAGTTCATATTGAATGTTAACAAATAAAGCAAAGTAGTTATGGTTGGAAACCAGACATGTAGCTAATGCTGGCAGTTGGACAGCCTTCTAAAGTCACTTTGGTAACATTATTTGGCTCCAGGTAGTAAATTCCAGATCTGAGCTCTTGTATTTCTGTCTATTCTTCCTGCCATGACTATCTGTCACACTTTCAGGGCAAACCTGTACTGCTGCCAGGGGTTCTTGATTAAAAACAGAGCTGCCCCAAATGAATAGTATCATGATTCTATTTTATTGACATTTAAACATTCTTACTTTTAGTCAAAAGACAAATCAATGATCACATAACTGTTAACACTCTGAAAGCTTTCTGTGCCCTCTGCTGGTGTCCTACTGACACACAAATTCTACCAACTTACAAAGGAACTTTTATCACTTTTTCCAATTTTTTATTCCAATTAACAGTATTGAGAATACAAATTCTAATAACTTCTAATTTAACATAAAAGAAAATAACTAGTTCAAGCTGCCTCTAAAAATATGATACATTATCAAAATTTAATTAGTTTTTATCCCTAGAATATTTTTTGTTTCAAGGAGATATATGGTATCATTAAAATTATTATTGCTTAACCAGCTTTATGCTTTAGAGATGTGGCCCTGACAAAGGGAATCAGATCTGATCAAGACAGCCTCATCTTGAATTTCAGGGTAGGATTATAATTCTGCCTCTTTAAAACCATCTTTCAATTTTCTCTTCCATCTAACAGTTTTATTCTATTACATATTTTCACTCCCACAATGAAATTCTAGATAAAAACTTTTCTCTCTTTTAAAATGTTGATTACAGTCAGAGAATCATGAGATAATACTTGCATTTATCATTTTCACGGAATTTCTTTCCATCATCTTTTATTTTTAACTCTTCATTTAGAAATAACTATGTATTTACAGAATATTGCAGAGATAGTACAAAAGGGTACAGAGAGGTTCCTTGTAACTTTCACCCAGTTTTACCCAACAGTATATCCTACTTTATAAGGACTGAGTGTTAAACTGTAGGCAGGTGGGGCATGACTGGAGGAGGGAAGTCATAGGAGGCGTACCCTGTAAGGATTCCTCTTCCTTGCTGCCCCTTCCCCTCTCTCCCTCTACTTCCTGGATGCCATAAGTGGAGCACTCTTCCACCATACTCTTCCACCATGATGGTCTGCCTCACCTTGGGCCCAGAGCAATGGAGTTAGTCATCCAAGGACTGAACCTCTGAAACTGTGACCTCAAACTAAACTTTTGTTCTTGTCAGGAATTTTAGTCACAGAGAGGAAAAGCTAACTCACACACCCTCCGTCTCTTCACCTGTTGAGATGCCAGTGACACAAATGGCCACAACTCTCAATGGGGGCTTTGAGCAGGGTGGTTTTCTTAGAAGAGGATGTGGGTAGGCAGGCACAGTTCTGTCTCTATTCTATGACATTCTTTGCCTGATGAACACAAAAATGATTTTTTCACATATGTAGTTCTCGAGAAGTTCCACCTAACATGACCCAATGTTCACATGGACATTCACAAACGGACGACCAGCCAATATTGTATTAGCTACTGCATTCTGAGCCAGGGCCTCCTCTGAGAGCTTTATCTTCCTACTATCCTGCCACCTATGGACTAAAGTAAATAGTTGGTTTTTTAAAAACAAAAAATCCAACTACTATGGCACAAAAGCAAAACAAAAACTCAACAATCTTGATTTTTAAGAAAAGAGAAAGACAAAAAATCCTCAAGGATAGCAGCATCCATTATCCTTCAAATTACCTAGAAGCTTCAAGCAGTAGATCAAGTCCAAACAGAACTTTAATAGACTACAACTTGTCTTTTAAAAATAATACGAATACCAGACTTTCTCTATTTATATAATTATGAAAGTGCTTTGTTTTGGTTAAATCAAATGGCAGCTACACCAATATCTTTTCCAATTTTATTGAGAGCACATTTACCATATACCTTTAAATCAAAAGACTGTTCGTGTAAATCTGAGTTAAAATGACACAAATTAAAACAACTTTTTTTCAGCTTAAAGATTAGTGATCTGAAAGATGAAGATCTGGCCATCAGGAAGAGAGGGAAATAAGCCACAGCCATGGTGGCATGTTCCTGTAGTCTCAGCTCTCAGGAAGCTGAAGTGAGATGATCCTTTGAGACCTGGAGTTTGAGACCAGCCTGGGCAACACAGCAAGATCCAGTCTCAAAAAAGAAAAGACGGGAGGAAGGAAAGGAAAGGAGGAAAGGAGGAAGGGAGGAAGGGAGGAAGAAAGGAAGGAAGGAAGGAAGGAAGAGAGGAAGGAAGGAAGGAAGGAAGGAAGGAAGGAAGGAAGGAAGGAAGGAAGGAAGGAGGGAGGAAAGAAAAGGAAAGAAGGAGCAAGGAGACAAAGCTGTATCTCAAAAATCCTCAAGATTTCTGAGTTGCTTTAGTTAAGAGAACAAAGCACTTGACTTTGGCCTGTAGCAGTCTTGACACTTCTACCTCTTACTTGTGGGCCTCTTACTTCCTTGTGACCCAATAACAGGTTAAAGAGCTTCAATACCGTTTAATTAATAGCTTTGCACAAGTCTGGCAAGTGGCCATCTAAACACAAACCTACTGTTCTCCTGCATAAGACTTGCCGATAGCTATTTGTGGGTTGACAAATGAAATGTAAGATTTCCCCAGGAAACTTGCTGCTCCAATAAGTGCTGTAGGTTCCTGGGGTGACTCCAACATCTCCACAAAAACAGAATGTTCTTGACTTTTTTTCTCATGCAACCAAAAATAAACCATTTTGTTTCACAGAGAGTGGGATGGTCACATTCACCCCCATATCATTTTAAGAAACAAATTAGCCCCCCCCCCCCAAGTACTGGGAATTGGTCCCAAGGGCACTTTACCACCAAGCTATATTCCTGGCCCTCTTTATATTTTATTTTGAGTCTTTCTAAGTTGCACAAGCAGCCTCAACTTGCCATCCACCTGCCTGAGCCTCCCAAGTCCCTGGGATTGTAGGCATGTGCCCATTTCCAACTTTTTCTTGGTTTTCTTGATTAAGTGAGGTCTCTTGGGTTCAGAGGTGGAACAGGTTAATTAAAAGTGATCTCTCAAAAGATACTGCTTTGTTATTGTTATTGTTGTTATTTATCTAAGTATATACAATCTCCTTCTAGGAAAGAATTCTTAAAAAAATAAAAATTTTCAAAGATTTCAAAGATCTTTTCCTTTGTCTCCCTCCACCCTCATGATGGTAGCAATGGAGGTTTTTGTAGATGTTTTAAGAGTTTTTTCCCCCCTTCACATGTCAGAGGCAGTTAATTTTCAGACCGCAGTTGCAGGTGGTTTGAAGAGAAAAGGGAGTTTAGGACAAAGGAATAAAGCTACATCCAACCAGCTTATGGCATCTTAAAAACATAAATCCTTGTCTTTGTAGTTCTTATTCTAACAAAGCTTAGCACTCAGAGGCCTGCTCTCAACCGTACCTGTGTTCCAGCAGGAAAACCGCCCAAGCAATTGTGGTAATAAGAAAGGTTTCTGCCACAGCCATGATCTAATATAATAGTGTAGGCCACCTGTTTTCAGAAAGGCAGAACTCCTTTGAAAATAGAAAAAGCGAATGCCGAGTGGGACTGTGGAGAGCAGAGGTCAATCATGACCTTCGTTATTCATTATGAAAGTACTGTTGACAAGTCTGCGCCAAAAATGTGCTAAGAAGCCTTGCTTCGTGATATGTGTCAAAGCAAGAAAACAAAGGACCATGCTTTGGGGACACCTGTAAATCTCAGGGCAGCACTCTGCTGGCTCTGGTGGAAAAGGTGTTCCAGGGTTAACTGGTGACATCTTTGCAGCACCTGCTTTCCCCTTCTTCAGTCTCTTTCTGGACTTCTCCTTTGCCCCAAAACCACCACCACCTTTTCTTTATTCTTTTCCAGAGAGAACCCAAAGTCACTTGGCCATTTCTCACCCATTCCAATAGCTCCAGGGGAAATTTTAAGAAAAGCAAATGGCGGTGCTGGCCAGTTTTCTCTTTTCTGCCATATGTTCTTGTGGAACTCTGAGAGAGCATGGTGTGATTGAGACCCCAGAAACCAGCAATGGTCAGTGCCCTGCATTGGACAAACTGCTGTAGACTATTGTTCTCAACCATATCTTGTAGGACAAGTTATTTCAGAAGCATCATGAAACCTTCATCTAAGAGAATAAAAAACTGTGTCTGCTATGTTGTGTACTGAATTTTTAAATCCACATATAGCACATCAGGTAATGCTTTTGAACCCATTGTTTTTGCAGTCAAGCCGAATGTGTGCAACAGGAGGGAATGTGTGCAATCAAAGATGATGAGCAAACCAGTTTAGTTCTGGCCTTGTGCTTTAGGATTTTGCCATTAATGATCATTGTGTGTGTTAATCTGGAGCCTTCCTTTGGGGTTTTACCTCCATCCCTGTGTTAGTCAGTCTTCTGTCATTGTAACCATAATCATGGGAGATCATACCTGAGAGAATCAACTTATAAAGAGAAAAGGGCTATTTTGGCTTATAACTTCTGAGGTGTCCATCAGTTGTCCCGGTTGTTTTGGGTCGTGGTAGGAATATGTAGCAGATCAAAACCACTCACCTCATGGATGAAAAGTGAGAGAGAGGGAGAGAAAGGGGCCGAGGTCCCACTAGTCTTGCTAATCCCCTTGAGGTCTTGCTCTCAATGACTTAACAACTCCCATTAGTCTCCACCTCTGGAAGTTTCCACCACCTCCCAATAATGATAAGCTGGAGGCCACGCCTTGAACAGATGGCCCTTTGGAGAACATTCCAGATCCAAACTAGAGTAATCCCTTCTGGGCTTGAACTTTCAGAGAACATTCCAGATCCAAACTAGAGTAATCCCTTCTGGGCTTGTACTTTCATCCTCTTCTGGAGTTGTAACTACATCCATTTATATATAACCTTTGGTTATGCTTGAGAAACAATTGGCGATTCAAGCCTTCACATGGTTTGTAATGATCTTTTTTAAAAAATTACTCTTTGTAGTTCTAGTTGCATAATGGAGAGGCCTCAACTTTTTTTTTTTTTTTTTTTATTGTGCATGGTTTTGCTTTCCTTCCAAAGAAAATCTTATATGATTATATTAAAGAACAGGACACCCCTCCCTCCCCTTGAATTTGTTCTCAAACAAAATTATGTTTTTTAAAAATGAAATGAAGAAACCTGTGGTACTCAGATAAAGTTCTTTCTTAAAAAGCTATTTCAGTCTCAGCACCAAAAGAAAAAAGCAGCATTCGCAGCAGCTATTTCAGATGTCAGCATCACACCTCCGGAGCATGTGGACATTCCGGAATAGGGCAGAATCTTGATATTGTCCCCACTTGGGCCCATGTTTTCCTATATAGTTTGAAATGGTAAATCATCTTCAAAACATTTTATTTTTGGATTTCCCATATGTTCATTTTCTCTCTGCTTCCACATATGTCATAGGCTGAAAAAAAGGCACAAATAACTCAAGCATTAATGAAACAGGCATTTGATCAATTCTGGTCCCTTTGCATGACAGTCAAACCCCGGACCCCCACTGCAGCTCACCAGGCTTTCCTGGCACTGTGTCTCACACACAGCATGTTTTTATATTGCACAGTATTGCACTTCCTACCAGAGCTAGGGCCACCAAATTCTTACAATGCACTGAAGGTGGAAGACTTAAAGCAAGTTCTGAGAATAGAAGTGTAAGCAAAAACCTAACTCATGACTTTGCTGCTTATTATTTCTCCCCTCCACCAACTATGCTTCCATCCCATACCATATGCCTTAACTTTTTTGTGAAAGGCAATTTGCACATACTCATACTTTGAACTACTAACTAGTGTAATCTTTATTCATCTCCCCCTTTAGACTAAAGCCTCCCCCAATCTGACAGATCTTTCCAATTACTGCAGAAATGCCAGTTGCCTGAGTAATGTGTTCACAGGCCTTCAGCTCCATCAGTCTTGGACTGACCCTGTCCTCATTCTTATTTCTTGATCCTAATCTTCTCCGTTGTATGGCTAATATCAGCTTTTGTAGGTTTCAGAACCCGTATCATGTTCTAGAAAAGGAAGTCAGGGATTCAATCTCTTATACCTTTGCAAACCCTAGCTTAGTTGATAAAGCCATTTATGGTGAGGAAGAGGCAGGGAGAAGGACAATCAGTAGAATTGTCTTGCTTCAAAATTAACCCCAATTGTACTTGTTGGGGTTTCAGGTTCTGCCTTATATATATAGATGTCCCAAAGTCAATATTTTACTTTTTAGTACCAAGACACTATTTAAGGAGGATTAATTAAAGACAACAACAGCTTTGTATTAGTTCATTTTCCGTTATGATAATGAAATACCTGAGGTTAGATACTTTGTAAAGGAAAGAGGCCTAATTAGCTCACAGCTCTAGAGGTTTAAGGGCATGACACCAGCATCAGCTCAACTCTAATATGGAACTAATGGTGGCTAATACCACAATAGGAGGAGCATCTTCTTGAGGGTGAGATCACATGGTGAGATAAGAATCCAGAAAGGAATCCAGGGACAGATTCACTCCTTATTTATTTATTTATATATTTAAGGCAGCAATGATTGACCCAGGGGCACTTAACTACCAAGTCACATCTCCCAGCCCTTTTTTAATTTTTAGTTTGAAACAGGGTCTCACTAAGTTGCTCAAGGCCTCACTAAATTGCTGAGGCTGATTTGGAACTTGCGATCTTCCTGCCTTTGCCTCTCAAGCTGCTGGGTTTACAAGTGTGTGCCACCACACCCAGCTGGCTCACTCTTTAATAATAACTCTCTCACCAGCTGTGGTGGTGCACACCTGTTATCCCAGTGACTGGGGAGGCCAAGGCAGGAGGACCCCATGTTCAAAGTCAGTCTCAGCAATTTAACGAGGGTCTAACACCCACTGGGGATGTGACTCAGTGGTTAAGCGCTCCTGGGTTCAATCCCAGGTACCAAAAAGAAAAAGAAAAAAAAAAAAAAAAAAAACCCTGTCCTAACAACTAACCAGGGTTCCATAAGAATGTATCAGTTCCTTCCTTGGGCAATTCCCCCAGTGACCTCCCATTAGGCCCCATATCTTAAAGGTCTCATCACCTCTCACATCACCACACACAGGGGCCAACACTTCCAATACATGACCTCTTGGGGGTCAAGCTTAGACCATATCCAAGCCATATTGTACTTTAAATACCAATACAGGATCACTTGTAAATATTCACCTACCCCACCCCATTCATACAAGCATCTCTGAAGGATAATTCCTTACAGAAGAATATTAATAAGACTACTTCACCTTTTTAGGAGTTAAGATTTCAAACTGAGTTGATTGGGTGTAAATTGATTCAGTTTAGGCAAAATTGTTTCTATTTTTGATGCACCTGCCTAAATTTATAGTATAGAAAACTGCAAAATATGGGGAATTAAGCATTTGAACCAAAACGTGTCACCTCCTTTGTCTTCCCACACATTGCTAAGCCCCTCCAATTTCAGCTGCAGTGAGCAATGTTTCAAGGGTCAGTCTGTGATGTGATAAGGCCTTGTCAACCTACCTCCATTCGATACCCCACTTTCGTATAATGAGCCTGCTCCATATCAGAGTCTATTTATTACTTGGAAAAAAATATCTTGGGAAGGTATCATCTCTTAATAACAAAGTTTTCATAACTCCATCAGAGATGTTCTAAGAAGACCCCTGTGGGAGCTAGCAATTGCAGGTGAGAAGCATGAACCCCAGGTATGACTTCCCAGTGGGAACCCAGAGTGGCCAGAAGCACCAATCCAAGTACAGCAGAGACTGCCTTCCTAGTAGGAAGGGTCAGGCCTAAACGGATGAGCTGCCAAGAGCACAAGCCCCACAGGAACACAACCCATGCTCCCAAAGTCCAGGACTGCTGGGGACCACCGTAGCTGGACCACAGACCAGTTTGTCTTCTACCTCTTCTGAAATGGTCCATAAGTAAAGGTGAGCTGAGTCAGCAATTCTCAAGAGGAACTGAGAGATCAATAAGTGCAGTGAGTTGCCCACTCAGTAAATGTTCATTCTGGGTTTGCAACCTCAGCCTTCAGGAAAGAGTAGAAATAAAACCTGAAACTTCTAACCATTAACCAGTTAGCTCCCACCGCCCACCCCTAGGCCCAGTGTGAATGTAATAAAAAGACCTCTAATCAGGACTCAGGCATTGTGTTTTAGGACCCACAATGAATACGGTGGTCTCCCACCTTCAGGAGGTGGTTTCCAGGACCCAGCTTGCATACCAAAATCCACGGATACTCAAGTCCTTTGTATAAATGCTGTAGTATTTACATATGACCTGCACTCCCATATACTTCAAATCAAGTCTAGATTACTTAGAATACTTAATAGATTGTTAATGCTAGGTAAATAGTCCTTATACTGTATTGTTTAGGGAATAATATCCAGGAAAGTTGAATTTTTTTTTTAAATTTTCCATCTACTATTGGTCAAATCTACACATGTGGAGGGTAGACCTTACATTTCTTTATGCCACCTGTGTTAGCCAGCTTTCTGTCACTGTGACGAAATTCCTAAGATAATCAAATAAATAGGAGGAAAGGTTTCCTTTGGCTCACAGTTTCAGAGGTTTCAGTCCATGGTCACTTGGCCCCACTTCTTCGGGCCTGTGGCAGCACAGGACAACATGGCGGAAGTGAAAGGTAGAGGAACTACTTGATTTACAGCGGTCAGAAGGCAAAAGTCGTCAGGAAGGGGTCAGGGCGTGCCTTTAAGGATGCATCCCCCAGGACCTAAATTCCTCCAAGTCACCCTCACCCCACCCCACCCCCGCCTCCCCGTGGGCTGGGGGCCAAGCCTTGGATACATGGGTCTTCGGGGGACATTTCAGATCCACACTACCACAGCACCTTCACTGCCTATCCCGAAACCACACAATCCCAGTCAGATGAATTTTATGTCTTGTTCCCAGTCACAGCGCAGCCAATTATCTGTGTGGGTTACGTGAACCACTTCCCAGTGGTTGATCTATAAATAGTCTCATCTGGGTGGCTATTTGTACTTTTTTGTTTTGCATTTTCATTTTGCTCCCATAGACTGATTTGGCATAAACATTTTATAAATAGGCTGATTCACCTGGCTATTCTTTAACCTGATTCTTATCATTCATAGGAGCTGATTCACTTCTATGATGAAAGTCCTGATCGCCTGAGTCATTGTGTGAGAGGCATGGGGCTGTAGCCTTTATCATCCCCAATTATCAGTTGATCAAATTTAAGTGCCTGAAATAACAAATGATGTGCTCTTTGCTTTTTTTTAACTTCCTTTTATGTTCTGAGGGGGTGAGATCATATTTATAGCCGAGTCCAAGGCTGTGCCCTGTTTGGCCCCTCGCACCTCTCTGACCTCTTCTGTCACATTTCGGGATTCTTCTGTTGGAGACACATTGGTCTTGTCGCCCCTTCACCCACCGCCCTTCTCCAGTTCTTCCATCTTAACTGCCCTGGCCCTGCCTTCCCTCCTGAGTGTGCCACCTCCTCTGGACACCTGTAACCCATCAGCCATTCACCAGGGCACCGTGAACCACCGGATGGGGAACATGGGCTTCTGGAAACTGGCTGGCTTAGGCCACCCTCAGGGCTTCCGCACCGCTGCCCCCCCTACCTGGAGTCTGCACCACACACCAGCCCCCGGTTCCCAGCTCCATCTCATGCCCCACCCCCAGCCCACCCCACGTCATCTCTGGTCCCTTGCGCTGCTCTTTGTCTTCATGGTACTTACTGCTACCTGAAAATTAGATACTTGGGTATTTGTCATTTCAATTCTCTTTAGAGACTTTTTCTGTCTTACTCACTGATTTGTCCCCAGCTCTTAAAATAGTAACATCTATACCAGATACTTTAAATACGTATATGAAAATAAAAATTTAAAAAAAAAGAAAATAAAAATAAAAAATATATACGTATATATGGAAAAGTGAAAGAGAACTGGGCTTTCCTCCCCACGGTCGGTAACAATATCCCTGGTGGGAGCTTCTCTGAGAACATGAAGAACTATCGGCCAGTGTCTGTAACCTTTCAACCCGTGCCTCCTCTTGATTGAACAACAACAATAACAAATAAAACTCCTGTCCCTCTGCGGGGCTTGGAGCTGAGGGTGGAGTGGAACAGAGAGGGCTGAGGGAGAGCACCCATGGAAATCCGCGGGGGCCAGTGAATGCGGGTTTATCAAAAGGCATGATCCACACACCCCCAAGATGATTTATCTTCTTTAAAAAACAGTAGTCCTGCCCGGGCTGGGGATGTAGCTCAGTGCACATGTGAGGCCCTGGTTCCCTCCTCAGCACCACACACGGCTCAGGTGGCACACACCTGAATTCCCATCAACTTGGGAGCTGAAGTAGGAGGATCACTTGAACCCAGCAGTTTGTGGCCAGCCTGGGTGACACAGCAAGACTTTGAGTCAAAAAATAAAACAAAACCGGGCACAGTGGCACTCTCCTGTTATCCCAGCAGCCTGGGAGGCTGAGGCAGAAGGATCTCAAGTTCAAAGCCAGCCTCAGCAACTTAGTGAGACCCTGTTCTAAATAAAATACAAAAAAGGGCTGGGGACGTGGCTCAGTGATTAAGCGCCCCTGGGTTTAATCCCTAGTACTTAAATAAATAATAAATAAATAAATAAGAAAATACTCCTTCCTTTTGGTAGCAGTAGAATAAGTCAGCCTACAAAAAGTTTTGGTTCGTGGTTTGGCTCTCTCAGTGTAAAAAGAAGGACCACGGGTATTCATGGAGAGATTCCATTGCAGAGAGAAACAAATCCATCCGTGACCCCAACTGTACAACCTAGGCACAACTACCTAAGAAGAATCTCTCTACTACAAAAACAAGCAGCTCCCTGTTTAGAATATGATCTGTGCTTCTCACTGAGAGACGGTCATGATTCACCCTCCGTGGACCTAAGCTCTTGTTTGTGTGTTGATTTATAAAAGAAACCAGAGCAAGAGAATATACCTCTATTCCCACACTATTTCCCATTCCATTATTAACTGGGCCTGGCCGAGGTGGGTATGAAGAAAAGACAGGAATATCACATACACTGTCCCTCACTGTTCACGGTTGACTGTCCAGTACACACGTATGTCCATACGTATGCACACACCCACCTTGGATACCGAAATCCACAGGTGTTCAAGTCCCTTATATAAAATGGTGTTGTTTTTGCATATAACCTACACACTTTTCCCGTACACTTTCAATCATCTCCAGATGATTTATATACCAAATATGAAGTCAAAAGTTGTTATACTGTGTTGTGTAGGGAATAATGACAAGGAAAAAGGCCCATAATGTTCAGCACGGAAGCATTTTTTTTTCTTGAATATTTTTGAAGCAGGGGAATCTATGGATACGGAGGGCATCCTTCATTTCCGCAACCACTGAACATTTCTCTGTACCAAACTCTGAGTTCAGGGCTAGGAACCACAACATGATAAAAATCCACGTCTACCCTGAAGGAGTTCACAGTCTGGCCTGGGATCCTGTGCTTTTATTCTCAATATCATGTGCCAAGTCCTCAGTTTTTGCACTGCTGCTTTACAGCGGTAGAATTCTCTAGGACCCAATGCAAACGTGCATGTCCTCTGCAGACTAAAGAGAAACTAGAACCCTGGTATAATCTGCCTCCCTAAATTACTACAGGACTGTATGCAGCTGACATGTGCAATTACTTTCAACTCTACTGGCATCTTATTATTAGAACTGTACTCCAACTCAAAGGTGCTAACAGTTCAGATTACATTCAAACAGAGCTTATCAGATCAAAGGAGCTGGTTCAATACTGCTGTTTGATTTACCGGTGTACACTGAAGGATTCTTCCCTGCCCACTCCTACCCCCATACCAGAGATTGAACTCAGTGTCTCATGCATGATAACCAAGTACTCTAACCCTGAGCTACATCCCCAGTCCTTTTTTGGGGTGCAGGGGAGGGAAGAGTGCTGGAGATTGAACCTAAGGGTCCTTAACTGCTGAACAACATCCCCAGCCCCTTTGATGTTTTATTTTAAGACAGGGGCTCGAAAAGTTGCTGAGGCTAGCCTCAAACTTGTGATCCTCCTACCTCAGCCTCCCAAGCCACTGAGATTATTGGTGTGTATTAGAGTACCTAGCTCCCCAGCACTTTTTAAAATTTTTGTTTTGATATAGGGTCTCCCTAAATTAGGCTGGCCTTAAAATTGGCAACCTCCTGCCTCAGCCTTCTGTGTGCACCAACAGTAAGGTTTCTTCAAACAGCTCCTTCAGAGTCTTACAGAAGGAAGAATGTAAGAAAGGGATCGGATTACCTTCCACTTTTATTTAAGGCCAGGACTTGGATATGAGTTCATTCGGATGTAGTTTTCCTTTACATCCCCTGCCATCATTGGCAAATAAATATGTATTATGATCACTTTGAGAGAAGGTACAAAGTTCTTTCTTTCACTTTCCACCCAGAACCTGTCATATAGTAAGTGCCCCACAGATATTTATTAAATAAGTGTCTGAAAAAAAATAGACTCGGTAGCATTTTTGTGTCCCATTCTCCTTGGAGTTGGATCCAACCAAATTATAGCTTCCCAAGAAGTTCAAGGCATCTCAACCACAGGGAAAGGTTTTTAAGGGGAGTACCAGGTACTTGCTCCCCTCTTCCTCCCACCAGGAGAAAAGCTTTGAAATGTGGGTGAGTCACTGCCCAGGAGTCTGGGCTAAGTCCTCTTCACAGCTTCCGTCAGGGGAAAGCTAACTCAGGTTCTTTTGTAGCCTTGGTTTCACTGCCATTTCCAAACATTAGCTCATTTATAGTCAAATTTACTCAAAGTTGTTCATTCTTGTGGTAGAGCGGACAGCAAAATTAGAAGCCATTTAGGCTCAGACGCCTACGGGGAACAGCTCCCTCACCAGCACCCCTTCCTGCAGGTGCACTTAGAGACAAGAGAGGCAGGAAGTGTAGAGAGAATGAGAGATTACGTTGGCCTTAGCAGGGGGCCTTGACCAGGAGCTGGAATCCTGGGTGCTGGGGTGACAAGCTGTGACTCACCCAGCCCTGATACTTCTCAAGCAAAGTGAGTGGACACCCCCGTACATAATCTTCAACTATGAATGCACACCTCTGGCGATAAAGACACTGCTTTGCAACAGTCAGATCTGGGTTCTCTCTCAGATAGAAACTACAAAGAATCGGGAGACTGAGGTAGGAGGATGGCATGTCCAAAGCCAGCCTTAGCAACTTAGCAAGACCCAGTCTCAAAATTAAAAAATAAAAAGGGCCGGGGATGTGGCTCAGTGGTTAAAAAGTTTTAAGCCTCAGTACCCCAAAAGAGAAAAGGGGGAAGGGGATCACAAAAAAAAAAAAACTTATGTAACGTTTCTGCCATCTTCGCGCAGAAAAATAAATAAACAGATAATGCCATTCTGAATTTCAAGACAGATGGTAGCCCTGGCCAAGAAGAGATTTATTCCAAGGGAGTTCTTAGTGACTAAGTACCGAGTTGCAGTGGACTGGTGTGGATTCTTCAGAAGGACTTTATTCTTCTATTCAATATGACCAAATAGCTTCAAAGAGCCCTTCCAATCAGACAGATGTCATCCTTGCCTTCATAGGAAGTATGATTCTTACCTCCAGAAGCACAGCAACCAATGCAGGAAGACAGACAAGTGCATCAGGGTTTACAGTGAGCACTGCGTATGCAATGATAAAGGCATGCCCAAGCCCACCTGGGCGCCACTTCCTTCTGCCTTCATCAGAAGCCAGAGATGGAGACCTTCACACCAAACCTTCTTTGTTTCTCAGACTGACACATAGTTACAATAAGAGAATTTGCAGAGTCATGAGATACTAAGCTATAAACTACATTCAGAAAGGCAGGTTCAAGCAGGGCGTGGTGGCACACGTCTATAATCCCAGGAGCCTCAGAGGCTGAGGCAGGAAGATGGCACGTTCGAGGCCAGCCTCAGCAACTCAGCAAGGCCCTAAACAACTTAGTGATATCCTGTTTTGACATATAAAATGAGAAGGGGCTGGGGACATAGCTCAGTAGTAAAGACACTCTGGGTTTAATCCCTAGTACCCCAAAATAAATAAGTAAATAAAAAGATAAAGTCAGGTTCAAATGGATACATAAGAGATAAACAAATATTAGTTCTTAGCTTACTAATAATCAGGCTCTTCACAACCCATTTCCTCATTTTATTCCCCCTAATCCCTCACTCTATCTGTAATACCTTAGTGATACTCTGTTGTCCCTTGCTGAACCCAGTTCTTAAGTTTTGCATCAAAATTCCTTTCTGCCCATTCCCAAATTCACTGGCACCAACATCGTCCAGTTCTCAGTAACTAAGTACCAAGTCACATACTGACTGGTGTTTTTGTGAAGAAGTCTGTACCAAGTTCTCATTTGGGGGGAACTTTTTCTATGGGGATGAACAGTAGACTCCTTTATCTACCAGGGGTATATTCAAAGACTGTTTTTTCTATGCATATAGACCCATAATAAAATTTAATTTAATTTATAAATTAGGGACAGTAAGAGATTAGCAATAACAAATAATAAAATAAAACCATAATGACAATTGTTGTAATAAAAGTTACTTAAAGCATATGCATTGTCTATTTCTGGAAAGTCCCAGTTAATATTTTCAGACCTGGTTGACTGGGTAATTGAAACCAGAGAGAGCAAATCAGCAGATAAGGGAGGCGAGTGTGTTCCTTTAGTGCTTCCTGTTTTCCCAGTCTCTTGCTTCCGGAGCCCTGATAATTTAACATACACTCTAATTGGAGTCCCAGCCCTGGGATCTGTATCAGATCATTGCATTATCTCCTCAGCTTCTCTCTGCATCCAGACTGCGATGCTCTCAGCCCATTACTGACATCTCCTCCAAGTCTCACACTGCCGTCCTCCCTGGGCTCTGTCTTTAACCTCCCTGAGGTCAGAACCAACATTTCCATTTTCAGAGTCCCCTTCTGTTCTCACACCCACAAGCACTTTGGGGAAGAGGAGTGTGATCCTATTTACCAGTGCCTTTGTCTTCTGCCCGTGCCCTGCAGCTGTGGGCGTGTAGCGGAGCTTTCCAGGGAGGGTGGAGGGAAGGGATGCCACCTGTGCCTTCTGGGAACATCAGTGCTGTTCCTGAGCTTGGGGACGGATGGTCCCATCCCTGCTCATCATCCTGTGTCCTCTGGGACTGGAACTAAATGCAGAGTGGCCATTTAATTTATCATCCAAACTGGGACACCTTCAAGAGTGCAAAAAAGGAACCATTAATAATTACACTGGGATATACAGTTGCCCTATTTAATTGGCATTTTTGAGTCTGGAATTGTGTTTAAACCAACTAAACGGCATTCCAATGCTCTTTTGCCAATATTTCCAACAGAACAGCCTCTTATTAAAAATTGCAGTATGACTAAGGAAGTGGGATATGTTGAGCTCCATATTTTCCTGCCTATTTTAAAGAGACAAATAGAAATAAGGAATTAATTTCAACCGCATACTGTACAATACAGGCCCAATGCTTGTTGGCAACATGGCGTCCAGAGCAAAGCAAAACTGCACTTTAACCCCCCGAAGATTCCCGAAAAATAGTCTGAAAAGTTGAAAATATTTCTTTTCCCAAAACAGACTGGAATAACCCTATCATTTGTTTTATATTTAGACTTTAGATAACCTCACAGATAGTTTGCCAAAGTCATTGTGCCAATAAAATCTGCTGGGTTCAAGAAATTAGAGTCACCTCCCCAGTTGTGTGTGTTTCTCTTCTAAAAATCTGAATTTCTTATTTCTACCTATTCATCTTACTGCACTCTGCACCTCGTGAACGGAACTATGGAAATAATCCCTTAGAGAGACACATATCTGTCCTTCATTCCCTAATTCTGGAATGCCAGAATAGAGTTCTAAATGTAGATTCTTGCCCTTGTTTACTTGTGATGTCATTCATATCTTTTCTCTTTACCCAAGTCTGCTATCCAAAATACCCAAAAGGCCTTGCTTATTAATATTAATTAGTCCTGGGGTGTTCATTCTTATCCAAAGGCTTGCATCCCAGTCTCTTTGCATCTCCAGCTCACTCACAAACAGATGGAGCTGGAATTAAAACTACTTCCCTTCTGGTGAGATCCCAGTCACCCAGTGGGCCGCTCACTTGGAGGGCTGGGAAATAGACACGGGCCTCAGAGTTCTCTCCCACCTTTTAAGGTTGTCTGGAGATGTGGAGACAATAAAAAATAATAAATAAATAAATAAATAAACCTAGCATGGACTCCCAAAATGACTGTTTCTCACTCAGTCGTGAAATTCAGTTTTTTCTTTTTTTAATGTGGGAAGCAGAATGGCCACTTCCCACCCCCAAGGAAGGCTGGCGTCCAGGTAAAGTCAATGTTGCCACCCTATAAGTATCCCCATAAGCAGCACCCAGCCCTTCCCGCGGGGTGCAGAGCTGCCTTCTCAGGAATAACCCATGGAGAAATGCAGGGAAGTGACTCAGCTGCTGTCATCCTATCTGCCGTCACCATAGTCTTGTTTTTGCATTTTTGAAAGCATCTGTTCCTGGTTGCTTTTGGTTTTACAAAGCAGTCTGAATGTTCCCGATGGTATAACTTGCCCACATATAGCCAGGCCTGCTGCTCCGGGAACTGTCAAAAGATTAGAGGCCCGACGCGTGAAGGGGAACTCGGGGACGAATTTGTATAATGTAGGGCACGATAATCCCCCAGGGCCTTCTCTCCGCCCGAAGCTGGTGTGCAAGGTCTCCCTCTAGCGGCCCCTGAGGTGTGTGCATGGAGGAAAGAAGGAGCATCCCTCGTATTGCGATCGATCGTTGTAGTCTTTGGCGCTGACGCGTTTCAAAAAAACCCGGAACGTGTCTGTGTCTGGTGAACTTTCGAATATTCCTCCATCTCCTAAAGAGAAACCCGTGAAAAACAGCCCCTTGCTCTCCTCCGAGCCCACGTCCTCCTCATGCTCGTGGTTCTTCATCAGATCATTTCAAACTCTCAGCAGTGCTAGCAGTTTCTCTCATTGGTTTTCTTCATCTCACTTCACTAACAATCCCATGGACTTCTCCTTTTAATATTTCTTTATAAGTCTCGTGTTTTCTTGCCCTTCCTATCATCTCCCCTGACCTTTCCACCTCCAACTGTCCCATCGCATTTGAAGCTCACGCAATAAAATTCAGAACAAATCAGAGCACATGAATCAAAGGCTCCTGACTGTCAGGGAGTTCTGATCCCTTGTCAGGGTAGTTCCAAACTTCCATCCCAAGGACCCAATACTGCCAGCAATCCTAAGCCACAGCCTCCCAACGTTTCAAAGTTTCTGGAATAAAGGACTTCTGGTGCAATAAGTCCTCTGAGTCCCCATCTTTCTTCCTAATCCATCTTTTCTCTGAATGTTGCGTGAGCAGCGAGCACCATCAGGCAGTCACCTACTGGAGCCCTGGATTGATTCTGCCCTCACAGAATCCAGGATACCCAGTAACCCTTGCACACTTTGTTGTAGCACATAAGCTTTCTGACTATTTCTAAGACCAAATTCCCATCTTGTACTCCTTTTGGGGACTTGGGTTCCTGTCCTCCATCTCTTACTGGTTCCTGGTACCCAAGGGGCTGCAGAAGTGGAAGCCTATCTTTGTCTTCCCTTTCCTTCCCTCCAACCTGGTGGTAGGGGCTTTGCCAAAGGGCCTCTCTGACTTTTCAGCTGTTCCTTATTTCTAATCCAGGTGTGTCCTTTCAGGTCTAGGACCTCTGGCTGCCCATGAAACTTCACTCAGACCCTTCCAGCTATGTGATGTGCCAAGCCACCAGTTACCTTGTTGTTGTTACCCTTACTTTTAGGATGCCAGAAGGATCCTGTAGTCTCACTCTACTATTTCTTAACCCAGGGAAGAGTCCAGGAAGAAGCCGAGGATTCCAGAGCACCTCCACTTAAGAAGTCCATACCCTGCCGGCTCTACCCAGGGAGTCCACTGTTACCTCCCTTGGGAACTTTTTGGTTGCCATCCCATAGGAAACATAAAGAGGATGGCAGTTCGTGTACCCCAGTTTTGATTTCTGGGATAACCTATCCCATTCTTGTTCATTCCAGTGGAGTACACACTGTTCAGCACCCTCAAGCACACCTGCTATTTTAAAATTCAAGTTCAGTAGGAAAGCTTGTGATGAGTAATGCATGGGACCCTGAATTCAATCCCCAGCACTCACTCCACACACACACACACACACACAGAATCCAGGTAGTCTCAGGATAGTCATGTAGCCTGAGACCCTAACCATACATATCAACAGTACCCTGACATCTTGGCATACATATGAAATCTTAAAACAGCCGCTTGCAAGAACTCTCAGTGTTTCTGTCTCTTTCCCTCATTCACACACAGCCCATCCTATGATTTATCTGGCTCTTAATTCTGGAGCTCATGTTGCATCATGCTCTCTACATCCACCTGTCAGGTGCTGGCTGAAGGATCTCCGTTTATCCTAGGGAAACAGGCCTCTTGGTACTCTAGGTCCAAACTGTACCCACTCAACTTCGGATGGCATCTTTCTCCTCCTCATCACCCAAAGTCCCAGCTGTCTTCTGGACTTGCTTCCAGAAATTCTATGCACCAACTTCTTTCCGCTGCAGGCCCACATGACCTTCTTGGCTTTTTCCGATTCTTTAGCAGATTCTCTGCAATGCCCCATTCCTCAGGAGACCTACCTCAGTGAACTGGCAGTTCAGATTACACTCTTTCAACTCTGCCTTGCTGTTTTCTTTAATTTATCATTTTCCTAATCCAGCATTATGATTCAAGTATTCTTTGGAAACTAGAGTCCTCAGGGATTTGTGGGGAGGGACCTGAGTGCTTCAGGAGGCCCAGACAGGGCCATTGCTTTGCCTTTTCCCATGAATCAAAACACCACACACAGACATAATAGAATGAAGGCCTTCACCCTGAATGAGGACAGTTTGGTTATTTCTTCCTGCTTCACATGTAATCTTGCTTCTCTGATGAAATCAGACAATTAGTGCACTTAGAAAACCCTCATTGGCTTATGTCACAGCTGAGGCTGGCAGCAATGATGCTGGAGGCTGGGCATTGATCATGACACCGAGATGCTATGCTAAATGCCCCACCCCCAGCAATCTCCTTGCCCAACACACATTTTCTCTGATCCTCAGTAATAAAATTTTCAGTGAAGTCAAATGTTTCCTGTTTAAATGTATCAGAGTCCTGTGACCTCAGCTTTGAAACCACAGCAGATTCCTGGCCCTGAGTATAATTATAAACCAAGTTGCATGGAGTCAATTACCCTGTGGTATCTGAGTTTGCCTTTTCTCCTTACCAAATCATTTTCAGCAGGAAGTCAGACTACTAATCTGACTGGTGCACATCTATGCAGTGATTGCCTGCACATTAAAATCAGTTTTCTAACAAGTTTCTACTCATGCACGGTATAATTAAATATTTTGCACTTTTCAACACGCAGATTAGCGTATGTGGGAAAGAGGAAATCAAATGTTAGAAAACATGGTTTGCACAGTTGTGCAGTGGTTAAGGACCATGGCAAAGAATTTCAGGCCTGGAATGTCATCGAAGAATACTTCAAATTTTGGTTCACAAGAAGAAGGAGAAGGAGGTGGAGGAGGAGGAGGAGAAAAAGAAAAGAAAACATGGTTTGCCTCAAGTTTGCTCCTTGACATTAGCAATGCAAGGAAGTATAATGGCTTTGATGTTGAGAAATCAAGAATACCTTAAGCAGAGAGCTGAGGAATTTTAATAGTGGCCGGGGCTGAAGTTTCACTGATGGCCAGGCTGCTCTGCTTTCATTAACCTGAGCAGGACTTGGAAGCTCCAAATCCAGGATGAGCGACTCAGGACCTAGCACCCCATTGCCTCAGGCCCATCTCATTCTCTAGTTCTGGAATACTAGAGAAGGTGGCAGAACTTCCAGCTGAGGTGACACAGGTGGTTGGTCGGTGGTGGTGATTCTGGGTGACATCCATCTCTGGAGGAGAGCATGTGAGCTGCGTCATAGAAACTTGTCAGTGCTGTGTATTAGCAAGCAGCTGCCACAGGCAGATCTCATGCTGGACCTGATCAACCAGGCCTCAAATGTAGAAGCGGGGTTGACTTACCAGGCCCCCACCCCAGCCAGAGTCCATAAATGGGGAAAGGTACTGAGCCACCTTGAGGAACTAAGGCCTCCCATTCCCATGTGCTGGGAGTGAGGAGAGGCCATGTGTGCACTGTTAGAAGCTATCCCAAAGCCTGCTAAAAGAATAAACTCCTAATTAAAATGACAAAATTGCATTTGAACTCCAGAGAGCACGAGAGCTTTATAATTGACTCTTATAATGCGCTTTGGATGCACATGCACAACTATTAATGGTTTGTCGGAGGGAGACAGTCCATTTCATTTTGTACTAACAATAAAAAACACTCCAAAAAATACACATAATGGAAATGATTACTTCTCTCCTCTGGTAAGAGACACTTAACCTTTGATCTCTAGCTAAATTACATTACCAGAGGCAGCTTATAAGCAGCCAGGAATTTGTTTCCCTTGGTATTATTTTGATGGTATGTTAAAATAATTAATAAAGTTTTCAAAGTTCTCCTAAGGATAGCTCTTTATAGATTAAGAAGAAACTGAAGAAAACATTAACTCAAGCTAATTCAGTGAGTGAAAAATACGAGTCAACATTCTGTTGTTTACAATTTTCTACTTATCCTGCTTCATGTGAAATAATAAATGAACCAATTCTTCAGCCCTTTTTTATGGTGGTTTATGGTGGAATTAAAGGACATCTTTTTTCTTTTAGGCCAGAATTTATGCTGATATTCTTATAATAATTAATGCAAATACAAGCCAATAAATTTAAGGATATAAGCAAAATGCTTATTTGCCAGAAGTCATTTGCTTGTTAATTTAACCCAGTGCAGTAACACAAGTTTATCCAACTCACTTTTTTTCAAATTAGCTTGTCAACTGTGGAAATCATCTGCCCTGAGAACAATAGGAAGTCTCCTTTATCAGGAATGGTCATTATACAGATGTGTCTTAGTCCATTTTCTGCTATTATAACAGAATTCCACAAACTATAATTTTTAAACAATTGAAGTTTATTTGGCTCAGGGTTCCTGGAGGTTGGGGAGTCAAAGGCTAAAGGGCCACATCTGGCAAGGGCCCTCTGGTTGTATCAGAACATGACAGAAGGCACACATGGCAAGAAATTGCACAGGAGAGACCAGACCGATCCTAAACAAGGGCACCACTTCCATGATGACAAACCCACATCCAAGATAATGGTGCTAATCCCTTCAGGAGGCAGGGCCCTCCTGACCTAATCGCCTCTTACAGGTCCTACCTCTCAACCCTGTTGTAATGGGGATTAAGTTTCAAGAACATGAATTTGGCGAAATACATTCATACCATAGCAGGGTGCTTTTGAATGTCCAGACCCTTTGAGCTATACCAGATCCTTTTTCATGTGGTATTTTCCAAAGTCGTGCTTGCTCTTCCTTACAGTATGAGAAACCAGCCACCCTTAGCATAGCTGAACCGTAAGCCTGGGCCTCAGTGAATAGTAACATAAGAGGTAGAGCTCATTTTTGTTGGTGGTGGTGGGGAAACCTAATAAATTAGGAAACTTCAGAGCGGGGGATATGAAAACCAAAAAAGAATAAAAATAATATGGAAATTCCCTCTTAAAGAAATACTGGAGGAAGGGGCTAGGGAGATAGCTCAGTCGGTAGAGTGCTTGCCTTGCATGCACAAGGCCCTGGGTTGAATCCCCAGCACCGCAAAAAAAAAGAAATACTGGAGGAAGAAGTGGGGAAACAAAAAGATCAATCACTTTCTTTCCCTATTCCTTACAATTTCCCTCTTCTCTGAATGTGACTATGTTGGCCTGTATTTCCTCAGAACACTTTGATCACTTCACTGAACCAGCAAGCTGTTCCAGGCCATGCAAAAGCCATGGATCTTCAGAACAATCAAAGACCCCAAAGTCACCTTTGAACCCCCAAAGGTTTTTCAAAGAGCCAAACCCAGGCAAAAGTAGATCTCCCTTTCTGTGATATTATTCCTTCAAGGGGCCACTAATCATTCTAGAATTTAGAAATTCTCAACAAGCCTTAAGAATTTCACCCAAAAAATGGGGAGGAAGGAAAAGGCTTGTCAGCATTTTTCAAACTATATTCCAGAGCCAGGTGCCGTGGTGCATGCCTATGATCCCAGCGACTCGGGAGGCTGAAGCAGGAAGATCAGAAGTTCAAGGTCAGCCTCAGCAACTTAACGAGACCCTATCTCAGAATAAAAAATAAAATAAATAAATAAAACTAAGAAGGCCTAGGGATGTAGTTCAACGGTAAAGTGCCCCTGTGTTCAATCCCCAGAACCAAGAATAAGGCAGAAGAAAAAAAAAATATATTCCAGGAGGTGTTCTAGAAAAAAAGATTAAAAATAAAACACATGTCTCATACTAGTTACATGTCATAAACCTCCTAGCAAGTCACAATGCTTATTACTATGTTGAAAACTCTAGAAACCCTACAATAAATAAATCTCTTTAATCCTCCAGAATTTCCCAAATTGCTTTAACAACAACAACAACAACAACAAAAATTTCTTGTCCTCAAAGAATCGATCTTCCAAGGCATACAATTTAGGAAATACTTGAACATCATTATATCACATGAGCCTATGTATATGTTTGTGTGGATTCTACACCTACACATAAAAAAATATGCCTTTTTACCCAGTTTGCTGGTGTGGGTAGAAATTCTCAGCATATATCAGCTTCCCATTTAAAAGGTTGATTACCTTCTCTTCTGATGTTCAGAGGAGGAAAAAGATCTGCTAAAGAAAGGACACATGATACATGTTGTCCGATACGCACAAGGTCAGCGATTATTTATCAGACATTTAGAGTTCCACCAAAAGGAGGGCAATCTGACCCTAAAGATGGGCAATCTAAAATCACATTTCTGAGACCCATTAACGGTCAAATGGAGAGGAGAGCTTATTTGGCAGTTAGGTTTTTAACTCTCTTGATCCGGCTGATGAAAAGGTTTGTTGTTTGAGGATATCAATTATAGTCTAAGGTTTGCAAGTAATTTGATTTTAAAATGAGCAGGAAGATAAGTGAATTCAAGTTCTTCCAAAAACCACAGACCTTGCTTTGCAAATAATACAATAATAAATACTACCAAGAATTGTCTTCTTTGGCGGTTCTTTTTTTTTTTTTTTAATTTCGTAAATATTTGTTCAGGCATATTGTCTGCAAAAGGATCACACTAGAGGAGACAGAACACAGGTCAGCACCTAAAAATCGGTACACTAGGAAATGTATGAATCCAGGGCAAAATGGAGGCTTACTGAAGCTGAGCAGAGTTGGAGGGGTCTGAACACAGGTTCTGAAGGACAGCTTTTCTAGCATAAAATCTGTTTCCGATTAGCTCAGCCCTGCAGTGGAGTCAGTAGGAAAGAGTGTTGGAGTGTTCCGGAGGCCAGAGAGGAGGCTGAATGAAAGGGGCCATAGTCTCCCGTCCCATCAATGAGGTTTCTGCAAACATTTGAAGAATCCCGAGAGGAGGGAGGCAAGCATTGCCAGATGTTTCCAAGTTACCCTTTAACCCATTCATTAGCCTGTTTGTCAGCTTTAAGGACAAATTTCTGTTTCTTTTTTTTTTTTTGTTTGTTTTTTTTTTGTTTTTTTCTTTTTTTCATATCTAGAATATGCTTTAAATGGACAGGAGAAAAGCAAATATTGTCAATGGTAACAGTTGAGGATTCATTCTGGGGCTGGGGAGATAGCCCAGTTGGTAGAGTGCTTGCCTCCCATGCACAAGGCCCTGGGTTCAGTTCCCACCACCACAAAAAAAAGGTTCGTTCTGGGACATGGGACATCACAGGAGCTTTTCATGAACAGGTATTTCATACTTTTTTTTTTTTTTTTTTTTTTGGTTGGGGAACCAGGCATTGAACTCAGGGGTGTTCGACTACTGAGCCACATTCCAGCCCTCTTTTTTGCATTTTATTTAAAGACAGGGTTTCACTGAGTTGCTTAGCCCAGCCCTTTTTATTTTTTATTTTGAGACAGGGTTTCACTAAGTTGCTTAGGGCAACCCTCAATTGCTGAGGCTGGCCTCAAATTCATGATCCTCCTGCCTCAGCCTCCTCAGTCACTGGGTTTTTTTCTTTTATGATGATTGATGATGTTTTATGATGTTTGATTTCTACTTTACAACGTGTGCCTTTGCCTGATTTTAGGACACTCATTCTTCCATATGAACCAAAAAAATTTAGTTGTTATTCATTAATCACATTGATTTAAGATAGAAAATAACTCAGTCTTACAATGTGACTAAGTTTTAAAACCATCTCTGAGTTGTGGGATAATGGTATTCATTACCATAGATCTGCCATTCAGTCAGAATTTCAGTTTTAATATTATAGGTTGGTCATTTGTTTTCTTTGGCCATTCTTATAATCTATACATATACTTCACTTTCTAACAAAACATTGGTTTTGCTTCTATTTTTTTAGCATTGAGTTCTTAGTCTTTTCTGTGAAAGTGTGTGTTCCCCAAGCCATGTTTTTAAATTCCTATCTATACTATCAATACTTAGCAGTTTCTAAAAGCACTTTTTTCACTGTGATGATTGTGTATAATTAGCTAAAGTTTGCTATATTTAGAACTCAGTTCCTCATTTTGAAGATTACATATTCTTCATAATTCTTTTTCCATGTTTTTATTGATGCATTATAGTTACACATAATAGTTGGATTCTTTGTTACATTTTCATGCCTGCACAAAATAGAACAATCTAATTTGGTCAATATTATTCCCCAGTATTTCCCTTTCCCTCACTTCCTCCCTCCTCTGGCCCTCTTCCTCTACTCTTCTGATCTTCCTTTGATTTCCATGAGTCACTCCACACATACCTTCTTTTTCCTGTCTAGCTTCCACATTCATATGAGAAAACATATGACCCTTGACTTTCAAGTTT
Organism: Sciurus vulgaris; assembly: GCF_902686455.1. Lineage (NCBI taxonomy): Eukaryota > Metazoa > Chordata > Mammalia > Rodentia > Sciuridae > Sciurus > Sciurus vulgaris. The sequence goes on from NC_136474.1 coordinate 43,950,142, forward strand.
AGTTATTTTGCTTAACATAATGGTCTCAAGTTCCATCCATTTTCCTGCAAATGACATATTTTCATCCTTCTTTATGGCTGAATAAAACTCCCTTGTGTAAATATACCACTTTTTTTTATCCAGTCATCTGTGACAGACACCAAGGTTGGTTCCATAATTTGGCTATCATGAAGTGTGCTGCTCTAAATATGGGTATGCATGTATCACTATGGTATGCTGACTTTAATTCTGTAGGATAAATACCAAGGAGTAGTATAGCTAGGTCATATGGTGGGTGGTTCCATTCCTAGTCCTTTGAGGAACGTCCATACTGATTTCCATAGTGGATATTAATTTATAATCCCACCAGCAGTGTAAAAATGTTCCTGTCCCCCACATCTTCTCTAGCATGTATTATCGTTGTATTCTGGATGACTGACAAAATCTCAGCATAGTGTTAATTTGCATTTCCCTAATTGTTAAAGATGGCGGCTATTTTTTCAAATATTTGTTGGTCATTTGGATTTCCTCTTTTGTGAAGAGTCTGTTTAGTTCATTTGCCATCTATTAATTGGTTTATTTGGGGTTTTTTTTTGGGGGGGGTGGTATTAAGTTTTTATAATTCTTTGCCTATTTTGGACATTAATCCTCTATCAGAAGAGCAGCTTGTGAAGATTTTCCCCCATTCCGTAGGTTCTCTCTTCGTGCTCTTAATTATTTCCTTTACTGGATGGAAACTTTTTAATTTGATGCTCTCCCACTTACTAATTCTTGATCTTATTTCCTGAATCCTATTAAGGAAGCCATTGCCCGCTGGGGTGTCGGAGTGTTGACCCTACGTGTTCTTCTGGGAGTTCCATGGTTTCTGGTCTGATTCTGAGGTCTTTGATCATCCTGACTTCTGTGCAGGGTGAGAGATAAGGATTTAGTTTCCTTCTTCTACATATGGATAAGCGGTTTTCCCACCACCATTTGTCACAAAGGCTCTTTTCCCTTTCTGGTAACTTTGTCCAGGAGCAGATGTCTCTATATGGGTTTGTCTCTGAGCCTTCTGTTCGATAACATTGGTCTGTGTGTGTGTTTTTATGCCAGCACCCTGCAGTTTTTGTTACTCTGACTCTGTAGTATAATTTAAACTCAGGTATTAGGATGTCTGCAGCATTGTTTGGGTTTGTTTGGTTGGTTGGTTTGGTTTTTTTAACTTAGAATTGTTTTGGCAATTCTGGGTCTTTTATTTTTTCCACTGAATTTTAAAGTTGTTTTTTTCTATTTCTGTGAAGCAAGTCATTAGTATTTTGAGGAGATTACATCGAATCCGTACATTGCTTTTTGTATTATGGCCATTTTAACAATATAAATTTTTCCTGTTCATGAATATGGAAGATTTTTCCATCTTCTTGTGTCTTCTTCAATTTCTTTCTTCAGTGTTCTATAACTTTCATAGTAGAGATTTTTCACCTCCCTGATTAGGTTTATTCCCAGGAGAAGTAGGGTAGTTGTTTTTAAAGCTATTGTAAATAGAATTGTTTTCCTGATTTCTTTTTCAGCAAATTCATTATTGGCCTATAGAATTTTTGTTTTTTTGTTTTTGTTTTTTTGATACCAGGGATTGAACCCAGAGGTTCTTAAGCACTGAGCCACATCCTCAGCCCTTTTTGTATTTTGTTTTGAGACAGGATCTCCCTGAGTTGCTTAGGGCCTCACTAAGTTACTGAGGCTGACCTTGAACTCACCATCCTCCTGCCTCAGCCTCCCCAGTCACTGGGATTACAGGCGCCACCACACCCAGCTTGTAATAGATTTTCACAAACCTTGTGACTTGAAAATAACACAAATTTATTTTCTTAGAATACTAAAAGGTCAGAAGTTTGATGTAGCTCTGGGTAAGCTAAACTCAAGATGTCAACAGGGCTATATTCCTTCTGAAGGCTCTCAAGAAGAATGTGCTTTCTGGCTCTTTCCAACTTCTAGAGGCCACCTGCATCTTCAAAACCAGCAGTGGTCAACTGAGTTTTACCCAACCTGCTTCATGCTGACTCCAGCTCTCCTGCCTCCTGCCTTTGCTTCTCCAAACCCTTGTGATTACACAGGGCCCACCTCTATAACCCAGGACCATCTCCCTACCTCAATATCCTTTATCACTCCTGCAAAGCCCCTTTTGCTAGATAACATTTACAGGTTGCAGAGGTTAGCCCTTGCCATCTTTGGGGGCCATTATTCTTCCTACCACCAGGCACACGTGGAGCATCCCACCCACACTTGATTGGCATAGAAGGTGCACCCTGCTTTACAGATTTTAAAAATCAACTTAGAACCTGAACGATTATTTCTTTGATCTGGGCCGCATCTCATCTCTTCCTGAGATAGTCTCCAGTTCAGTGGTAAAGGCCTGAAAGGTTAAAGAAAAATCAGAGAAAAAATTCTTTTGACTAAAGTCTCCATTGCTTTCCACAGCATTAATACAAAGGACACTGTATTTGCCTTGTGATATATTAAACTGAATAAAAATGTGCAATACTTATTACTATTATAACCAACATATTTTTAAAATAATGCTGCTATAACACTGTGGACAATGTGGTTTGCTATAGTTTTTTTAAATGACAGTTATATAAACAATCTTCCTCCTTCCTTCATCAATTGCTGTTATGGATTCCTAATGCTTCTTCCTCTTTTTTTTTTTTTTTTTTTTTTTTTTAAGTTTAGGGATTGTTCCCAGTGCTTTTTGAAAGGGTGTCATACCTGACCAAAATGATCAGATTTCCAAGAAACCCCTTACTCAGCATAATCTGTTACATCATTACATAATGGCAGGGACCTTGAACAGCAATTATTTTGCATAATATAAAGGGTTCCTAGGTTTCTTGGTTCACTCTTTCTTATAATGAGAATGCAAAGAATAACACCTTTGGATTTTCACCATGAGACAATGAATACTAGAGAAATAAACTGCTCTTTTTCTGTTCTCTGTATGGGTTGCTAGTACATCATGCAAAAATGCACTTCTTCAATATGAGCTAAATTTACAAAGAAACCTTGATGTCAAGGCAATAACTAAATCAAGGAGTGAGAAAAATACAGTTAGTATTTACAAGGCTATGCATGTTTCTCATCAGTGCTTAATATTTTTATTTCAAATATTTACTGGGGGAAACCCATGCTTTAAAAATGGTGCCAAACAATCTGTGGCTACCAAAATAAAAACCCAATATAAAAATGTTTACAGCCTTCTCGTTTTCCTTAGAAAATGTTCACTGCATTGAAATCCTTGTTTGACTTTTTTTTAACCAAAAAAGTCAGCCTTCCCTACTGAAGACTTCGATTGCAATGTCGACCTTGAACATGGAGGTGCAGTCTAAGAGACCCCTTTGGGTCATGATGTTCCATCAGAATCTCAGCAGTTTTTCTCCTGAGGAGAAACTTGCAGCTTCTACCTCGTCTCTGTCATCAAATGCCACCACATTGAAAGGGAGGTATCCCTAACCCTTACTTCTCATTTCTTCTTCCGTTTCTCATCAGGGATTAGTTTACTACAATGTTTTAGAGAATCTGGGGTGAATTGCTCTTCCTGTCGTGCGTGATTCATGCAACAAAAGTGAAGGCTCACCAGTTTTTAAGAAAATCATCTTCCTAGGGCTGGGAATGTGACTCAGTGGTAGAAAGCTTGCCTGTCATGCTAAAGCCCTGGGTTTGAGTCCCAGCACTACCAAAAGAAAAGAAAGAAAAGCTTATTTGATTATTGTATAAAGACATGGTATTTTAATGAGCTGTCATCCTTCTTAGGGATTTTTTCTGTCAGTGATGGAATACAATCATTTGGCCAGCTATATCAGGTATTAACTCGCTTCTACGTTTGTGATGTTACATAATCCTCACGTTACCCCATGAGGGAGATGTTACTTGCTCCATTTTACAGACGAAAAATTAAGAGCCCTGGAGAAGTAAGTTGCTGAAAAACAGATCTCATAAGAAATCACAAGGCCATGCCCCTCCCAAATGCTAATTTTATTTCATCCTCCTTTTCCTACCGTCATTTCTCAATACCATGACTAACAGTGTTTGCCTTTTACAGCCTTACAAGTATTCTCTGAGATAGTTTAATGCTCCTTGATTATTTGCTGAATGCCTCATTTCCTCCTCATGATGATGATTCTTTCTCTGATCCTTATTTTTTGCCATACATTCCTCGTAAGGAGAAAGCAACAGCTCTGTTCATTTCTAGCCCACTTAAGCACTTATTATTTTGCCCTTGGTTTTTAGTTGGGCCCCTGAAACTGAAATGCATCATTTATCACCCCAAATAGAGATGGAAAAACCACATTTCTCTGTTGATAGATTTGGGGGCTGATCTTTTCTCCATAAAACTTTAGGCTGGGCTTCAGGAAATCCATTTATTTTTGTAGGATTGTATCATGAAATTTCTTATCTATATGTTGTTGATATTTTCAGATAAGGTTATTTATTATAAAGAGAAACTCAGTGGATCTCCTGATGGTTTCTATCTGTGACCTTATTACACCTGACTTCACCTAACATCAGCTCCTTCACCCTAACTTAGAGCACTCAGTAAGATATGTAGCACTCGGTGTATTTTTTCTTCAAAGCTTTAGATTCTAGTCTTGAATAAAATAATGTTCATGAATACAGATGCTTCTCAACTTACTGCAGGATTATGTCCCAATAAACCTATTGTAAGTTGAAAATATTGTGAAACAAAAATGCATTTTAGGCCAGGTGTGGTGGCACATACCTTGTAATCCCAGCAGCTCAGGAGGCTGAGGCAGGAGGATTGTGAGTTCAAAAGCCAGCCTCAGCAACTTAGTGAAGCCCTAAGCAACTCAGCTAGACCCTGTCTCTAAATAAAATATTAAAAAGGGCTGGGGATGTGGTTCAGTGACTGAGTGCCTCTGAGTGCCTCTGGGTTCAATCCCCAGTACCAAAAAAAAAAAAAAAAAAAAAAAAAAAAAAGCATTTTAGGCTGGGCATGGTGGCACACGCCTCTCGGAGCTTGTGTGTAGCCTCTGGATTCGATCCCTAACATTGCAAAAAGAGAAAGAAAAATGCATTCAATACACCTAACCAACCAGACATTCCAGTTTAACCTAGACCTACCTCTAATGTGCACAAAACACTTACATTAGCCTACAGTGGGGCCAATCACCTAACCCCAAACCTATTTTATTGAAAAGTATTGAGTAATTTGTAATTTATTAGAATTTGAAGTATGGCTTCTACTAAATGTAAATCACTTTCACACCATCATAAAGTCAAAACTCACAAGTTGAGGGCTGGGGAGATAGCTCAGTTGGTACAGTGCTTGCCTTGCAAGCACAAGGCCCTGGGTTCAATCCCCAGCACAGCAAAAAAAAAAAAAAAACTCACAAGTTGAACCAGCATAAGTCGGGGACCCTCTGTGTGGGCAGGCACAGAGGAGTCTCATGTTATGAGAGCTTCTAGAACTGGTTCAAACCCAGTAATTACACCCCACACCAGCCCTCAGAAAGGTACAGCAGAAAGGGACTCTGATTTCATCTAGAGTAGCTGCCTCATTACAGAAGAGGCAACTAAGGTTAAAATAGCTCAACCATAGTCAAACACCTTGCGAGAGAAGACTCGGGCTTCAATTCCATGCCTTCTGACTCACAAATTAATAACAGCTTTAGAAAAATTAGAAACTTAGAGGGGATCCACCCAATCATTTTTTTCTCATGCACCTTCTTTACCACATATCTAAAAACTGATCATCCAGCCTTGAACTTTAAATCTAGACCTTTTTCTAAAATGCCATGGCCTCCTAATAATCACAGCTGGCTTTGGGAGGGGGGTGTCTGGGGGAAGAAAGGAAGTAAATAAGAATCTTAGCATGAGGAATCTGCCGATTTTTCTAGCAAACAGCAATTCACGTAAGTACTTCTGTTCTTGGAAGAGACATACCAACATTTCATCATTATCATCTATCACACAAGGTATCTAGAGTTCAGAGTTCTTTGAGGAAGATGTTTATAAAAAATAACCTTGACTTTTTTTTCTTTTTTTTTTTTTTCTTTTTCTTTTTTGTGGTTCTGGGGATTGAACCTAGGCCCTTGTGCTTGAGAGGCAAACACTGTACCAACCGAGCTACCTCCTCAGCCCTAACCTTGACTTTTAAAACGCCTCACATTTTTATTAGCACCAGCCTCTGAATACTTGCTGTTCTGTGGGGATGGAAGAGTAGTTTTCTTCAAGAAGATCCTGGCAAGGGAACCCATTTTCATTAATAGTCCTGATTGCAAATCAGTATGAGAAATGCCCTTTAATTCCCTCCTCTAAAACATTGCCTCTGAACCTATGTACCTAATGAAAGAATGAGAGGATAGTCTTGTTTTCAAGCCCATTTAAACCTCCTGAAGCTTCTCCAGGATCCTGCCAAGAGATGGCCCCTCATCAGCCTCTCTTTCAAGGAGGAGATGTGAGTTCCTGTAAACTGAGCTGAAATCCACACTCTTCTTTCACCGGGGCAGCGAAAGTTAAGGCTCCTAACCTTTTCCGAATCTCACCAGAGCTGGGTTTTGGTCTCACCTCCCTGGTTCTAGGCCTTCATAGCCTCCTCTACTCATCTTTCCATAGTGTGGTACAAACCGGAACTTGTAGGTCAGATTCAACCTTCTCCATTCTCCCCTGGCCCCCAGGTGTGAATGCTACCAGGAGCAAATGAATTTTTCCCCCCAGTTTTCCATGACTGCCCTCTGAGGTGAGAGGACAGAACATGTCTGACCACAGAATATTTAATATCAGGACTTTCTCTGTGATCATCGTACCAACTGCCTTGCTCATTTTCTCTGCGCATGAGCCTGTGACCAGCGCTGCTCTCCTCTCTAGGTTTCTGCCATCTGTGGAGGCCCCGAGTCCCTGAGAACAGAGTTCACGGCTGCTTTTTTCAAAAGCTGCCTTCGTGGAAACCTAAGCAATTTGGAGCGAGTGGGGTTTGGGTTTTATTTCCCTCCACTTGGTCATCACAGTCAGAGAGAACGGATGAGGATCTCCAGCCACTGGGCTCTGCCATGCTGCTGGCCCACCCTGACAGAAACACGAACATTTCACCATCCGTGTCAAAACACAAAATGACAATGACTTTAAAGATCTCGACTGGCTTTATTTTGCTGGTTTAGAATCAGGCAACACTTCATTCCTTCAAACAGTGTTTGAATTAGCAGAGCAGAGGAGGCTGAAAAAAAGCAGACACAAAAAAATGGTCATTTCAAAATTACTTTCTTGCTGATTGTAGTCGTGCACACCTGTAATCCCAGCAGCTCGAAGGGTTGAGGCAGGAGGGTCTCAAGTTCAAAGCCAGCCTCAGCAACTTAGCAAGGCCCCAAGCCACTTAGCAAGACCCTGCCTGAAAATGAAAAATAAAAAGGTCTGGGGATGTGGCTCGTAGTTGAGCACTCCTGGGTTCAGTCCCCAGTACCAAAAAGAAGAAAACACAACAACAGCCAAATTGGCCTGTTAGGGCTCTTGGGTTATCTCTGGATAACCAACTCAGTTTCAATAGGATAACAACTCAGTTTCAATAGGATAACAACTCAGTTCCACTTTGGTGATGTGGAACTCTAGCATGGGTGACTCCATTTTGATTTTTAGTCTCGTCTACAGGAACCTAGCACAGAAGTCGTATTCAAAATATTAGACTAGGGCTGGGGATATAGCTCAGTTGGTAGAGTGCTTGCCTTTCTGGGTTCAATTCCCAGCACCGCAAAAAAAAAAAAAAAAAAAAAAAAAATTGGACTTCCTTAATTTTTATCTAACACAGAAAGGCCACAGAGATTCTGCAACCTCAACCAAGACCCTTTGTGAGGAATGGCTGTGCCTTTGTTGACAAAGAGTTCCACAACTATTGGAAGGAAACCAGGATGGCATTTCGTGTCCTTCTCCTACCTTTCTTCAAGGGCTCAAAGCACTCTCAAGCTCATGGGCTATTTTAGCAACCCACATAGTCTCTAATGTCTACTGCAAGTTTGTCACATAGTGATCAATAAGGGACAGAACATGGGGTGATTGAACTGTGGATGAGGGCCGGGGATGTGGCTCAGTGCAGAGAGGTTTCCTGCCTTGTGTGAGACCCTGGCTTCAAACCCTGGTATAATAATAATAATAATAATAATAATAATAATAGATGCCCCAGCAAGTGCTCTTTCCTGGCGTTTCTACTTAGTCATTCTAGATAGGGTTTCACATGTTGCACACACACAAGCCAGTGCTGTGTCTTTTGGGAAATAAAACTTGGTATTCACTCTCAGCACAAAAAGAATTATAACACTGCCACACAAGCAGTGTCTGATTGCAGAGGGAAAGCCAACCAGCACAGAATGATAATTAGAAGAGAATGGAGGTTGGCATGAGCTGCTGTAAAAGGTGAAGGTCCAGTGAAAGACAGTGAGAAAACCACATGGGGTGCAAAGACGTGGGGCCTTGCTGATCAAGAACACAGTTGAGGGTTGGGGCTGGGGCTCAGCAGTACAGCACTTGCCTAGCATGTGTGAGGGCCTGGGTTCCATCCCCAGCAATTAAAAAAAAAAAAAAAAAATCTGTGGGCCTTGGATAAATGAGATATGGTCATAATTCTAAGCAGGAGAAATAACCAAACGAATGCACAGGAGGAGAGAAAGCCAGGATATGTTCAAACAAGAGCAAGTTACTGAATTTGGCTGAGGCATTGAATCCATGAAGTGGACAGTTAAAGAAAGACACACTAGACTCATGGGCCTCCCAGATCAAAGCACTGACTGTTAGGCTGAGATTTTTTTTAATACTGGGGGATGGAACTCAGGGGCACTTTAGCACTGAGCCACATCCCCAGACCTTTTTATTGTTTTATTTTGAGACAGGGTCTTCCTAAGTTGCTGAGGCTAGATTAGCCTCAAATTTGCAATCCTCCTGCCTCAACCTCCTAAATCTCTGAGATTCTAGCATGTGCCACGGCACATGGCTGGGCTGAGAATTTTGAACTGAATTCCTAGGAAACCCCTAAGGGATTTTAAACAAAGAAATATCTTCAAAAGGTGCCCCTAGAAATAAATAGGTCATGAGTAATATGACAATAGATGTGGAGTGGGACTGGAGATGGAGTTCAGTGGTAGAGCACTTGGCTTGCATGAGGCCATGGGTTCTATGCCCAGCACCACAAAAAATAAAAAATAGATGTAAGTGGTAGTCTGGCAAGAGGACAGACAATTCCCTTGTTTTTGTTTGTTTGGTTGGTTGGTTGGTTTTGGTACTGGGGATTAACCCCAGGGACACTTTACCTCTGAGCTACACACCCCAGCCCTTTTTATTTTTTATTTTGAGGCAGGGTCTCACTAAGTTGCTGAGGCTGACCTTCAAATGGTGATCCTCCAGCCTCAGCCTCCCAAGTCATTGGGATTAAAATTGTGCACCACCAAACCAGGCAGAGAATTCCCTTGTTGAAATGGCTAATTCTGAGGGTCTGGGCCAGTTAGGACAAGAAATAAACCAGCAGAGCTGATTTGCTGCAGTAAAAAGAGGAAGTATTCCAGCTCACAAATGGCAGGAGGGCAGATTCAGTAAAGAGGTGTTAAGGCCTAGGATAAAGGGCCTGTGGTCCAGGGGCACTTAGAGGTGGAAATGCTGATGTCTCAGATCTGACTGGACTGGTGATTGAGGAACTAGAACAGAGATAAAGATGGTCAAAGTTAAGGATATCTGTGAAGCCACAGACATGAATGTTGAAATCTCAGAAAGTGGGATGGAAGAGTCAATGAAACACGCCAAAGTCACTGTGGAAGACAATGTCCCGGAAATTAGTAGGTAGAGACAAAGGAAATGGTTCAGATGGATTTACCTGAACATGAGAGAGTCTGTAGGATGGTGGTAAGAGAAAAATGATCTCCAAATGGCAATGGGAAGGCAGTGTGTGGAGACACAGGAAGACCGGAAATATTGATCGCATTCAGGGAGGGCACTTTGGTGATTGAGAACACAGGCAGAAGAAAGAATTTTCTGTGACTACCCTGTTGAATTTTGCAATTTAAACCACGTAAACATGATACCTCTAATCAACTAATAGATTTGTTTGATTTTTGTTCTTGTTTTGTTTTCCCTTTGTTTGGGTACTGGGGATTGAACCCAGGGGTGCTTTACCATGAGCTACATCTCCAGCCCTTTCTAATTTGACTGATTGATTGATTGATTGATTTGTATTTTGAGACAGTCTGACTAGGTTGCTTAGGGCCTTACTAAGTTGCTGAAGCTGGCACTCCTTCTGCCTCAGTCTCTCAAATCACTGGGATTACAGGCGTGTACCACCACTGGCTGCCTGGTTCATTTGTTTGTTTTAATTATATTAATCTCAACATTTCTTCTCATGAAACGGTGAGGAAGTAGCCTTAAATTGCCAAGGGTTTGAGGGCAGTGTTGCTATCGAGAGCAGAAGTTTGGAAGAGGGAAGTGCTCACGGTAGAAAGGGTTCCACAGACCCTGGAGCTAGCTCATACTGACCCATGAAAGCTAATTGCAACAATCTTAAGAATTTTTCTGGCTGGTTGATAGATTCAAGAAAAACCACGTGGTAGTATGGAAACTGGCAAATGTTACAGATCAGAAGTTGCTTCTCTCCTGTTCTGAGAGCCTATTGTTAGCTGAGCCTAGTGGCACACACCTGTTATCCCAGCGGCTCGAGAGGCTGAGGCAGGAGGATCACAAACCTCAGCAACTTAGTGAATCCCTAAGCAACTCAGTGAGACCCTGTCTCTAAATAAAATACAAAATAGGACTGGGGATGTGGCTCAGTGGAGCGATGCCCCTGAGTTCAATCCCCAGTACCAAAAATAGAGAGAGAGCCTGTTGTTAAACATTTCCCAGCACACCATGAATCCAGCAAGATAGAAAGTGCTGTTAGAGGGTAAGTGGCCATGTCGGTCATCCATAGGTGGGAACAGGCAGCATGGTGTAGACAGCTGGAGTAGAAGGAATTGAGCAAAGATAACGGGAGCAAGGGCAATAAAATCACCAGGTTAAACTGCAGTCTTTTAGTAACGAGAGATCTGATTTTCCCCAAGTTCCTATAGAAATACTGGTATTCTGGACCAAGCCCCTATAAGATTTTCCTTTTTTCTGTTCATGGCTTGTAGCCTGGAAATTCAGGCAAAGACAGGTGGCATTCTTTACAGCAGATTTTCTCATCAGTGTTTTAAGTGTGTGTTGGGGGGGAAGTACTTAAGATTCCTTTTGCATATAGTTGTTCAGTTGACTGGGCATTAGATAATGTACAGGACTCATTATTTTCCTTTTAATTCCTTCATTCTTGTAATCTTCTCCTTATAATTTCCATATTTTGGGACATAGACATAGGTATCTTCAATGATAGTCTCAGCTTTCCCTTGCTAAAATCTTCAACCAAAAATACATCTTGGGTTGAATACAAGTAAAATAGATCAAAAGCCAGGTTACTGTTTTTGAGGTGGAGACTTTTAAGGATTAATCAGAATCAGCTATCCACTGGGTGTAGTGGCACACATCTATAATCCCAATGACTCTGGAGGCTGAAGCAGGAGGATATCAATTTCAAAGCCAGCCTCAGCAACTTAGTGAGGCCCTGTCTCAAAATAAAAAATAAAAAGGCCTGGAGATGTAGCTCAGTGGTTAAGCACCCCTGGGTTTAATCCCCAGTACAAAAATTTTTTTAAAAAGAACTAATTATTCTTGGTAGCATTTCTTTTTAATTAAAACATACACACACTCAAACTGTATGTTAATCGAGCCACCATCTTTTGCAACCAATATTGAATTTCAATACTTACTATATTCTCACCAGAACTGACAAGAGCTATGAAAGGAAATAATGTGAATAACCTGTGTCCCCAAAGAACCTGGAATGGAGGAGACATTTCTCCTACAGATGAAGAATTCAGTCCACAGTCAGAGTCCCAAGTTTTACTCCAAACTCTTCCCCCTAAAGCTGTGTAATCACAAAGATGATACTTAAGCTCACTGAGTTCCAGTTTTCTCATATGTAATCATACTGTGGGGTTGAAATGAGATAATGCATATGAAACAGCTAACTTGGTGGTGCTCAGTGCTGATGGGTGGGGATAATAACGGTGGTGGACTCGTTGGTGATGGTGGAGCAAGGGATTGTGGAGATGGTGGAGGTGATGGTGATTGATGAGGAGGTAGAGATGGTAGAAATGATGGAGGTAGAGATGCTGAAGATGGTGGGGGTGGTGGAGGTGGTGGTGATTGATGAGGAGGTAGAGATGGTAGAAGGTGTGGTGATGGTGGAGGAGGAGAAGGTAGAGGTGGAAGAGGTAGTGGTGATATGGAGGTGACAGTGGAAGTAGGAGAGGTGGCGAAAGTGGTGGTGGTTGTGGTGATGGCGGCAATTTTAACTGTAGGGATCATCTTCTTCTAATGTGCACTAATAATAGTTTTTACAATAGCGGTTTACTAAAATCAATCCTTGTTTGAGTATCCCATCAATGGGTGGTTTCTATCAATCAGTTCTTCTAAAGAGCACCAGTTTATGATAATCAATGGGAGCAATGTTCTAGTAGAATTCACAGGTCACTAAGGACAACAAAAATATAAATCAAGAACACAGCGAGGGTCACACTAGAGATGTGTAAAGCAGTAAAGGTAGAGGGATGGATCTACTCGTGCCTCGCGAGGATTGGGAGGCCTTCTCAGTCAAAGCCAGTGAGTTTAACCCAGAAAGTGAAAAGATACAGTTCTCAAGGGAAATTGGGAATGGGTTTCTCAGGCACATGCAGAGAAATGGAGACACGGTCTGTGAAGGAAAGAGAGAAGCCAAAGGATAGGGGTACATGGGGGAAGCAATGGAAGACAAGGTTGAATCCAGCTGGAGCCTTGCACACTGTCCTTGGGCAGTATGGGGCCTAGAAACCTAATTTTAGGTAAGGAAGAAGTGTGTATGCTAGAAAAGTCATTCTTATGGAAAATTGGTTAAAGAGGGAAGAGACTGAAACAGACCAGTTGGAATCCAATTGAGGGGGTGTACAAAAGGAGACAAGATAAAGACTTGCTGCAGACAGGGGACTGGGGACAGAGAGAAGAGAACAGGGGTGAGAATCCACCAGGGGAAGTGGTGAGGGAGGAGGAAGTCCAGGGGAAGGCCTGGGCTTGGATGAGCTGCTTACTGCTGCTCTGCCGGCCCTGATGTGGGAGATGAGCTGGCCATGCTAAGACTGAGCAGAGAAACAGAGGGAGAACACAGTGACCTCAAAGGACCACAAAATAAGAGCCAGGGCTTAGCAGTGAGTGGTTGCTAAAATCTTAGACACTCCCTGGAATGATCTGTTTCTCATTAGCTTTTCAGGAAAAGAAATGTAGAAGTCAGTGAGGAAACTTCCGGGTGCACCCACACAGCACCCTAATCAAAGCTCCAGTGGCTGGTGACCAACCAGCATGTTCTACGGAGGTCATGTTTCCTCCCATTTAAAAAAACACCTGGAAAAATCCAGCGTCTTTATAACTCATTTTCAATGACAAAGAGACAGAATATTCTCTTCCCAAAGTACTTTTCCTAACATCGCCCTTCTCCTCTTAATAATGCTTTTGTTTTTTCTAAACAAAAATCTCACTGTAGAAAATTCTGAAGGGAAAAAATAACATAAAATAACAAGAATTATACAGGACTTTGTTGGCAAAGGAGAGGATTTCACTTCCAGCCATTTCTGGGTTTCAGCACAGAGATTATATGATCTTAGCTTTTAAAGATTATTTTCATTGCTCTGCTGGGAATATATGAGGGTAAGGATAAAAGCATTCATGATTATTTCTTTAAAATAGATTCTAAAATGGAATCAAGACTATCTTCATCAAGGCTATATTTGTTTAGGTTCTTTTATACCCCTCAGTTGGGTATGAGTACATGTGAGGGGGAAATCTGTTTACAAAGCTCTGTGGTGTACAAATTCAAAATCTGTCTTCTAGGGCTAAGGAATAGCTCAGAGATAGAGTGCTTACGTAGCATGGGTGAGGCCCTGGGTTGCATCCCCAGCAAGCATTGCAAAAAAGAAGAAATAAAGAAATAAGAAAGAATAATCTGTTTCCTATCTTTATAAAAATAACTTCCTCTATCTCAGACTTAAATCACTTTCTGTGGCATGGTGATCATTTCTACTCAAGTTCTGCTGTGAAACAGGAAAGTATGAGTTGCCAATTTAAGAGTCAGGTGGAATTAGGAGTTCCTTTCCTTATTTAACAAGTGTTATTGAACACTGTGTTAGTCAGCTTCCCATTACTGTAACAAATACTTGAGATAAAGAAAGTTAAAAAGAGGAAAGGTTTATGTTGGCTCACAGTTTGGAAGGTTTCAGTTCAAGAGCAATGAGCCCCATGACTTTGGGCCTGTGATGAAGCAGCACATCATGGCAGCAGCACATGATAGAGCAAACTGCTCACCTCACAGCCAGGACACAAGAAAACAGAGGAGGAAGAGGGGCTGGAAACCCAATACCCCCGTCAAGTGCATGTCCCCAGTGACCTAAACCCTCCCACTAGGCCCCACCTCTTAACCTGTCTACCACCTCCTAATAGGGCCGCTGACCGGGATCCAAGCCTTTACCACATGAGCCTTTGGGAGACACGTATTCAAACCATAACAAGTACCTGCTGTGTGCCAGGCTCCTAAGGACACATGGATGACACTGACCCAGCCTCGGCCCTGACTTCACAGAGCAGATAATCAGAAACTTTTTGGTAGTATTTATGCACACCATGTTTATCCTTGTTACAAGTGCTATGAAGAGAACTAGGGGGTGGGGATCCTAGGGAAAACATAACAGAGGCTACTAAATGGTTTCAATCAAGAATTCAGCAGGGCTGGGTGCAGTGGGGCACGCCTGTAATCCCAGCAACTCAGGAGGCTGAGAAGGAGGATCACCAGTTCAAAGCCAGCCTCAGCAACTTAACAAGGCCCTAATCAACTCAGTGAGACCCGTCTCTACATAAAATACAAAAAAGGGCTGAGAATGTGGCTCAGTGGTTAAAAGCCCCTGGGTTCAATCCCTGATACCAAAAAATAAAAATAAAAAATAAAGAGTTTAGCAGTGTCTCAGATGTTCTGGTTCAGGTAAACTAAAAACTGGCAGGTTGACCTTAATCTCAGTGTGCTTCATTATGGAAAAATTAATGTTAGGCAATTTATCAGCACATTTATAAAGTACATTTTACTTACATTACAGTTGTCAAATATGAACCTCAGGGTATGGTTCACAAGCATGTTACATTTAGAGACACTGGAATAGAAATTATTTAGAATTTTCTCATAAATATTCTACTATAGTGCGCTTAATTACACCTGTAGAGAACACACCCTTGCATCTTCTCTCTAGGCTTGGAGAATGACAATCACCATTCTTGCAAATCAATTAACAAATGAAAATCTCAACCCCTAAGATGAATTCATTTCTGCAGCATGGATATTGCAATCAGGTAAAGATTTAGCTGACGACTACCAAAAAAGAATTGGGAGAATTCGTGGGAGGAAAAAAAAAAAAAAAATCATGGGAGAAACAGTTGTCCAGGAAGTTAATGATTGCCAGCTTTGCTTGGAATGCAGTGGAATTTGCAGGATGCAGGAGTGTGCTCTGCCAGTCCCAAATAGCTCATTAATACTTGTACATCTTTTGAAATTACATTCGAAGGTCCAATTTTCTCTTCTAAGTCTCTTCTTAGAAAAAAGTCTATACTTCCAGGCTTCCCTGGGATGTATAATTTTGCACTGTCGTTAGTGGTTATAGGCACCGTTTGTCTCCAGTCATCCACTCATGCCATTCTGTATAAGTCTGAATGTGCCTCGCACATGTTTAAAAACGCATCACCAGTTACACTTTAAAAGACAGAAGCTAGTTAAAAGATCCCACTTTGATTTCTTATTCTAACAATAAAAATTACTAGCTTTTTAAAAATAGTATACATTTGTTCCATCCCCATATAGGCAGAATTTTAAAGCTGCAGTATCACATAAGAAAAACATCTAGAAGGGTTGCAACCCTGAAGCTCATCTCTATTGTCTTCTCTTAAGGACTGCGAGTGTTCAATATAGTGAATATTTACTTTTATTTAACAAACACTTATCTAACGCTTCCCTTTGTCAGGCATTGTTCAAAGATGCTCTGCAAAGAGCAACGCATTGAATATTCTGTTCCTGATTTCTGTGGACTCGTTTGTCCAGCTGCTTACACTGAGAACATTCTGGAGAAAGGAGCTAAGCTGGTTATGAGCACCTGGGCAGATCTGTAACTGGGGGATTCAGAGTTTGGCCAAGGGCACAGAGGAAATCATCAGGGAGGAAAAACTTTTCCTCAATCCTCTTAGGTTCTGGGTTGGGAAGTGCAAATTGACTTTCAAAAGACAGATTCATAAGAGAAAAAAAAAAATTTTTAATCAGGTACATATGGGAGTTCACAGAAAACTGTGACTCAAGAAGGGACTTACGATTTGAGGTTTCATATTATCTTAAGAAGAAAAGGGGAGAACATTTAAGAGAAAGCAAATTACTTTAATAAAAGTAGGAGAATAGATGGGAGATATGATAGTTTTGTGACAGTGTCTGTTTGGGTGTGCTGCCTACTTCTCTGCAGGTAAGAGTCAATCTTCCCTGGTTGCAGAAACTCTAGGAGAGGGGATGGATGACAATTGGCTTCTTTTGAGAGGCTCTGCTTTTAAGCAGATAAAGAAGAAATTTTTTTAAAAAAGTTTTTTTAAACTTGTCAAATGTATTCAGTACTCAGTTCAAAATATTATCACAGTGGCATATTTAGGACTGCTTCAGAAGATACCAGGGCCACAAGCTGAGCACGATGGCATGCCTGTAATCCTAGCAACTCAGGAGGCAGAGGTAGAGGATTGCAAGTTTGAGAGAGAGAAAGCAGGGCCAGGGAAGACTGCCCTTGACCCCCACTCCTAGTGGACACGCAGGCTCTGACCTGCTCTTGGGGGAAGCTCTGCCCTGGAATGGGGGAGAAATGAACCTTCTCGGGCCCCACATACTCCAGAGGTTCAGTCACACTGACCTAAAAGTGTCAGAGCCAGGCGCGGTGGCACTTGCTTAGAATCCCAGCGGCTCAGGAGGCTGAGACAGGAGGATTATAAGTTCAAAACCAGCCTCAGCATCTTAGCAAGGCCCTCAGAAACTTAGCAAGACCCTGTCTCAAAATAAAATATAAAAAAGGGGCTGGGGATGTGGGTCAGTGATTAAGCGTCCCTGAGTTCAATCCCCAGTACCCCCAACAAAAAAAATAAATAAATAAAAGTAAATAAGTGTTAGCGAGGTCCTTGATTCTGCATTTGCACTGAGGCCAGTCCCAGAGACAAGACCAACACTGGGGAAACCCCAGTACCAGGGACGTTCCTTTGAGTGTGGGGGTTTTAGTAGTACCTCATAGAGCAGACTTCAGCAGGAGCCTGGCTCTTCCAAAGGTTGAGTTTATTTGTTCGTTTGCTTTTCTGCAGGTCTAGGGACTGAACCCATGGTCTCCCACAGGCTCCTCATGCACTCTGCCACTAAGCTGCTCCCCCAGCCCCTTTCAGAATTTAAAAAAAAATCTCCTTTAGTGGGAAACCTTCACAGCCCCCCTCATGAACCAGTGTTTATAGAGCATTCACTAGACCCCGGATGTACACTGGATCCTCCTCATTTTGAAAGTTGAGAAAGGTTAAGAAACTTGCCCAAGGTCACATGAAAACTAGATGGCACAATCCCTGTACCTATTTATTCAGTTTGGCTCCAGATTTCAAGCTCTTAACCATGAATTGTGCCTAGACTATGCTAGCCTTCTCCTTGAGGCTTTTTATTTTAACCAAGTGAAAACATAACAAATGACTTCAAGAAATTTCTATCAATAGTATTGATGAAACGGTGGGGATGAAGTTCAGTGGTAGAGTGCACAAGGCCCTGGGCTTGACCCCTAACACCTCAAAATAGGACAACAAGGTAACCTAAAACATGGTCTTGCTGATAATATCAACCTCCTGACCCACCCTAAAGCAATAGATTCTTCTGATTTAGTTATTTCTTCCTACTGAGATGACATCCAGCTCAGAATAGCTCTGTACTCATGATACATAGGTGAGTCTGACTCGATTCAGATCCGGTCCCTCAGGAAATTCCCCAGACCCTCATGTTTTCTTTCTTTCTTTCTTTTTTTTTTTTTTTTTTTTGCACTGGGTATTGAACCTAGGGAGAGGTCAACCACTGAGCCACATTCTCATTTCCAAATATTTTATTTAGAGACAGGGTCTCACTGGGTTACTTAGGGCCTCACTAAATTGCTGAAGTTGCTTTGAACTGACGATCCTCCTGCCTCAGCCTCCCTAGCTGCTGGGATTACTGGCAAACACCACCACACCGAGCTTGTGTTTCATTTTTATTGTCACCCAGCTCAGAGTCCAAGGTCCCTGTCCATCTGCAACAGTACCTGTAGTAACATGGTTAACATGACTTGATGCTTACTCCTAGAAATATCTATCCAAAAGAAATTTGTGATCTTACCAGTGATAATGAACATACTTACCATCTCACTGGAGTACAGGTTCATTTTGTGAAGTAATGGAAGTTAAAACTAAATAACTTCATAGACCCCCTAATTGTTACAGACAGATAGATTCTAATTTAAATTATTGCAACCATTTTAAAAAAAAACCTGCATGGACACAGGTGCCCGCAGTGTCAGTGGCTCAGAACCCTGTGAGTCCCATCGAAGGACCACATTCTCTTGCCACCAGCCCTAGGTGCCAATTGCTATTAATCATGAAGTATATTCTATCCTTTTTGTAAAGAGCATTGTTGCATTTTTATATGTGAACAAGAAATAACAAATTTTATTTGGCACATATTGTCTGTCGGACAGTAAGTACCTAATCACATTGGATACGAAAAGAAATCACTCTTGTGTTTCCACCAGAGATAAATGCTAAGACAGAGAGAAGCAATATTACCTAGGATGCACCATTGCTAAGAAGTAGGAAAGGCTTTTCAGCCCGTGAGATGCTTGAGCTGGTTCTGAAAAATGGGTAGGTGTGTTGCAGCCTCTTCCATGACCATCCTGTATTAAAACTTGGCAGACTAAAATCTGATCAATATCTTTTCAGAGTTACTTGATCATCCCAGGATATTCTGCTGAGGGTAGAGAAAGGTCTCTTCATTTAAAAACTTCATTCCATGTCTTTATGAAACCAAGTCTGGGTTTGACATTTGAAACTATATTCTTCAAACCAATACTATCAGACAGGTTATCTGTGGGATAAAACCGGAAGCTACATCCTTACTCAGCTTTGGGTTCAGTGGGTAATGGTGCAATGGCAGCACACTGACACCAGGGGGCGATACAGTTTCACCGAAGAATCACAGGGACCTTGACTGAGAACATCCTCAGTATCCTGGTGCAAAGGTGAAATTCATAACTTAAAAGTTCTGCAAAGGAAAAAGAAATGTTTAAAAAGTCTTTCTTCGAAAGTTTCCTGACTTACCATCAGAATTGCCTTTTGGCAGTTGTGCACAGCTGGAATTTTTGCAAAATCATTTGCAAAAGATTCACTTTTTTGTTTTCCTTAAAACAGCTGCCTGATCTTTCCAGGCCTCTGTCTTGCAAATGGTTGTACTTAACCACCCCAGCTGGCCAAAATCACATTTTGAGGACTCCTATGTTGAGTCCTTTGCCCAACCCGTGGGGATCTCTTCCCTCCATGCTCAAGCAGGGCTTCCAGCTGCCCTTGTGGCGGCTGCTGCTGGAGCTCCAGTCAAGGTAATTCCAGTCGGGGCCTGCGTTTTGTTTCCTGCTTGGCAGCGGCCAGGTGTCTGCCCTCCCGTAACCCCCAGGGATGAGAGATCAAAGGTGTACCTACATCTGCCTCCTGCCCAGCTCTTTAATCTGTTACATGTTCAAAAGGGACAAATGTGGTATTGTGTACTCATGGAGGGAGGATAAATCAAAGGTGGAAATGGGCTTGATCTCAGAGTGTGAGCATACTGAATTGATGTGGAATATGTCTATCTGCACAGCGGCCCTATCACTGTGGTAGATGAAATACTCTTTTCTTTAATTGGAGGCCTACCAAACCCATTTAATGAACTATTGCTATTGTACACAGACCCATTTGAAGACTACCATAGAAAATAACAAGTAGCTGGCTGTGTAACACAGAGCTAGAACACTTGCCTAGCATGTGAGGCACTATATATAACGCACAAGGTCCTAGATTCAATCTCCAGCACTGCAAAAGAAATAAATAAGTAAATATGAAAATATAAGGACACTGACAAGATACTTGGGCTTATTTCACTAACAAGGGGGGAAAAAGTGACAAATTAATAAGCAGAGCAGAAAAAAATGTTAAGGAAACCTCTTTCCAGTGGAACTTTTATTTTCCCTATCTTCAGGACTGAGTAGAGGACTACATTTTTAAATAGAAGGAATGCAGATTAGGTGATGGTAAGTGCAGGGTTTACCTGACTCTCAGGACTGTGGTGCTGCAGTTCTATCTTCTAGTATTAAAGAATAGAAACCAGTTCATGATCTAAAAAATTCTAAACTTCAATTTAGAAATAATGTAAGCAATTTGAGCCTTTTTTTTTTGGTACTGGTACTGGGGCCTTTAACCAATGATCCACGTCCCCACCCCTTTTTGTATTTTATTTAGAGATTTAGAGACAGGGTCTCACTGAGTTACTTAGGGCCTCACTAAGTTGCTGAGGCTGGCTTTGAACTTGTAATCTTCCTGCCCCTGGTATTACAGGCTTGCGCCACCACGCCCAACCTCATGATTTTTTTATTTTTAAGACTCTCAGGAAAGCCCCCAGATTTCCCTCCAAGATGTAAATGTGAGCAAGGAGCAAGTGTCAAGTGCTTATTTTCCTCTATGCATTCCTGAGCAGCACATCCCCACAGGCTCTCTCATGCTTCCTATTCTTCGAGGGTCACAAAAACACAAGAACATGAGGGCCTCCAAAGACAACAGCAAAACAGAAATAAGGGCCTAATAGTAAATCCCACTGTCTCCCCAGTTACAATGACTAGGAGTGTTTAAGTGGCAGGTTGTTAATGGCTCCGGTGAGAAGGGATTCTTATCAGCTGCATCAAATATTTCATTCATCCACTTAACAAATATTTATCCAGCACTTACTATGTCCAGACATTGTGCCAAATTCAGGAATTCAGCAAGGATCAAAGAGAGTCTGACTCTCTGTTCTGGGGAGTTTACAATCTAGACGTGGAGACAGGCGTGAATCAAATAATCAGATGATAGTTCTGAGGCAATTTGTGGGAGAACGAACTATAAAGAAGGAAGTAGTCTAGAGGCCCATGGAGAACTTCCCTGAGAAATCCTCACTAAGAGCTGAAGGATCAACGAAGAAGGGTGAGAGAAGGTGCAGGTCAACACTAAGAACTGAAAGGGGGTGTGCCTGGAGCACCAAAAACTAAGGGATGAGTTACGTGAAGTCAGAATATTTAGGCCCAGTTGACCTTTTTATTTATTTATTTAGGTCCTGGAGATTGAATCCAGGGGTGCTTTACCACTGAACCACATCCCCAGCCCTCTTTATTTTTTATTTAGAGACAGGGTCTCACTAAGCTGCTCAGAGCCTTGTTGAGTGGCTAAGGCTGACCTCAAACTTGTGATCCTCCTGCCTCAGCTTCCTGAGTCACTGTGATTACAGGTGTGCACCACCAAGTGAAGTGACTCTTTTATTTATCTGATACTTACTACCAATACCTCAAAGTTGTAGCAGCTTAAAAGCAACCATTTTGGGTAGTTCAGTGATAAAGTTCTTGCCTTGCATGCACGAAGCCCTGGTTTTGATCCCCAGCACTTGCCTAGCGTGTTCAAGGTCTTGGACTTGATCACCAGCATCACCAAAAAATAACAGTAAATAAAAGCTATGAGTGTATTAGGTGTATTTTCAGTTTTCCCTATGACTACAGGTGACAATGCTGCCTAATTTCCTGCCACTCCATCAAAAGGTTGCCTTTTCTCCAGTTTTCCATGACAGATTCTCCCCAGCCTCCCGGCCTCCACCAACCGTCTCCTCGTGACCTTATAGCTCCGGCTCTCTGCCTCGCCTGAAGCCTAGGCTTGCTGTTCTCTTCAGCATCATCTCATGGCCTCTCGTCACTGAGTCACAGGACTTCTAACCTCCCCTAGACAGGAAGCAAGAGCTGTCATTACTTGAAGGCTGGGCCCAGAACTGGGAGAGTGTCATACCCTCTGTATTCTGAAGGTCAGAGCCTTCACAAGCCTGCTGGTTTCAAGGGGAGGGGACAGGGTCTCCACCTCTCCATGGGATGAATGTGGAAGAATTTATGGCTGTTTTTGTTCTGCTTTCGTTGACATCCTGAAGAGCTTTGCAGGTTACATTAGGCCTGAAGAACAATGAAAAGTCACTTAAAAGTTCTAAAGGGTGGGGAACATCCCCTGACCTTTCCAATAGGTCACTACAAGGGCAGTAAAGAAATAAATTAGAAGGATATTAAAAACTGAACAGTGCTTTTTGAGATCTTCTTTCTCTATCTGTACCTCAACATACAGATTCCTGGAAACACTGTTAAAATGATTTGGCCCAGGATAATAACAGTAAAAAACAAGAGAACTGCAGATTCTATCCATAGTGTACATAACATTGATCAGCTAATATTTCTTGATATTCATTTAGAACACAATCTCACTTCCAAATAGCCAATGAAAGGCCTTGGCAACATTTCTTACATTGCATTTCGGAAACAGCTAAATGTCTACTGCAGTTTACATATGTAACCTCCATACGTTGATTTTTCTAACCCCCGTAGAGACCAGCCTCTGAGTGCTGGTTATGGTGCCGCACACCTCCATTCCAATCCGAGCAGCCCAGCAGGCTAAGGCAGAAGGATCACGTGTTCAAAGCCAGCCTCAGCAACTTAGTGAGGCCCTGAGAAACTCAGCAAGAATTTGTCTCTAAATAAAAAGTAAAAAGGGCTGGAATGTGGCTCAGTGATTAAGCATCCCTGGATTCAATCCCTGGTACCCGAAAAGAAAAAGAAAGACCAGCCTTTGAGTAGAAAGACAGCGGTCATTACAGTGATATCCAAGCACTCTGTTCAGTAGGATGCACAATTCCAATTGTGCACTTGAAGTATGTGTGATGATGGTCACCTCTTCATTCAGTAACAGGAAATTACAATAGCAGACAAGACAGGTCCCTACTCTCACTTTGCTTGTATTCTAATGAGGAAGACAGTTGTAAAGTAGAAACCAAATGCTGAATAGATGACATCTTTACAGAGGTAACTGCCACTAAAAGACCAAGAGATAGGGTAAAGAGTAATCTCTGGGGCTGCTCTAAATATGGTAATCAAGAAGGACTCTGAGGACGTAGCATTTTAAGTCAAGTCTGAATGAAGAGAAAGAGCTGATTATAGGAAGATTCTACAGGTTTGGGGAGAACATTTAAACTGGAAGGAGCCACAGATACCCTAGCTAGGGGCAGAAAGGATCTAGCATTGCAAAGCACAGAGGGACCATGTGGCCAAAGCATCATGTGAGATGAAGTAAATTAGTACAGGAATAGGTAGTGTAAGTGCAAAAGCACTGGAAGCAGACCTCAACGAATTTAGAGAAGCCTTTATTCCTTCGCAGACTCCGGCACCATTGGGACCCATTTTCCGGATGGGGGAAATGGCCCTCAGTTACAGAGGAGATTTTGGTTTTATAGAGTGCAAAGATGTAATCACTGGGAGCTGTGTATGTGCTGTTTTGACTGTCAGGGGCTAGTTGAACACGTTAAAACTTTAATTTAGGAGGGTAGTTGTAAAAAGGTTGAAACTTGTTGTCTGGGGTGATAAGAGTCCAGATCCCAGGATGAGTACTCAAATCTTGCCCACTGGAATTTGTTGTGCTTCTGTTTAGGACTAATTAGCCATGGGGGAAGGTCATAGTTTAGGGTCCAGCATTCAGTATCCACCCTTTCCCCCAGGGCCCATCATTCCTTGGCTAGTTTCCCCTCCCGTCTTCTGAACCGCACCTCTCTCCATTTTTCTTTGGGGGCTATGTTGCAGGAATATTATTTTCCATAACCCTTCTAGTAGGAACATGTCATGTAGGACCTCCTTGACCAGGGTTAGAAATTTGCTAAGTATTGCCGGGCATGGCGTCGCACACCTATAACCTCAGCATCTCAGGAGGCTGAGGCAGGAAGATCATGAGTTCAAAGCCAGCCTC
Source organism: Sciurus vulgaris (assembly GCF_902686455.1). Taxonomy (NCBI): domain Eukaryota; kingdom Metazoa; phylum Chordata; class Mammalia; order Rodentia; family Sciuridae; genus Sciurus; species Sciurus vulgaris. The sequence goes on from NC_136474.1 coordinate 43,974,331, forward strand.
AGTAATTTATCAAGGCCCTAAGCAACTTAACAAGTTGCTATCTCAAAATAAAAAATAAAAAGGGTTGGAGATGTGGCTTAGTGGTTGAGTACCCTTGGGTTCAGTCCCCATACCAAAAAAAAAAAAAAAAAAAAGATATAAAGAAATTTGCTCAGTATTTCAACAACAGTGGGATGGCATTAGAGGGTCTTAGCCCTAGACATTCACATTTTAGCATTAATTATTTTAACCTAACCTTTCTCCTTTGAATTATTTTAGATCGATTTAAATTAACCAGTGGTAGAACACTTGCCTAGCATGTGAGAGGCCCTGGGTTCAATCCCCAGCAAAGAAAGAAAGGAAGGATGGAAGAATGGAAGGAGGGAAGGAAACGTTAAGCAAAAATAGTGGGAAAGAGGTCAGAATAATTTTGGAAATGGAGAACTGTGCAGAAAACATACCTGGCTAGCAATTGCTTCTGACTTGCAAGAAGATGATGGACAAAAGGTACACGAAGTACTGCAAGGTCAAGGATTTTGCCTTTTTTGTAACAGTCTGCCACTGAGGCTTGTTTTAAAACAGACCTGTTTTTTCCCTCTTCTCCCTCTCCCAAATTAGCAAGTGAATTGCGACTCCCCTCCCGCTCCAGTCAGGGCACACCTGGAATGCAGCCTTCAAATCACCTCTTTAAAAACCCTCTGTTCCGCCTGATGGGCAGAATCACAGCCTCTGGGTCAGGAGTCCCCTGTGTTTCTCCTTTGCGGGCAAAGCAATAAAACTTCTTTTTCCTTTTTCTCAAAACTTTGTCTTCATTATTGAATTGGTATCGGGGACATAGTTGGAGCTTATTGAACATATTGAAGATATCAAGTTCTGGGAAGAACAGTTAAGTTCCTTTATTCTTTTATCATTTTTGTTTTTTTCCAAATACTTCAGCCAACTGTGAAGACTTCGGTGAGGTGGTTGGTAGGACTATTGTATGTGTATGTATATATATTTATATTATGTATGTATGTTATGGTTTATCCTTAATTACAGGCAATGTCAACGTCAGTCACTCACCAGACGATGTCTGTTTTGTGTCCTAGAAGTCAGCAGTACTATGTGTAGCTTTTAAACATCAACATCAGTCACATCTTAAACATTCCAAATCGTTAAGATAATCACATTTTAATACAAAAGATATCTTTTCCCATCATTCTATAATTGCTTATAATTAGCTCTATGATTTAGCTAATTTTAGATTTTTACTATAACAAAATTAGTTTGCAACATAAAGACCCACGCTATTATGAAGAAACATTTGATTTGGGTTAAAAAGAATTAAAATGTCCATATAAAGTTAATGAATCATCAATGCTTCATTAAAATAATGATTACAATGAGAGTTCTAGAATCAGACTATTGTTTGCTTTTTAACTTAACCTTTGTGTTCCTAACTCAATGAATGCATTATTGGGCTTTCCTACACCACTACCCCCAACCCCTATAAGAATTCACGTAGATGTCCCTGCACAGAGCCCATTTCTACACACCAATGAGAGTATATTGTTTATTTGAGAGACAAGGTTAATACACAAAATCATGATTATACACATAAATGGTTGTACAAAAATATGAATATGGTTATTTCATGGTTATACACAAAAATGAATATGACTATAAGCCTTGGTGGCCCAGGAGGCTGAGGCAAGAGGATCGATAGTTCAAAGCCAGTCTCAACAACTCAGTGAGACCCTACAACTTAGCAAGACCCTGTCTCAAAATAAAACATAAAAAGGGGGGGCTAGGGATGTGACTCAACAGGTAAGGACCCCTGGGTTTAATCCCTACTACCAAAACAAAAAAAGTATGTAATAACAATAAATTTATTGGGAAAAGACAAGATTGGGATACAACTGCATATATGATTTTAGCCAATTATGGTTTGAATTGTTGGCTACTTGATACAAGAGTTTAGACAAAATCAACAAAAGAATTTTCTGAAAATCAGTTGCTAGATAGAACTTTCCCTAAAGAATACTGTACATTTCATTGTTATTTGTAGATTATGTGCTATGCATATTTTACATTAGGAAAATTTATAATCAACATACATACACCGAGGGGCATACTCTTTCCTCTGGGAAGTCCCTTGTTAGACACTAACCAGGCAGCATCAGTTCTGCAAGAAAAATGAGGTTCAGCAGGTAAATTAAAAGCAGCTTTTTTGGAATGTCATAATGAACAGCAAGATTGCCTTTCTGTGAACATAATCTGTTAAAATCAGTGCATATTCTTGCTGATTCTAATTTAGTTTAGTGGTGTTAAAACGTTTTGTTGCCATCTAAATTAGAAACTCCTCCAACTAGAAAGAATCAGAATTTCAACCAAATGATACCATAGACATTTTTACTGAGCCCAAATAATCATAACTATGGCAGAGAAACTAGAGAATATTATATACTTATGGCTACATCTTACAAAAAGTGCTTTTTCAATAAAATTATTGAACCAACTCTAATTCACCTTAGTTTTGTATTTTCACCTTTAAATTCATTGACAAGGCACATGACGGTCAAGTCAAGGGCACTTGCTTCATGAACAACTTGGCCTGCTCAGGTAGCCTGTTCACTATCTAATCTGCAGGGAGCCAAAAGTTGAACCCATCCAACCAAAAAATGGCTTCTAACCCAACCAACCCAGAGAAGGAAGTTTCAAGATTATGCCATAGTTTTTAACCACCTGATATGTATTTCAACACAAACTCTGTCTCAATGTGCACAGATGATCTCTCTACCCAGTGTTAAATAGGAAGTATCGGACTCTGGTGTCCTACTGTGTGGACTTTTATTGATCCATAACTCCGCGTAATTTATACACAGAAATAGTCAAGGCCTGTGTCTCATTCACAAACACACCAGATCCCTTATTCAATGAAAAATCCCTTCAAATGGTTTTAGTAGGACAATGAAGACACCCATGTGGTCTTACCAAGGAGAAAAAAAAAAAAAAAAATTCATTTGTAAAGTAGATATTTGTTCAGTTAAGATCTCAAGCCAGGTGCGGTGGCACAACACCTGTAATCCCAGGGGTTCGGGAGGCTGAAGCAGGAGGATCGCAGATTCAAAGCCAGCTTCAACAACTTAGTGATGCCCTAAGCAACTTAGTGATTCCCTGTCTCAAAACACAGAGAAAAAAATAAAAAGTGGGGGTGGGTGGCTGTGGATGTGGCTTGGAAGTTAAGCCCTCCTGGGTTTAGTTCCTGGTACCAAAAAGGAAAAAAAAATCTCAAAATGCCAGTGAAAAATCCAGATGTGAAGTATGTGTGTGTCATGCAAAGAGTGAAGAAAAAGCAATTTGGGTCCATTATATAACTGCCGCTTTTTGTTTTTATTCAAGGTGTCATAAAACTGAGTTCTGCAGTTGAAGGTATGTTTTGACAACCACAAAATCGATAATGTTTTGCTTCAAGGTTGCACAGCGTGGCCTGTAGCTAGCAAGCTTCCGTGGCAGTGGTGTTTGATGCCATGTTCAAATTGCCAACTGTCGCCATTCCATCTGTGTTTCTCCTTGTTCTGGTCATGTTATGCCATGGTCTCTTGGCCCTCCAAGTGGCGTTAACACTGTCCTGAGAGGGTTGGTGGCATTTCAAGAGCACCTATGTCTATTTGTATTCTCTAGTGTGATTACCTCAGATCCAGTGCTCCTCAGGGACACCCTGGCTCTCCTGTGGCCTTACTGGAAGCTGGATATAGAGTTATGTCAGGAAGCTTTGCCCTGGCCCTCGCAGCCAGGCCTTGTCTAGGAAAGTCCGGGCCCTTTATTCCCACGTCACAGACGTATTCCCCAGAAAGCATGTGGGCAAGAAAAGTTGTTAAGGCTTCCCAACAAGAAAACTAGATAGTGAGGGCATTTGCTAATCTCAGGACTGGTTCTTCCGGACATCTGTCCACAAGACGTGAGCAACAATGTTAGTTGGTGAGAAGCAGGTCCCTTTAGGGATGCATTGGAGAAGCTGAGAAGAAAAAGGATTTCAAGAAAGCAGGCAACTGACCACGCTGAGTCATTTTGCTGAGTCATCTCCAAAACTGGTAAAAATATCTCGTTATCTGAAATGATTAATTGGTTATTGGAATAAAATTGATCTCCTTCCCCTCTTAGGGGCTTTATAACCAGAAAGCTAGAAAATGTATAATTTCCTCTTTTCGTGAGTTTCTGTGTTTGTTTTGGCATATGCGTGCTTGTGTGTGTGTGTGTGTGTGTGTGTGTGTGTGTTTGTGTGCGTTCTCCTTTATCCGGAGTGTGTCGCGCATGCTTCAGGGGTGTCTTCGTCCTTGCTTAATTGGGGCAGGCTGCTTGGAAGAGGTGGGGGGCTAGGCGAGTTCTCCAACTTGAAGGGAGATGTGCCTTGATGAATGGGCAGTGCATGGAAATGGGGAGTGGAAAAACTGCGAAGCCAATGGCTGGACTCAAGCCAAGGGATTCAGAGTGGTGGAGTTTGAAGGTTGGAAGAGAAGAGCTCGGTGATGTATTCATGGAACGCACAAATCCAAAGTGGAGTACCATCACAGCCAACAAACTCAAGTTGCAAAGGCAGTATTTTCACATTCATTGCAGAAAATAACTGCTGCTCTAGACTTAAAAAAAAAAAAAAAAAAAAGAGGACGGGGGTGTCACTTAGTGGCACAGCGCATGCTTAGCCCGTGAGAGTCTCTGGGTTCCACCCCTTGCACACACACAAAAAAGGAGGAGGAGGTACAGATAGTGGTATTTCAGGGTAGAGAGAGATGAGGAAGATGAGGTTGCTTCAAGTAGAGAGTAGTTGTTTCTGCTAGGCCAAGCAGAAATTCAAGTTCTCTCTACACAGTCAAAATGGAATTTTATTGAAAGACTCTTCTATCCTCTGCCTAATAGAAGAGTCATGGAAACCAAGCAGGAGCAAGAGAGTGACCTTGCCCGCAGAAACTCCCAGTGGCAACGTCAGTTAATTATCTGTAGAATAACAGATAACAGTTGGTCCACCCTGGGCCGTTTTAATGTTTTATCAAGGAATGGCTTTGAAGTCGGAGCTTTACATTGCCTGCTTGGATTAAGCACAGTATTCCACTTGCAACAAAAGAAGATAGAAACAATACCATTTTTTTTTTTTTTTTTAAACACAACTTAGTGAGACCTGTCGCAAAGTAAAAAATGTAAAAAGGACTGGGGATGTGGCTCAGTGGTTAAGTGCCCCTTGGTTCAATCCCTCGTACCTAAATAAATAAATAAGTAAAAAGTCAGAAAGCCAAAAGGACATTAGAATGAGGAAAAATGAAAGACATGACTTCCTGGGACCTGTCCTGAAGCTTCTAGCTGCCTCCCTGTTGACCTTCTCCAAGTCCCTGAGGATTTAAAGAAAGAGTCCTTGGTTAGTAGAGGTCAGTGCAACTTTGCTGCTTAAGCATCTTTTTGGCAGCTTATTGGCTGAGGGTGTCAAAGCTTGAAGGCTCAGGAGCATGCTGTGTTGTAACTGTGTTAGAATATGTGTGCCCCAGGGTGGTTTGGGGGTGCAGTTTGGGAGATGGAGTGTGTGTATTCATTCAGTGCATGCATTCTCAGTGCTTCTAGAATGTGAGGCTCTGGCAAGCATGCTCAGTGGAATGTGTGTCTAGCACTATTTCTGGATGAGCAATCAAACCTCAGACAGTAGTCCTTGTGACTGCTTAGCTAATTACTGTACTTACTCTATTCCTGTGTTACTATTATATACTCTTATGTCTGTGGAAGGCAGCTTCCTGATTCTTTGATCATGTCAAGGAGCATGCACATTCATGGAAGGCAGCCATTGCCAAAAAATGAAACTTCTTTACTTGAAAAATTACTGTTCTGGATTATTCTAGAACTCTGAAAATAGCATTCGAGTTTTAGGTAGGTTTTCTTTTCTTTAAAAGAAAAAACAAAACTGTGGAAGTCAAAAGAGAAAAGTCAACAAAGATTCCACTTGGTATTTCCTCTGGAGATTTTGTCAAGTAGTTTGGTATCTTCCCTCTCTCTAAAGCAGGGGTGCCTCCTTCAGCATCTGTTATCTTCATTCAGCATAATGAAAAAGCCACGTTAATGGTAAGGTTAAAAGTGAGATGTCATTTGAAAGGCTTAAAACTGTACTTCAACAAAAACACACAACAGGGTTCAATTATTTTGCAATGAAGACATTCGAAAAGGAAATAAATTAATCATTAATTGTTATATATTAGTTATATTTTATAATAATATGTATTATATATTATATTGTTTTTCATGTTGTTATTTTGAAAAAATAACTGCAAAGTGTTATCATGAATACTGATTAATTCTCACCTCTAATTTTAGATTGATAGGTCCAAACTCTGAGAAAATTGGGATAAGAGAGGAACATGCAGACAGTAATTTGGGGAAAAGGGGTGATAGCTGGAACAGTGACATGAGAGAAGAAACACGCATGGAAAGAATTCCAGAATAGAATCTTTAAAGTATTCCTCTTAAAAGGGCTTTTCGCTCTTAAAACTGGAGCAGAGAGAAGGTGGAAGGGTGGGTGGGGGTGCATACTTCCACAAGCAGAACCAGAGGACCACTTTATCAAGGAGGGACGAGAACTCAGGTGAGGTCTGAGTCAGAACTGCTCTGACATCCCACAGGCAGCCATTTCTTCCAGGGAGCGAGGGAGGGAGGTCCAGCTCTTTGTCCAATCAGCGGGGGGCGCGCAGACTTCCGGTAAGTGTGGTGCATTCTGGGAGACGGCGGCCGAGCGGACTGGATGGGAAGCCAGGGTGGGAGGCTGGTACCAGCCCCTGCCGCTTGTATGGGGTGTGTTGTGTGCTGAGGCTCCCCTCGAAGGCAAACGGTTGAGGCCTTGTCGGTGGGAATCCCAGACCAAAATGACATCAAATTCTTTTAAAGCCTTTGAGAAAATGAAGTTTGACTTCCCGGGAAAAGCCCCAGTTCCTTAAAAATAGGAACAGATGAGCCGAGCGCGGTGGCTCAGGCCTGTCATCCCAGCAGCTCAGGAGGCTGAGGCAGGAGGATCATGAGTTCAAAGCCAGCCTTATCACCTTAGCGAGATCCTAAGCAACTCAGTGAGACCCTGGCTCAAAATAAAACATAAAAAGGGCTGGGGCTGGGGCTCAGTGGCTTAGTGCCCCTGGGTTCAATCTCTGGTACCGAAATAAAACAAACACACACAGATGAGCCTCAGGAAATGGAATGGATGACATGACTCTCTCCAAGCCTCGTCTCTCCTTCGCTTTCACCTTGCCTAAAGATGCAGGGGACTTCAGTCAGGCAGTCAAAGAAGCTCATGAGAGCTACCTGTGTCCATGAATGAACAGTGTCAATTTTATAAACCTCCTCTAGAGATGTGGAAGTTCTCTTCCTTTTTCTTACTTGTTCCATTCTATTTCGATATTTTTTAATGACCTTATTGGTCCCTCGGTAATGGCTCCTGGGTTACAATCCCATCAGAGGAGGGAACTTTGGACAACTGTCATATCCAAAGTGGTGCTTTCTATGGCTTCATGGTCCCTGATGCACCAAAGGGAAAGATTCCTCAAGTATAACAAAACAGCCGGATGTGGTGGTGCACGCCTGTAATCCCAGGAGCTCTGGAGACCAAGGCAGGAGGATCACAAGTTCAAGACCAGCCTCAGCAACTAAGTGAGGCCCTTAGCAACACAGACCCTGTCTCAAAATAAAAAATAAAAAGGGCTGGAGATGGGTACCAAAAAAAAAAAAAAAAAAATTCTATTTTCCATAACATGACATGCAGTGTATCTAGAAATCCCCCAGATTAAGTTAACATTTTAAAAATATGACCAAATATATTGATATCGTTTCTTCCATAGATAAATTTTGCTCTTGTCATCATGTCCACCCCGCGCCCCCAGCAAAACCATCTGCTTAGTGTGTCAGGATAGACTGTGGTAAATCCATACAGCTAATGGGCCTACTTCTAGTGGTAAATTTAGAATGAAGTTTTGACATATTTACTACGGAAAATCAAAACATCTTTACAAACCTTCAAGCCAGAGAGCTGACAGAGATAGGGTAGGGTGTCTCCCAGGAAGGAATTCCTCCCTTCCACCCAAGTGAAAGGCAGTAGTATCAGGAACATAAAAAGGAACATTGTGGAAATTGAAAATAAGACTCAAGAAACTTGTTTCTGGAAAGAAACCCAGATCTCCCGCTTATAAGGGCAACTGAAAGCTGGAACACGAAACAAATAAATGCTTCCTGAGTGCATCTGTACAGAACTTACTTTTGGTAATACTTTGGAGGTGTAGCTCAGTGGTAGAGCACTTGCTCAGCACGCGTGAGGCCCTGGATTCCATTCCCAGTGCTGCAAAAATAAATAAATAACAAAAATAAAAATAAATAAGTGAATAGTAACATCCCTGGAAGCACTGAGAATTTATCAGATACAGTCATCCCTCAGTATCTATTCTAGGATCCCCATGGATACTCAAGTCCCTGATATAAATGACATAGTGTTTGCATAAAACCTCTACATATCTTTCTGCATACTTCATCTCTAGATTACTTATAATACCCAATATGATGTAAATGCTATGTAAATAGTTTCCTATAATATTTTGGGGGGAGTAATGAAAAGAAAAATATCTACATATTCAATATACTCGTGTGTGTGTGTGTGTGTGTGTGTGTGTGTGTGTGCGCGCGCTCTGAGAATTGAATCCAGGGCCTTGTGCGTGTGAGGCAAGCGCTCTACCAACTGAGCTATATCCTCAGCCCCACATGTTCGATATAGATACAATTAAAAATATACACATTTTTGCTGGCCGAGGTGGTCCACAGCTGTGATCCCAGTGACTCTGGAGGCTAAGGCAGGAAGATCACAAGTTCGAAGCCAACTTCTGCAATTTAGTAAGGTCCTAAGTAATTCAAGAGACCCTATCTCTAAATAAAATACAAAAAAGAAACTGGGCATGTGGCTCAGTGGGTAAGCACCCCTGGGTTCAATCCCAGTGCTCATTTTTTTTTTCAATCTACCGTTCATTGAATCCACAGATGTGGATCCTGAGGATATGGAGGGTCCACTGTACCTTTCTAAAACTAGGATCATCCTGAAATGGCAAAGATGGAGCCATGTAGCCCAGAGGCAGGAGAAAGATGGGTGGAAGGAACAATTCCAAGGTCCTCCTGGTTTGTAGTCTTTCGACAATGCCCTCCCCTGCAGGTAGAGTTGACCTTGGATGGCCATTGCCAGCCTTTCACGGCTCTCTCCCAGTTTGGTTTGGTTTGGTTTGGTTTAAAATTTCTCTTTTCCTGTTCTTGCCTGGATCTCGCAGAAAGCACCCCCCCCCCCCGCCCCCCACGAGGCCTGCAGACAATAGAAAACCAGCCATGGACTGGATGGGTTTGGCAAGTAGCTGCTCTTTGCTTCAGCATCCTCACCCATGAAATAGAGCCATCTGTGTCTCAGAGCAGCTGTAAGACTGACCACAGTGTGTGGAATGCAGCAGGTGCCCACAAAGCTCTTTCTCCACCTGTCCCCTTTCTCTGCTGAACTCCTGGCCCTGTTCCCTCTTTCCAGTGTCCAGAAATCTAGCAAACAAATGATGGGTCCTACTGGATTACATTGTAGCATCCTGCCAGACATTTCTTTTGGGCAGAGCCATAGACAAGCCTAGCCGGCATGAACCTTAGCTTTTCTCCCTTGAGAGAACTTAGAAGTCCTGAAACAGCTCCTCATGTGGAATAGAATTTCTGGTCACCTTGGTAATCACTGCATCTCTGTGGAGAGAGAAGCGACTGCCCTGGGAGCCAGGCACCAGCCCAGTTTAGTGTTCAGATCAGATGAATTTGTCCCCCTACCTGCTCTTCCACTCCCAGGAGATTGGAAGAGAGGAAGGATTTTCAGGATAGTGCAACAAAGTGCTAAAGAATGATCTCGCTGATACTAACAATGTTTCATTAAAAAGTAGTTTATACTTCCACAGTGGTCCTGAGCATGACATCTATCACTACTCCCCTCATCAAGAAAATGTAAAATAAGCCAGGCATGGTGGCGCACATTTATAATCCCAACTATTCAGGAGGCTGAGGTGGGAGGATTGCAAGTTTGAAGCCAGCCCCAGAAACTTAGAGAGGCCCTCAGCAACTTAGCAAGACGCTGTCTCTAAATAAAATATAAAAAGGGGCTGGGGATGTGGCTCAATGGTTAAGTGTCCTTGGGTTCAATCCCTGGTACTAAAACAATGAGTATGGAAAATCAACTGGGCAAGGTGACACATGCCCGTAATCCAAGTGCCTCGGAGGCTGAGGCAGGAAGATCGAAAGTTTGAGGCCCACCTCAGCAAGTTAGCAAGACTGTGTCAACACAAAAAATAAAAAGGGCTGAGTGTTTAGCTCAGTAGTAGAGTGCCCCTGGGTTCAATCCCCAGTACTGGGAAGAAAAAAACACAGAGATGGAAAAAGGAGAACTAAAGTAAACCCAATTACAGTATCCAGAGAGAACCTTTTCATAAATCTGTGAACTTTTATCACCTAAAACTAATAAAATCTGTGCTGAATAAGCAGCCTTGAGCACTAGCAACAAATTAGCATAAACCAGGATACAGTTTCTACCCTAAGAGCACAAGCTGCCCTTTACCATCTCCCTGGAGCAGGAAATAAACCAAAGGCCAGCTGTAGAAGAATCCTTCTACTTTTATTCACTGATTTATTTTCCCCCTTTTCTTCTTGTTTTTTTTTTTTTTTTTTTTAAGACTGTGCATTTCAATATCTGCATATTCATTTTTATTATCTCACTAGTCTACCAGAGGTTTTCAGTGCAAACAAAACTTTTACTCTAAAAGAACAACCAATTCTATTAGGATGCGTAAGAAGCAGCTGGGATTTAAAAATAATGGTCTAATTCGCAGACTTTGAAGCCAGCTTCATAGTGACAGCAAAGCCATGTCTAGCATTTCAATCCTGAATTCAGAAAATGACCTTTACATTTTCAATCTAAAAGTGTAGTCTGACCTTCCTGTTAACTTTGGAACATGCCATAATTTTGACAACCACTGAAATCACTTGATGCCATGGCTTGGGTATGACCCTGGAAGTCACACCCTCTTAAATGATCACATCCTTTAAAGTTAACTGTAAAATCCATTTTGTGTTGATTCTTGTGTACATTTGGTATTCAGCTAAGATGCTTGCATGTCTAAATATTGCCATAGCTGTATATACATTGTGATTTTTGTTTGGTTTCACAGAGAAGCCAAAGCATTTTTATAATAATATGTGAATGACATGCAATATCAGCTGCCATTCTGAGAGCTTTATGGATGTGAAATGTTTTGAAGATAAAGTTTTTCAGGGATTTCCTAGTTTTTTGCCAACACATATACTTAAGTGAAGACTGAAAATGACTGGGTGCATCACTACTGAGTACAGTGTTTCTTGAAATTATAACACAGAAGCAAGTTTCACTTCCTTGAATCCCTGTCTGTCAGATTGATTTTATAAATGACTGACTTCCTCAAACGTGAACTACTAAAATTGAATTTGGAACACAGTATATTGGAGGAAAGAATAGAATAGTGGGAAGGGCATTCTAAGGTTCAGACTTCCTAGTCAGAACTTCCTGTGAGTTACTCTCAGCCAGGTGATGCACATCTGTAATCCCAATGACTAGGGAGGCTGAGACATGAGGATCAAAAAGTCGAGGCCAACCTCGACAACTTAGTGAGACCTTATCTCAAGACAGAAAATAAAAAGGGCTGGGGATGTGGCTCATTGGTAAAGCACTCTTGGGTTTAATTTCAAAATTAAAAAAAAAAAAAAGTGATTTAATCTCTGAATCACACTTTCCTCATCTGTAAAATGGAAATAAAACTATGTAGCACCCCAGCTGGGCATGGTGGCACATGGAAGAAATTCCAGCAGCTCAGGAGACTGAGGCAGGAGCATCACAAGTTCAAAGCCAACCTCAGCAACTTAGCAAGCCCCTGTCTCAAAATAAAAAGACTAGAGATGTGGCTCAGTGGTTAAGCACCCCTGGTTCAATCCCTGGTACCAAAAAAAAAAAAAGGCTATTTAGCACTCTGAATTATTAAAAGAATTAAAATGAAACAATGTTGATGGGTATAGTGAACTATTTAGTGTGTCTAGATACTAAACAGTTTACACTGTAATCAAAAGGAAAGAGTATCCCACCTACCTATTACATAATCAGACCCATTCTGAAACCTACTTTGTGACCGTCCAATTTTGTTCTTAGGAGAAGATGGTTACCTGAGTAAAACATTGGAAGTAGTTTAAGATATATAAAAGTATAATCAAAAATTTTGTATTGGCCCAGTCGCTGCGTAGACTTTGGATTCAGAGATGGTTAAGAAATGAGTTCTGATATGATCTTTTGGGAGAACAAAACTCTATAATTAGTGAATGAGTGGGAGGAATGAGTGGGATTTATGAGAGACAGCTTCTGAAGACAGAGAAAGCACAGGGACAGATGGATAAGGGACAGTGTGGATAACCCAGGAAGGCTTCCCAGGATATTCAAGAACAGTTCTGGAAGATGAGTAGAAACTTGCCAAGTAAAGAAAGACTGGCAGGGCTGTGGGGGTTGGGTGGCTCAGCAGTAGGGCACCTGCCTAGCACAGGTGAGGCTTTCAATCCCCAGCACTACCAAAAAAATTGGTGATAAGAAGGTTGGCAACTACAGGCAGAAGCCACTGCAGATGTCAGGTCAGGGAAGCAGGAAGTACTATAGTCCCCTCTTATCTGTGGTTTTGCTTTCTGCAGTTCCAGTTACCCATAATCAACCATGGTATAAAAATATTTGGGCTGGTGGGATAGCTCAGTCGGTAGAGTGCTTGCCTTGCAAGCACAAGGCCCTGGGTTCGATCCCCAGCACCCCCCCCAAAAAAAATATTTAATGGAAAATTCCAGAAATAAACAACTCATGAGTTGCACACAATTCTGAGTAGTATAATGAAATCTTGCACCCTCTTGATCTGTCCCACCACGGACATGAACTTTGCCCAGTATGTCTAGGCTGCATACATTACCCACCTGTCAGTCACCTACCAGCCATCTCAGGTAGCAGATTCACTGTTCTGGTATGACAGAACTTGTGTTCAGGTAGCCCTTATTTTATTTAATGGCCCCCAAACACAAGAGTCATGATACAAAGGATGCACAGGGCATAAAACATGAAAGGATAGATTAACTCTGATACTACCTAGCAACACTGCAGGGTATACAGAAAAAAATAAATATTAGAAGGTTCTGTACTTCATAAGTTTTTGGGCATCCACAGGGAGTCTTGGAACATATCCCCTGCAGATAAGGGGGGGATACAACTGTGTGTGTGTGTGTGTGTGTGTGTGTGTGTGTGTGTGTCTCACACATGCACTCAGGTGTTTCAAAGGAGGAAAAAGTATAGAGAGGGAATGGGAAGAATAAGATAAAGGTCTATGTTATAAAGACCCCAACAAGGAATTTAGACTTTGTCCTTTAGAAGACTTTTTCTAAATCAATGAAGTTTGTTTTTTTGAGATAGCATCTCACTCAGGTACTTAGAGCCTCACTAAATTGCTGAGGCTGGCTTTGAACTCGTGATCCTCCTGCCTCAGCTTCCCAAGCTGCTGGGATTGCAGGTGTGCACCACAGCACCTGGCTCCAGTGAAAAATTTTAAACCAGTGAGTGGAATGATTTAGTTTGTCTGTTCAAAGTATATCTCAGGCTGGCCACGGTGGCACACACCTGTAATCCCAGTGGTTTGGGAGGCTGGGGCAGGAGGATCAGGAGTTCAAAGCCAGCCTCAGCAATAGCAAGGTGCTAAGCAATTCAGTGAGACCCTGCCTCTAATAAAATACAAAAAGCTCTGGGGTGTGGTTCAGTGTCTCAGTGCCCCTGGGTCCAATCCCTGGTACCAAAATGTGTGTGTGTGTGTGTGTGTGTGTGTGTGTGTGTGTGTGTGTGTGCGTGCGCATGTGTGTCTCAGAAGGCAGCATAGGGAGGGATTCAGAAAGTGTTTGGATGAGAGGCAGAAAATTCAGTGATTTTTTTCAGGAAGGACTGTGAAGACCAGGTCAAGTCACAGGATGAAGGAGTTTGGATTCATGAAATGACTATTGAAACACAGATATGAGGCAGAGGAATGTGGGCTCACAAACTGGATACTGCCAATTTCTTCCTTTTTGAAGATTTTCACTCAGTGTAAAAGACTTACATTGCAAAAGAGAGTCAGATTACATATAAGAGAATTGTTGGTAATAACCTATTGCAAAGGGGAGATGAGGTCCCCATTAAGGTACATCCATGGCAGGTCTCTGGTCCCCAGGAGGTTGACCCCAGCCAATGATCTGCCCGCTACATGAGAGGCCATCCCCACTGCTGCAGGCTTAAATGAGTGGAGGCTGCGTGGGTGAGGGGAGTCCATGAAGATTGCAAGAGATTGGGATTCCCATGCACTGACAAAAATAGGACAGACAGGGGCCGGGGTTGTGGCTCAGTGGTAGAGTGCTTACCTAGCACATGGGAGGCCCTGAGTTTGATCCTCAGCACCACATAAAAATAAATAAATAAAGGTATTGTGTCCATCTACAACTAAAAATAAATAAATAAATAAATAAATAAATAAATAAATAAATAAATAAATAAATAAATAAATAAAAATAAGACTCTGGACCAGTTTGCAAATGAAACTTTCGGTGATCATCAAGCTAGAATATTAGGTCATTTTACTTATTTTCACTTGTAGTGATTTCTGTGATTATACACGCTTCCTTACTTCATTCCAAATTGCTGTGATGGAAATGAGAATGATGTCTCTTTTCTACTGTTACCCAATGTGCCTCATGTCAGATAACAGGAAACTTGCTCTGCTTTTAAAAAGGAGATCATTAAATCGAAATAGGAGGTAGAAAATTTAATATTTGCTAAAGATTAGAATTATTTTGTTCACCCCAAAATAAATCTAGCTGTACGAATACGTCAGAGACCGCCCCTCAATAGTCCAGAGACCAAGATCATTAGGTGAGAACATAATATCTTTCCAATTACCTCATCTCATGTAGTTGACTATAATAGAATAATTCAAGTTAATAATCCATGAAACAGTTTGCATAAAAATCCCAATGTATGACTTAACAGGACACAGAAGAAGAGAACTCATGCAGGATTGCAGGCAACATTCTCAACATAACTAACGTATGTCTGGATTTTATTCATAAAATGTGAGGACATGCCACAGAAATAAGAAATTGAGGGGCTAGCAGGTGTGTGGTAGAGTGTGTGCTTAGCATACACAGGGCCCTGGTACCACCACCCCCATAAAAAGGTATTAAAACTTACAAGAAGTGAAGCAAAAGCAACATAATTACGGCTGGGGATATAGCTCAGCAGTAGAGTTTTTAGCTAGTATGACTGAGGCTCTGGGTTCAAATTTCAGTATTTATTTCCTTTTATTTTATTTTGGTAGGGATTGAATCTAGAGGGGCTTAACCACTGAGCCACATCCCCAGTTCTTTTTATTTATTTATTTATTTATTTTTTTGCGATACTGGGGGTCGAACTCAGGGTCTTGTGCTTGTGAGGCGAGCACTCTACCAGCTGAGCTATCTCCCCAGCCCTTATTTTTACTTTGAGACAGGGTCTTGCTAAGTTGTTTAGGGCCTTGCTAAGTTACTGAGGCTGGCCTGGAACTTCTGACACTCCTGCCTCAGCCTGTCGAGTTGCTGGGATTATATGCATGGGCCACCACACTGGGTTCTCGAGTATTTAAAAAAAAAAAAGATAATGAGTCAAGAAGGAAGGTCCAAAAAAAAAAAAGTAAAAAAGTCTTATAACCTTGAGAGAGAAAGAGAGAGAGAGAGCTCCAAGTTTTAAACTACAAAAAAGAATTTCATTTGGATAGCAATAAATATACAGTA
This sequence comes from Sciurus vulgaris, assembly GCF_902686455.1. Taxonomy (NCBI): domain Eukaryota; kingdom Metazoa; phylum Chordata; class Mammalia; order Rodentia; family Sciuridae; genus Sciurus; species Sciurus vulgaris. The sequence goes on from NC_136474.1 coordinate 43,990,195, forward strand.
TCTGTTTTTTATTTGGAGTAGATTATAAAGAATATAAAACATTATATATTAAAAGAAAAGATCAGTCTTTAATCAACATGCTTTTTTTAAAATATACATACAAAAAATACACTTTTTTAGTAAGGAGTTGCCCAAAGATTACTTGATTTAAAGAATAAATCTTTGGAGAGTGGGGAGGAGGTGCACACTCCTAATCCCAGCAACTTGAGAGGCTGAGGCAGGAGGACTACAGGTTGGAGGTCAGCCTCAGTAATTAAGCAAGACCCTGTCTCAAAATACAAAATGAAAAGGGCTGGGGATGGAGCTCAGTGGTAGAGCACTTCTGGCTTCAATCCCCACCAAAGGAGGGAAAAAAAATTTTCCATAATACTCATGTAATCACATTGTCCTAATTTCTTGTGTATTCTGCCAGCTATTTTCCGCATATACATGCAATTAGAATCATAACATACATAATACATGTATAAATAAAATCATTCTAATCTGTTGAATAACATGCTCTTTTCATTTGGCATTTAATCTTTAATGTCTGTCTCTATTAGAATATATAGTTACTTCCATTTTTTTATTTATTTATTTATTTATTTATTTTTTTTTTTTCAGTGCTGGGGATTGAACCCAGGGCCTTGTGCTTGCGAGGCAAGCATTCTACCAACTGAGCTATCTCCCCAGCCCTACTTCCATCTTTTAATGACTATAAAATTTTGTTTTTCTGGATGGCCATAGTTTATTTGACCATCTGTTTATTGATGGAAATTCAAGTAACATTCAATATATTCAGAACATAAGTTCTTACTCTGGATTCATGAATAGACTCTAGAGGCTCTTAAACCATCTGAAATTATAATCAGAATTTGCATTTGTGTGCATATGGGAATTACTTCTGGAGAGAAGTGTCTATAGACTGCAGCTGATGAACTAAGGAGTTAATGACCCAAAGGTAAAAGAATTTCAAAATTTGTAGAATTCCAATTTCAATGAAGTTTTAGAAAAACAGGATTAAATCCAGTTATGAAATAGTGCTTCTCAACTTTTTAAAAATCCCAACCACCTTTGGTGTACTATGCATACTATGCATAACCACACCTGGCAAAAATCACCACCTTCCACCCTGACATTCTGATAAATCCATCTAAGGGAAACATGCTGAGCAGCCCAGCTTCCCTTTCTGTCTCCCCATTCCCCTCACTCAACCACACTGGGAGTCATTCACAGTAGACCTGCAGTCAGAAAGATTTGGTTGGGCTTTACTTTCAGTCATTATAACATAAAAAACAAGTAGATGTTTAGTTTTCCAAATGTAAATTATGTTCTGAGAGAATTTCACCTCTAATAAGATGGCAGGCTACATGAGGTAGACAAATTATCCCACTAAAAACTAACAACAACACAAAAGGGTACACAGAAGACTCAGGACAGTTCCGCTGAACGATTTTCTGATTCAACTCTGGTGTGAAAGTGATATGCATTCCACAGGAACTGTACTTTGACTTTCGAATTTGGATCTTTTCCTGGACTGGTGATGAAGCGTGATTCTCTCTGATGCGGGGCATTTCGACCCTGAGGGGAAACACCTGGTTCTCTGCAGTGAGCTGTGTTGCTCCGCTGGGCTGTAGGGTAAGGTAGGCGTGTCTAGTGCACTTCCAACTTCAGATATGTTCAATATATGATGACTTTCATCACACATCTGTGTATGCACACATTTAAAAATATCTAAGGTTTAATGCCTGGTAGGGTGTTATTGGAAAGCAGAAACTCAGAGTAACCAAAACAAAGAAGATGCTAATGCCCTGAGGGCATCTGCTGATTCTGGGTGATCATAACTTTATGTTTTGATGGTCTCTCAGCGTAGGAGGAAACAGACTTTAAAGCCCAAAGTTTGTCCAAGGGAATGCCTAAATGGGAAATCACATCCCGTAAAACTGGCATCTGAAAAAAATTATAACTTCAAGATAAGGATTAACCAAACCAATAGAAGGTAACCACACCCACATAATCTACTTCTACCCACCGCTGCAAAAGAAAAACAGAAACAAAAACAAACATACCTTTCTTGGTACCAAGGTAGAAGATTACTTATTCATAAGAGGTTTAACTATACAAGTACAGAATTAATAATGCAAATGTGCATTTGTATTAAGAAACAAAAGAGAAACTTTAGAAGATTTGGAAGGAACAAGAAACTGTTTTTTTTTTTTTTTTTGTTTTTTGTTTTAATGACTAGAAGATTTTGGAGTAAAGGAACAGTCTAGAAATTTTTAGAAATTGAAATTTAGCTGGGTACAATGGCACCTGATAGTCCCCATGACTCCAGAAGATGAGGCAGGAGGATCGCAAGTTCTAGGCCAGTCTCAGTAATGTAGCAAGACTCTGTCTCAAAATATAAAATAAAAACGGCTGAGGATGTGGTTCAGTGGTAAAATGCCTCCCTGAGTTCAATCCCTGGTACAAAAAAATAAAAATTTCAAGTTCAAGGCCAGTCTGGGTGACTTAATGAAACCTTGTTTCTAAACAAAATTTTAAAAGGCCTGAGATATAGCTCAGGGGTACAGCATTTGCTTAGCACATGTGAGACCCTGGTTCCATCCCCAATACAAATAAGTAAATAAATATTTTGTAATAATGCAGAGTTCCTAAAAGAGAGTAGAGAGAAAATGAAATAGAGTATATACCAGAAGTGATAAAAGACAGACACCAATCCATATTCAGGAAACTCAACAAATCCCAAAGAAAGAACAGAGAAGGAATTGATTTAAGACTGGACAAATCTTAGTAATCTTCAAAGGAACTGGAGAGAAAAAGACTAACTTCACGGAACAGGAAACAACACTGGAAGTCAGAAGAGAGTGACCTCAATGTTCTAGAAGAAAATAACTACCAACATACAAGGTCTTTATTTTATTTGTTTATTTTTTTTATGTGGTGCAAAGGATCAAACCCAGTGCCTCACATATGCTAGGCAAGTGCTCTGCCACTGAGCCACAGCCCCAACGTACAAGGCCTTATCCAATGAAAATGTTCCTCCGCAATGAAGGTAAAACAAGGACACATACAGAGAGTGCAGACTACAACTGAAGAAAATTAAAATCTATCTTTTAGGTAGAAGAAAAGTGAGCCCAATGAAAGATCTCTGATAGTTTAGGTTATGGTTTGAATCTGTCCCCCAAAGTCTCATGCTGGAAACTTGGTCTTCGGTGTGGTGATGTTGAGAGATGGCAGAACTTTTAACAAGAGGAGCCTAGGGGTAGGTGATTAGGTCTTGCCATTTGATCTCTTCCTTGTACATGTAGACAGCTCCCTTTCCATTTCTCTGCCATGTTGTGCCATAGTCAGGGGGCTCTCTCCAGAAAATTAGCACCATGCTGATGGGACACTCCACCCACCAGAATTGTGAGCCAAATAAACCTCTTTATGAAGTACCCAACCTCAGGTATTTTGTTATAGCAACAAAAAACTGGACCAAGATATGCAGGAAGAATGTAGCGCAATGAGCATGGTAAATCTATGGGTAAGGATGAACAGGCATTGAAAGTATAAAACAATGAAAATTAAGTTGGGTGATTTTCTTTTTTAAATGCAGAATTAAAAATAAGGCTGGGGTCCCTGGGGTTGTGGCTCAGTGGTAGAGCGCTTGCCTAACACGTGGGAGGCACTTGGTTCGATCCTTAGCACCACATAAAAATAAAGAAAATAGGGCTGGGGAGATAGCTCAGTTGGTAGAATGCTTGCCTCACAAGCACAAGGCCCTGGGTTCAAACCCCAGCACTGCAAAAAATAAATAAAGAAAGAAAGAAAAATAAAGAAAATAAAGGTATTGTGTCCATCTATAACTAAAAAATAAATAAATAAGGCTGGGGATATGGCTCAATAATAAAGCACTTGCCTGACCTATGTGAGACCCTGGGTTCAATTTCCAGCACAGGAAAAGGGGGGGGAAAAAGGCAGTATAACTGCCACACCATAAATCATGAGAAACATAAAGTGTTACAAATGCTTTATATTTTCTAAAAGGGGGGTAGGGGCATTGATCAACTCTAGATATTAAAAGTTAAACATGTGGGTTACCATTTCTAGACTAACCACTAGAATGAATGAAGAAAATGAATAACTTCTATACTTGTAAAGGGACACTTATGCTTAAGGGAAATAAGACATACCTAAATGAAATATATAATTTAAAAGTAATTAAACAAATGGGTCAAATCAAAAACAAACAATAGTATGGTAAGTAGAAATTCAAATATGACACTATATTACATTAACTATATATTTACTAAATGTTCCCATTAAGAAAAAAAAAAGTCATTCTAGATTTTTAAAGAAACTATGTTCAGGCTGGGGATGTAGCTCATTTGGTAGAGTGCTTGCCTCGCATGCACAAGGCCCTGGGTTCAGTCCCCAGCACCATCAAAAAAAAAAAAAAAAAGAAACTATGGTTCTTCTGAGAGCTACACCTTACATAAGGAACAGAAAGGCTGAAAGTCAAACAAGAGACAACATATACCATGTGTATAAGTCTGAATAAATAGGTTAGGCTACAATTATAAAATCAAAATCTCAGTTACCCACGACTGCAAAGGTTTATTTTTTGTACATACTGGATGTTCACTCAAGGTTAGTTCTGCTCCTCATCCTCCTCCAATTTCCAGACAGAAAGGATGAGAAAGTGTTCTAATTTCTATTTCTGCATTATAAATTACCCTAAATCTTAGCATCCTGAAACAACTATTTTATTTTGCTTGCAACCCTGAGGGTCAGCTAAAGGTTTAGTGAAGACAATCTCCCATGGGGTGTCTTATGCATATACATTCACATATTGCCTGGGGCTACAGTCATCTAAAGACTCGGTTGAGCTAGGTGTCTAGGGTGGCCCCCTCACATGTCTGCCAAAGGATGCTTTCTGTGAGAGTTCAGTTGGAGCTATGGACCAGAACTCCTATATACAGCCTCTGCAGCATGGCAATATCAAGGTAATTTTCTTCTCTGGTGGTTGGCTCCCAGAGTAGATGTATTAGTCAGTTTTCCATTACTGTAATGAAATATCTGATGCTGGGTAACTTATAAATAAAGAGGTTTATTTAGCTCACGGTTTTAGAGACTGAAAACCTAAATAGGAGAGTGGCAATTCTGGCAAGGGCCCCCTAACTATATCACCTCAAGACAGATGGGCTCACAGTGGTGGAAACATGTGCAAGAGGGAGAGATAGCACTGCCAGACTGGAAGCCAAAGAGCCTGGGAAGTAACCAACCATACCTTCTCGGAAGAACTCAGGGGTCCCACAAAAACTATCTTAATCTCTTCTTAGGGCAGCCTCCCCCAGGAACTGAGAACTGAGGACTGCCTACCAAGCCCCACTTTTTTTTTTCTTTCTTTCTTTTTTAAAGTTGTAGAAGGACACAATGCCTTTATTTTATTTATTTATTTTCATGTGTTGCTGAGGATCAAACCCAGTGCCTCGCAGGTGCTAGGCGGGCACATTACCACTGAGCCCCAGACCCAGCCCCCAAGCCCCACCTTTTAATGGTTCCCCCATCTCTTAACATCAGCACACTAGGGAGCCAGGGACCCAGCTTCTAACACATGAACCTCCGGTGGCAAAGCACAACAAAACCATAACACAAGATTCCCCACCACCATGGGACTGAAGCTAGGGCCTAACACATGCTGCATACAGACTCTACCACTGAGCACCCTGCAGCCCCCAGCAGTGGATGACAAACATGGCAACTGTCTTCTCTCAGAACAGGCACTCAGCAGAACCAGGCAGAAGCCTTTCCTGACTTCCCCATGGAAGTTACCCAAATCCTGTCCACTGCATGCTGTAGATTACCCACAAGTCCCTAGGCATTGTCCACACTGAAGGAGAGGGTCCTTGGTCCTTATTTCTCAAAGGGATGCCATCAAAGGCTTTCAGATATGCCTTAATCACCACAAAAAGAAATAAAATTGACCTTCTTCCCGGATGATATAATGGTATACATGTTAGAATCAGGCAATCTACAAATTATTAAGATTTGTTTAATAATTTAGAAAAGTTATTAAGTATGCAATTATTAAAAAAAACAATTATAACTTGTATTTACCAACAACAAATACAAGATGAAATAAGAAAAATATAAAAATTATGAAGTATATAAAACCAAGTAAGTATACAATAAGAATTCTCTAGAGAAAATTATAGAACATTATTGAGAAACATTAAAGAAGAAATAAATGGAAAACTCTATCTTATTTGTGGATATGAAGACTCAAATTATAAGAGTGTCAATTTGCTTAAAATTATTTATAAATTCAATGCAATCTCAATAAAAAATCTTGACAGTCTTGTTAAGTATTTCCAAAGACAAGCCACTCTCTTGAAAAAGAGCAGGAGGAGACAATTTTCCTCATCAAGCATTAAAACTTACAATTAGCCTATAGTAATAAGGCATGTGATGTGGGCACAGGGACAGGGCAGTGGCCCAACAAAACAGACTAGAGAGCACAAAAATAGTCCCATGCACATATGGAAGCTTGAAAGAAAGCTTTGAGATCAGCGGGGAAGGGACATATTACAGTAGATGGTGCTGGCACAAGGGGGCATTTACTTAGAAAAAATAAAATTGTATACATCTTTGTATTAGTCAGGTTCTCCAGAGAAACAGAAATAATAGAAGACATAGAGAAAAAGAAAGAAAGGGAGAAGGAAGGAAGGAAGGGAAAGAGAGAGAGAGAAGGAAGGAAGGAAAGATGGAAGACTGATTTATTATAAATAATTGGCTGGAACAATTATGCAGGCTGAGAAGTTTAATATCTACGGTCTGCAAGTTAGGGACCCAGGAAGGCCAATATGTAGTGTATTCATCAGCTTTCTACCACTGTAACAAAATACATGAGAAAGTCAACGTAAAGGAGGAAAGATGTATTTTGGCTCACAGATTCAGAGGTGTCAGTGCATGGTCACTTAACTTTGTAGCTTTGGGCCTTTGGTAAGGCAGAACATGATGGCAGGGACCACATCGGGAAGCAGAGCTACTCACCTCATCATGTCCAGGAAAGAGAAGCAAAGAGAGAGAAAAAGGCAGGGATAAAATATACCCTTCAAAGGGCTCCTGCAGTGACCTACTTCCGCCAACTAGTCCCCACCTCCTCCCGGCACCACAGTTGGAGGACCCAACCTTTGGCATAAGCCTTTGGGGAGCATTTTAGATCCCAGAACCATAACAGGTACTTCCTGTCTCAATTCAAAGCCTGAGACACAGGAAAGCCAAGGGCATACTTTCAGTCTGCTGGCCTTTAGGCTCAAGACCCAACAAGAGCAAATGCTTCAGGTTGAGTCTGAGACCAGAGAATGGATGTCCTACCTCAACCGGTCATTCAGAGTTCCCTCAGACCTGGCCCTTTTGTTCTATTCAGGTGCTCAACTAGTTGAAAGAAACCCACTCACATTAAGGAGGGTGGTCTGCTTTATTCAGTCTACTGATTCAAATGTTACTCTCTTTCAGAAACACCTCAAAGACACATCCAGAATGGTTGACCAAATGTCTGGGCGCCAGCCACCTGGCCCAGTCAAGTAGACACATAAAGTTAACTATCATAACCTTGTACGCTCTCCCGCCTAATCAATTCTAGTTGAATTTAAGACCCAAATATGAAAAGCCAAACAATAAGGCTTCCAAAAATGATATAGGGCACGGAAAGATTTCTGAAATAAAATTCAAGAAACATTAAAAATAAAGAAAAAGAGTGCCACAGTTGACTCTTTATGTTCAAACTTTGTCCTTCACAAAAGAGGAAATTAAAATGTCCAAAACTGTAAAAAAAAAAAAAAAAAAAAAAAGTGCTCATCCCATTAGTAATTCAAATTAAATAAGTTAAAAATCACAATAAGATACCATTATATACTTACCAGGTAGCAAAAATTCTGAAGTATGACAACATCAAAGTTGAGAAAGGGCTCTCAACTTTGGGAGGCTGGGGCAGGAAGATCGCCAAGTTCAAGACTAGCCCTAAGCAATTTAGCAAGACCCTGTCTCAAAATAAAAAATAAAATGGGCGGGGAATGTAGCTCAGTGGTTAAGCACCCTGGGTTCAATTCCTAGTACCTATCTCTCCCCTCCAAAAAAAAGTTGAGAAAGAGGTAGAATAATATGAATATAAATTGATACAAGCATTTTCTTTTTTTTTTTTTAATGACAAAAGGATCTTAATAGACACTTCTCAAAAAATAAAAAAGGAAAGAATGGAAAGATATACAAATAACCAATAAGCATATAAAAGATGTTAAACATCACTAGTCATTGGGAAAATACAAACCAAAACCACAACAGGATGCCACTCACACTCACTAGAACAGCTGTAGTTTAAAAAAGAAAACAGATAATAAGAAGTTTTGACAAAGATATGGAGAAATTAGAAACCTCATACATTGCTGATGGGATTATAAAATGGTGCAGCCACTTTGGAAAACTGGCAATTTCTCAAGGAAGTTAAATACACAGATGATCCCAGAACTTCCACTCTAAGTCTACAAACAAAAATTTGTATAAGTGTTCATAGCAGCACTTTTCATAATAGCCAAAATGGAAACAATACAGGTGTTTATTAACTGAACAATGAATTATTTGTGTTATATCCATATAATGGAATATTATTCAGCAATAAAAAGTAATAAAGCATCAATACACAAGACAACATGGATAAACCTTAAAACCATTATACTAAGTGAAAAAAAAAAGGACCACATATTATATGATTCCATTTATATATGAAATATTCAGCATTGGCAAATCTGTAGACACAGAAAGTAGATAAGTGGTTGCCTAAGGCTGAGGAGCAAAGAATGGGGAATGACTGCTAATGAGTACAAGTTATCTTTTGGAGGTGATAAAATATTTCTTTGGGGATGATAAAAAATTGATCAGGGTGATGGTTGCACAGATCTGTGAATATACTTTAAAACATTGAATTTTGCACTTCAAATGTGAATTGCATAGTACTATGGTCTGAATGGTCCTCCAAAATTCATGTGTTGAAACTTATTTGACAATGCAATGCTATTAAGTGAGTCTTTTAGGAAATGAGTAAGTCGCAAGGGCCCCGCCCTCATGAATCGGATTAGTGCCCTTACGAAAGGGTGGAGGGCACTAGGTAGGCCCACTTCCACTTAGATCTTTCTGCCTCATAAGGACACAGCAGTCATCCCCTCCAGGGGACACAGTAACAAGGTGCCAGGAGACAGAGACCAGCTAGCCCGACAGTGAGCTAGCTGGGGCCTTGGTCTGATACGAGCATTTTCAAAAAAATTATTTGGCATTATGAAGAAACTCACATCCTGCAATCCAGAAATTCCATAGAAAAATCCCTTTTTCTTGTGTGCCTGAATGCATGGACAATAATGATGATGATGGCATTGTTTCAATATCCCAAGGCTGGAAACAACCAGGACTAAATTGAAGTTTATTTCAAAGCTGTTAATTGGCTTGTTTTTTTGTTTTATTGTTGTTTGGGGTTTGGATTGGGGAGGTTGTTTTTGTTTTCAGTACTGGGGATTGAACTGAACTCAAGGATGCTAAATCACTGAGCTCCACCCCCAGCCCTTTTAAATTTTGAGACGGGATCTCACTGAGTTGTCCAGGCTGGCCTCGAACTTGTGATCCTCCTGCCTCAGCCTCCCCAAGAGCTAGATGACAGGTGTACACCACCATGCTCAGCTTTTAATTGACTTTATTTTTATTCTAAGGGCAAGCAATACTTCATTCCTCTTAGCAGAATAAGTGTTCCTATGAGCAAGAGCCAAGAACACTCCTACCTAACATAAAAGGGTTAAAGAGGGCTGGGGATATAACTCAGTTGGTAGAGTGCTTACCTTGCATGTATAAGGCCGTGGGTTCAATCCCCAGCACTAAAAAAAAAAAAAAAAAAAAAAAAAGTTAAAGAAAGCAAATACAAAAAACTGGTATTTTAGACTTACTTTTCTTTTAAGGACAAGATAGGAAGACAGAACAATAGAAAAAGTAAGGCAAAGGGAGTTTCATTATGATGCCAGCCAATTAAACCTGCCTGTTTGGGAAATTTGTCTGTTACCTTTCTAAGCCTGATTACTTTTTTTTTTTTTTTTTTTTTTTTTTTTTGGTACAGGGGATTGAACTTAGGGCCTCTCAACCACTGAGCCACATCCCCAGCCCTATTTTGTATTTTATTCAGAGACAGGTTCTTTCTGAGTTGCTTAGTACCTCAGTTTTGCTGAGGTTGGCTTTGAACTTGTGATCCTCCTGCCTCTGCCTCCTGAGCCGCTAGGATGACAGGTGTGTGCCACTGTGCCCGGCTTAAACCTGCTTTCTTAAAAGGTCAGATAAATAGATGCTTTACCTTGATGTGGAACTACAGTGTCACTCCTTTGATTTTTAGACTGGTCTGTTGGGACATAGTGCAGGATCTTAAACCAAAACAATGACCTCCTATAATTTTTATTTAAGAACTTAAATATAGCCAGGCATGATGGCGCACGCCTGTAATCCTAGTGGCTCAGGAAGCTGAGGCAGGAGGATCACAAGTTCAAAGCCAGCCTCAGCAACTTAGCAAGACCTTACCTCAAAATAAAAAGGGCTGGGATGTGGCTCAGTAGTTAGTCACCCCTGGATTCAATCCCCAATGCCTCCCCTCAAAAAAAAGAAAGAAAAAGAAACTTAAGTAGACATCTATAGTTAAATGTATCTTTATTGTATTATTTCTATACAATAAAATTTTGGTGTTTACATGTGGTAATAAAAATAGGCCTATTAACAGTATAAATGAATCTACCCACAACATTAAGTAAAAGAAACAAAACATGAATATATATAGTCTGTTTATATAAGCTTCAACAAGTGTAAGTAAGCTATATTGTTTAGGAATGTATGCAGAAATGTCAAAACTAATTTTTTGAACATCAAGGAAATAATGGCAAACATTACGACTGGGCTGGGGAGAAGTTATCATGGGGTACAGATGTAGGGGGTGCTAGTCAGCTTTCCATTACTGTGACAAAATAACTGAGGTTAATCAAGTTATAAGTAGGAAAGTTTTATTTTGGCTAATGGTTTCCAAGGTTTCTGTCCATCATAGCTGGACCCCACTATCTTCCAGCCTATGAAAAGGCAGAATGTGAGGGTGGGGAACATATGATGGAGGAAGCTACTCACCTCCTGGCTTTCCAGAAAGGAAAAGGCTGTGGTCCCGATATCCCCTTCAAAGGCAAGATCCCACTGATCTGACTTCTGCCCACTAGGCCTCACCTCTTCAAGGTTCTACCTCCCATTAGCAGCACAGGCTGGTGACCAAGCCTTCAGGGATCCCTCTCCAGTTCACAGCAGGGGCTGGGTTTTCTGGGGGTGCTGATAGCATTTTGCATCTTGGCGTGTGAGGTAGCTACATTTCGCATTCTTTAAGAATATTTCACAGATTCCAGCAAATTGGGAGTCTGAGGCAAGAGGACCACAGGTTTGAGGCCAGCCTGGGAAACTTAGCAAGACCCTGTCTAAAAATAAAATAAACATGACTGGGGGAATAGTTGAGGGGTAGAGTGTCCTGGGTTCAACTCCCAGTATCAAAAGAAGAAAAAGAAAAAAGAAAAAAGAAAAAAGAAAAAAAAAAAGAATGTTTCAGAAAAAGAGAAGGAAGAGAAGGAATGTTGGGACTAGGGATCTAGCTCAGTTGGTAGAGTGCTCGCCTGGCACGCACAAGGCCCTGGGTTCAATCCCCAGCACCGGGGGAAAAAAAAAGAGAGAGAGAAGGAATGTTACCTTAGTTCAATTTCTATTGCTTAACCTGCCTGAGACTAGGTAATTTCAAAAGAAAAGAAGTTTATTTAATCCTTGTTTCTGGAGGTCAGAAGTCCAAGATCAGGCCAAGTGCATCTGCCAGAGGTCTCGTGCTATGCTATACCATGGTAGTAAAGCAGAAGGACAGGCAGGTGTGTGTGTAGAGGGGAGCAAACCCAAGGGCAACCTCCCTTTCTAAGGAACCCCCCTCTCAAGGTAATTAATCTAGACCATCAAGAACTACATCAAGGGGGCTGGGGATATAGCTCAGTTGGTAGAGTGCTTGCCTGGCACGCACAAGGCCCTGGGTTCAAGCCCCAGCACACCTCCCCCCAAAAAAAGTATGAAGAACTACATCAATCCCTCCTAATGACCAGTCACCCATTAAGGTCCGTCCTCCTCTCCACACCCTAACACTGGGTCTCCCATTCAGCATGCCTTTAGGAGAGGATGCACCACATTCACACCAGAGCAAAATGCCCCAGAGCTTTTCCAAATTACAACACCCACACCCTTTTCACTCTCTCCTTCCTCAAAATTCCAATTCTGTTGAAGAATCAACGATAATGTTGTTTCGGATGGTACGATATGGGGAAATACCAGAGAGGCAGGCAACGAGGAAGGAGGGGGTGCTGTAGCGCTTCCTTCTACACCATGGATTTGTATTGGGGGACGGGGTGTCAAAAAAATATAAAAACACCTCAGAGGGCGTGGTGGTGGCGCACCCTTCCAATCCCAGGGCTCAGGAGGCTGAGGCAGGAGGATCTCAAGTTCAGAGCTAGCCTCAGCAATGTAGTGAGGCCCTAAGCAACTTAGCAAGGTCCTCTTGCTAAATAAAAAATAAAAAGGGCTGGGGATGTGGCTCAGTGGTTAAGCACCACTGGATTCAATAATAATAAATTAATTAATTAAAAATTTTAAAAAATAATAAAAACATTGGACTGAAATTTACTTGCTGTGTTTGTCTGCTTCGGAGCCAATCAGTGTCTTTCCTGGGCTCTGAAGTTCTATAATATCTCTAATATGTTCTTCTCAAGAGCCTGTTAAAGTGTTAGCAATGACACACTAGAAGCAATCAATAAAAAATTACTAGTACCATCAAGCATAACAGCACAGACCTGTAATCCCAGCTGCTCAAGAGGCTGAGGCAAGAGGATGGTGAAATTTGAGGCCAGCCTTGGCAACTTAGTGAGACCCAGTCTCAAAAATTTGGCTCAGTGGTGAAATATCCCTAGGTTCAATCCCAAGTACCCACCCCCACCACACACAAAGCTACTAGTGTTAATGAAATATTAGAGGTATTTTTTTTTTGTGAGATCACATCATTCTTTTTGAGTTAAAATTTTAATGTTATTGAGATAGAATTCACATACATCCTTACGTGCATGGATGATCACGCTGCCGGTGTGACTCAGCACCATGTATAGCCAGAGGAGTGAGAAGTTATGGTCCATTAGTGTACGAAGTGTCAAAATGCATTCTACTGTCAGGTAGAACCAATTAGAACAAATTTAAAAATTGCTATAAAATAAATAAGTAAATAAAAATCCGAAGTTAAAAAAAAAAAGAAATCACATATCATAAAATTAACCCAAAACATACAATTAAACGAGTTTTTATTTTATTTATTTATTTATTTATTTAATTTTTTGAATCCAGGGATGAAACCGGGCGTGCTTTGCCACTAAGCCTCATCCCCAGCCCTTTGTTGTTGTTGTTTTAACGCTGAGACAGGGTCTTGCTAAGTTGCCAACACTGACCTCGAATTGCCTGTGTTCCTGCCTCTGCCTTCTGAGCAGCTGGGACCCCAGGTACGCACCACCGTGCCCGGCCCACCCAAAGCTATTCAGCACATTCACAGAGTTGCACAATTAACGTCACAACCGACAGTCAGACATTCTTATCTCCCCAATTGGCAGTCACTCTCTGCTCCCAACCCTAAACCCCAGCAACCCCAAATCCACTTTCTGTCCCTCAGAATTAAAATTTGTGCTTTTGGTTTAATTGGCTTAAATTAAAGCAAACTATTTTTCAATGTGAATTGCTTGATGTTGCCCAGAATCTCATCTCCTGGAAAATAATTTACTAATTTAGCCTATGATTGTTTTTTTCATTTGGGCACTGTTTGAGTGGCGCTGTCTTGAGGAACTTGACACATAGGAAGCAGCCCCTGCATCCTGTGCAATGACTTTATCCTGAAAAGGCCTCTTGTCCCCACCATTACCCACCGCCTCCCCCCAAACACACATAAAACGTCTAATGGGGTATGATGACGGAAAGTGCCTGTTCAACAGCACATAGGTCTTGGCCACCTACACAAACAGGGGAGTGTGCCCATTCTTTCCACAGTTTGACCTGAATAGAAGTGGAATGTGGAAGTCATAAGATCAGTAGGCATAAGATGTCTGGAGCTAGATGTCTGTGAAGTGTAGAATGTGAAGCTTGGGAGATAGGAACAAAGGACCATCTCACTAAATTGCTGAGGCTGGCCTCAAACTTTCAATCCTCCTGCCTCAGCCTCCCTTTCTGGGATTACAGGTGACACCTGGTGAGCCATCTCCTCTCCTTAGATAAGTGTGGGGTACAAATCACCACTATGGACTCTGGGGAGGTGAGTGGAAGATGCTTGAGGTAAGTGCTCAGGCAGATTCAAGGACTCTTGGCTTTGGTTTTTCCCTTTTGTGTCTTCTGTGTTGGGGAGACTTTCTTTTTTAAGGATAGGGAGAAGGAGCATACCAAGAAAGCTTCTGGGTGTGCACCTTTGTGATCTGCTTCTTGGCATTTGGGAGATTTTTCTCTTGAGGTACCGTTGAGACATAATATTATGCCCCAACCTTCCTTATATAGCTGAACAGAATAAACAGAACAAATTTGAATTAAAAAGAGAACAGGAGCTGCAGGCAGTGGTGGAGGCCTGTAATCCCAGCAGCTCAGGAGGCTGAGGCAGGAGGATCGAGAGTTCAAAGCCAGCCTCAGCAATGGCGAGGCGCTAAGCAACTCAGTGAGAATCTGTCTCTAAAGAAAATACAAAATAGGGCTGGGGATGTGGCTCCATGGCCGAGTGCCCCTGAGTTCAATCCCCAGTACCAAAGAAAAAAAAAGGAAGAAAGAAAAAAGGCAAGGTATTCTGTTAGTTTCTTTTTCCTATATAGTGACTTTTTGGGGACATGATAGAGTTCCCCAAACCCATTATGTTCCTTCATCCTATGTGGAATTGAAAACTTGGGTCTTAGAGGATTAACAAGCTACACTCTGTAGAGAAAAAGAAATAGGCTCTTCCCTTGTGAGAAGGCTAAGTCGGAAAACCTGTGGGATTCAAGTGGTGAGTCGGCTACAAAAGTGCCCCACAGCTCAGAGAAATGACACAGCAGAAAGGAGGCGCCTGCCGGCCCAGCTGTCAGCTGGAAATCCAGAGGCTGCCCAGCCCTCTGGCTTCCTGGAATGCTCCCACTCCGTCCCACGTGATAGCTGAGGACAAACCCTGCCACTTTCCCCGGCAACTGCAGTAATGCCTCATCTCCAGCAGGAGACCCAGGGTGGCAGGCGGAGACACCCACACACGCCCAGCCGCAGGCATGGCAAGGACCCTGTGGCCACGGGCCGCAGGCTCCCTCAGCAGCAGCGTCAGATCTACACTCTCAATGCTCCGAGCACAGGTCACAAGGGCCTGCGGTCCCACAGCCAGAGGCTGACATGCTCGGATCACACAGGCCAGCAATCACTGGGCTCCGTGTCTGTGTCCTGAGAGAGGCGGGACAGAGGTGACTCAGGGGAAAGCTGGTTTTCCCCCAACACTGGCATTTTGTTAATCTCATATCAAATGCTGTCACTCACCCAGAAACGTCCTGAATGTGCCTTACTTCCGCTTCTGGAGCAGTGGAATGTGGCAGCAGCTGTCTGAGTGATAAGGAGGCCCTGCCCAAGAGGAGGGAGGAAAAGTACCAGACCCGTCGGAACCAGTCGGAGGAATGCAGGCAGTGAGCAACCCGAGCAGCTGGGCTGAGAGGCCTCCAGGTCCCCAAGCTGGCCTCCGCCTGCAGAAGGGTCATTAGCAGGAGCCCAGAGGAACACCTTAAGTCTCCAGGACGCCTCGCCCTCCCCTTCTGGGATCCAAGTCAGGGCCTCCTGCATGCCAGGTTCTTCAAAGCTCCTGAAAAGAAGACTCTCCAGGGCTGTGGGCATAGCTCAGTGGGAGAGCCCTGGCCTAGCATGTGTAAGGACCTGGGTTCAATCCCGACCACCCCCATCAACAACAATAAAAAGATTGAATCCCTTATGTAGGTGAACTTGAACTTGTGTGTACTACATACATAATACGTACATATGTATTATATGCACATATATTACATGTATGATGTATAAAGCCTGAAAATAGGGCTCATACAAATACTAATAGATAGTGATTATAATTCACAACATTAATCACACTCATAACAATAGTATCAAGCTTTTCCTTTGTTCTGGGCCTTTGACAAAAGGACTTTGACGTACTTGGCCTCATTTGGTCCTCCAATGCCTCTATCGGCATGTTTTCCGCATACCCATTCTACAGATGAAGACACAGGGACTCAAACTAAGCACCCAAGATCACCCAGCTAATAAGAGACAGATCCAGGAATTAATGTCTGTGTGATTTCAACCTGTGCAATGCAGCTGGAAGGGATGACCTCAGGGGTGTTTTGAAAGTGAGTACTTTATCTTTCCACCTAGCCAGTTTAGGATTGCCTCAAGGCAAACAGGGAGAGGGGAAAGTTGAGAGGACAGGGGCAGGGACAGGTAGGGGATAGCCGAGGGCTGTTACCAGATCCACTGTGTCATCAGGTTCTACTGTGATTCACACTGGCCGGCCTGGGTGAAGACAGCAGGGACTGTGAGCACATGGAACCTGAATTCTGGGCTCTTCCTCCTCCCATGGAGTCCTTCTTTGGGAGAATGACTTTGCCCATCTTTCCAAGATTCCAGCCCAAGCTTAAGTTCTGAAATAATCAATGTTAATTGTGGGAACAGATGCACCCAACACACACACACACACACACACACACGCACACACAGGGTCCACAGGTACCCTCCATCCACCAAGAAGCAGCCCCATTCAGATATTTCTACAGGGAACCTTAGTGAGCAGCAGAACCATGGTGAGGGCCTGTTGGTGGGACCCGTTGCCAGAGTTTGTGATCCCACAGTGCAAGTGGAGCGGGGGGGGGTTGTGCGCGAGAGAATTTGACCCACAAGTTCCCAGGTGTTGCTGGCACCGGTGGCAGGGAGAACACCCTTTGAGCACCCCGTTTTAAGGGATGGAAGCTTTGTCTCTTTTTTTGTTCATTTGTTTCATTTTGTTTTGATTTCTGGGCTCTGATTATTGCCTATTTAAATGCAAATGCAGCTGTTCCCAAGGATTTTGATCCTGTTTTGGTTTCCTATGGCTACTGTGACAAATTCCATGAACTTAGTGACTTTAAATAACTTAGAGTTCTGGGGTTCAGAAGTTGAAAAATGAGTCAGCAGGGTTGTGTTCTTTTAATGGAGGTTCTAGTGGGAGAATCCATTTCCCTGCCATTCCCAGCTTCTAGAAGCTACCTGCATTCTAAGCCAGCAGTAGGGTGGACCTTCCAGTCGCCCCACCACACCCTGCTTCCAACATCTTTTTGTCTCTGAACCTCCAGCCTCCTTTTAGAAGTACCCTTGTGACGTCACTGACCCCACTGACATAATCAGGGATGACCTTTCCATTGAAGATTCTTAATCACATCAAGCAAAGTCCCCCTGGTCATGTGAGGTAACACAGGCACAGATTAGGATGTCACCATCTTTAGGGGCCACTATTCTGCCTGTCACCCACTCATTCAACCCCCTGCTTAGACTCCAGCAGCTGCCTCTTCAACCCATATCAACCCCCCACACACACCTGCCCAATAAGAAAACCCAAAACAGCATCAGGATCTGCACAATGCTACATCAGAAGGGAAGTGCAAGCTTCTCTTTTCCTTTGAGTTCCTGGATAACAAAGCAGTGTTGCAGGAGGGGCCAGGGTAACAGGTCAAAGAGGGGCAGCCTGGAGAAGAGGAGAGGGATTAATGAAGTGCTTTTTTTTTTTTTTTTCCTGGTACCAGGAATTAGATCCAGGGGTGCTTAACCTCTGAGTCACATCCCCAGCCCTTTTTATTTTTTATTTTGAAATGGGGTCTCACTAAGTTGTTTAGGGTCTCACTAAGTGGCTAAGCCTGGCTTTGAACTCGAGATCCTCCTGCCTCAGCCTTCCAAGCTGCAGGGATTACAGGTGTGGACCACTGTGCCCGGCTATGCAGTGTCTCTCGACCACGCCCCAGACACCTCCTAAGTCTCCCTACTGCTCTCTGGGCATTCCGAGTCCTAGCCTTGGCTGCCTGCACTAGACCTGATGAAGGTCAGCGCTCACCCCAGCTCAGCCACCAGCAGTCCTCCCAACCTGCCAGAAAAAATGCAGGAAAAATAAAAGGATCTTCCCCCAAACACTAGATTTTTGCCTTTTGATATTTCTGGTTGTTACTCTCAAAACTTTTCTGGGCTGAAGTCCAACATCCGGGATGTGCATTTTCCATTGATAGGTGTCTGGGTCTGTGACGAAGCACCACAGATGGGATGGCTTCGACAACAAGATCGCCTATTCTCACTCCGGAGGCTGCCTCCAAGATCATGGTGTGGCAGCCTCTCAGCTTGTAGACGGCTGTCTGCTCACTGTCTCCCTGAACCTGCACATGCCCATCCGGATCTCTTCTTTTGTGTGTGTGTGTGGAGGGACGGTGGTATAACACCTCGCTTTTGCTGAGGCTGAACTCAGGATCCTCCTGCCTCGGCCTCCTGAGTCACCAGATCTCTTCTAAGGACACCAGTCATTCTGGATTAGGGCCCACCCTAATGAACTCATTCTAACTTGACCGTCTCTTTAGAGTCCATCTCTAAGTATGGTTACCTTCCAAGGTAAGAGTTAGGTTAGGACTTCAACATGTGATTTAGGCAGGACAAAATCCAGCCCATGGCAGTGTGGTAGGACCCCGGGAGATTAAAAAGGGTCACCTCCATTCTTTCCAGGTGTAGCAGGTAGTCTAGGCACAATAG
Source organism: Sciurus vulgaris (assembly GCF_902686455.1). Classification (NCBI taxonomy): domain Eukaryota; kingdom Metazoa; phylum Chordata; class Mammalia; order Rodentia; family Sciuridae; genus Sciurus; species Sciurus vulgaris. Next base: position 44,009,071 of record NC_136474.1, read on the forward strand.
GGGTGAATGTGAGGAGAGGAGAGCCCAGCTATTGAAAGTGTGCCCCACGCCCCAGAACTGCCTTTTCATATGGCCCTTAGGCTGGAAGGAAGGCAGAGAAAGTCAAAGAAACCACCGTAGGCTCTCTCCTGGTCAGGGCAAGCAAACAGCATCTAAGGCTCACTATCCCCGGAGCCAACTTCCTGCCGGTTTTTTGTTTGATATGTAATTCACAGCTGGTCCCAGAAGTTGCACCCAGTCAGTACACACTCTGGACACAGAGGAAATAAAAGAGAGGACGGTGTGTTTGTATTTGATGCTCTTTAAAAGGGCTGAGTGATGGAAATGATATCACTCTCCGGGCATGGCTCTGATAGGGAAGTAAACGGCCCACGACTTGAAACAAACCACACAGCCTTATCTCATTCTTGATTCATGGGTTTCGGCCTCTCCAGATCCCTGCAGAGGCTGGACACTGAGCTGTGGCTGTTAGAAGAACTGCTTCCTTTCTTCTCTGCCCTGCCCTGGGCATGTTGCATTTTTGACATAGTGGGACCTGGATTAAATAAATAACTAAATATATATAACTGATTAATGAACTTATATATAAATGAATAAAGGAACATTATTCATTAGTATATATCGTGTGTATACGTGAAGTCAAATAACCCAGTCACAAGGAAAGACGAATGTTTTATGATTCCGATTATATAAGAAACCTAAGACTAGTTAAATTCATAGGGATTCTCGGGAGGTTGAACAGGAGGATCGAGAGTTCAAAGCCAGCCTCAGCAACTTGATGAGACCCTAGCAACTCTGCAAGACCCTGTCTATAAATAAAATATTTAAAAGGGGGTGGGGATGTGGCTCAGTGGTTAAGTGCCCCTGAGTTCAATCCCCAGTACCAAAAAAAAATTCATAGGGACTGAAAGAAGAATGGTAGTTGCCAGAGGCTCCAGGGACAAAAGAAGGAGGAGTTGTTTTTCTTTTTCACTTTTTTCCGTATTAGGGATCCGACCTAGAGCCTTGCTCATGCTAAGCCTGTGCTATACCAGACCCCGCCCTGGGAGTTGGTTTTTAATGGATACAAAGTTTCAGTTTTGCAGTGACAAAGTTTCTGGAGATGGATGGCGATCCTACAATAATCCAAACATAGGTAATACTGCAGAAGTGGACACTAACAAATGGTTAATGTGTGGTAAATTTTATATTATGTATATTTTCATAATTTTTTTTTTTTAAAGAAGACTCTGGAAGACAATCATGAATTAGAAGAATTCGTTGGAGTCAGGTCAGGTTAGGTTTGAACCTACTGCTCACTAGTTTTAGAACATTGTTCTATTTATCTTTATGTAAAAAAAAAAAAAAAAAAAAGACAAAAAAAACCACACCCCCAAACTTAGTGCCTGAAAACAACAGCAATCAGCACACGGAATCCCAGCCACGCAGGAGACTGAGACAGGGGGATCTCAAGTTTGAGGCCAGCCTCTTGGCAACTTAGAGACGTGCTATTGGTATTGTACTCAAACTCAAACATTTTTACTAACATTGTAAGACAAAAGGACAGGAAGGAGACCTCAACAGATTCAGAGAAGCCTTTATTCCTTCGCGGACTCCAGCACCTTTGGGACCCATTTTCCAGATGGGAAAATGGTCCCCAGTTACAGAGAGGATTTGGTTTTATAGGGTGCAATGATGGAATCATTGGAAGCCACCTTACATGCAGTTTTGACCGTCAGGGGCTAGTTGAACAGGTTAAAACTTTAATTTAGGAGGGTAGTTGCAAAAAGGTTGAAACTCATTGTTGTCTAGGGAGATAAGAGTCCAGACCCAGTGGGGTGAGTATTCAAATCTTGCCCATTGGTATTTGCTGTGCTTCCCATTAGGACTAGTTAGTCATGGGGGAGGGTCATGGTTTAGGGCCCCCAGGGCCCATTGTTCCTTGGCTAGTTTCCCCTTCCTCCTCCAGAGCCACACTTCTCTCCGTTTTTCTTCAGGGGGGGCTATCTTGCAGGGATATTGTTTTCCATAATCCTTCACACATACTTCCTAATCTTATCCTTCTTCTATTATCAGTAGAAAAGTGACAGACTTCAAAATATCTTCAGAGTAAGAAGTGTGGCTCAGTGGTAGAGCTTTTGCTTAGTAGCAGACATGGGGCCCTGAATTTAGAAAATTTTAATCTGTATATTTCTTCTACATCAAGGTAGTCAAAGAAGGCTATGCCATCTCCATGGCAACTAAATGTATCAGTTATCTTGCCTAGTGCCAACTAGGTGGTACTTGATGAAACAAATAAAATTATAGGCCAAGTCTCTCCTGTTTAGTTCGTTTGCTAGTGGTGTTTCTAATATACATATATATGTAAATTCTCATTTCAGGTATCTTTGATTTAATAGTTTCAGTCATAAAAGTAGTTCTGAAACATTGAACACACACGTATATGTATATACACACACACTTCTATACACATATGTATCAAAGAAGCTTTGGTTGTTTTGCTTATTTTTATCTCAAGTAAACATCTGGAGAATAACTAAAAATAAAATTATATGAGATGCTACTATAATTTGGATTTTAAATGCCCCACACAGGTCCATGTGTTGAAGGCTTGGATACCAACCCTGAGGTAGTACTGGAATCTTTAGGAAGCCTAGTGAAAAGAATTTAGGTCACTGGAGAAGTGTCCTTGAAGGGGATGTTAGGACTCTGGCCACTTCCTGTCTCTCTTTGCTTCTTAGCCTCCATGAGGTGAAGAGGCTCTCTCTGCTATGTGTTTTCTGCCACAGTCCTGAAACAACAGGGCCAAGCAACCATGAACCAAAACCTCTGAAACCATGAGGCAAAATAAATCTTTTCTTTTTAAAGTTGCTTACTTTGGGTATATTGTCACAACAATGGAAAGCTGCCTAATACAGATGAATGTTCAATGTTTCAGAACAACTTTTATGACTGAAACTATTAAATCAAAGATACCTGAAATGAGAATTTACATATATATATATATATATATATATATATTGGAAACACCACTAGCAAATGAACTAAACAGGAGAGACTTGGCCTGTAATTCTGTTTCGTCAAGTACCACCTAGTTGGCACTATGCAAGATAACTGATACATTTAGTTGCCATGGAGATGGCATAGCCTTCTTTGACTACCTTGATGTAGAAGAAATATACAGATTAAAATTTTCTTGTGACTTCTGCACAGAATCATAGGGACAGACTTGACTGTTAAAACAAAAAAAGAGAATTATTTCCCTTGTAGACTTCTTTATGTTGTATACCATTTACTGACCCCATTTATTATGGGTCAGATACTATGCTGATCATTTCCCATACATTATTTCATTTCATTCTCCCAACAGCTCTAGAAGGAAGTTATTCATTCTTATCTGCATTTTACAGAGTAAAAACCATACGCTTAAAAAGTTTAAGCAACCTTCCCCAGGTAACATACTTTTAAATCAAGGTCTGCATCCAAAGCGTACATTCTTTTTGTTTTCTTTTGTGGTACTGGGGATTGAATCCAGGGGTGCTCTACCATAGAGTTACATTCCCAGTTCTTTTTATTAATATTATTATTTTTTTTTATTTTGAGACAGGAGCTCACTAAAGTTTCTTAGGGCCTCACTCAACTGAAGAGGCTGGCCTCGAATTTGTGAGCCTCCTGCCTCAGCCTCCCAAGTGACTGGGATTACAAGCATGCAGCACCACATCCAGTCAAAATTCAATTGCTCTGGGTTCGATCCCCAGCACCCAAAAAAAAAAAAAAAAAAAAAAAAAAAAATTCAATTGCTTAAATATCATGCAGTTTGATAGAGTCTTAGTAAGGTGATGAATAAACTTAGGGCTAATATCCTACCTGTTACCATGGTAACATGGGAATTCTGGTTGATAGCTGCAGCAGAGCTTGAAGAGGGTCTGCAATGATAAATCCTCAAGGGCACACCTGAACTTGAACAGAGCAAGCTGGTCCTACTCACCTAGTGCCCTCCAACCTGCTCTGACTGGAAACCCAACCATTAGTGTTGACTATGGAAGCAAAAGACAACATACTTGCAAGGTTTTGGTTTTGGTTTTCGGGCTGTCTTCTTTGTCTTTTCTGAGCTAAAGGATGACAGAGCATGAGAAAAGTTGGAAACCACTGACTGGAATTCATTCTGCAAGGTATCAGAAATTTGTGGCAATTTCTAAATTTTCTAAGTACAGTAAAGCAGAGACTGGAACCAGGAAGAGGAGGAGGAGAAGGAGGAGGAGGGAAGGAAGGAAGGAAGGAAGGAAGGAAGGAAGGAAGGAAGGAAGGAAGGAAGGAAGGAAGGAAAGATCTTTATATTCACTTTTTTTTTTCTTTTTTTCTTTTTCTGCACTGCTGGGGATCGAACCCAGGGCTTTGTACATGACAAGCAAGCTCTCTATCACTGAGCTACCCCTACCCCCAGCATCATGGACAATTGAATTTTCTCCCCAGATCAGTAGAGGCTACAAGGCTGGTTTTAGTGGAACAGGCAGCTCACCGCTCAAGACCAATATTTGGTCAGGTGCGGTGGTGCTCATCTGTAATTCCGGGGATTTGAGAGGCTGAGATAGGAGGATCACAAGTTCAAGGCCAGAGTCAGCAACTTAGTGAGACCCTGTCTCAAAACAAAAAATTGAAAAAGGGCTGGGGATGTTGCTCAGTGGTAAAGCACCCCTAGGTTCGATCCCCAGTACCAAACAACAACAAAAAAGCCAATCCCGGGGAGATGAGGGTTGGTGGGAGGGAGACCTAGGGATGTTGTTCAGTGTTAGAGCACTTGCCTAGCACAAGTGAGGGCTTGGGTGCGTCCCAGCCAGAGGGGGGGGGGCGCGGGAGGAGGGGGAGAAAGAGAGAGAAAGAGAGAGAGAAAGAGAGAGAGAGAGAGAGAGAGAGAGAGAGAGAGAGAGAGAGAGGGAGGGAGAGATGGTAGGAAGGCACTGGGTTTATCCAAAGGCCGAGCTCTTGAGAATAAGAAGGCATGATGAACCTCAAAGCTCATCTTAGTGGGCTCAGGTTGTGAAGGTTTTTGTTTGTCTTTGTTGTTGTTTAACAGTACTGGGGATTGAACCCCAGGGCCTTACACATGCTGGGTAAGCTACTCTATCACTGAATTACATTCTCAGCCCTTTTTAGTTTTTATTTTGAGACAGCATCTCTCTAAGTTGCCAAAGCTGGCCTCAAACTTGTTATCCTCCTGCCTTAGCCTCCGAGGTAGCTGGGATCACTCCATGCACCACCATGCCCAGTGCAAAGGGCTTAAACAGGGAGGGGAAGGAGAAGCAGGGCAGGAGGGCTGGGAGCTGGGGCAGGGGCTTCATCATGCAGGGTGTGTGTCTCCTTTTCATGGCCAGAATATCCAGATGGACCTCCACCTCCTGCGGCTAGTTCCTATAGTTCTTTAGACAGATTACTTTTCTGCAAATTAAACCTTACAGCAGTTAACATGCTTTGTGTTAGTTGATGCATAGAACTAAAGACTAAGGAGGGGTGTGACAAAGGTCTCCACAGTCTCTGGATTCTGTAAATTTAAAGAAAGATTATTTAGCAATTAACATCAACAATTAAGGTAGGGCTTCTCTTTAGAATTTAAAATACAGGGCAAAAGGAAGGGATATAAACCTCGAAAGAGGATTAGGGAAGGGAAACAACCTTGTGGAAGAGCACAGGGAGGGGAGGTAAAGTAACTTTGCCACTGACAATCCCCAAGGAGCGACTCCTGGCTACATTGGAATGGGGGGGGGGGGGGGGTGGCCAAGGAAGGCCTCTCCAGAGAGGACAGATGAGTGGAGACCAGAGGAAGGTGAAGTTTTAATACCAACCGTTAAGAAAAGGCATCTTGGGTAGGGGGAATAGAAGTTCAGTGGAATAGACAAAGAGGAATGGAGGGAAGGGAGGAGGGATGGGAACAGGAAAGACAGTGGAACGAATCAGACAGAACTTTCCTCTGTTCACATATGAGTACACGACCAGTGAGACTCCACGTCATGTACAGCCACAAGAATGGGACCCTAATCAGAATAAGTTATAATATGTCAAAATGCACCCTACTGTCGTGTATGCCTAAAAAGAACAATTTTTTTTTTTTTAAAAAGGAAAGAAAGAAAAGGCATCTTGATGGGCACTGTGGTGCACACACCTGTAATCCCAGCAGCTCCGGAGGCTGAGCCAGCATTGTGAGTTCAAAGCCAGCCTCAGCAACTCAGGATGGCCCTAAGCAACTCAGTGAGACTCTGTCTCTAAAAAAACTACCAAAAAGGCTGAGAATGTAGCTAAATGGGTGAATGCCCCTGGGTTCAAACCCCAGTACCAAAAAAAAGATGGGAGAAGGGGAAGAAGAAAGTGTCTTAAGTGCGCTCATGCGTATTCGTGCAGATCTCTGCACTGTAGAGACTGGAGCATCTTTGAAGTGTGGAACCCACACCTTTCAGATAAAATCCCCTTGGGGAGTTTACAAGATGGTTATTGTAACATTTGAATTTGGTTAATACAGTGAGAAAAGAAAAAAAAAAAAAAAGCGCCAGCTTCCTATATGTCAGATGGTATGTGCCACACTGTCACCTGACCTAAGAATTTCTCCATTCACCCCATTGTGATGGGGATAAGTGATGTTATCCTAACACAACAGGTAAAGAAACAAAGGGTAAAGTAACCTAATAATCTCTAAGGGCTACAGAGGTAACTAACTCAGTGTTTGAGTGTGTGCTTAGGGTGTGTGAGGGCCTGGGTTCAATCCCCAGTGCAGGCGCGCGCGCGCTCACACACACACACACACACACACACACACACCACACCCCACATACAGTGTAATATAATAATCTAAAGTCAGGCAGCTTGTAAGTGGCTGGTCAGGATTGTCACCAGCTCTGGCAGTACTATCTTTTCCTCACCCATCTCTTGACTGATAGGCTTATAACCAAAGATAGATTAACAAGAGAAAAGCATGCGAATTTATTTCACGTAAGTTTTACATGACACGGAAGCCGTCAGAAACGAAGATCCAAGGCAACTGGGAAATCTGTGTATTTTTATGATAGTAGAACATAAATATGATTGGAGGACAAAGGGTGTGATCTAAAAATCTAGGGGGAGCTTATTAATGCTGGGGATCAGACCTAGGACCTCACATGTGCTAGGCAAGTGCTCTATCACTGAGCTCACCTCCAGCCCAGCCCAACCTCCTTTTAAAGCCATGCTGTGTGGCAAGCTCAACAGTGTTCATTGGAGAGCTTTGAGCTAGTAGGACAGGAAGTTCTTTGTGAGGAACAACATTTGCCACAGGCATGCAAGAAGATGCTATGTTCTAGAAATGAAAAGGAGTCTCGGGTGCAGTGGCGTACAACTGTAATCCCAGCTTATTCAGGAGGCTGAGGCAGGAGGATTGCAAGTTCCAGGTTGGCCTCAGCAACTGAGCAAGACCCTGTCTCAGTATAAACAATTTAAAAATAAAAGAAAGAAGTGAAGAGTAGTTAGATGTGCAAACATCAGGAGTGGCTAATACAATATTTTATAGTCAGACTGTAAAGGAGTTATATGTCATTATATGGTGGTGTCTTAATGGTGAGTGTCCCTTAAACTTTAAGACAGTGAAATATCAAACATTGTTAAGAGTTTTTCATTATTTTTTAAATGTAGTAATCATGTAAAGTGTCCTTAAAAACAAATGGTCAAAACAAGTAAAAATACACAGCAACATAGATGACAAGAGTAAAATTACATAATTTAGTCAGGCATCTCATTAGTGAAGAAATAACAATATACCTAATTTTTATTCTGATTTCTGTACTTTATGATTACAAAATACAGAAGAAAAAGAAAACTAAGGAGCTGAGGATACAGCTCAGTGGTAAAGCTCGTGCTTAGCCTGTGGCTCATTTTCTTTGTGTACATCTCTAGCACGATACACACAAAATATGCTGGGTTTGGTGACAAATGCCTGTAATTCCAGCAACTCAGGAGGCTGAGGCAGGAGGATCCTGAGTTCAAAGCCAGCCTTATGAGTCTCTGTCTCAAAATAAAAAATAAAATTAAAAGTAGTTAAGCACCCTTGAGTTCAATTCCTTGTACAAAAAAAAAAAAAAAAAAAAAAAAAAGGAAGAAATAAAAGAATTCATGTTCATCTTTTTTATTGGAAAATTCAGAAAAGAACCACAGAATTAAGTAAAAATCATCTCTAATACCATCACTGGGCTATCACTAATTGATGTCAAAACTGGGTTCATTCTGGGCATGGTGACACACAACTGCAATCCCAGGAACTCAGGAGTCTGAGGCAGAAGGATCTCAAGTTTGAGTGCAGCCTCAGCAATTTAGCGAGGCCCTAAGCAACTAAGAGAGATCCAGTCAAAAAAATCTGAAAGGGCTAGGGATGCGGCTCAGTGATAAAGCACCTCTGGGTTCAATCCCCAATCCAAAATAAAAACAAAAACTGGTTCCTTAAGCACATAATTTTGTGTAGAGTTACAGTAATTTTTCTTTTCCTGTAAGAATGCACTTTAAATTCAACTTCTTCTTACCATAATTTTATATCAGCGACAGCAAACTATTACTAGCCAGTTTAGAGGCAGAAAAATCAACAAATCCATGTGCTGGCTTCTAGAGTACAGCATATTATTTTAGGGGGGAAAATAAGAAACTAAATCTTTTCATTTCAGATTTCAGTGTATTTTGAATTTGGGGTTTTCAGATTAGGGATGCTCAACTGGTAAAGTCTATGCAAATATTCCAAAATCCAAAAAAAATCTCCATAATCTAAAATACCTGTGGTCCCAAGAATTTCAGGTAAGGGAAATCAACTGGCAGAATCATTCTTTTTTTCTGTTTTGTTTTTTTGATATGTGTGTGGGTTTTGTTGTTGTTTTTGTTTGTTTTGTTTTGTTTTTTGAGGGGTGGGACACCAAAATACACTCCCCACAAAAGGAGTGTATTTCTGTATGTTGAATTTCTATTTTATACAGCAGATTATCTAAACCCAAACTCCGTAATAAATAATACCAAAGCCTGTCCTTAACAGCAGGGAATTCTGTAGTGTGGTTGGCAGTGTGGTTGGCAGGGTAAGGAAGGGGGAAGGTTTCTAAGAACTGAAGTCAAATGCCATCCTGATGAATTATAGCTTTCTCCCTGAGAGTGGTTACTGGTCTAGGCATCAGGGCCTTGGTCCTAAGAGAGGCACTGGGAAATGCTGGTAACTTCAGAACACTGTGGATCTGAGGAATGACCAGGACAAGGAGCCAAGACCTGGAAAATTCTTTTTATTTCTTTTTTTTTTTTTTTGGGGTGGGGGTAGGGCAGTGCAGGGCCTCATGCATGCTAGGCAAGTGCTTTACAACTGAGCAACACCCCCAGTACTTCGAATTGCTTTTTTTTAAATTTATTTTTATTGAAAACAAATGGGATACATGTTGTTTCTGTGTGTACATGGAGTAACAGCATACCATTTGCGTAATCATACATTTACATAGGGTAATGATGTTTGATTCATTCCATTATTCCTCCCCGCCCCCCATCCCTCTCACCTCTCTTTTCCCTCTATACAGTCCCTCCTTCCTCCATTCTCAAATTTCTTTTTTAAAACTGAGTGAGCCTGGTGTAGTGGCACACACCTGTAACCCCAGGGACTCTGGAGGTTGAGGCTGGAGGATCACAAGTCTGAAGCTTGCCTTAGCAGTTCAGTGAGGCCAGCTCACATGATGATGAGGAAACAGAGGAAGAGTCTCCACACTCTGGACACAAAATATATACCCCAAAGCCACGCCCCCAATGAACCACTTCCTCCAGCCACACCCCACCTGCTTCCAGTTACCATTTAGTTAATCCCATCAGGGATTAATTCCCGGATTGGGGTAAGGCTATATAGCCCAATCATTTCTCCTCCAAACCTTCTTGCATTGTCTTACACGTGAGCTTTTGGGGGACACCTCACATTCAAACCATAACACCTATATAGTTCTAGGCCAGCCTACTCAAATTATGAGACACTGTCTCAAAACAAAACAAAAATAAATCCATAAATCTGAATATCTCTCCATCTAATGGTAAAACAACAGTGAGAGTATTCCCTGGATAAACTTTTCAGGTTTTGTTTGTTGCTTGCTTTAAAAAAAATCTATAAAAAGGGAAACAATTTTCTGCCACTAAAAAACTATTTGACCTTAGGAAAGTCCCTTCTCTTCTCTGATCCTTTTTATTTATTTAAAATGTTATTCATTTATTTACATGTAGTGCTGAGAAATGAACCCAGTGCCTCACACATGCTAGGCTCACAACCCCAGCCCCCACCTCTCTGATTCTTAAAAGGAGAAAATTTGGGGCTGGGGAGATAGCTCAGCTGGTAGAGTGCTTGCCTCGCAAGCACAAGGCCCTGAGTTCGATCCCCAGTACCACAAAGAAAAAAAAAAAAAAAAGGAAAGAATTTGTTAGAGGAGCAAAGTATTAGTTTAGAAGGGATCTCAGAGATCATTGAATTCTGACTTTCCATTTACAGATGAAGGATCTGAGACAAGAGGTGAGTGACCAGCAAGTGGTCTAGTAGCTTTCTCCCAGTCTTATTATTTTGATTTGCAAGAGGAGTTCAGCGAATTTCAAAATTAATTAGGTTGTATTTGAAAAGCAAATAAACTGGGGATGGGGAAGTGTAAAATAAAAACTAAAGTTTTGAGAGACAGAGATAAGATACTCTTTTTTTTTTTGCTTCTTTTTACCAGGGATTGAATCCAGGGTTACTTAACCACTGAGCCACATTCCCAGTCTTTCGTATTTTTACTTTGAGACAGGGTCTCGATAAGAGGCTGAGACTGGCTTCGAACTTGTGATCCTCCTGCCTCAGCCTCCTGAGCTGCTGGGATGACAGGTGTGCACCACCACACCCAGCTAAGATACTTTCTATTAACCATTCAAGTCGGTGTGCAGTGGAGGTGTGAACCGTGTGGGACGTGGAGCACTCCATACACACTCACCCACAAATATTTACTGAATGCCCCCTTGGAGCCGAAAGTGCTGGGGAACTGGGAAGACAACCACAGCGGAGCAAGCACTGTCAGGTGAAGTACAGCGTGGCAGGAACTAGAAGAGGCATCTAGAAGGGCGATCCGGAGGTCTTCCTGGAAGCAATGGCACCCAAGATGATTTTGAAAGAGAAAGAGAAGGAGAGTGTCCCTGCAGAGGGAAAGGGTGCAGAAACCCACCGGGGGAACTTGGTGGACTGAATAACTAAAAAAAGTGCCCAGAAAGGTGAAAGCAGGAACCAGGTGAGCAGGAATCTCCTAAAACCCGCATGGGAGACTTTCCCCTGGGGACAGACTTGCAAGCTGGAGTGACAGATCTGTTCTGCCTCTCCAACTCTTGCTCTAAGTGTGTCCAGCAGTTTGGAAGCAGGGCCAAGGCAAACCCAGTGAGAACAATGAGAAAGGTATTTCTCCAGATATTTGGACCAACAAACTGCCTTTCTTCCTGTCGCCCACTTGGTCCACGGATCTGGGCACACACACTGATGAAACAGTGCTTTTCCTACATGATGCACGTGAATACTTCCGATCTGATTATTTTCCTTTTCTACATGGTGAAGCTGATTGACTCACCTCGGTGTCATGACTCATTGATAAGTCACAGCTCTGAAGACGGAGAAACTTGGAGTTAGGAAGTTACCATGACACTACAGACAGGAGACGATACACAGTGGGATCAGAGAAAGGGACGTAGGATGGGAATGATTCCAGAGAGGCTTACGAGAGAGGACAGAAAGACCCAAGGAGTTGAAGGGTTCAGGTACTGAGCTAGGGAAGCTTAACTGATCATCTATTAGGAGAGTAAAGATAACGAGCGTTTTAAGAATGCCCTTCATTTTATTTACTTATTTATTTGGTAAGCACAAATATATTCCTTAATTTGATCCATATTCCATAGAGCAGTATCATATAATGCCAGAAAATACTCAAGTGTTATTAAAAGAGGGAGTCACATCATGGAAATGATGAAGAGGAACTCAGTGGACCGGAGGGGGCTTGAGAGCTGAGCTAGACGATTCTACATAACAAACGGCTCATTTCAAAGACTTACCTGTGCTTTCCTAGGGCTGCTATTAGGGGTTTTGTAAGGCTGGGCATAGGTTAAGTTCAGCCTGGGCTTTTCATTTAGCAATCCTGTTGGCAGGAGTTACTTTCTTTACGAAGTTGGCATCCAGTTTAGAATCCGCATTCACTGGTTCAGAACAGTCACGGGTGTTTCTCCGACACTTAGAAAAATGGAAATACCACGCACTTTCCTCTTCTTGCACACTCTCAGACAGCATCAGGTCACAGGGACTTCTTTCCTGCCCCTTTTCACAGCTTCCCCAGTCCCAATCCTTCTCCATCTAAATCTTTTATTTTGCAAAGCCATAGGGAGTGGTGGTAGCCCGTTGCTAGAGGAAGATTTTGAACAATAGGTGTTTCTGAGCCGGGTTTATGGAAACGGTCTTGTCTGTGTCCTGGGGGAGATTGTAAAAGAGATGTCAACAGGAGCTCTTTTGTGTGGATGGCATTCATCCCGAAAGAGAGGAATTCCCTTACTGTGCTAGTATTTAAAGCAGATTTGTTGCTGCTTTTGCTAAAACTTTTTATCCAACTGCCGGAGCTAACAGCAATGAATGAGTCACTTGGTGATTGTAACTTCCTTCCCTCCTTAGCAAAGCAATGACTCAGTCATTTACATTTAGAAAGGAAGGTTCCTAAGAAGATTTCTTGGATTTTCATCAGCTTGAGCCTCTTTTCTTGACCGTCACGTGGGCCAGATCTGTCAGCAATCCTGTTAACCCCGGGTGAGGGGAGGCTAGCCCGGCTGTTTTTCTCGCTCCTTGCAAAACTTCTTGCTGTTCTGCTTGCTTTCTTTTTTAAATCCTAGAAGAGAGACAAACACAATTTCCTGCCTCGCGGCTTTTTCTACGCTCCCTTCCCCCACTCTTTTTTGGAAAAGGACTGGCAATTCCAGTGTACTGTAATTACTGCAGGCTGAGGTTTGACTTAACTCCACCCTTAGAAGATAAGGCAACCGTTTTATTACCTCTCAGCCAGGTGCCCGAGGGTGACAAGACTTGCCTTTATCTGGGGACCTGACAAGGTTATCAGAAATTGCAAATGGCCTGAACCTTGGAGCAGTGGCCATCAAAATTATTCTCTTCCCTGTGATCCATTTTCCGATCTTCTATTGCTCATTTCGATCCACAGACGAGTTTTGCTTCCCTCAAGTTTTTCTGTATTCCTGCTCCCGAGTTTTGACCTATTGGGGTCCATTTGGAACCGATGCCACAATAACTGAGCAGTGGTGATTATGAGTGGGGTCAGCCCCTGACATACCACACACGGAATGTTTGAACATCCTCTGCTTTAGTAGGTTTGCAATGTTTAGAGTTGCTTTTTCTCTAAAAAAGTTGTTATTTAAATCTTTGAGCTATGATGACAGAAATGAAAAATAAAATTGAAAAACAATAAAGAAATAAAATCAGATTTTATTCCCCTAACTTTTTTAGAATTCCTTTTGAAAACTACACTATAGTCCACATCAGGAGGCAGGGCTGTACTTGTCTTAGGTCATACAAATGTCTAGTTCTTGAACTATTTACATCTGCAGTTTACTAGTCTTATCTGTCCACCCACACATCAGGTTGTGGGGTTTTGTTTTTGAGGGGTGCTGGGGATCAGACCAAGGGCCTTGTGAACTCTAGGCAAGAGCTCCACCACTGAGTTACACCCCTAGTCCCATTTTATTCTATAATTTAAGGTCTGTTGCATGGATTATCTGTTATCACTTGTGTTGGAATTGTGGTATAAAAACATGCATTTTAAAATGTGATTGGAGCCCGGAGCGGTGGCACACACCTGTAATCCTAGCAGCTCGGGAGGCTGAGGCAGGAGGATTGAGAATTCAAAGCCAGCCTCAACAATTTAGGAAGGCCCTAAGTATTTTAGCAAGATCGAGTCTCAATTTTTTTTTTTTGGTACTGAGGATTGAACCCAGGGACACTTAGCCACATCCCCAGCCCCTTTTTTATATTTTATTTGGAGACAGGGTCTTGCTAAGTTGTTTAGGGCCTGGCTAAATCACTGAGGAGGGCTTTGAACTCTCAATCCTCCTGCCTCAGCCCCTGGAGCTACTGGGATTACAGGTGTGGGCCAATGAACCCCGCCAGTCTCAAACTTCGGGGAGAAAAGGCGGGGGTGGGGGGTACTCTAGGGATCTGCCTCAATGGTTAAGTGTCTCTGGGTTCAATCTCTGGTACAAAAACAACAATAAAAGGGAAAACGGAATTGGCAAACTGTGCGCACTAGGTAGTTTTGATGAAAAAAGAGTTCCCTTCCAGATAAACTTTAGTACCCTGAGCTGCACCTAGCACGAAGCCGCCCTCCTGTTGGTATGGATGATAGTGGGCCGAGGTAAAAATTGCTAACGTCATTTATTTTGCTATCTGTGAAGTCAAACTGTGGCCAGAGGGTAGGGTAAGGGGAAAGAAAAGGCAGATCAGAGAACGTTGGAAAAGTGAGTCTAAAAAACATACAGGTTTACCTGAGGGGGTGGGGCGGCAGTTCCACAGCGGAGCTCTTGCCTAGCCTGTAGGAGGTCGCCTGTAATCCCGGTAACTCAGGGGCCTCAGCAATTTAATGAGGCCGTAAGCAATTTAATGAGAAATAAAATAAATATAAATGTATATATTTATAAATCTATTTAAAAAGGCCTGAGGATGTGGCTCAGAGGTTGAGCACCCCTGGGTACCCTGGTCCCATCCCCAGGACGAAGAAAACAAAACAAAACTTCTAGGATTGATTGCATTGCCATCGTAATGAAAACCGAAGAAGGTGCCTCTGGGTGCAGTGGGGGACACACTGTGACAAACAGAGAACCTTGCACACACACACGCGGCCACCCTCCACAGGTGGGACTGAGGGCCAGGACCTGAGATGCCTCCGCCGCCAGAGTTTTTACTGCTCCTAGGGGGGGGGGGGGGGGCATCCTTCTTCTGTCCACAGTTGTTCTTGCTTGTTCTTTTCTTTATTTCTTTATTTGTTTTATTTATTTATTTATTTTAAGTACTGGGAATTGAACCCAGGGGTTCTTACACCATATCCCCACCCCTTTTTTATTTTTATTTAGAGACATGGTCTAAGTTGATTTGGGCCTCACTAAGTTGCTGAGGCTGGCCTCGAATTTACAATCCTCCTGCCTCGGCCTCCTGAGTCCCTGGAAATATAGGATCAAACCACTGCACCAGGCTCACTTTCAGTTTTAAAAAAGAAACTCGAAGGGCTGGGGTTGTGGCTTAGTTGTAAAGCACTTGCCTAGCATGCCTGAGGCCCTGCACAACCCTGTCCAAATTTCTGAAAGCCTTTACTTTAAACCTGATCTTGGATCTATTTGCACTGTGACTACACCCCTTCTCCTGCAGACCCTGCAAGTACTTGTTTACTGGGCCTGCCCAGTATATCAGCTGTCTAAAATCCCCAAAACTGTGAATTCCAAGCACATTTGGCCAAAAAACTTTCAGATACAAGCTCACTCGGATAGTGTTCTCACAGGGTTTAAAGGAGAATCTTAAAGACAAAAGCAGAAGACAGCCCTTTCAAAGATAAGCAAGGTTTCCGTGGGAAGAACCCAGGTTCCAAGCCAACCCCACCCAGGGAGAACTTGGACATCAACCACTCCGCCTCCTTTTCATCTGCAGAATTAGATCATAACCTCCTCTGCAGGGTTGTTTTAAGAATTTAATGAGACTAGCAAAAGTGCATGCCTTTATTAAACAGGCCAGGAATGAGGAGAAGGATGGGGGTTGGGTTGGGGAAAGAAAGTTGATATGGATTTGAAACTCTTCAAAGATTCCTAGGTTAGCACTTGCCTAGCATGCGTGAAGCCCTGCGCTCAATGCTCCGTACTAAAAAGAAAAAGAAAAAGAAAAAAAGAAAAGTTGGGCTCTGTAGCACCCGCCCGTAATCCCAATAATGCCCCCCCACCCCCGAGGCAGGAGCAGCACAAGTTCAAAGCTAGCCTGAGCTACTTAATGAGAGACTCTCTCAAATTTTTTAAACATGTAGCTCAATGGTAGCGCACCCCTGGGCTCGATCCCTAGTACTGCAAATAAATAAAATTTTTAAATGGTTTATAGGTTTTTATTTAATTTTGGCAAATAGCAAACACCAAACAGAAAGGTGATGGGGGTTCTTCATTTCTTTTTCTGGTGCAGTGCTTGAACTGCAGCTCCCCCAGCTCCCCCAGCCTTTGAGGAACACTAAATAGTTGCAGGGTGAGAAAGAGCTCTGAGGGGACACCTGGACTCCCGACCTCCTCGGTCAGTGACAGTTGGACAATGAGGTGCGATTTTGAAGCACTGATCCTATTGGAGGATTCGTAAGGAGCTGGGCCAAGCGGGATGAGGTAAACAGCATCCCACAGGTTAACCCAGATGGCTGTTCCTTTGAGAAGCGGGGTGGGGTTTCGGGGAGGAAGGAGGAAAGGCGCAGGGTGAGTAATTAGGAGCCTAGCTACAGGGCCCTGAGCCCAGGCCTCCTGCAGGAGTGCCTTCCAGTCCCAGGTAGTCTCCATCGTGCTGAACCCACAGGAAGGAATGGCCGTGCCTCTTTCTTATGAACTGCCGCACATCCTGCCTTCCCAGGCTGGGGCTCCCAGCTTGCCTTATGCAGAAGCTCGGGCTCCAGGGGAAACCTTGCTCCAGGCCCTATGAACTGGGGGCAGCTCTGGCTGCTGTGGTAGATCTGCCTTCTCTCCAAGCCCAGGGAGTTGGCCAGTAAGGGGTTACTAGTAAATTCACACCAAATTTTCAGGTAGGACTTGGGGGCGGACTGGACGCCCACTAGGTGTGATCCTGCGTGAGTACCCTGTAGAAACCCTCAACGACTCCATAGATAGCCTTAGGGACACTCAAGCTCCTCTTAGTTTACCAGGCACAATGACACAGCAAGAAAGTTTTCACTGCCTGGTTCATTGTGTAATTCCAATCCAGATTTGTCCTCGTATTCCAGACCCAAGGTTCCACTGAGCAGGTGGAAAGAATTCTCATGAAATAAGATCAGGCAGTGAAGAAAGGCCCTTGGCTTTCACTTATCCATCTTGTCTGCAAGCAGACAGGACACAAGATAAGAGGTCCAAGAAAACTAGTGTAAGGAGCTAAGGAAAAGTAAAGCCGCCACACAGGAAAAGGGTGGCCAGCCATCACTCAAGGGTAGCACCTAGCAGAGAGAATGGATGTTAGGTGGATAATCCACAGGTGACAGTAGAAACTAACTGGTGTTGGGGTGTGTGTGTGTGTGTGAGTGTGCACGTGCGTGCACATGCTGGGGATTGAACCTGGGGTCTCATGCGTGCCAAGTGCCTGCTCTACCACTAAACCAAGTCCCCAAAACCCAAAGTGACGGTAGATTGGGGTTTAACATACTTACTCCATGTCAAAAGTTGACGTCAGTCACGAGCCAGGCACATTGGTGCCCCCTGTAATCCCAGCTACCTCAAAGGCAGGGGCAGGAGGATTGCAAATTCAAGGCCAGTTTGGGTGACTTAGGGAGATCCTACCTCAAAATCAAAAAGTAAAAAGGAGTGGAGATGAGCTTAGTGGTAGAGCTACAGCTATAATCCTGGGTTCAATCCCCAGTGCTGAGAAAAAAAAAAGAAGTTGGCCAATCATAATCGTATCTGGCCGGTACTTGACCTCTATCAAACACTATCAAACAGAAGTGGGAATTGCTGATAAGAGATTAGACAGTTGTTCCTTGGTATTCTTAGGAGATTGATTCCAGGACCCTCCGCCCCCATGAATGTCAAAGCCTCAGATGCTTAAGACCCTTGTGCAGTATTTTCATATAACCCTTGCATATCCTCCCATATAGTTCAAAACATCTGGAGATTACTTTTGATACTTAATACAACAGACATGTGAGTATCTTTGGGGGTGAAGTACTGGGGATTGAACCCGGAGCGCTCTACCACTGAGCTACATCCCCAACCCTACTCCCAACTTTTTTTTTTTTTTAGATAAAGGAGCGCACTAAGTTGCTGAGGCTGGACTCAGACTTGGATCCTCCTGCCTCAGCCTCCCAAGTTGCTGGGATTACAGGTGTGCCTATCCACAGTATTGTTTAGGAAATAATAATAAGAAAAAATGTCTGTAAATGTATAACTTTTTTTCCCCAAATATTTTCAGTTGGTAGTTGGTTTAATGTGTAAACGTGGAACCCATGGAAACAGAGGACTGACTGTACTATGACATCCAAGGTCGCAGAGAATGGCTTTGCTGTGATATTCATTTTACTTCTGCCCAAAGACTTTTTCTTTCTGGGTTGTTGACCCCTTTTCCTTCTTCTCCAGGAAGTCTCTTTTCATCCTGGTTCATTCCTTCATGCAACAAGTATCACATAGTACAATGATGTGACTCACGTGTTCTAAGGATTGTGGTGACATGTGTGAATAAGACAGACAACAATGCCTGACCTTGTGATTCTTAGCTCCTTAGTGAATTCCCTTCTCTCAATCTGATCAAGGGGGGAAAAATCACCTCACAGAATATAGGACTGTGTTGCCGAGAAGTGACAACTGACAAGAAATGAAAGCTAGCTGATGAAAAACTTCAAAGGAAACTCTCCTTCCCTGCTCCTGGCCCTATCCCCATCCCAGCCTCCTGAGGGGTTGGTAGACCAGCTGCTCAAACAGGAAACCTTATATAATCCTGTAACCCCGACCTTGGTCCCTGAGTCTTCCTCTCCTGTAAACAGTCCATTCAAACCAGGAAGACCTACAGACCTGACTGGGACACATTTTGAAAAATACACACATCATTATGAATGTTGGGGAAAAAAAAAAAAAAAAAACCTAGATCTAAAAGGAAGTGATATATCTGACTCAATGGTAGAAATCACTTCATAAAGTAATGGAACAAATGGAAATTTAATCCTCACAAATGAAACTGCCAGGGCAGTCATCTGTGTACATGGATGACTCAACAGCACCTGTTAGAGAGGCCGGGAAAATGAGCCGTGAAATCCTGATCACATTCCCACTGCAAGCAACACTCCCGCCTTGGAAATTAGTAAGCCCGAAGTTCTAAACGCCCTGATTTCAACATGTGGCCCTTTTCCATGAAGGCTACGATTTACTTTAGCCATTGGCCCAATGATTCTTACTCAGAACCCTAGGTTTTTAATCTCTAGTATTAAATGATCTAGGCAAACACTAGCCAAATATCTCTTTCAAGATAAGCCTTTGAAATTACTGATTTCAGGCAACAACTGGTCTCACATATGGTAACCTTCAGTTTCTAATATTATTCAACTTGATTGTCCAATTTCATTAAAAGTATATATTACAAGCTTTCAACTTCAACCCCTGGCCCTGAACCTTCTAAAATGACCTTCTTCCAAACATCATTTAGCATCCTCTAATCTAGTTAATTAATGGAACTTCCTGACAAGAACAGTCACTTTGATCTGAACCTCATTTTTAGTTTCCAGTGATTTTTGAAGCAAATGGAAGGGCTGCCCTCTTTTCTGGGCTAACTGGAGCTACCAGCTGCTCACAACTGTAGTCTTGTAGCAAGGAGAGGGCAGGGTGGAAGCAGACCTGGGCGGAAGAAAGCAGGTCGAAAACACTACCCTTGGCATTTTCGTGGGTGTTTGCCCCACACAGAGATAAAAGACTGAAGGTGTGGCTCCCAGGCATGCTCTCCGGGAAGCTGGGCCTGCAGTCTGGAAATCTTAAGTAATCTTTGCAAACAGGCTAACTGGGGAACAGCCAGTTAGAAACGCTTCAGGCCTGAGAGAAAGGGGTCTGCCTATAAAGCAGATAAAAATGGAACATGCCAGTCGCAGGCAGCGGGAATCCCCAGTCGTCACCTTCACTGCCATCAGCCCAGCCTTCGGCTGCGACTGGGATGTGAAGAGAGAGATTGGGTGAAATTTCTAGAGCTCTTCTCGCTTTTGTAACTTGTGACCTTAAAAAATATGAATATAGCTACTGCTTTAAAAAAAAAAAAATCCTTAGCCACAACTTAGAGATTTTACTCTAAAGCCAGGGAAAGTTTTTGTTAAGGTGTTAAGTTACAAAGCAAGACAGTCTGAGTCTTGACTTCCACTCTGTGGTTTTTGGAAGACAAGTCCAGCCACGATCCCCTTCCGCAGCAGCGCCACTGACCTTTGCTGCCGAGCGGCAATGGAGTATGTAAGTGTTGTTCCAGGATCGGCCACAAGGGGACGCTCAAGAGTAGGATTGCCCGCAGGAATACTTTGTTTTCTCAGACTTTGGAATGGGAGGGAAAGGGGTTGGGTGTGGGGACGGTGGGGGAGACGCAGCTGGCTTGGAAAAAAAAAAAAAATCCATTTGTTCCCTGAAATTATGCCACTTGCCATTTTATAAGTCAAAGGTTGCCACGTTACCTGTTGCCAGGTTCCTGAGAATGCTCAGGGAAAATATGGGAGCCAAGGGCACAGCACCAAGTCCTTCAGCCTGGTAGATTTCAAGCTTTTTGACTGGGCTGGCGCTGACATTTGGAGAGCAGCTGCCGTGGACTGCCTGAGCATTGTTTGGTTGTAGTTCTAGCAGAGGAGTGGCTGCGTCTTACATCATTTCCAGGCATCAAGTGCCTGGGGTTTGTGTTGTTTTTTTTTTTTTTTAATGACTCTTTCTGATCCCTCCCTCCCTGGATCTTTGTACAGTACACACACTGTGCAAAACAACCTCGCCTCAGGAAGCCCAAGTTTTGTAGCAACTTGTTAAAACAATTTGGGTACCTCTTTAAAAAAAAAAAAAAAGTGACTCCGAAACAAACCTTTCCATTCTTCCTCCCTTGAGAACAATGTTGGGTTTGATTAGCGGGGCAGCCCGGTTCTCCCCAGAAGAGGCGGCTGCTATCAGTTGAATAGATCTCCAAGCCAGACAAGCCGAGGCTTGGGGCATTTGTCTGGCATTAGGAAGTGTCTGGAATACTAGTAACTACCAACTGGCAAGGCGGATGACTGCAAGAGTTATGGCCCTCCCCCTCCCTCTGCTGCCCTGCCCTCCCCTCCCCCTCGGCTCTCACACAAGCCTGCTCTTTTCTGCTTTGACTAAGAAAAGTGGAACTCGTCATCTCTGTGGTTTCCGTGGAGGATGGCTTTAGTGGAAATCATTCTCTCAGCCACTTCCCTGGAGCCGAAGCTAATGGGAGAGAAGACGACTCTGGGATGCCATGCGCCATGCCTCACCGAGGTGGGCTGGGAACCCAGGGTTTTCTTGCCACCCGCCTAGGGAGCCTCACATCCTGCTTTCTCACCACTGACCACCTCACTTTGGGTGGCCTGGAAATGGGAAGCCGTAAATATTTTGCAAGCAGGTAGTGATTTTTCCATGTATTTTGTTGTGCAGAGTTTCTTTTTTGTAATATTTTGCATTTTTGATTTTTAAATTTTTAAAATTTATTTACTTTTGCAATGCTGAGGATCCAGCCCACGGCTTTGCCCATACTAGACAATTGCTCTACCATTGAGCTGCACTCTGACCCCATTTTTTTTTTCCTTCTGATTTTCGAGACTTGCTATGTTTTTGATTCTTGTTGTGTTCCTCATGTCATCTCAAATCCTGGGCTCAAGCCTCCTAGTAGCTCTGACTAACAGACCCAGGCCACCACACCCAACTAGAATATTTTAAGTCATAGCTGGTGTACCCCTTGTTGACCACTGAGAATTAATTCATTCGCTAAACTTTTGTCTTATGTTTTTTTTTGTTTGTTTGTTTTGTTTTTCTGTGCTGGGTACCCTTGCTACACCCAGAGGCGCTTTACCACTGAGTCACATCCCCAGCTCTTTTTATTTATTTATTTTTATTTTTTATTTTGAGACAGAGTCTCACAAAGTTGCTTCTTAGCTTTAAGTTGCTGAGGCTGGCCTCAAACTTGCAATCCTCCTGCCTCAGCCTCCAGAGTATCATTCACTAAACTTTTGATGAGTTCCTGCAGGGTACAGAGAGCTTGTTGGTCTTTACTGGACAAGATGGTTGATGATGTGTGTTGGGGAGATGAATCCTAGTGGTTCGGGTTCATGAAGAGATGGAAAGTGCAGCTCTGAGTATTCTAACTCCACTCCTTGGTAGATGTGTGACTTAGGGACATCCACTTCCTGCTCTTGTTACTAAGAGCTCAGTACTTGTCCTGATGCCAATCCAATGAGGAGGACATGGTTTCGAGAGAAAGGAAAAAAGGAGTTTTATTGCTTTGCTGGCAAAGGAGAATACAAGGGATTCTTGTCCCAGAGGCTGTGATTCTCACCGTCAGGAGGAACAGAGGGCTTTTAAAAAGGTGATTCAAAGGCTACATTCCAGGTGTGCCTTGTCAGGGGTCATAATTCACTTGTGGACTTTAGCGATACCATTTCTTAGGTCTTCTCTTGCCATCCTGAAGTCTGAATTACTTTACTCCTGCGGTGTGTTTGCTCAAGGACAGATAAATTGGCCTAGGATGGGAAGGTTTATCTTGTTCTCCCCACCCCCAAAGATAGGGAGGGGGGATGGAGAAGAGAGAGGAAACAACAAAACGTGTCCATTTTATAATAAGTCACAAGGGTCATATTCAAAGCATGCAGTGGACCCCTGCTACACCCCGGGCCTTCACATTTCCATCGATTCAACCGTGGGATCCTCTTCGTGGGCAACCTTGTCTGTTAAGCTCTTAGCACAGTGTCGGGTTCTCTGATGATTAGATCTAGATCTAATGGCATGGCGAGGGTCTGGACTGATTCTGCTATCTCAGCATCTCTGTTGTCACCTGAGTGTGTGCCTTTTCCCAGCAAAGGACCTGAGCCAGACCACAGGTTTGTCTGGCACCTGACGTGGAGTCAACCAGCCACAGCACAGCGCCATGAGCAGCAGGACTCCAAGATGCGTAGTTAACCGCAGGACTTCTGGGTCTGCCTGACTGGAAACAGTGGCAGCAAACTTTTCTGTTGGACGTTGCACCCTCCTGGGGGTCAGAATGCTTCCCCAGGAGGCCAGAACATTCATCATGGCTACCAAAGAGCCTGGTGGGTGACTTCTTTCCTGGCCTCCTCTTTTGGCTTCCTTCTTCCTCTCTGAGGCATCACCCTCAGGGGAACCCCGATTTTTAAATTCTCTTCTAGATTTCATTCATGTTTGTTAAGTCATAGCAGCTTCAGTTTAAAAGAAATCTTGTCACCAAGTTCCACCATCTATCAGTTTTGGTACAATTTCTATAACTTCCCAGACAAATGATAAGCTGGTCTATGCTCCAGGAACTGAGAGCTCACTACTTGATGAGGTCCTCATATTCTATGTTTGGACAACTGATGACCAGTGGGTTCTTCTTCTCCTCCTCCTCCTCCTCCCTTTCTTTTTTTCTCACTACTGGAGATTGAACTCAAGGATGCTTTAGCACAGAGCCACATCCCCAGCCCATTTTATTTTTTATTTGAGACAGAGTCTTGCTAAGTTGCTGAGAGTCACACTAAATTGCTGAGGCTGGCCTCAAACTTGCAATCCTCCTGCCTCAGTTTCCCAAATTTCTGGGATTCTCTGCCACCATGCCTGGTTTAGAGGATTCTTTTTCTTTTTTTTTCTTTTTTTTTGCTGTGCTGGGGATTGAACCCAGGGCCTTGTGCTTCCAAGGCAGGCACTCTACCAACTGAGCTATATCCCCAGCCCTAGAGGATTATTCTTGATAACTCTTTGAGCTCTTATCTCTGTGGTTTCAGTTGGGGACTTAACACAGAAATCCATGCTGTCCTTTACGCAGTCGCCCTCCAAATCAATGAAAATCCTTCTGTCTTCCCTCTCTTCCAAATGAAGCAATCCCTTTCCTTAAACCCCTACATTTCCTCTTAAAGCAAAGTGTGCAGGGCTGGAGCTGTGGCTCAGTGGCAGAGCACTTGCCTAGCTTGTGTGAGGTACTGGGTCCCATCCCAGCCCCACACTTGGGTGGGGGGGAAGGGGAGGCAAGGAGCCCAGAATAAAATACAACACGAAGATCCTTCTGATTGTTCTAGATACCACACTTCCATTCTTAGATGCCTTTTCAGAAACAGGAAATTTCCCTGACCCTCAAACCTGAAGTTCAGTCCTCATTCTGCATTTCCACAATCAAATCTTTATGTCCCAAATTTAGGTCCTTCACATTTCATTTTCCTTTTGGCCTCTTCACTTTTCTTTTTCTTTTGGAACCAAGGATTGAACCCAGGGGTACTTAACCACTGAGCCACATCCTAACCCGTTTGTAGTTGTAGATGGACAGCATGCCTTTATTTTATTTGTTTATCTTTATGCAGGGCTAAGGGTTGAACCCAGGGCCTTACACATGCTAGGCAAGCGCTCTGCTGCTGAGCTACAGCCTCGGCCCCTAGCCCTTTTTATGTTTTATTTTGAGACAGGGTCTCACTAAGTTGCTTAGAGCCTCCCTCAGTTGCTGAGGCTGGCTTTGAACTTGTGACCCTACTGCCTCAGCCTCCCAAGCCTCTGGGATGACAAATGACAGATGTCTGCCGTCAGTTTGCTTTCTGAAGCACCCTGTAGCTCTAGTTTACCTCTCTGACATGTCCTTCATCTTCCCTGCACTGCCTCTGTCTGCACCGTTCTCTGAATTTGCAAATGTTCTCTATCGGTGCTTCCGCACTCTCTGGTGTGGGACCAGTTTTCTGTTTGTTTGATCTTCCATCTGTTGTAGATCAACACTTGGGTAAAATGCAATAAAAATGAATTACAAGAAAAAGGAAGTTTAAAAAACAAAGACACACCAAAACCATGCCCACTGATTTCTTTTTATTAAATTCAACAGACAAAAGACTATAAAATTGCTAGAAAGCTTCTAGAAGCTTACTTTCAGTGTTCAAGGCACCAAGCATGCACAGCAAATACGGTGGTTTGTGAACCAGCCCTATTCGGCAGACAACCCTTTGAATGACACTACTCTGTACACAGAAATGCTTAAACTTGCTGATTTATAGCATCTGTCGATTTTTATGGTATAAGTACCCACACCATGGTCAATTTCAAGCTGGACACAACTGGCAAGAGATGTACACAAGCAACTTTAGCAAGCTGGTAAGAGTTAGTTCCAAGCTGGGCGCTGTGATGTATGTCTGTACTCCTAGTGGCTCCGGAGGCTGAGGCAGGAGGATGCCGAGTTCAAAGTCAGCCTCAGCTCTAAGCAACTCAGTGAGACCCTGTCTCTAAATAAAATACAAAATAGGGCTGGGGATGTGGCTCAATGGTCGAGTACCCCTGAATTTAATCCCCGGTACAAAAAAAAAAAAAAAAAAAAGTTAATTCCAACACCCCACTAGCAACCCCACTCAATTAAAAAAAAAAAAAATTTAATAAAAATGTTCCTAGTGAGTGTTTATTGTACAGCTGCTGTTTATCTAGACCAAATCAGGAGTCAACGTTGCCTTGAGCGGAAACTAGACAGTGGGTTGAGGCAGCCCTTCCCTCTGGATGGTCAGATGAAACCATCTGGTACAACTCACAGCTAATTCAAGGTGGCCCAGCGCTGTGCAGAAGCTGCCACTTCTCAAAGGTGATCAAATCACAGCTTGCTTAAAAACAGCACAAGATAACACATTTATGTCAAAAAGATATTGTTTGATGACAACTGTATCTAATTTTTTTTTTTTTTTTTTAGATTTTTAACAATTTTTTTGTTGTTTTTATCATGCTTTTTTAAATTTTAACTTTTATTTTTTGGTACCAGGAATTGAACCCAGGAGTGCTCAACCACTGAGCCACATCCCCAGCCCTTTTTTATATTTTATTTAGAGACAGGATCTCACTGAGTTGCTTAGGGCCTCACTAAGTTGCTGAGGCTGGCTTTGAACTCATGATCCTCCTGCCTCAACCTCCCAAGCTGCTGGGATCACAGGTGTGGGCCACCATGCCCAGCTGTATCATGCTTTTATTTGTAGTCCTTCATGGACTTGCTTTCTCATATTTGATTTGTGTGTGTGTGTGTGGTACTGGGGCTAGAACCCAGTAGCACTATACTACTGAGCCACATCCTCAGCTGTTTTTATTATTTTATTTCAAGACAGGGTCTTGCTAAGTTGCCTAAGCTGGCCTCAAATTTGCAATCCTCCTGTGTCAGCCGTCGGAGTCACTGGGATGACCTGTGTGTGCCACCACATCCAGTACTGCTTACTTGTATTTGAAAAAATTATATATTTTTTTGTTTTTTCATTTGCACTGCTGAGGATCAGACCCAGGCCTCTCTGGGGAGAGCACTCTACCATTGAGCCACCCCCCAGGCCCTGAAAGAATATCTGAAACCCAGTAACCAAGGATTGCTCAACAATTCCTCAACATAGCTTCCTGTATAGTACCTTAGCAGTAGGAATTTAATAAGAAGTCAATACAAAAAGCAGGTTGTTGGATCCACATCTGTTTCATGGATCCCACATCTGTTTCGTGACCGCCTGATATGTTTATGCTCTTGATTACAAAAGATATCCAGAGTAAGACAGTGTAGATGTTTTGCCAGAAAACCTTCACCACTACAG
The DNA here is from genome assembly GCF_902686455.1 of Sciurus vulgaris. Taxonomy (NCBI): domain Eukaryota; kingdom Metazoa; phylum Chordata; class Mammalia; order Rodentia; family Sciuridae; genus Sciurus; species Sciurus vulgaris. Next base: position 44,035,563 of record NC_136474.1, read on the forward strand.
ACAAAAAGAATTCCTGGTTCAGCTAAAGGGCTGAGGCTCACAACCCTAGCACCAGCTTCCAATGCAAATATAGACGATGTTGAACAGCTCTCTAGAAGCTGCAATGATAGAAAGCTGTGCTCATTTGCTTCCTCTGTAACCTTTTTATTTAATTTAAATTCAACATAGTTTTATAACTTCTTAAATCAGATGTTAATACCAACTTCTGGTTGCTCTACTCTGTGCCGTGTGAACTGAATGAAAATAATGTCATTGGAATCTGCAGCTCTGTATCTGGGGACTCTCCTTACAAACGCACAGAGGTCCTGCCGCTGGTGGCAAAGGCCTGTCATCCCAGCAACTCAGGAAGCTGAGGCAGGAGGATGGCAAGTTCCTCCGAAACTTAGCAAGACCCTGTTTTGAATTTTTTAAAAAGGGCGTGGGGCTGGGGATGTAGCTCAGTGGTAAAGTGTCCCTGGGTTCAATCCCAGCACTACCAGAGAAAGGAAGGATGGAAGGAAGGAAGGGAGGGAGGAAGGGAGGAAGGAAGGAAGGGAGGGAGGGAGGGACAGTTCTTTCAGCCATCTTTCACTGGGGTAGTATGCTAGGACCCAGAGGAGGAAAAGAACTAACCTTATTTGAAGTGAACAAATAAACATATCTGTTTAAAGAAAAGCAGCAAACATGATTAAAATACATCATTTCTTTTTCAAGTTCCACTTGAATGAAAGGAGCGCTTGTGTTTTTAAATCACTCTTTTTAAGACTGTTCCTCTTAAACAAATGAGGTGTTTCACTTACTGTGTAGATGCCGTTCAGTTTCCCTTTCTGTTTAGACCAGACAGGATTCATTAGCTTGTCTTTCCTGCTCCGTGGGCCTCACTCTGCCTACCGCACACCTGCTGGTACTCAGACCTTCTCCACAGGTTCTAAATCACCCAAGGTGATGAATCACTGAGAGTCCTATTTTTAGAAAGGACACCCTTAGAAGAAAGAGCTTAGAGCTTAGCCTACAAAGCTAGAAAAGAGTGATACTGGGGAAAACAGAGGCATTTAGTCGTATGAGTTTTTGGAGCACCCTTGGCATGCAAAAGAACTGGGAAATGACCTGATGCCTGTAATCCCAGGGACTCAGGAGACTGAGGCAGGAGGATCACAAGTTTGAGGCCAACTTCAGAAATTTAGCAAGGCCCTGAGCAACTTAGTGAGACCCTGTTTTCAAATAAAAAAATAAAAAGGGCTGGGGATATGGCTCAGTGGTAAAGTGCCTCTGGGTTCAAACCCCAGTATACCCCCCACCAAAAAAAAAAAAAAGAACTGGGGAAAGAAGAAAGGAGACACTGAGTTGTGATTTGGATCTCCTTTCCCTCCTTCGAAGGCAGTCTTCAGCTGGGAATGTAGGTCAGTGATAGAGTGTGTGGTTCCCTCCTCAACACCAAAAGAGAAAGCAACCATGAAGATCCAAATTCTTTAAAATTCCTGTTGGATGACTGGATGGTGCTTCCGACTCCAGCAGAATCCCACTAGCCATCACACGGCAGTGAAACCTAATTGCAAAGTCCCTCTAATACAACACCAGGGCAGGTGGTGCCTGGCCTCTGTTCAGCTCCCTTACCCAAAGCAGGGCAATCTCAAGTTCTTATCACCTTTGGGGGTTGGAGCGGCACCACTCAGTTGGAAAAGTCCCCAGTACTCTCCCTGTCTAACCTCACACGTAAAATTGGAGTTGGCTTAGTGGGTTCGTGGACCATGCAGGAGGCTGAGGTCCCCAAGTTCAGATATCACACTGGAAATAGTGGGACTTAATCTCTCCCTCCGATTACCACATCATGGCAAGAGCTTTTCTTTTTGCTGTTATTTATTTATCTATTTATTTTTATTTTTACAGACTGCGTTTTGATTCATTGTACACAAATAGGGTCCAACTTACTTTTTAATTTTTCTTTCTTTCTTTTTTTCTTTTTTGGTACTAGGAATTGAATCCAGGGGCACTTAACCATGGAACCCACATTCCCAGATCATTTATTCATTGATTATTTGTTTGATTGATTGAGACAGGGTCTCACTGAGTTGCTCAGGGCCTTGCTAAGTTGCGGAGGCTGGCTTTGAACTTGCGATCCTCCTGCCTCAGCCTCCAGAGCTGCTGAATAGCAGGCGGGCCCCACCACACCCAGCTCATGGCAAGAGCTTTTCTGTATGTCAGAGCAAACAAAAGAGTATTACAATTGGCTGCATTGTTCAATTTTTTCTTTTCTTTTTTTTTTTTTTTTGTGGTGCTGGGGATCAAACTCATGGCCCTGTGCTTGCAAGGCAAGTACTCTACCAACTGAGCTATCTCCCTAGCCCACTGCATTCTTCAATTTTGATTATCCACACTGAAAGAGGAAACTGCTGAGCACTAACAACAAGCAGTAAATAAATAATCAAAAAGATCAGACGTTAGATGTTGGAATGTTGTTATTTAGCTTTCTTGCAACACAAGTGGGCCAAATCATTTTGAACCAAGTAATGGTTTCACATTGTAAAGACATGTCTCAGGAGAAGTGAAGCAAGGATGTATTTTCGTTAGATTCAAATACTTAGATTCTATTCTAATTGTGGCTCCCCCGTCCTCTACCACCTGCTTTGGGTCTTCAGATGTATATCTGAGGCTGAGCAGGCTGACCACCCTTCAGACCATTCTGGGAAACTGAGGTGGCCCCACAGGGGTTAAGTGCATGAGATTAAATGGAGTGGGGTAGCAGATGAATATCATTCTTGTTGATGTGACCTGGCCAGAGGCTTAACTGAGGGCTAATGGGACAAACCTGAGGCTGGGCTGGCTCTGCTGCTGGCCTCCAGGGACACTCTGATCTTCCACTAGTGGCATCACTTCTCAGACACCTTAGCAAAAAATGAAAATGTTGGACTGCTTATTGCTTACTGTGTTCAAATGGTAAAGGTGTGTGTTTCAGGCAGTATGTGTAAAATGGAAGGTTTTTCTTGGAGTGAACTTCTGCCAGCCAGTCATCCATCTAGGTAACTGATTTATATATATACATATTATATAACACACACACACACACACACATATATATACACACACATACACCCCCTACCTTCTAGAGGGTACATATGATATTGTAACGTGATATTTGCATGATATATTCTTTCAATTCTCAGGCAATCCCTGGGGAGCAGCCCAGCATAACTTCTGCTCTCTCTCTTATGGTTCAGAAAATTACTCGCAAATCACAGGGCAGTGGAGAACAGGATAGCATGATAGGATCTGTCCGTTTATTGTTCATTTTAGGATATTTTCAGTGGCCTGAGGAAATATTTGGATTTTATTTGGTGAGATGGCCCAAGTGGCAGCTAGAACCATAGGCAACAAGTTTGGATGGGGTGGCCAGGTCCAGCTGACCCAGTGAAATGACAGGGACTCCAGTTCTGAGTGGAAAAGCCTGGAAAGGACCAGGTACCATGGTGCACACCTGTAATCCCCACCACTCTGGAGGCTGAGCCAGGAGGATTCCAAGTTCAAGACCAGCCTTAGCAACTTAGCCAGATCCCATTTCAAAATAAAATAATAAAATAAAGTAAAAAAATAGAAAGGACTAGGGATGTAGCTCAGTGGTAGACAACTCCGTCTATCTTGTTCAATCCCAAGTACTGGAAAAACCCAAAAAACATGGAAAGGGTGGATGAGAAATAGTTGCAATTGTTTCATGATGTGTTTTGTTTCAGTTCTGGGGCTCAAACCTAGGGCTTCCCATATGCTGGGCAAGGGCTCTGCCACTGAGCCACATCCCCAGTTCTCAAACTGGTGTTTAGGAAAACTAAACAAAAGTCTCCAGGAAACTGCTTAAGGAATTGTTTTTTACTGATAGGCATTCCCACTTGGAAGCAATCCCCTTTTGTACTGGGGATTTAACTCAGGGACACTTTACCACTAAGCTACATCCCCAGCCATTTTTTAAACTTTATATTGAGACAGGCTCTTGCTAAGTTGCCCAGTCTGGCCTCAAACTTGTGATCCTCCTGCCTCAGCCTCTGGAGTCAATGAAATTACAGGTGTGCATCACCATGACCACCTTAAAAATTCTTTTTTGGAATTTTTCTTTAGTTTTCTAAATCATGTTCCAAAATAAAGCTGAAAGCTAATTATTCAATATTAGAATCAGATAGTGATGCTTCAGGGACAACCCAGAGAGGCCCTGGCAGCAGGTACATGATTCAGGGCCTTGACTCAATGGAGTGGCCCTGCAGGAAGACACGTGGGGGAGGAGGCTCAGAAAAACCCAAGACATACTCAAAACTGACTTCCAAACTAGCCTGTGAACTTGTGCTCAGAAAATAAAAATTGAAAGCAAAAGTTTACGCAGTGAGCACCTATCCAGATAAAGGAAGAAAGGGAAGGGGGAAGGGAGGGAGGCAGGGAGGGAGGATCAGGCCCTAAAGAAGGGGCGGGAAGGAAGCACCTTGCAGGAAGCCATCATTGCTGCCAGTTCTCCCTCATCCAGCACCTCCTTCAAACTAAAGGAGTGTCTTTAGAACACACAGAGGCCACCTTTCACTTTCCTTTCTTCTTCTTTCGGTGTTTAGTATCGGTCAGCAGCATGTCTTTAATGGCTTACTTTGTCTAGCGTTAGCTGTATTGGATGTTTTCCTGAGCAAGCGGGGACTCCCCTGACTTTGCCCAGGTGATGTAACACCAGGCGGCCTGAAGATTTCCACCGGCCAATCGTGGGCTGCTTCACCTCGATTCACAATTTCCATTTCAGAAACTTCCATGTCAGAGGTGGCCGTTCTCCCATCTTTTCCCCTCCGTTGTGTGGGTGTGTCCCCTCCCGGTGGCCCCCATCTCCCCAGCAGGGCTCTCTCTGGGTCTGTCAATGGACTTGTTTTCATGTCAGTGTCTTAGAGTGTTTTGTGTCCCCTGATTTCCAGTGGCTGTCAGTTACAAGATCAGAAACGCAAACCCAGGCAGAAATCACAGTGTCTTTGTTTTCACTGTCTTCCAGTGTCATCTTGCATTACAACATATAAGAAGACACCACCTCCAGTCCCACCCAGAACTACCACGAAACCTTTCATTTCTATCACAGCCCAGAGTAGCACAGAGTCTGCGCAGGATGCCTACATGGACGGACAGGGCCAACGAGGAGACATTATCAGCCAGTCTGGACTCAGCAACTCCACGGAAAGCCTGGACAGTATGAAGGCTCTGACAGCCGCCATCGAGGCCGCCAACGCCCAGATTCACGGCCCCGCCAGCCAGCACATGGGCAATAACACTGCCGCCGTCACCACCACCACCACCATAGCCACAGTCACCACAGAGGACAGGAAGAAGGACTTTAAGAAAAACCGATGCCTGTCTATCGGGATACAGGTAACAGCTTCCCTTGTGCCCTTTGAAACGGGAACCACAACTAAGAGATCTAACACTGCCTTTTAATTTTTCCTCCAGAAGTTTACTGTTTTGTCATGTCCGACAACATGGTTACGTGTAGGACCAGAGTTGCAAAAAATTGGCTCTGATTCCCTGTATCCGTACATGTGACCAAAATGAGGGAGAGATGGCGCTGTTATTTAGGGCTATTGGTGATCGCTTCTCGGCCTTTTGGCTAAGATCAAGTGTAGTATCTGTTCTTACCAGTTTAATATCTGATACGTCCTCTATGGAGGACAATATATTAAATGGATTTTTGGAGCAGGGAGTTGGAATAGGAGCTTGTTCCATCCACTCCACACATTGACCTGGTATTGCAGTACTTCCGGGAACGGTGCATCCCCACCAAAAAAAAAAAAAAAAAAGAGCTATTATTTTTATTCTCTAAATTGAATGTGAGACGTGAACCGTAAGCTCATTCACAGAACCTGAGCACAGTCAAACATAAAGTGCCCTTCATTGCCTAAAGGGCACTGGGAGTCTCATACAAGAGTGGATCCCCAAGAATAACCGGGTCACCAAGCTGCACAGCTGTGGGTCCAACGCTATGGAATTACCATGTGGGAACCCAGACGGCATCTCCTCTCACAGATGTGAGAGAGTAAGACCGGAGAGAGTGATAGTGTAGAAAGCCGTAACTCACGTGGCAGCATCATGAGCAAAGAATGTCCATCACTCTCAGCCTGTTGGCTCTTTGATCATGCATTCCATAAAAGCTGTGGACAACTCTGCAACTCTGCTGCTTCTTCCATTCCCTTCACTGCTGCATTTCTAAGACAGCACCACCTACTTTCCCCTGGTCTTTTTTCTTTTTTTACTTTTACTGGAGATTGAACCCACAGGCAGTAAACCACTGAGACACATTCCCAGCCCCAGCCCTTTTTTATTTTCTTATTTTGAGACAGGCTCTTACTAAGTTGATTAGGCTTTGCTAAGTTGCTGAGGCTGACTTCAAGCTTGTGACCCTCCTGCCTTGGCCTCCAGAGTCCCTGGGATTACAGCCATGTGCCATCACACCTGGCCAGCCTTATCTTTTTCTTTTTCTTCTCTTTTTTTTTTTTTTGTTACTGGGGATTGAACCCCAGGGATTTAACCACTGAGCCACATTGCCAACCCATTTTTCATATTTGATTTAGAGGTAGGGTCTCGTTAAGTTACTTAAGCCTTCACTAGGTTGTGAGGCTGGCTTTGAACTCTCGATCCTCCTGCCTCAGCCTCCCAAGCCACTGAGATTACAGTGTGTGCCACTGTGCCCTGCCAGTCTTATCTTTTTATACCTGTTTATCTTTGGTTACCCTACTCGACTACCTCCTGTCAGAGAAGATCGTTCCTTTTCTCCATTTCTGTGGTGCTGTATCATTCTGCAGGTGTTTACTGAGTAATAACTTCTCAAGTTGGTCTCTAATATATCTGTCCACACCGAACCAACTCTAGGTGCCTCTGAAAGCCAGGCGTGGGGCACCTTCTCACAATGCTGATGTGCTTTCACAATCTGTTCTGCAAAGTTCACTTTGGAAAGGCAATTAATCTTTCTCTAGTAGCAAGGAGTCAAATGCCTTTTTGTAACCTCCAGGTTACCATAGCACAAGTTGTCAGTTTCCTAAAGGAACTTGGAGCCGTGGTACTTGGGAGTAGATGACACAGGAGGAGGCGAGGCCCCCACCAGCCTGCTGCCCACACCTCTGCTTCCCCTGGAGGCCAAGGCCCCTCCCACCACCAAGGGATTACTGAGCGGAGCGGGAAGAGCCAGGCTGCCCCTCTGTGTTGTCCTGGGCAAACCATTTAATCTTCCTGAGCTTTAGTTTCTTTGTCTATCCCTCCGAGGATTATTCTGAAGATGGGGTTTTTAAAAATCTAGTTTCCTGTATCGTTTAATGTTATTGTTGAACCCTAACAGAGTTACAGTTTGGGATATTGGGAGGTTGAAAAAATTCTGGAGACGGGTAATAGAGCTGGGTGCACCAAACGTGAAAAGTACTCAGTGTCCCTGAAGGGCACACTTCAAAGGGGTATTGAAGTGGTGAAGGTGGTAAATTTTATGTTATACATATTTTGCTACAATAATAGTGCTTAGAGGATTACTTTTCTATCTGGCCCAGGGTTGGCCCCAAGAAATGTTAACTTGGTCCTCCTTCTTCAATATTTAATTCATTTAAAAAAAATTATATTACTTTCTGTGAATAAGGCACCTCCATTGTTCAAAATTCCAAATTTGTTCTTAAAAAGTGTATAGTGACAAGCCTTCCTCCCATTCCTAATCAAGGGTCAGTGCTCTTTCCTGGAGGAAATCAATACAATCCATATTTGCATCTCCATGCAGGCCTATATTCACATATTCAAGCACATATATATATTTTATTTAGTCCTTTTTAAGCCCAGATATTAGCATATACCTCACACTAGTCTACATTTTTGCCTTTTTTCACTGAATAGTGTATTTTAAGGATAACTGTTTATCAATCTTGCTTTTCTTTCTTTCTTTCTTTCAAGTATTGGGAGGTGAACTCAGAACTTCACAAATGCTAGGCAAGCACTGTACTTCTGAGCTACATCCCCAGCCCCTACTGTTCATTTTATTTGAAAGCTCCTATGTGCTTATCTTAATCCCTTCCCAAGTTCTGCTGGTTTTTCCTATCTCCTCCTTGCCAAACAATTCTAAGAATAAGGCATTCGTATATGTGAAATCCAACTTCTACCCAGTAAGATGGATGAAAATCCACATATAGTGTTGAGGAGAAAAGGTTTGCTCCAGAAGTTATTCCACTTCTTAAATACAGGATACTTTAGTAAATGAAAGAAATGTCTTGATTCTTCCTCCAATTGTGATGCTCTGCTATATAAATTATAGGAGAATACTGATACTTGATGATATGAGTGTGTTAGTTAGTCATTCATTACTGTAACAAAATACCCAAGGTAATCAACTTTAAAAGAGGAAAGGTTTATTCTGGCTCACAGTTTTGAAGGTTTTAGCTCATGATCAGTTGATCCTATTGCGTTTGGGCCTGTGGTGAGACAGCACATCACAGCAGGGAGTGCAAGCTTCTCATTCCACAATGGCCAGGAAGAGGAGGGACTGGATTCCAACAATCCCTTCAAGAACATGCCTCATATGACTAGAAGACCTCAAAGTAGGTCTCACCTTTTAAAGGTTCTATCACCTCCCAACAGTGCCAAGTTGGGGACTAAGCCTTTAATACCTGAGTCTTTGATGGATATTCCAGATCCTTCAGATGAGCATAGAGAGTAACTTGCCTAAGGTCGCATGCTTTATGTTAATGGAACCAAGATTGTACCTCGATATCTAATGTCACCACATTATATTTCTTCATCAGTAGGGAATAATAATCAAATAAAAATTCAAGATGCAAAATATTCATTGAATTTCAGTATACAGAAATCTAATTTAAAAACTAATCCTCACAATACATGACCCTAGAAGCTTGGACTCCCTCCCACCCCTTTACCCCTTTAAAGGTACCAAACCTATCCTGACACTTTTAATTTAGTACACACCTAACAGTTGATATTACAATCATTTACTCTATAAGCTATATGAACTTAAACCAATTATTTACTATTTCTGTGCCTCAGTTTCCTTCTCTGGTAAATGAAAATAATACTAGTTCTTATTTTATTTGGTACTTTATAGGATATAGTAAAAATTGAGTGATAAAGATTTAAACACGGTATAATAAGGGCTTAACACATATTAGATTTAGTTGTTGTTATTAATATTATCCTACTTTATAATCACCAACAGTCAAATAAGCCAGGTTGTTTTAGGCTTCACTAAGTGTCTGAGGCTGGCCTTGAACCTGCAATCCTCCTGCCTCAGCCTCCCCAGTTGTATTCCACCACACCCAGCACTTTCTCAATTTTTAAAGGATATTTGATTGCCCTGCAATTTCTTTTGAAAAATTTGAAATTTCCTTCATAAATTTAAGTAGATTACCTTAGATCTCAGGTCTGAAAGGTGGTGGTTGGTCTGCTGATGTAGTTCATTGGTAGAGTGCTTACCTAGCAGGCATGACGCCCAGGTCCAATCCCCAGCACCAAAAAATAAAATAAAATAAAAAGTAAGGTGGCATTTATTAGTATTTAGATCCAACTAGGAAGGAGAATCACAGAGATAAACAACATGCACCAACTAAAGCTTGGAGGACGCCAATATTTTGATGCTGATGAGCAGGTAGTTTGGGAGAGTGGGGTGAGGCTTGAAACCTGGAAGACCACAGTGACCTCCGTTCTCATCCTCACGGCCTCTGCTTCTTTTCTTTCTGTTTTCTCAGCATTTCGGAGGTGATTTTGCTACTACCTCGTGGTGTAGGGCTGCAGCTTTCTAGTTTGGCTGATATCCTAAGCATTTTTAATTTACATGAGTTCAGCCATGTGGAATTGGTTAGAATCCCATTCAGGAAATCAGAAGCCAGGCTTGTTTTTCAAATAGAGGCCAGCTTAATGCACAAAATTGGTTACACAGAGGTGGGAAGGCTGAGAGCAATACAAGGATTCAGTAAGTGGCTACCATTCCTAGAACCAGGAAACACAAAGGGAAAGGGAAGGTGAGGTTACCAGTATTTAGGGTCTAAGGAGAAAGGCCCTGGAATGGCCTGTGTCCACACTACTGGGGCAGCCATGGCAGCAGGAGCTGGCCTTCTGAGGAGTGCAGAGTAGCTGGAGCTGGACTATTGAAGGGAGCTGGAGATTGGAACCACAGCTGCCCTCAGGTGGTGGGGAGGGAAGGTGCCACAGGAGGTAGAAACAGGGCTGGGTGTGGTGGTGCCTACCTGTAATCCCAGGCACTTGGGAGGCTGGCCGTGGTGGTGCCTATCATCTGTAATCCCAGCCACTTGGGAGGCTGAGGCAGGAGGATCTTAAATTCAAGGCCAGCCTCAGCAACTTAGTGAGACCCGGTCTCAAAATAAAAAGAGTTGGGGATGTAGTTCAGTGGTAAAGGACAAAAAAAATTGAAAACAGGGAAGTTCCTCTCCACCTTCTCTTGTTAGAACGTGATAGGGCCTTCTAACAAGGAAGCCTTGGGAGATGTAGTCTGGGAACCCTGCCCCTATTGTCACAGAACAAATGCACGTAGAAGATGGACTTGGAGCTGCTAGATAGTAAACGAATCACCAGAGCAAGGCACTCAATTTGATAAATAAATAAATGCATTATTTCCTTCCATGAACATGTATATTAAAAGCCGAAGACAGATGGGAGGAATGTGTAACCTTGATTCCTATGTTCTGTTGAAAGCATCTCATGGCACTAAATAGGATTCTAGACTATCTAAAGATATGCATTTTAATGCAGTGTAACGTCAAAACTCAAGTCAAACACTTCATCGGGCACTTTTTCTTTTTGGTGTTGAGGTGCTTGGGGAGGAGTGAGTGGGGACGACTGGCTGATTCTGGATTTAGAGGAAAGTTGTATGTACTTTTTTTTTTTTTTTTTTTTTGGTACCAGGGACTGAGCTCAGGGGCACCCAGCCACTGAGCCACATCCCCAGCCCCTTTTTGTATTTTATTTAGAGACAGGGTCTCACCGAGTTGCTCAGGGCCTTACTAAATTGCTGAGGCTGGCTTTAAACTTGAGATCCTCCTGCCTCAGCCTCTGGGATGACAGGAGTGCATCACCGCACCCAGCAATGTTTTTCTTATAATTACAAAATGAGCCAGCATGATAGCACACGCTTGCAATCCCAGTGACTCAGGAGGCTGAGGCAGGATTGTAAATTCAAGGCCAGCCTCCACAATTTATCAAGGCCCTAAGTCACTTCACAAAAACTTGTCTCAAAAAAAATAAATAAATAAAAAGGACCGGGGATGTGGTTCAGTGGTAAAAGGCCCCTGGTTTCAATCCCTGTTGCAAAAAAAGAAAAAGAAATTGCGAAATGAGTAAATCATGCCTGCAGTATTATTATATAGGATTCTTATGATAGAGTGTATACAGAACAAAATATGAAAACCCCCCTTCTTCCCCACCCCAACTTCTACTCTGGCTCCACTCCCCGCAAAATGACCACTGGCAACAACTGGTGACACTCACTGTCATCCTATCTTGAGAGTAGTTTAACTTCAGATGAGTTTTACATGCTAGTTTGGGAATGGGAAGTTTGACATGCTAGTTGGGAGCCCAACTCCTGTAATTCATGTTGCAAAGCAAGAATAACTGAGCTTTAAACTTCGTCTGTCACATTCCACAACATGCATGTGCTTCTCATTCTTCAAATTCAAAATAAAAGGACATGAGGCTATGTGGGAGGCATTCCTGAGATTCACTTACTCGTTGCTTTACTATTTGTCCATCTGTGCCAAGATGTGATTTATGTCCCATGTGAAGAAATAAGTTCAATTGCAAATGATGAAACTTGTCTCTGACAGGTTAACGTCCTTAGAACAACACAACCCCAATAAATGAACTGTTACGATGATGTTTCAAAAGTTCTCTGAAAATAAAAAGGTCACCTTATCTCTGATTCATAATTGACTGAATTGAAACAGGGAGGGAAATTTCAAGTGACAATTTGGTTGCAATTGGACCTTACGCTTTTTTATTTTTCCTTTTTTGATGTCCTTGAAATCAGCATCAATGTGTGTTCAGGAAGAGATGGTGAGGGGGCTGTCAGTCAAACACTAATGAACCTACACAGTTTATTTCATTAGATGCAAAAACGAAGAAGTACTGCAACCATGCTTTCCAACCATTGTGCCATAAAACTAGGAATTAACAAATAACAAAATTTAACTATTTTAAAATATTAAAACATCTAAATAACACTAGAATTAAAGAGAAAACTCTAAATTATTATGAACTAAATGACAAGCATTCTGCAAATCACTGTAGGGTTTAGCCAGAGCTGTCATCTAAAAATCCATAGCCCTATGTCCTTTCAGAATTAAGGAAGAAATTAATGACAAAGTTAAGGAAGAATAAAGGAAAAAATGTTATAAACGAAACCTTCAATTCACAAAGCCAGAAAAAAGTAAAGCAAATTAAAAGGAAGATATTACTAGTAGTGAAAGTAGAGATAAATGCATTGAAAACAAAAAAAGCAATGGCAATAACAAAAACAGAATAGATAACATTCTTTGAAAAGATCACATAAATAGACAGCTCTGACTGAGATAGGAAGGAAAGTGTCAATTAGGAGGATTAGAAATGAGAAAAGAACCTGATCTCCCCAAAAATTACAAGGAAGATTCTTTGTAACAATTTAATGTTGGTAAATGTTAAGCTGAATAAAATAGACATATGTATGAATTGATAATATTGATGCAAAAGGAAGTGTGAACTCTAGGGGAAGAAATCTAATAACCTTAGAGCCAATTGCAAAAAAAAAAAAAAAAGAAAAAAAAAAGAAAATATGTCTAATATAGTAAAGAATTGAATGATTTTTACAGAAAAGGTTCCCCCAGCTTTCAAGAAACTAATATTTCTATGAGTTTTGTTTTGTTTTGCTTTGTTTGAGGCACTCGGGATGCTTTACCCCTGAGCAACATCCCCAACTCTTTTTATCTTTTATTTTGGGACAGGGTTTTGCTAAGTTGTTGAGACTAGCCTTCAACTTGCAATCCTCCTATCTCAGCCTCCTGAGCAACTGGAATTATAGGCATGTGCCACTGTGCCCAGCTGTTTACATTTTTAAAAAGAAGAAAAAAATTACTGGAAATTTACCATAGAAAATATTAAGATTTATTACAAAATTGTATTAGGAAGAGGAGGGAGAGAAGTAATAAGACCGGTACATCAAAAGCCATAAACAGATCTGAATGTAGAAATATCTTTATATATGAGAATGTATGAGCACATATAAATGGGTAAAGTTTGGTATAAAATAAAAAATATGTTAAAAAGATGAATTAAGTAATAAATGGAGCTAGATCAACTAATGACCCAAGTGGGGTGGTGAATACATCTTACATACAGACATTTTAGGATGGTGGATATTTAAGAACTAAATATGGAAAAAACAAAACAATAAAACACCCTGAGAACCTGAAATTATGAAAGTAAATACAAGAGAACCTTAAAAAATATGTTCAGAGAAAGGAAGTCCTCCCAAACCAGAAAAGCTAGATATAGGTATATAATAAGATCAAGGACAACTTTTTTTTCAGTATTTTATTTTTTATTTATTTTAAAATTTTTAGTTATACATGATAGTAGATTGTATTTAAGGACAAAGTTTAAAAGATAAAACATCGGGCTGGGGATATAGTTCAGTTGGTAGAGTGCCTACCTTGTGAGCACAAGGCCCTGGGTTCAATCCCTAGCACCACAAAAAAAAAAAAAAAGACAAAACATCAACTGTGAGAAAATATTTGTGGTGCATTTATTAGAAACAGGGTTAGTTTCATAGAAAAGATTAAATAAATGAGAAATTTTTAAAAACTGGGAAACTTACATTTTCTACATTATAAATATATACCCTCCTCCCCCAGTATTAGGGATTGAACCCAAGGGTGCTCTACCACTGAGCCACATCCCCAGCACTTTTTATTTTTTATTTTGAGAAAGTCTCTTTTAAGTTGCTCAGGGCCTCACTAAATTGCTGAGACTGACCTTGAACTCGGGATCCTCCTGCTTCAGCCTCTCGAGTTGCTGGAATTACAGGGGAGCACCACTGAACCCTGCAACTTGCCTTCTCTTTTATCATTTGATCTGCTAATTTAGAACTTCCAAGAACACATTTCCATGTAACACTCCCTTCTAATGTAGTACTCAGGAGCAATTGCAGTCACCCCTCCGTATCAGTGGATCCAGGCAACCACAGATCAAAACTATTTTTTAGAAAAGCATCTGTATTGAACATGTACAGACATTCTCCCTTTCATGATTCCCTGAACAATACAGTATAATAACTATTTAAATAATATTAGGTATTACAAGTAACTGAGAGATGATTCAAAGAATATGGGAGGGTGCACATATGCAAATACATTGTCATTTTATGTAAGAGATTGAGCATCTGTGGATTGGGGTATTTGTGAGGATCCCCTATGGATACCAAAGGACACTTGTACTTGGAAATTCGTGGAGGAATCAGAGACCTTTATTTGCCACTTGGGAATGAATTAAAAAATGCATTTTACTAAGATCAGTGGAGTCAAGGGTCATACTAATAAGGTAGTGATGGCTCTTATCGAATACACAAATATTGAATATAAAGGTTACAAATCACACATTTTTCCAATGATCCTACAGATGTTTCTGATGAAATGATGTTGGTTTTTCAAGCAAGGTGACCGAAATGGAGCCACTGCATGTGTTCGATGATTTTTGCAGGTGGATGATGCTGAAGAACCTGACAAAACGGGGGAGAATAAAGCGCCCAGCAAGTTCCAGTCCGTGGGAGTGCAAGTCGAAGAAGAGAAGTGGTGAGTCCACGTGCGTTCATCTTGTCTCGGTGTGGGCAAGTACGGTGGGAGTACTGGTGGCCATATAAACCTCAAAAGTCAGTATTCCCTAAGTGCTCCACTAGTTTGGGGGAGCACTAAGAATGAACTGGGGTCAGTGTCAGCTGAGTCCCTCCTTCAGCTTCGTTCTAGACACCGTTCCATCTAAGTTTTCACCAGAATAGGAGTTTAAGTGTCATATCCACAAAAGCACTTTACACAGTGTGTTGGATCGCCAAATTTATTTCTATTTTTATTCTTTCTACTTCATAGTGTCTGGGGCTTATTATGTGCTCAATGAATGAAGAAGAGAAAAAAAAAGAATATTCCCTAGCATTATCTTAAACCACCAGTTCCTCTTTAAAGATTGCTCTTTAAACTAAGCTTCAAGTCCTGGTATCTAAAGTGGGAAATTTAGGGTTTGGTAAGATCACAGAATTCAGGATCTGGAAGGGATTTCTGAAGCCAGAGCTTTCATCACACAAATGAGATTTTGAAAGGGAAGTATGTGAGTTTCTCAGTAGAACTTTGAGGTCCTGAATGGCATGGGGTTCTATTTATAGTAGTACCCTGCTTCTAGCTCTGTGCTTTGGCTGGATGAAGTAAAATTGGAGTTACGGTAGAAAAAAGAGCACTGCATTAAAAATCAAAATTCTTCTCAATTTTACCACTATCTCTGTGCGTTAATTAGAAACATTTGGGCCAAGTGTGGTAGCACATGCCTATAATCCCAGCAACTCAGGAGGCTGAGGCAGGAGGATCCCAAGTTCAAAGCCAACCTCATCAACTAAGCGAGATCCTTAAGCAACGAAGTTGTTAAGCAATTTGGTGAGACCCTGTCTCAAAATGAAAAATAAAAAGGGCTGGGAATGTGGCTCAGTGGTAAAGCACCACTGGATTTAATCCTCAGGATCAAAAAAAAAAAAAAAAATTATTTGGCTGTCATTCATTGATCCATCCATCAGACATCTATTCAATAAATATCAGTGGATGTTCATAGCTGCTCAATTCACAATAGCCAGATGGTGGAACCAACCTAGATGTCCTTCAATTGATGAATGGATAAAGAAACTGTGGTATATATATATACAATGGAATATTACTCCACCATAAAGAATGATAAAATTATGGCATTTGCAGACAAATGGATGAAATTGGAGAATATCATGCTAAGTTAGATAAGCCAATCTCAAAAAACCAAAGGAAGAATGATCTTGCTGATAAGCGGATGATGACACATAATGGGCAGTGGGAGGGGTTAGTGTTAGGGTTAGGGTTAGGTTTAGGGTTAAGGTTAGGGAGGGTGGCAAGAATGGAGGAAGGAAGGACTGTAAAGAGGAAAAAGAGGGGTGGGAGGGGTGGGAGGGGTGGGGGGAAGGTAAAAAATAACAGAATGAATCAAACAACATTACCCTATGTGAATTTATGATTACACAAATGGTATGCCTTTACTCCATGTAAAGGCAGAGAAACAACATGTATCCCATTTGTTTACAATAAAAATAAATAAATAAATAAATAAATATCAATGGAATGACTCCTATATGCTTCCTACATAAACTGAAAACCTGAAAAGAAGTCATGCATCAGACAGGTACAGTTTAGTGATAGAATGTATACATAGCTCTGGGTTCAGTCCCCATCACAAAAAAAAAAAAAAAAAAAAAGTCATATATTTTTCCACTAATTCATTGAAGGGGTCCTATCTTATTTTATTTTGTTTTTTCAGTGCAGGACTCAAACTCAGGGCTTTTCCCATGCTAGGCAAGTTCTTTGCTACTGAATATATACTCACTCCAGTGCTCTTTTAGACTCTCCTGCTATGGATTGGCAGTGCACTTTTATCTAGGAGGCACACACACACACACACACACACACACACACACACAATTATACAATGCTGGAAGCTCAAAAAATTGGTAAAACCCTTTTGGAAATTAATGGGACACAAAAAAATTAGTGAATAGTTATACATTTATACATACACATGGACCAATTAATCATAATGATGGGGCTGTTTTGACTAAAATCATTCAATGGATAGGACACAATTGTGGAATATCCCTGCAAAAGAAATACATTAATTATCAAGTATCAAACAATAATAGCAGGCTTTTGTAATTTTTTTTTTTTTTTTTTTTTTTTTTTTTTGGTACCAGGCATTAAACTCAGGGGCATTCAACCACTGAGCCACATTCCCAGCCCTATTTTGTATTTTATTTAGAGACAGGGTCTCACTGAGTTACTTAGTGCCTTGCTTTTGCGAGGTAGAGTGGTAGAGACCTTGGGTTCAATTCCTCCTTTCTCAGCCTCCCAAGCTGCTGGGATTACAGACATGCACCACCATGCCTGGCAGGCTTTTATAATTTTTAGCAAAACAAGGTAGACTATTATATAGTTTAATTAATATCATTATATGTCATTTATAAAAAAAGGAAAATTCCCATGATACAATGTTAAGTGAAAAGTTTCAATACATGATATCCATGTATAATATTCAATGCAAATGGACCAGGATTGAAATGTAATATGTAAAAATAATCATTTTCTTTTTTTTTTACTCTAAAATATTCACTTATTGAATTTAATCTGAATTTTAGTAAGCATTATTTTCATGTCAATCCTTCTAGATATGTGTTCCTTTATTAAATATTTTACTTTTTTGTGTATGTGGTGCTGGGGATGGAACCTGGGGCTTCAAGCATGGTAGGCAAGTATTCTATCACTGAGCTGTACCCTGGGCCCCGCAAATTTTTTTGAAGTATAAATTTAGTAGACATGAATGATCTCCGGGTAAGAACACCTATTCTTCCCTCTGCCCACCAACGTTCCAGCTTGCTTGTTTTTCTCAATGGTATAGTGCGTAAAAGCTCCGATTCTTGACCCAGAGCACCGATCCTCAAATCCTGACGCAGTGCTCCTGAGCAAATTACTACTTTTTTTTTTTTTTGCTGGGGATTGAACCCAGGGCCTATGTGCTTGCAACTGAGCTATATCCCCAACCCCATTACTACATATTTTTGTGCTTGACTTCCTTTTATGTAAAGAGGGCATAATAGGCAGTTTCTAGTCCAGGCTATGCAGAGCTTGGAAGTCACCGTTCTATTCTAATGACAAGTAAAAATCTAAACAAACTGAAAAATCAACTCTTCTTTTCTCTGTGAGAGCAGAGAAGTCACAGAGCAAATCACTAAATCATCACTGTCCCCTCTCCCCCTCATTAAAAAAAAAAAAAAAAAAAAAAAACAAGTTAGAACCCAGAGAAAGAGAAAATCACAACTTGCTGAAAGAGGAACCCACAGGCAGAAACCTCTGCAGGAACCAGAGCTAGGGGGCAGGAAATCTAAAATGTAATTGAGGAAATAAATCCTGGGAGTTAAAAATTCCAGGGAGTCCAGTCAAGGGGAACTCCCCAACCCCATACTCTTGTGAATTATACCTCCAGGAGTTCTACCAGTGAATATGGGGGTGGGGGGTGTCCTCTGTTCTTCCAGCAATCAGGGAGGAAAAAAGAACCATTTGGAATGACAGCACTCTGCTCTCCACAAGGCCTGCGCTGACTATTTTACCAGAGCTTTTGCCTGGTTTTATCAGAGCCTAATCTACCTGGGGTAAGGGAGCTTTCATCTTCAGCTTTCTCTATCCTTCCACAAGGGGAAAGGGACATGTCCAAGTCCAGTCCCCATTAGCCGTCTTGTCCCTTGTAAAGGACAGAAAAGCTGAGTAACCAGTATAGTTAGAAGTCCAGGGGACAGGGCCCCCAGCAAAATGAGATTCATCATACATAGTACCCCTCAGCCCTTCAGTGCTAAAGGCCTGCCTACACGGCTCATTTTCCACAACACATCAGGTCTACTTTTCAAAAAATTATAAGGTATGCTACAAGGTTAAAACACCACTTGAACAAAATAAACAAAGCAAAAACACACCATTTGAAGAACTAAAACAAGTATCAGAGCCAGAGTCAAATATGGCAATAATGCTGAGATTACCAGACCGGGAATTTTTTTTCTCAGACTATGGTTAATGTGCCAGGAGCTCTAATGGAAGAAGTGGAGGACATACAAAATGGATGGATACCGTAAACAGAGAGATGGAAAGCTTCAGGAAGAATCCAAAGTAAATGCTAGAAGCTGGGCGCTGTGGCACACCTGTCATCCCAGCAGCTTGGGAGGCTGAGGCAGGAGAATCTCGAGTTCAAAGCCAGTCTCAGCAAAAGCGAGGTGCTGAGCAACTCAGTGAGACCCTGTCTCTAAATAAAATACAAAATAGGGCTGGGGATGTGGCTCAGTGGTCAAGTGCACCCGAGTTCAATCCCTGATACCAAAAGAAAAAAAATAAATAAAGTAATTATTAGAGATTAAAAAACAAACAAAAAAACTATTGTAACAAAAATGAAGAATATCAGCCAGGGGTTGTAGCTCAGTGGTAGAGACCTTGGGTTCAATTCCCAGCAACCCTCCCCTCCGAGAGAGAGAGAGAGAGAGAGAGAGAGAGAGAGAGAGAGAGAGAGAATGTCTTTATGTGCTCATTAGATTGGACACTAATCTCTGAAGTTGAGGATAATAATAATCTCTGAATCTCTGAACTTGAAGAGATAATAATATAAACTTCCAAAACTAAACAAGTAAAGAGAAAAAAGACTGGAAAAAAATAAATAAATAAAATCAGACCAGACTATTGAGAACTGTGGGACAACTACAAAGATGGAGAGGGATACCAGAAGGAAAGAGAGGAGCAGAGGCCTCTTTGAAGCAGTAATGACTGAGAAATAGTCAGAATGTCAGACACAGCCCAAGAGCCAGGAAGCTCAGAGAACTTCAAGCAGGATAAATGCAAAACCAAACAAAGAGCAACAGCGAAAATCTGTACCAAGCCCTGTCATAACCAAACTTAAAAATCAAAGAACAGGAAAATATCTTTGAAGAAGCCAGAGACAAAGGACACCTTATCTGCAGAGAAGCAAGGAGAAGAAGTACAATGGACTTCTCAGAAGCCATACAAGAACTGAATGAAATATTTTAAGTGTTGAGAAAACAAAAACAAAAACAAAACACCAACTTAGAAGTATGTACTCTGTCAAATTCTTAACAAGCAAAGGGTAAGGGCAGACTTTCTCAGTCAAACAAAAATCGAAGGAATGTTTCACCAGTAGGCCTGCCTTGCAAGAAATGCTAAGAAGTTATTCTGATGGAATGAAAATTATATAGGTCGGGAGCTAAATTTTTTTTAAAAATTGTTTTTCTTATTCTTAATTGATCTAACAGATGTTTGTTCAAAATAATAATTACCAAAATGTATATGTATATATACTTTTTGTAAGTGAAATGAATGACAGCAGCAATAGAAGGGACAGGAGATAGGAGTAGAACAATTTAGCTATTACAAAATACTCGCACTACCTGTGAAATGGTATAGTGATATTTGGAAGTAGACATGAATTAGTTGCAAACATTTAGTGTAAACTGTAGGGTAACCAAACCACTAAAAAAAAAAAAAAAAAATTAAGATAATTTGTATGATAAAAAAGAAGAGAAAATGGAATTATATAAATGTTCAATAAAAAATCACTTAAAGCAGAAAGAGTATGGAAGACAAAAATGAGGAAAGAAAGCAAAAATGTAAACAAAATAACAAATATGGTAGATATTAATAGAATGCTATCAAGAATCACTTTAGACATCAATAGTCCAAATACTTCATTAAAAGACTGAGATTGCTGGGTGTAGTATTGAAAATCTGTAATTTCAGCTATTCTGAAGGATGAGGCAGGATTATCTGAAACACCAAATTCAAGACCAGCCTAGGCAACATAGCAAAGCCTTCTCTAAAAAAAGAAATTAATTAGGGCTGGGACTGTTGCTCAGTGGTAGAACGCTTGCCTAGCACATGTGAGGCACTGGGTTCGATACTCAGCACCACATATAAATAAATAAAAATAAAAGATCTATTGACCACTAAAAAAAAAAAAAAATATATATATATATATATATATATAAAATATAAAGAAACACCTTTCTAAAAAAAAATGAATGGACGGAAGAAGACATACCATCTAAGGAATGTAGGAGTAGTTATATTTTAAACAGATCAGAATGCAGAATAAGGAAAGTTATCATGGACAAAGAGAGGCATAACCTAATAATGAAGAGTTAATTCACAGAAAAGACATAAAAATCTTTAATATGTATGCCCATCAAAGCAAAGTTTCAAAATACATGGGGCCAAACCTGATAAAACTCCAAGAAGAAATAGGTAATTCACGCCAGCACAGGGCCCTGGGTTCAATCTCCAGCATCGAAAAAAAAAAAAAAAAAAAAAAAAAAGAAGAGGTAATTCACTACTATAGTTGGAGACTTCATTGCTTCTCTCAGAAGCAGAAAATCAGTAAAGCCGTAGTCAAAATCGACAGCATCATCGATCAATGGGATATAACAGACTTCTATAGACTTTTTCACCAAAAAATAGTAGATTACATTTTCATCTAAAGTTCATATTGTAATAATTACCAAAATAGGCCAGAACACATCTGAGTCACAAAACACATCTTACCAAATTTAAAAAGAATATAGATCATACACTGTCTACACAATGAAATTAAACTAGAGATCAACAACAGCTGGATATTTCCCAAAACACTTCTAAATTATGCATGGATTAAATAAGAAACAAAGAAATTTTAAAACATTTTGAACTCAATTAAAATGAAATACAGTTTACCAAAAATAATGGGATGCAGTAGGAGCAGTGCTTAGAGGGACATTTATAGCATTGAATGTAAATATTAAAAAGAAGAAAGATCAGAAATCAATTATCTAACTTAGGAAACTAGAAAAAATTGAATTCAGAGTAAATAGAAGAAACGAAATCATAGAAAGTAGGACAGTAATCAGTGAAATTGAAAGTAGAAAATCAATATGGAAAAATCAACAAAATCAAAGTATGTTTTTTTAAAAAATATTAATAAAATTGAGTCTGTAGCCAGGCTAAGAAAAAATAGAGAAGATGCAAATTAATGATATCAGACATGAGAGGGAATATCACTACAGACCCCATGGGCATTAAGAGGATAATAGAGGAATATTATGAACAACTCTGTGCCCACAGATTTGATAATCTGGATGAAATGGATCAATTCCTTGAAAGCTACCATCTGTCAGAACTCACACAAGAAGAAATAAGAAATATGAATAGGCCTATATATATTCAAGGAATTGAATCAATAATTAAAGCTCTTCCAAAATAGCACCAAGCTGAGATGAATTCACTGCCAAATTCCATTTTTTTTTTTCCTTTCTTTTTTTTTTTTTGCGGTTCTGGGAATTGAACTCCAGGCCTTATGCTTGCAAGGCAAGCACTATGCCAACTGAGCTATCTCCCCAGCCCCACCAAATTCCATTTATAATGGAATTATAATTATTATTCCATTATAATGGGGAAATTATACAAATTCTCTACAATCTCTTAGAGAAGATAGAAGTAGAGTGAACTTTTTTTGTACTTTTTTTATTTGTTCTAATTAGTTATACATGACAGTAGAATGAATTTTGACACATCCTACATAAATGGAGTATAACTTCTCGTTCTTCTGATTGTATATGATGTGGAATTAACCAGTCATGTAGTTATATATGCACATAGGGTAATAATGTTTGATTCATTCTACTATCTTTCCTACTCTCATACCCTCTCCCCCAGAGTGAACTCTTCCTATGAGGTCAGCTTTGCCCTAACACCCAAACTACAGACTGGCAACATTCATCAACATAGATGAAAAAATTCTCAAGAAACTATTAGTAAATTGAATCAAATTATGTATCAAATGAATCTTACAGCAGGGTTGATTGGGATTTATCTCAGGTATGCAAGATTGGTTCAGCATTTGAAAAACAATTGGTATAATCCATCAAATCAACATGCTAAACAAGAAAAAGAATCATATGATTACATCAATATTTACAGAATAAGGGGACAGAATCCAACACCTATTCATGATTAAAACCTGAAACTTCCTTAACTTGATAAAGAATAGGCACAGAAACCTACAACTAACATCATACTTAATGGTGAGAAACTCCAGGAGTTCCTACTAAGATCAGGAACAAAGCAAGATGTCCCCTCTCACTACTTTTTAACAATGCAGTAAGCCAAAAAAAAAAAAAAGGAAATAAAGTCCATATAGATAGATTAAGCAAGAAGAAATATAACTCTTTTTGTTCACAGATGACAAAATCATCTATGTAAGACATCCAAAAGAGTAAACCAAAAAACAACAAACAAACCCTGAAATTTTTTTGAATTATTTATTTATTTTTTTATTTTTATTTTTACAGACTGCATTTTGATTCATTGTATGCAAATGGTGTACAAATGGGATACATTTCTAGTAGGTTCACACCATTCATGTAATCATACATATAAATAGGGTAATACCATCTGTTTCATTCTACTACCTTTCCATCTCCTACCCCTGCTGCCCCATTTTCCTCTACACCATCCAAAGTTTCTTCAATCTTCTCTTCCCCCTGCCATCACCGCTCATTATATATCATCATCCACTTATCAGAGAAAACGTTTGGCCTTTACAAAACCTGAAATTAATAGCAATTATAACAAAGTCCTGGGATACAAGATTAATATATAAAAGTCAATAATTTCCAATATGCCAACAATGAACAAGTGAAATTTAACATTTAAAATACATTGACAAAATTAATTAATTAATTAATTTAATTAAATACATTGACATTTACATTAATACCCCCAAAAATAAATGCTTAGGTATAAATCTAACAAAATATGTATGAGAAGTATATGAAGAAAACTACAAAACTATGATGAAAGATAGCAATGAAAAAGTAAATAAATGGAGAGATATTTCATGTTCATGGATAAGAAGACTCAATATTGTCAAGATGTTAGTTTTTCCAAAATTCATATATAGATTCAACCCAAACCTATCAAAATCCCAGAAAGTTTTTTTAGGGGCATCAACAAACTGATTCTCAAATTTATATGGAGAGACAAAAGATCCAGAATTGACTGGGTGCAGTGGCACGTGCCTATAATCCCTGGGAGGCTGAGACAGGAGGATCAAAAGTTCAAAACCAGCCTCAGCAACGCCCTACGCAACTTAGTGAGACCCTTTCTTAAAATAAAAAAGGTCTGGGGATGTGGCTCAGTGGTTAAGCACCACTAGATTCACTCCCAGATACTGAAAAAAAAAAAAAAAAAATTGCCATCTCAGTGTCAAAGGAGAAGAACAAAGACACCACCTGACTTAAAGACTTATTATTGAGATATAGCAATCAAGACAGTGTGGTACTGGTGATAGAAGAGACAAACAGATCCATGGAACACTAATAGACTCACATAAATGTAGTTGATAGATCTTTGGGAGCAAAGGCAATAAAATGGAGGAAAGATAGTCTTTTCAACAAGTGATGCTAGATATCCAAATGCCAAAAAATAAATCTAGACATAGACCAAAGTCAATACTCATATTAACTCAAAATGGATTGTAGACCTAGTAAAACAGAAAACTATCAAACTCTTAAACAATAACATAGGAGAAATTCAAGGTGACTTTGATTACAATGATGACTTTTCAAATACAACATGAAAGATGTTGTCCTAGACAGATATAGTTGATAAGTCAGACTTTATTAAAATTAGAAACTTCTTAATCATAGCATAAATGCATTCCACTATCATGTACAACTAATTAGAACAAATAAAATTTAAAAAATTTTTTAAAATTTCTACAGCTGGACTTGGTGGTAGCACACATCTGTAATCCTAGCCACTCAGGAGGCTGAGACAGGAGGATTGGAAGTTCAAGGCCAACCTCTGCAACTTAATGAGAGCCTATCTCAGAATTAAAAATTAAAGTAGCTCAGTGGTAGAGCATTCCTGGATTCAAATCCTAGTTGTACCAAAAAAAAAAATTTTTTTTTAAATTACAAACTCCTGCTCTGTGAAAGACAATACAATAATGCAAGTCACAGATGAGGAGAAAATATTTGGAAAAAAAACAAAACAAAAAATTCACATCTGCTAAAGGACTGCTGTCTAAAATAAACAAAGTTTGGGTTTTTATTTATTTATTTATTTATTTATTTATTTATTTATTTTGGTACTATGGATTGAACCCAGGGCACTTAACCATTGAGCCACATACATCCCCAGCCCTTTTTGGTTTTTATTTTGAAACAAGGTCTTGCTAAGTTGCTGAGGACCTCAATGAGTTGCTGAGGCTGGCTTTGAACTTGCAATTCTCCTGTCTCAGCCTCCCAAACTGCTGGGATTATTATGGGCACCACCACACCCAGCATATGCAAAGAAATTCTAAGGTTCAACAATAAGAAAAGGAACAACCTGATTAAAAATAGTCAAGGTGGCGTGGCTCAGTGTAGAGCATTTGCCTAGCATATGTGAAGCCCTGAGTTCAACCCCCTGCACCCCAAAAAGGAGGGGGGCAACAGACGTGAAGACACACCTCACAAATGATAATAGGTAGGAGACATGCAAGAGAAAATAAGATGTCCAACATTACGTTACTAGGGAATTGTAAATTAAAACAAAAATGATATACCACCACACTCCTATTAGAATAGCCGAAATGCAAAATACTGACACCACTGCTCATTCACTGCTGGTGGGAATGCAAAATGCCTCAGCTACTTGGGAAGATCGAGTCTTACAAAACTAAATGTTCTTCCCATTCAATTCAGCAATTATGGTCTCAGAATTCAACCAAATGAGTAGAAAACTTAGGTTCACTCAAAAACCTCCACATGGATGTTGACAGCAAATATATTCATAACACCCACTCTTGGAAGCAACCAAGGTGTCCTTTGGTGGGTGACTTTTGGTGGATAAACTGCAGCACAACAGATGAGAACATTTATTTGTTGCTTAAAAAAACAAAAGCTATCAAGACACAAAAAGACATGGAAGAAACTTAAATGCATATTCCTTAACAAAACAAGCCAATGTGAAAAGACAACACGATGTTTGATTCCAACTACATGACATCCAAGGAAAGGCGTAACTAGAGAGACAGTAAAAAAGACTAGTGGTTTCCAGGGGCTGAGGGGAGAGGGACGTATAGGCAGAGCATAGTATTTTTAGGGCAGTGAACTCTTCTGTATGATATGCAATGGCGGATGCACCTGATACTATGTTTACGTACACGGCCACGAGTGACCACTAATGTGAACCATGGACTTTGTTTCATGGATTGCCTCAAATGTCCTGCCCCAGTGGAGGGTATCAATGGTAGGGAGGCTCTCTGTGTGTGTGTGTGTGTGTGAGAGAGAGAGAGAGAGAGAGAGAGGGAGGAGGGGGTGTATAGCAACTCTGTACCTCTTACTTCAATCTTGCCGTGAACCTAAAACTGTTCTAAAAAATGAAGTTTATTAATTCTAAGAAGCGGGGAATGGATAATAGTATCAACCTCAGCATGTTTCCTGGGGGGTGTTGTTTAATATATAGAAATATTTTAGAATAATATCCGACAGGTAGGATACTTTACATAAATGTTTCCTAGTCCATTTTAAGTACCCAAAAAGAGTCTCTCGGATGGGCATGGTGGCAGACACCTGTAGTCCCAGCGACTTGAGAGGTTGAGGCACGTGGGTCACAAGTTCAAAGACAGCGTGGACACTTTAGTGAGACCCTGTCTCAAAATCAAAAGGGGATGTAGCTCAGTGGTAGAGTGACCCTGGGTTCAATCACTAGTACTACAAAACAAACAAAAAAAATCTCTGAAAATTCTTAAAGTTTTAAGAAAGCAAGATTACTACCTTTTCTTCAAAAATAAGAGGTCATGTCAATCTTGTATTTTACTTCAAACATTTTCCTTGCATTTGTTTGTTGTGGTACTGGGGCTTGAACCCAGGGCCCCTAGCATGCTAAGCTAGTGCTCTATCACTGAGCACCGCATCTCCAGCCCTTTTTCTTTTCATTAGAGCTTCATGGTTATACATAACAGTTGGGTTCATCCTGACATCTGCAGCCCTTTTTAAATTTTATTTGAGATAAGGTCTGAGTTGCTGAGGCTGGTCTCAAATTTGCAATCCTCCTGCTTCATCCTCCAGAGCCAACACACCAGGCTTCAACGAGTCTATCTAAATTAACACAGTGACACCTGTCCATTTGCAAGAGTGCTAAGTTTTGCATCCGTAATACCCACCCCCCCCCCCAATGTCAAATAAGCCACTTTTGTCATGTTTGTAAAAAGTTAAAAATTTATTGAATTACTAAAGTTTGCAGGATGGT
The DNA here is from genome assembly GCF_902686455.1 of Sciurus vulgaris. NCBI lineage: Eukaryota > Metazoa > Chordata > Mammalia > Rodentia > Sciuridae > Sciurus > Sciurus vulgaris. The sequence goes on from NC_136474.1 coordinate 44,062,655, forward strand.
CAGGAACTGAGTAATTTATTTAAAATTTGTCTCCTAAGAAGTCTGACAGACCAATTTTAGTGCTTAGCTGTCCAAAACATACCACTCCTCAAAGGTCACTTTAGAGTTAACCACAGTAAAATAAATAAGCATGGAAACTGTTAATGATGTTAATGATTGTTTTCAACCTTTCCTTAAGACACCCATTGTCAAACATGAAAGGATTACCTTTATCTTCTGTCTCTTTTCATAATTTTGCTGATAGCGATTCATTTAGATAGGATCTTAAAAAGCAAAATTGGGTGGTTGAGATGACTTAATGATGGCTTTTTTTTTTTTTTTTTTAATTATTTGGTGTTAATGGTGAGCCTGTTGTTTTCACGCTGAATGGCCTGTAACAATCCATCTCTTCCTGAATAAACAGACTGACTAAAAAGCAGCAACCCAACAAAAGAAAATAGAGTCAGAGAAAGAAATAGATAATACAAGGAAATGAAGATTAAAAGACTTTTGTAAAAGACCAAGAGACTCATTACCTTGTGAACCAAAACAAACCCATGAAGTCCATCTAACTGAACTGCTTAGTAAGGTGTTCTTCAGGGTTCCGAGTCAAAAGGAAAGAAACTAAGTTAGTGAAAACTAAATCGCACCCAGCAATCTGCTTGGAGAAGGGGCATCAAAATGGCGCATTGCAGATCTCACAAGGACATTTGCAGGCAGCCTTGGCATCCTCAAAATGCCACAGGTAGCACATGTGCCATGTCGATTCTGTTCTCCCTGGCTGCCTCACCATGGGGACTGTGCACAGAGGATTCCTGTGTAAAGGTCACTGGTTTAAAAGTCCTGGCACAAAAAGGAATGAAAGGAAGGGAGGGTGGATGAGCACAGGAAAGACAGTAGAATGAATAGGACGTGACTTTCCTCTGCTCGTATGAGTACACCACCAGTGTGACTCCACATCATGTTCAACCACGAGAATGCAAGTTATACTCCATGTACGTATGCTATGTCAAAATACAGTCCACTGTCATGTATAACTAAAAAAAATAAAATAAAATAAAATAAATAAGCAAATAGTCAATAAATAAATACCCTGGTGGCGGCCAGCCAGGGATCCTGAATACATATGTTGTTTTGCAGTGAGGCCGCTTGTCTGAAACCAAGGAGAAAACTCATCATCTTCATCAAACATGAGTCATCTCCCCACAATTTCTATTCCACAGGTCGACTAGTGGCACTCATCAATAAGATCCACACAGGTGTATGTGCCCATAGGCAGGGTGCATACCAGGCAAAGGTAAAGCAGATAAATCTTGGTATCACCCCCCAGAAGTGCTCACCACCAAGGATCTCAGTGGCCACCTCTAGCATCCGGTCCCCAACCCCTTTCAAACTCTGACCCTCCCCAGGAATTTCTATGAAGTCCTCTTGTCTTTCAAGCTGATAATTAGCAACTCTAGGAAACAGTAAACCAATCCTATCTGTTGACTAAGGTGAGAAAGCTCAGAGGCTCCCAGGGAGCTTCCCTTTCCTTAAGTAACAATTGTATTTAAACAGTGACTTCAAGTTAGACTTTGTTACCTTAACCCACTGGGGACCTCACTCCAACTATAGACGCAGTGGACACAAAGAGGAAGAATATTATTGTTTTCATGATAAAATATGTAAAAGGAAGACATACAGCAGCATGTGAACAGTTATAACTCTGATGGGCTTTGGGGTGATTGAAAAAAATTCTGTGTGTATGTTCCTTTTATAGTATCTACTTTTTCTATAAGGACTATGTACTATTGAATAAGTCAACTAATGATAAGAAAAGTAAGATACCGTTTACTCATTGTAAAAATGCATAAATGACAGAAGAAATTAAAATCCTTCATAATCTCTTTCATTAACCATGAACTTATAAAGTGTATATTTTTACCCATACTTTTTCCATGATCATTTGGGGATAGAACCCAGGACCTCACACAAGTTAAACATAACACTCTATCACTGAGCTAAACTTGATGGCCCTTTTAAAAGTTGTTGAAATCATACTATGTGCACAATTTTGAAACATTTAAAAAAAATTAACATTATAGCAAAAGTTTTCTCCATTATAAAAAATTCATAGCAAAGTCCTTTTTTTAATGGGTGCACAATATTCAGGTCTATGAATGGACCATAATAAGCTTCTTTCTCCCACTGTTAGCTTATCTACATTATTTCTAGAGTGACTTCTAAAGATGGTCACGTACAAGCACACACGCGCACGCGCGCGCGCGCACACACACACACACACACACACACACACACACACCTTTGTTTGGGCATAAACTCCCAAGAATGAAGAAGACAGAAGAAAAAAAAAAAAAAAAAAGGCAAATTTTGGAATGTGGCCAAAAGACAACTGACTTAGTGAAACCACAGAAAGCTGAATCTAAAGCCAGTTGTGCAGAAATCCAAGATGTGATTCAATGTAAACTTCAGAACCTGCAAAAGGCATGGTGGTTGGTAGCACTGGGTTCTCTCAAAGTGGGGATGAAGACGAAATTTAAAACTCCTGGGATCCCAGGGCCAAGGGACAGTTCTTCCCCACTCCAGATGCTAGAGGTTTCTCTCCTTCAGAGGCTGAAACTAAGGGTGCCTGGTCTGGAGGATAACAGCAAGTGGGAGACAGGGTTACTGTACTCAAAATGGGAAAAGTGAAAATTTACAGCTAAGGCACACTATCCTCTGTCCTGAGCCACCTTTTTTTTTTTTTTTTTTGTTTGTTTTTTTGTTTTTTCTTCTAATGCTGGGGCTGGGCTTCCCACACACTCCTTAGTGGCAAGTCCTCTGCCACTAAGCTACATCCCCAGCCCCTGAGCCTTCTTAAGCTCACTCAGCTCCCACAATCCTAGCAGCCAGGCCACAAACCATCTAGGCAGGAGTTTGAAAGAGTCTATTGTGAAGAATTGACCAGCCTGAGCCCAAAGACCCTAAGATGCTGACTTCAGGGATTTGTGGAGATAAAAGCCCAGCAGATCACCCTACAGTGAGGATTATGGTGGATAAACCCCTCCCAAAAGCCCAGACTTCTAACCTGGCTTTTAGTGTGCCTCTTAAGCATAAGCAGACAACGGAGGATCTGTAAACCCAGGGAAATATAAGACATGGGCCAGAAAGCTAGATCCAAAAACTTGAAGGAAGAGTCAGGAAATTGATAGGTTATTTTTGAGAGAAAAGGAAGAGTAAGTAAGGAAGATTTCATCAGGGATGTGGAAGATCTCTCACAGAAAATCTTCCCTATTGGAGGGGAAGGAAGAAAAGTATTCTTAGACATTAAAAACTGTTTAGAACTGAAAAATGCAATTAAGAGTTGAAAGATAAATTTGAAGAAATTTCTAAAAAAAAAATGTATATACTTGAATAAGCACAGAAAGAAAAAAATACAGAATCCTGGAAATAAATGATCCAATCTAAGGCAGGGAGAAAGAGGAACACAGAGAATGAGCAGAAGGGAAGTAGCCAGCTTATGGGTCTGCAGTGGGTTTGGGAGAGGCCAGATGCAGAGTAGCAAGTCAGAAGGTCTGTGAAAGATGCCTTCAAGGAAATTTGCAGAAGGTTGAGGATGTAACTCAGTGGTAGAGCACTTGCCTAGCATGTGTGAGACCCTGGGTTCAATCCCCAGCACAGAAGGAAAAAAAAAAAAAAGACTTGTAGAATATGTTTTCATGTGTTGCAATGCATGGAGAGGAGCTTTAGGGGTTATGTACTAAGGGCATAGAAATTAAGCCAATTTTTAAAAAGAAAAAAATGTGCAGGAAATAGGAATAGATGATATCAGACTCAGGCTATAACAGAATGCCACCGACTGATGACTTAAACAACAGGCATTTATTTTCTACAGTTCTGGAGGTCAGAATTTCCAGATTGCAGGGTTAGTTTCTCGCAAGGTCTCTGACTTGGCTTGTAGGTGGCTGCGCCCTCTCTATGTTTTCATGTGGTCTTTCTTCTGTGTGTCTCTGTCCTGATCGCCTCTTCATTTAAGAACACCAGGTCAGGTTGAATTACAGTCCACCCTTTGGGCCTTATTCATCATCCCCTGTTTAAAGACCTTATTTCCAAACAGTCACGTGAAGAGATGTTTGGGGGGATTAGAACTTCAACATATCAATTTTGGGGAGTGGGGTGGGCACACTTCGACGCCTAACACATGGTCAGCCATGCACACTAGTTCTGAAAATTTATCTAAATTTACAATGCAATAAGAATAGGAGAATGGAAAAATACAGGGATGGACCAGCAGTATAAATGTGTGTGTGCATGTTTGTGTGTGTTTGTGTGTGTGTGTGTGTGAGCGAGAGAGAGAGAGAGAGAGAGCGAGAGAAGAAGAAGAAGAAGAAGAAGAAGAGGAGGAGGAGGAGGAGGAGGAGGAAGAAGAAGAAAGAGAAAGTAAAACACAATGAGGAGTAGGGGTGATGTGAGATGAGAGAATTCCTAAATCTTCATCTTTCCTAAGGACCTGTGTTTTGGGGGAAGGGGTTCTGAGGATGGAACCCACAGCCTTGAAAGCTCAGATTTCTCAAATTGCATCATACATATATATATATATATATATATATATATATTGGTCTAAAGTGCTTTATTAAGGTTAATTGACATACAATAAACTGCATGTGTAGAGTGTACGATTTGATTGGTTTGGGCATATAGTTGTCAAATATGTATAGGCAAATGAACCATCATTATCATCAAGATAAGAACCTACCCATACCCCGAAGAAGTGTCCTTGTAGCTCAGTGGTAGAGCAGGTTAACATTCTCCAGGTCCTGAGTTCCAGCCCCAGACCTGAAACAGCAAGTTTCCTTGGGCCCTTTTAGAATCAGTCTTCTTTCCACCCACCTTTTCTTCCCCTGCTCCTTCTCCTATCTACTTTTGGTTACTTGTTTGCATTTTCTAGAATTTTTTTTCCTCAGTCAGAATCGTAATTTTGAGGATCATCTGTTTTGCATGCATCAGAAGTTTATTGTTTTCTTTGCAGATTAGTATACTAATATATGGATATATCACAATTTGTTTACTCATTGACCTGTTGATGAACAGTGAGGTCATTTCCAATTTGGAACTATGATTAATAAAGCTACTATGAATATTTGTGCACACTTACTTTCATTTTGTTAGGTAAAAATCTAGGAGGGGAATAGTTGGGTTCTATGGTAGAAGGATGTTTAATGTTTTAAGAAACATCCAAAGAATTTTCTTTATTTCTTTTTTCTTTTTTTAGAAATGCATCATTAATTTTATATTTTCTTTTCTTTATTTGCATTGTACACAAATGGAGTACGACTTTTCATTTCTCTGGTTGAACATGAGGTAGTCACACCATTCGTGTAATCATACATGTACACAGGGTAATGTGTTTGTCTCATTCCACCATCTTTCCTTACCCCTGCCCCCTTCCCTCCTTTCATTTCTCTATACACAATCCAATGTTCCTCCATTCTTCCTTTATCCCCTCTCCCCTGCTCCATTATGTATCAGTATCTACTTATCAGAGAAAACATTTGGCCTTTGTTTTTTGGGATTGATTTGTTTCACTTAGCATGATATTCTCCAACTGCATCCATTTACCTGCAAATGCCATAATTTTATTCTTCTTTATGACTGAGTAATATTCCATTGTGTATATATACCACAGTTCCTTTATCCATTCATCTACTGAAGGGCATCTAGGTTGGTTCACAGTCTAGCTATTGTGAACTGAACTGCTATAAACATTGAAGTGGCTACGTCACTGTAGTATGCTGATTTTAAGTCCTTTGGGTAGGAACCGAGGAGTGGGATAGCTGGGTCAAATGGTGGGTCCATTTCAAGATTCCTGAGGAATCCCCATACTGCTTCCAGAGTGACTGCACTAATTTGCAGTCCCACCAGCAATGTGTGAGTGTACCTTTTCCCCCGCATCCTTTCCAACACCTTGCTTGCCAAAGAATTTTCCAACATGTTTATGCATTTTACATTTCTACTAATGGGGCATGAGTTTCAGTTTTTCCATCCTCTTGTCAACACTTGATGTGGTCAGTTTTTTATATTTTTTAGAAATGCTAATAGGTATACTAGTGTTATCCCATTGTGATTTTGATTTACATTTTCCTATTGCATAATGATGTTGAACATCTTTCCATGAGCATATTTGTTGTCCATATATATTTTATGGTGAAGTGCTTGTTCACATCTTTTGAAGTAGAGCTGTTTGCTTTATTATTATTATTATGATTGAGTTTTGAGAGCACACCGTGTTATAGATGTCTTTTATCAGATGTTGTTTGCAAATATTTCCTCCTAGTTTGTGTCTTGTCTTTTCATTCTCTTAACATAGTTGATGACTAGATATTCATAATTTCACTGAAGTCCCATTTTTCTTTTACAAATTGTGTTTTCATTATCATTGCTAATAAATCTTTGCCTAATTCAAGGTCACAAAGATTTTTTCCTCTATTTTCATCCAGAATGTTGGGGGGGGGGGGGTGGGTTCTTTTTTTCTCTTTTTCTTTTTTCTTTCTTGGTACTGGGGATTGAATCCAGGGCAGCATTACCACTAAGCCACATTCCCAGTCCTTTTCATTTTTTATGTTGATACAGGGTCTCATTAATTTGCTGAGACTGACTTTGGATTTGTCATCCTCCTGCCTCAGTCTCCCAAATCACTGGGATTACAGCACCCAGCTTTTCCAGAATATTTTTAAAACTATTTTAGGTACTTTGCTTTTCTCTATGAATTTGGAAATCTTGTTAATTTCTACTAACGATTACTAGGTTTTTTTTGAGTTGTAGTGAGTTTATGCATCAATTCTAGGCAATTTAACACTATAACAATAGTTCTCTATTCAATTCTTCCTTAATTTCTCTAAGCAAGATTACTTAATTTATACTATAAAGGTCTTGTTTCTTGCATTAGCTAGAAGTGAAATTTCTTAAATATAGACATCCTTCCTTTGTTCCTTATATTAGGTGAAAATATTCAGTTTGCCATATTATGTATGGTATTGGCTTCAGGTTTTTGATAGATGCCCTTTATCTAATGGATGAAGTTCTTTTCTAGACGTTAAATTATGTCAAATGCTTTATTAGAATCTATGGAAATATGTTTTCTTCATTATAAGATTGTTAATATGGTGAACTACCTTGCCTATTTTTTAAATTATTGTAAAATACATATAACATAAAATTTATCATTTTGACAGTTTTAGAGTATAGAATTAAGTGGCCTTAAGAACATTTATAACATTGTACAACCATGACCACTATCTAATTCCCAAATATGTTGGTCAAGACAAACAGAAATCCATTACCCACTAAACAGTCACTCCCCATTCCTCCCACCTCCCAGCCTGTGGCAAACGCTAACCTGCTGTCTCTTTTCATTTGCCTATTCTGGATATTTGTTATAAGTTGAATCATATAATATATGGCATTTGGGTCTGACTTCTTTCATTTAACATCATGTTTCTGAGGTTCATTCACATTATAGCATGTTTATACTTCATTCCTTTTTTGTAACTGAGTAATATTCCATTGTATGGATATACCACATTTTCATGTGTCTCTTAGCAACTTGTATCTCTCTTTGGAGAAATATCTACTCCAGTTCCTTGCTTTTTTTTTTTTTTTTTTTTTTGGTTTGTTTTGTTTTGTTTTTGGTGGTGCTGGGGATTGAATTGGGGACCAAACAAGCACTCTACCACTAAGCTACATCCCCAAACACCCCCTTGCCTATTTTTTGAGTCATTTGTCTTTTTGTTGTCCAGTGTTTTAAGAGTCCTTTGTATATTCTGGATACTAAATCCTTAGACTTACAATTTGGAAATATTTTCCTCCCATTATATGAGCTGTCTTTTAGCTTTCCGAATGGAGTCTTTGGATGCACAAAAAGTTTTGAATTTTGAATAAGTCCAGTTTATCTATATTTTCTTTTGTTCCTTGTGTTTTTGATGTCATACTTATGAACTCATTGCCAGATTCAGGGTCATCAAGATTTAGGCCCTGTGTATTCTTCTAAGAATATTATAGTCTTAACTCTTAAATTTAGGCCTTTGAGTCATTTCCAACTAATTTTTCCTATATGGTTTGAGATAAAGAGCCAATTTCATTTCTTTGCATGTGGCCATCCAGTTGTCTCACACTGATTTTTTAAATGTTAACCCAACCTCATATTCCTGAGATAAACTGAATCCTGCCATCGCATATACTCCTCTTTATATATCTTTGGATAGGATTAGCTAAAATTTGGTTAAGAATTTTTATGTCTATATTCATAAAGATATTGCTCTGCAGTTTTCTTATGTTGCCTGTGTGCCTTTGATACCAGAATAATCCTTTCCTCAAGTTAGGAAACATTTTTTTTTTTTTTCCTTTTAGTTTTCTGGAAAATTTTGTGGAAATTTTGTATTATTTTTTCATTAAGGTTTAATCATTTGAAGTCCTAAGCGAAGCTAAGTGAATCTGGAACTTATGTTCTAGGAAAACTTGTATTTTATTTTATTTTTTTGGTAGTATCAGAGATTGAACCCAGGGCTCTGCATGTGCTAGCAAAGTGCTTGGACACTGAATTGCATCCCCAGTTTTTTGTTTTGTTTTGTTTTGTTTTGTTTTTGTTTTTGTTTTTGCGGTACTGGGGATCGAACTCAGGGCCTTGTGCTTGCAAGGCAAGCACTCTACCAGCTGAACTATCTCCCCAGCTTTTTTTCTTTTTTTGAAATAGGGTTTTTCTAAGTTTCCCAGGCTGACCTCAAACTTGCCATCCTCCTGCTTCAGCCTCTCTTGCAGCTGGAATTATCTAGGAAAGCTGTTAAGAACAAATTGAAATTTAATTTCTTTGACAGGTATAAAACTATTAAGGTCATCAATTCCGTCCTACTTGAGTGTGATAATTTGTTCCTTTGAAGGAATTTATTTCATCTAAGTTATCCAATTTATTGGTATAAAATTGCTCATAGAATTGCCCTCTTTTTATTTTAGTACCTATAGACTCTGTAGTGATGTCACTTTTCTCGATTCTGATGTTAGTAATATGTGTCTTCATTTTCTTCCTCTCATCTGTCTGGTTAGAAGATAATCAATTTTATAAATCTTTTAAAAGACCCATGTTCTGATTTCACTGACTTTTCTCTACAGTTTTTTTGTTCTCTATTTCATTGATTTCCACTTTCCTCTTTAGCATTTCCTTTTTTCTGTTATCATGGATTGCATTTGCTCTTCTGTTTTAGTTTATTAAGATGGATGGCAAGCATTGGTTTTAGGTTTTCTTTTAAGTAATGGTGTCTAATACTATAAATTTTCCTGTAAATATTGCTATAACTACATTCTATAAATTTTGATATATTGTGTTTCCTTTTTAATTCAGTTCCAAATATTTTCTATTTTGCCTTTTCTTTTTTTTTCCTTTTAATCCACAGGCTACTTGGAAGTATATTACCTAGTTCCTAAGTATTTGGGGGTTTTGCAGATATCATTTAGATATTGATTTTTATTTAGCTCCATTATTGTTAAACAGAATACTTTGTATTAAAGTCTAAAGACTTTAAAGTTCACTGAAATTTGTTTTATGACCCAAAATTGTGGTCTAAATGTTCTTTGTGTACTTGAAAAAGATGGGTATTTTGCTGCTTTTGAGGGTAGTGTTCTATAAATGACAATTAGATCAGGTTAATTGTTAAATTCTTCTATAATCTCTGATTTTCTATGTATGTATTCTATCAATTATTGAGACAGTGATGTTGGAATATCTGATATAATTATGAATTTATCTATTTCTCCAAGTGGTTCTATGAAGTTTCGTTTCATGTGTTTTGAAACCATTTTAGTAGGTGTGTATAAATGGTTAGGTTATCAGGTCCTCTTGATGAATTTGCCCCTTCTCATTATGAAGCATTCTGTTCCCTCCTGGAACTTTTTGTTCTCAAATCTGCCTGTCTGGCATTAAAACAACAAATATAGCTTTCTTTTATTTGTATGGTGTAGTAGATCTTTTTTTTTTTTTTTTTTCATTTTCTTACTTTAGAAATATTTTTGTTTCTATTTTTAAAATAGGGTTTTCATTGGCAATATATAGTTGAGTCCTCTTTTAACTGCAGTAATTAGAACATTTACATTTAGTGTAATTATTGATGTATTTGGATTTAATGTCTCTTTTATTCATTAAAAATTTTTATCTCATCTTATTTTTCATTATCTTCTGCCTTCTTTTGCATAAGTTATATTTTTAGAAGTTCACTTCTCTTCCTTTATTATCTAATTGGCTATCATCTTTATTGTATTTTTTAGGGGTTGCTATAGAGATTACAATGTATATATCTTTAACTTATCATGATCAGACTTCAAATGAAATCATATCACTTCATATACAAGAATCTTATGATAGTACACTTCCATCCCTCCACTCCCAGGCTTTTTGCTATTATCAGCAAACATTTTGTTTCTACGTATATAAGACCCACAAAATATTGTCATCATTTTTGTCTAGCTTAAAAGAGATTTAAATCAGAAGGGAAAAATTCTTAATTTATCCACAAAGTTACACTTTCCAGGGTTAATTATTGCTCTACGCAAATTCAGTTTTCCATGTAGGATAATTTGCCTTCTCCTTGAAGGACTTTTTTCTAATCTTTTTGATAGTGTGTGTCTGCTGGTGATGAATGCTTTCAATTTCTGTGTATCAAAAAGTCATTATTTTACCTTTATTTTTAAAAGATGGTTTTGCTAGATGCAGTGGCACATAACTATAATCCCAGTGGCTTGGGAGACGGAGGCAGGAGGATCAAGAGTTCAAAGCCAGCCTCAGCAATTTAGCAAGGCCCTGAGCAAATCAGTGAGACCCTGTCTCTAAATAAAATACAAAAAGGGCTGGGGATGTGGCTCCGTGGTTAAGCACCCCTGGGTTCAATCCCTGGTACCAAAATAAATAAATAAATAAATAAATTTAATTAAATTAAAAGATGGTTTTGCTACATATCACACTCTAGGTTGATGACTTTTTCTTCCAAAGAGAAGTACAGATACCCAGTTGTGGACGGTTTCTCATCCCAAGCACTGAGCAGTACTTAGGTGAATCATGTAGTGGGACCTGTGCAGATCTCTGATGTTCTCTGTGTGGGGTTCTTTATTCTCTCCTACTCTGCCTTGCAAATTCTAACTTCATTGTCCTCCTTGGATTCCCAGCAATGTCTCATCAATTCCAGGAGATAGCTCCTGGAAACTCTCTAGTCAGTTAAAGGGTTTGTCAAGGCCTTCATTTGTTTCCATACCTTAGTAATCAATGTCCTCTGTTATTTGATGTCAAATGTCTTAAAAACAGTTATTTCATATATTTTGCTGGTTTTTAGTTGTCTCAGACAGCAAATTCAGTCATTCTTACCCCATCTTGGTCAGAAGCAGAAGTCATCCTCTCTGGCTTGGAAGGCCATGGGTTGCACTGGAAAAAATATTGATCCATGGTGGGGGGAAAGAGCATTCTGATCAAGAGCTCCTGATTGAAAGAAACTTTGCCTTTCTATCTCTAAAATTTAGGAGTTGTGTACTTAAAATGCAGTGTAAGTTCTCTGATTCAACATTCTATCAATATTTTCAATTTTAGAGTAGTGTCATATATTGATAGAGATTGTTCAAGTTTAGGCCTAGTGTTCTTTCTCTCTGTTACCATGGTTGCTATATTGCTGTCATGTCTACTTCAGGAACAAGAGATAAGTGTGGATAAGTGTGTGATATGAGTTCTGGATCTCTGCTGCTGGCCTATTCCAACTAGTTTTCAAAAAGTCGTCTGATATATTTTGGAACGGTTTCTAAAACCAATCATCTTCTGTCTTCACAACTGAAAGTGTTGAGAGGAGATTGAAAATGTAAAAAATTTCCTGCAATCCCAGCAACTCAGGAGGCTGAGGCAGGAGGACTGCAAGTTCAAGGCCAGTCTGGGTGACCTAGCAAGATCCTGTCTCAGCACTGGAGCAACCCTGGGTCCAATACCCAGTTAAAAGAGAAAAAGAATAAAAAAAAAAAAAAAAGGAAAGAAGAAAAAAGAAAATTTGAAATTACATTCTTCTGGTTTCTTTATCAACATCATTAAATTGACAAGCTAACATCTGTCTTTAACAGATAGAAAGAAGGTACTGGTCTCACAATAAATTTCTAGAAAGAGAAATCCAGACTTATTTTTCAGATGTATGTACTTTAAACATATCATCTACGTCTTTGTAAACTACTTTTTTTTAACTGTCCAGAATTTAAAAAATTTTTTTGTACTGAGGATGGAACCAGGACCTTATGTATGCTGGGTGCATGAGCTACCACCAAGCCACACCCCCAGCCCTGTCTTGGATTTTTTATTTTTTGGTACCAGGAATTGAACTCAGGGATGCTTAACCACTGAGCCACATCCTCCGCCTTTTTTATATTTTATTTTGAGACAGAGTCTCGCTAAGTTGCTTAAGGCTTACTAAATTGCTGAGGCTGGCTTTGAACTCACGATCCTCCCGCTTCAACCTCCAAAGCTGCTGGGATTACAGGCACAATTACCATGCCTGGCTCTGTCTGGCCTCTATCGAGAGTTATCTAAGTGGGAATCAGTGTTGCTGCCAGGCCTGATTGCCTTCAGCATCCAGGACATTAGAGGAGAAAAGAAACTTCACCTAGAATTAAGAGGTGGCAAAGCACTTTGAGATCTCTTTCCCCCGTTCATCATCTCCCCACTCTGCCATTCCTTTATTACAAACTAACGTTGCCCAGCAGTCAGTGTCTAGAGCTGGCTTCGTGTGTTTGGAGATGTGGGTACCCAAATGGAAAGCCAGGATCTTTTCTTGTCTGTTGGTGGGATGGGAATGCGAGCAGAGGACTTGCCTCTGGTCTTTCTGATCTCCAGTTGGTGGAGCCCCCTTCCCTCCTTCTCTCTAGTATGCCTTTCACACATTACTCATAACACTCAAACCTGCAGGACACACTACTAAGAAGAGGAAAATAAATGCTGGCATCAGAATGTGCTTGTGGAAGACACCTGCCATTCCTGCAGATCTTGTGAATGTGGCAGCTGAGTCACAGGTGTTGAAGTCACTGTTCATCTGTGATGAGAGCCACCCTCTTTCTCTCAAAGCAATTGCCTCAGTGACTAGGCTTATGACATCTGATTTTTCACCAAAATTGCCTCTGTTTCCATTTGTATTTCCATA